>NC_081425.1:36569243-37769243 GCF_949786415.1 Peromyscus eremicus | reverse complement strand
GTACTTAATAAGGTCTGTGTCTTTTCTATTATTCTTGTTTATATTTTACATATGGCAGATATAACATTAACAAAATTAGCCATCACTTTTCAAAAACTTCTTTTTCTGACAAAATGATTACTATGTATATATTAATATACCAAATTATATAACCCAATATAATATGTAATAGATATATATGGATATATAAATATATATATATATATCTCCAAGATGTTTAATATAATCTTCATTTTATAAATTAATTCAACTAAATCATAGGAGATTAATTAACAAGAAAATATCACCAAATCATTAAATCACCATTTTAATCAATAATTTTGTACTCTCAGGTATCAGGACTAGAAACCTACATATTGACTACATCTTGTTTTAGCATCTCCTGCAAAGATTAAATTAGATTGAACTAAACCTGGGTAAATTTTGTAAATAGCCTCTGACCCCCTTATGGTGCCATGCTTTTGCCCATTTTTTCTTGGTCTGAATATAGAATAATTGAATTAAGCAGGTGATGTCTATTGTGAACTCACAGCTACTGTACATGGAATCACCCCATTGTAATTAACATGTCTCTGTGAAATATCAGGACACTACACTTGAAGAAGACATACATTTCAACATTGTATTTACTCTATGGCAGTCACATCTGCTGACAGCTGTCGGTGCTGTCTTTATGTTTCATTTATAATATGACAGGAAGGACAATGGACACCTGGACAGGATCCCATATTCAGGATTCTCTCTGTGGAGTTTTTTGCTGCCATTTTAGAAAGAAAAAAAATAAGGATTTATGATGTTAGTTGTTGCCATAGATGTGAGTTTTATGTAGGCTCAGTATTTTTCTTTTTTTCTTTCTTTCTTTCTTTCTTTCTTTCTTTCTTTCTTTCTTTCTTTCTTTCTTTCTTTCTTTATTTATTTATTTATTTATTTTCCCACGGATTCCCTTGTTCTCCCCCCTCCCGCCCCCCTCACCTTTCCCCCAGCCCACCCCCTATTCCCACCTCCTCCAGGGCAAAGCCTCCCCCGCGCACTGAGATCAACCTGGTAGACTCAGTAGGCTCAGTATTTTTCCCGTGGTAGAAATAAGGAACATCTATGAATGGTGTAAAAAATGCGGAGAGTAACATGCTAAGATAGAATGTGCCATTCCCACAATCCCCTCTGTTCCTTCTGAAGGGGAGCTCATTAGAATGAAAATGTAAATCTATTTTAGTTTCATAGTATTTGTTGTAACTAGTGAAAATCTCTTTCTCAAATAGTTAGAAAATTCAGAACAGAGTGATCTTCATCTCCTGCTCAGTATATAATCCACACTTGGACCAATGATAATTTCTATCATTTGGGATTTAGTTCATATCAATTGAGCAATCAATTAGCAGACACTCTATGTAACACATAGGCAATCTGGGTATGGCAGTGCATGCATTAGGTCCCAGTATTTAGGAGGCAGGCACACGTGGATCTCTGTGAGTTTGAGGCCAACTTGATCTACAAAGAAAGTTCAATGGCATGTAGTGAGAGCCTGTCTTACAAAAAAAAAAAATAATAATTCATAGGAGGTGATAGGGGTTAAGAACAGAGGTATAACACAACCTACAAAAAACTTCCATGTGCATTGTTATTTGATTGCAAGTGGACAGCACAACAATAAAAGTCCACATGCTGCAGAAGTACCTTGGAATAAGAAAACAGAATTTTACATTTGCTTATGTCCTTTTCACTTTTTCTTTGAAGCATGGATACCTTAAGATAAAGGAATATCTACAAGGAGAAAGTAAGAAATACATTCAGATGTAGAATCTTGCAGTGAAAATAATAGTTGATTATTTAACACTTGAAATAAGTATGAATGGAGACAATCAGGGGGATATGATACTGAAAAAGAAGGTAGAACTAAAAATAAATTTGAATATCAGAAAAATATTTCACCTACTTCATAACAAGGAAATATTAAATATTTGAAACAACTGAAATGACTAGCACTAAGTTTAGGAAAAAAAACAGTAATTACTGACTGACATTATAGCAATACAGTTGAGAAGGTGATCCTGAGGTCAGGTTACTTATTTTTGCATAGTTACTTCTCTATTTTGTAGCAATAAAAATCTGGAAAAGTTATTATTTATTTCTGTGTTGTAAAACAATGAATAGTAATTATATATATATATCTCACAATACTGTCATGAGAATTAAATACAATTAGACATAAAAATATCAAGGATCAGACAAGAGCGCACCTGAAAAAATGGTGTGACTGGCATGTTTTCTTTACTGAAGTTTCTAGGTATGTTTACATACTATATATAAAAAAAAAAAGATATACTCAAGTCCTCATTTACCACAGTGACCAAGCCATCTTCTTTGTGTGAGAGTCTTGGCAGTTGTAACTAAAACGTGAGTAGTATCATTATTTGATTGACACTATATAAATAACTTGTGTGAATTTCAGTATATTTCTAAATGGACTCTTTTTCCTACTGTATTTTCTGTGAATATTTCTAACACTGACCATAAAATAAAGGAGATGTTATTTATGAAGGTGCTGTGGGATAGTCTGTATGTCAAATTGCTCTGATTGGTCAATAAATAAAACACTGATTGGCCAGTGGCCAGGCAGGAAGTATAGGTGGGACTAACAGAAAGGAGAAAGGAGAGAACAGGAAGGCGGAGGGAGTCACTGCCAGCCGCTGCCATGACAAGCAGCATGTGAAGATGCCGGTAAGCCACGAGCCACGTGGCAAGGTATAGATTTATAGAAATGGATTATTTTAAGATATCAGAACAGTTAGCAAGAAGCCTGGCATGGCCATACAGTAGTTTGTAAGCAATATAAGTCTCTGTGTTTACTTGGTTGGGTCTGAGCTGCTGTGGGACTGTCGGGTGACAGAGATTTGTCCTGACTGTGGGCCAGGCAGGAAAACTCTAGCTACAATGAAGGTGTACTTGTCTCTCTCACTGCTTATGTTGGAGATACATCAGCCTGGGAAGAAGGTAAAGAGCTGTTCATATTTATGTCTGTTCCTATGAAACCTATGGGGTATTGAATGTCATACATGTAGTCAATTAAATCTTAAAGAGAATTTTATGCAATCGAAAAATGAGACAGTGAAAAAGCAAGAGATGTAAGGATAAAAGTCTAGGGTATCTGAAAAAAAATATACCCATAAAAATAAGTTACAGAGGTCATAAGCAAGAGAACCTACTGTGACCAGTGTGTGAATTAGTAAGTAGTAAGGAGGAACCCAATGAATCTACTCTCAATTAGGAAGGCTATAAGACCAGTTGGAAGAATGTGTTTGAAATGCAAGATAACAAGTTGGCTTTCAGTCTCGGTAATAAATAAACAATTTCTACTCTACAATTTAGCCCAAATTCTAATTTTTCATACAAAAATATTTTATCTACACTCTTCTAGAAAATAATCACTAATTTGAACTGCCTCTATACATTGCATTTTAGGTGTTTTTTTTTTTTAAGTAATCAGAGAGGAACTAAATGAGATATAAAATTTAGACCGATTAATTCATTCATCTACTAAGCATTTATTTAATTCCTGCATATCACTCACAAAGACATGATGGTTATCAGTAAACGATACCCAATACGTGTCTTGGTAAAGTATGTGGTGCGCAGAAAGGAGAAGGGGGACTGACTTCAAATACGTTGCAGATTATGAGCTAGACCACAAAAACAGTGCTTGGAGCACAGTGATCGGAAATGAGAGCTGAGGTTTAGATCTCCATCCACCGTGGTAGCTTATTCAGTCCTGAAAAAACTTCATCTGGGAGATATAATTTATAATCTAAAGAGTTCATGCACAGTCATAGCCATTCCTGCCCGAATTTTTATTTCTATAATAACCAAACAATTTTTAAGAGTATTTTTCCATGTATGTGTGTATTGTATGCATGTATATGTGCTACATAAGGCCTGGTACCTAAGGAAATCAGAAGAAGGTATCAGATCCAGTGGAATGGGAGTGATCAATAGTTATGAGCCATCATTTGGATACACAGAACCGAACCTGGGTTTTCTGCAAGAACAATAAGTGTTCTTAACCACTGGGCCATCTTACAATGTCTCAACATTTAATATTTTTCAAGACAGGCAGGGGGGGAGGGTAGCGTGGGCTTTTTAAACCTAAAAGCCCAACCTCAGAGACTCACTTCCTCCAACAAATCCATACCAATCCAACAAAGCCACACCTTCTAATACCTCTAATTCTTCTCAAAGAGTTCCACTCCCTGGTGACTAAGCTTTCAAATGTTGGAGTGGGGGCCATACTCATTCAAACAACCATAATAGCCCACTTTCCACTGTCCAAGCTAGTGTAAACAGTTTTAAGGATGACGTTTGTGTAAAACAAACTATGAAAAATGCAGATAAATAAAATAATTATAAATGAAATCAGAGGGGTGGCAAATAGTTACCCATGATTGGAGTAGGTAGCACAAAGGAGGGGTGATGTATTTAGACAGACTGGGGCATACTGATCCTTATTAAGGCAGTCAAGAACATGGCAAAGAAAATACTGAATGTAGAGATCAAGGGATAAATGAATAACAGAGTGTAGATCCCCACTTGATATCATGCGATAAGTGTGACACAAGGGTAAGATGTGTTATTCTAGAATATGGGAGGCAACATCAATTTGGAACTGGAATAGATATGGTTATAGAAATGACTTTGTAGCACAAAAATATCAAGTGGAATATTAAGTGCTTTGTCTGTAGGTAGAAAAATAATTTCATAGATTAAAAAGAGAATACAAAAAGCTCTTTTTGTATTACAGCATGATTTATACATGGTTATGTTATTATTTGATGTACTTAACAAGGAAAATATACCTCATAAGTAACATGAGCTATAAGGTGGGACCAAAACTTACCCATTGTTTAAAAAAAAAAGCCTATGGCTTAGCGAAATATCTGTAAAAACAGCTCTACATCTTACAAGAACTTTTAGGAAAGAATAGATTTGTCAGCATTAAATATTTGCTCTAAATCAGCAATATTTAATTTTTAATGATGCCAACAAGAGCAGCAATTCAGCTTCTTGTTTTGCTTTGTTTACGTGATGTTGTTATTTTACCATTACTTTGAAAAGTAGAGTTCAGAGAGAGTTCACTCAGATACCATAGCTTTGGGAAGATGCAAGGCCGGCACAGGGGGCCACCAGGGACTCTGCTTCGCAGTCTAGAAATGAACATACTTACAACAATTTGGGATTTTTATATCTCATGTCCTGGCCTTAGCTATCCTATTTGTAGGAATCTGTGATCAGATTTTGGAAAGATTACACTTTAACCTACATTTAATCTAAACTAAATAGATATCAGAGGCCATGTTAGGAATTCAATTTTGTTGCTTTTAAGGGCCAGGTGAAGGGTGGAGTTTTATTTGGGTATATTAAATGTTACTGAGCCACATAAATTGTTTCCAATATAGTTTATATCAGTAAAGGGCAGATGTAAGTTGTTCTTTTATTTCAAGGGGTACTTTCTATGAATTTTCCTTTACCGACACTAGCTTTTCCATGAACAAGAGGTCAGGAAGAATTATAATGAAAGGTACACTGGAGACAGTCTTCAGAGAAAGGCCTGACTCCTAACTGGCATTTCCAAGCCAGGCACACTGCCTGCCGCCCTGTATTTGGATGTGTGTTTTTGAATGCTCTCCGCGTTTGGTAATAGTCAGTGGTAGTTTGTCTTTCTACCCTTCTCGGTTATTGTTCGTTTTATTGCTGTTTGTGGCCAGTAACTTTACAAAGCATTGTGAGCCCATCTTTAATAAGCATTTACTGCTGAGCAGACTAGGCTTGATTACTTCCCAGACCCAGAAGAGTCTCGACAGATTTGAAAGGTTTCCCTTATGCACTATTAACATAGAGCTACACAGTGAGATTTTGTGATGCTTTTAATTTTTTTCAAAAAATTGTACTCATGATTTACTTTTGTCACATAGGTGACATCTTTAATTTGATTTGTATAAAGTCTAAGAATTACTTAGATTAATTTTTATTAAAAAGGGAAGAATTCATTGTAGAGTCCTAGGACTCCATTTCCCCAAAAACTGTAAGATAAAGGTTATAGGTTTGTACTTCTTCTTCTTTTTTTTAAATCTTGGTACCAATACAAATAAGATAGAAGCAATTACAAAGACTACATTATTGCATAAGAGACTATCACAAATCTAATATATATTTGTGTGTGTGTGTGTGTGTGTGTGTGTGTGTGTGTGTGTGTGTGTTCTACTTTAAATGGCTGGCACAGTTCTGTTTCTCCAAGGAAATAATCGAAAAGAATGTCTAATAAAATTTAATTAACTACACAATGGACTGTCTTTATTGTCTATTCTTCAATAATTTTTACATGATATCTTTCTTCATTGTTTCAAACAAGGTAGCAATTAATCTTTCTTTTCAAAATAAAGACGTATATAAAAGCTGTGATGAATTGCATATATAGAGTTGGAAGAATTGGGCTGGACATTTTTTTTTCTTAGTTAAGGGTTCTGAGTCTCTTCTAAATTGATGTTCACAGATGGGCTGCTGCAGTTTGGGCCATCAAAGCCAATTCATGACTGCATTTCTTGTGAGTCTATAAACCAGCATTGTTATGTAGTTCCACGGACAGAGACAGACGCACCCGTGCAAAGCAAGATGGATGGGATGTCAGTTTCCTCTATCATGGGATCTCCATTTAGTGACTCAGATGAGGACTGAGAGAACTCACCACACACGCATGACAGGGCCAGACACAACCTGAAATGGAGCACCAAATCTCATATAGATTTGAAGTTGCTACCAGAGCACAAAATTTGTCATAAAAGGCCTGTCAGTGCAGAGTTGATTAAAGTAAAAGATGATAGCACTTTACCTAGACCCTATGGGGCTCTGCACTGGAGACTGGGTCTTCAGGTACAACACGTGTTTCCTTCTTTCCCTTAATGACATTCAAAAACGGTGTATTAAACTTTACCTCTACTTTTAATCTTAACCCAAAAATGTTCCCAGAGCATTTCCTCTCATTTTGGTCCCTTTTTCTTTTCCCTTTGTTAAATTTGGAGGTGTGTTTGCGATGTCAATTCACAGCTGCTTGGGACTTGCCTGAGGTGAGGTGTTAAAGCTCTCAGCACAGAACTATAATACATAAGGTGAAAGACAAGACTCTTAACACCAGCTCTGTGACTGCCACGCTAGAAATCCCAGAGTGGGCACTGAGTTGTTTTTTTTTTTAAACTTGGGGCTCAGAGATCAGTGGAAGTATTCACAATCAGAAGGCACTCTGTGATATAACAGTTGCATCAATATACAGTGTCATAGTGTTTAAATACCAATTGCAAAGAGGGTTTGCCCAGGCAAGATTGATAGTTTTCAATGTATCAGTTTAATGGCAATGTATTTCTCTTAATTTCAAGACCTTTGTGATATTTTGTCAACATAAGAGAATTTTAAAGGCCATTTTGGTTTATTTGTGGTCTCTCAGTCCCTGCTTCTCTCTTTCATATTTAATTCAATGAACAGATTTGTGGCATATTAAGTCAGACAGTTCTGAAAGGGGGATATAGAAATTAGGTCATTTAATCTTGTACTGAAAAGTAAGAAAATGGTGACTGATTTACTTTTGACTCCTGATTCCAGTATTCACAATCTTATCTGGGGCTGTACACTAATATTAAGTTGTGTATTAGACATAGACTAATATTCTATCTAACGCCTCCAGGATTTCAAAATTCTCACTCCAATACAAGGAATGCCTGAACCCACTCCCGTGTAAGGGATACCCTATCTCACTCTAGTGTAAGGGATTCCTCTTGGTCCAGCACAGAACATCAAGGAGCCAGCTCAGCTTTAGAGACAACTCAGTGAGGTGGTAATTGAGCCACAATTTCTGGCTTGTCAATTTATTCTGATTCCTCTTCATCTACAGTTTTTTTAATTTTATCTTTTACTTTAATTTTAATTCTCTCTCTCTCTCTCTCTCTCTCTCTCTCTCTCTCTCTCTCTCTCTCTCTCTCTCTCTCTGTGTGTGTGTGTGTGTGTGTGTGTGTAGGTGCGAAAAGTGTTCAATTTAAGTGTAAGCACCTGTTAAAGCCAATAAAGGGCATCAAACTCCCTAGAGCTGAAATGACAGGCAGTTGTGATCTGCCAGACACTGGTGCTAGAAACCAAGCTAGGACCTCTCTGCAAGACAACAGCAGCACCACTTCTAAAGGCATTGATCCTTAGAGAATGCCAGCCAATCACTAAGCTCTCTCTCCAGCATGTCTTCTATAGATATTGATCCTTAGAGAAATCCAGAATCAATTTTTTTAATCCACCTTTTTATTTGTATTTTGTTTTGTTTTTTTTTTTTTGTCTAGAATCTATTTCCTGGGATCTTTCCTCAGCAATGCAGTATGTATAAAACATCTGTCATAAGCCAATAAATGCCAATCTAAAAAAGTCAACATTGTTCATATATATTAAATAATTTTTGTCCACTACATTGTGTTCAAATATATTGTCATAAAATATATTAATGTCTCCTTATGAGAGATGCTAATAAAACCTAATTTGCATGTAGTCTGTTCTATAACATTTTCCATGTAAGTTATGGCATAACATCTAAAGATAGATTTTTGAAGATGAAATATTTTAAGTAGAGAGTGCTGCCATGCAGGCCTTGATTTAAAATTGTTGAGTTTCTACATGTAGTCCCTAAGGGGAATGATCATTCTATTCAAGATTGTATTGGCTTGTTTTCTGAACATTATTCATGTCACTTTACTGAAATGTAATATTTCCTATTGCTGTGATATAATAAGCTTAGAGACTTAAAAGATAAGTATTGTCACATGAGTAAGGAAGTCAACTTAGCTGGGTCATCTGCTGGCTCTCAACGCGATCATACTCATGGTGACAAGCTGTTTCTTCTGAGGTTTAGATGAGGGAATATCTGACTACTAGTATGTGTATCAGTCAGTTTTATTTCCTTACAGCTATAGAATAGATTAGAAGGTATTTTCAAATATCAGGAAGAAAAAAGAGGAGAAAGGAGAGGAGGCAGGGAGAGAAGGAGGGGGGACAATGAGAGGAGAGAGAGAGAGAGAGAGAGAGAGAGAGAGAGAGAGAGAGAGAGAGAGATCGGTTATTTTGTTTCCAGATTGAATCCTATCCTTTGTACCCACTTAAGATATGCCTCTTCATTAATACAGGACAATTCATGAAGCTTGTTTTTCATATACTTAAATTTTTTGACCAGATAATTGAATTATATGATCTAAATGATTTCACTTTGCCACATTCTAACAGTTATCAACAAGCTGCTTGTCTGATAACACTCAACAGGAACCGTACACAGGTATGAGTTACAGAGTCATTGGAGAATTCTGCCAACCAGGCCAGGAATTGTGACACATTCCCTTAATCCCAGAGCATTTAGAAGGTTGAGACAGGAGCCACCACAGTTTTAGATCAGCCTGGAATACACAATCAGTTCCTGGCTAGCCTGGGCTATACAGTAAGACCCTATCTCGAAAAGACAAAAAGAAGAAAGGGAGGGAGGGAGGGAGGAAAGAAGGAAAGAAGGAAGGAAGGAAGGAAGGAAGGAAGGAAGGAAGGAAACTAATTGTTTGAAAAATATATAATACAATATATTTAATACAAAAGCAGAAATTAGTTTTGAGGTTATAGTGATACTGTGGTGTCACTGAATAAATCTCCTTTGCCTACTTCTCACTATTAATTTGGCTATTTTAGTTGACTTTTATGGATGAATGCCCTAGGTCCCTTTTTTGTGGCTGCCAGAGAACAGGCTCTGACCCTAATAGCAACGGAAATACACTGTTGCTAAGATCAGCTACATGATGACTTTAGCCAGAGGAAAGGCATTGAACAACACAGAAACAGGACATTTGGGATTGACCTCTTGATTTCCTGCCATTCACCAAAATCTTTTGCCTTGAGCTGCCTCTGGAGTAAGGTTGAAGAGAGAAAATATAAGCATGCAGCAACCGAACTCACACAATGGAACAACTCCTGATTGACTTGTACCTTGAATTAGACTCAGGGAACACAGCCTAACCCAAACTGGCTTAACCATAGATGCCTACAGTCAGGTGAGCATTAGAACTAAGGTGTGATGTGTTAGTTACGGTATTATTACACCTAGGGTTAGTTGAAAACATCTCCAGATGCAGATGAACATATATCTCTAATATGACCGTGTAGAATCTTAAAAAGACTAGACAAAATGGGTTTACAAAAAATTATTCATTTGCTATTCTAATACTAATAACTGATAACCCTTTTATTTTTTCACCATATCTATACACCTGTCTTAATGAATGGACCCTTATAGCTTGCTCCTTCCAACATATTTGTCTTGGGGATGAAACTAAGGTGATCAGGCTTAGTGGTCAGTTCTTTTCTCCCCTGAGTGATCTTGTTATCCCCACAAAAACTATTTTTATAGGAAAATTGACTGACAATACAGAGTTCTATGATATGCGCAATTTCTCATAGCAATGTTACTGTGGTTTTCACTATTAGCATCTTGCATTAATATAATTCACTTGTGATAAAAAAGCAGTATTAATATGCTAAAGTACGGAGATTTTTTGGTAAATCTATAATAACGTGAGGCCATTATTGTAATATCATAAGTAGTTTCATTATTTACAGTTCCCCCATCCTTCAATTATGCAATCATTCTTCTTACACAACTTCCCAAACCAGCAGTAACCACTGATTATTTTATCAAATTCAGTCTCCCTTTGAAAGATGGCGAACAATTGTAATTGTTTAGGTCCTATATTCTTGGATTTACTTTTTTCATTTAGCAACACACATTCCATGTTCTTTGATACTTTCAATGGCTTGATATCTTATTTTTTTTCATCACTAAAAACATTCCTGATAATTTCCCATTTGAAGATATTGTGGATTTTTTATGGGTATTTGTGAGTGAATTTAACTCCCTAATTCATGTGGACATGTTTATAGAAGCAGGACTAGAGGGAAGGGGTCAGTTGGTAAGCATGTGTTTAGTTTTTAGAAAAATACCAAAGAACCTCCTACATTTTCTGTGCTGTATTATATTCCCACCAGCAGCGAATGGATGGGAGTGTCTGTTTTGCACATCCTTTGGATACTCAGTATTGTGTGTGTGTGGGGGGGAATTTTGACACTTGAATATGTAAGAAACAACATGTTCCTGCTTCAATTTGTAATTCACTATGGCTATGAGTTATCGACTATCCTTTCACTGACTTATTTGTCATTTTTGGTAATTATTCTTGAGTGTCAACCTGATAAGATAACGGAACTATCTGGTTCCATCTCTTCACAGTTTTTAGGTTGAGGTAATTGAGATGAAAACCGAGTGTAGCAGTCTCTGACTGTGGGTCCTGGATTGAATGAAAAGGAGAAAAGAGACTGAGCACTAACATGCAGCTCTTTTTGCTTTCTGAATACAGATGCAATGGGACCTGATGCCTCAAGCTCCTGCTTCTGGGACGTCTATGCCATGTACCTTTAAATCGTGTATCAAACTTAATCATTATTTTATGGAGCTGTTTTTGCATATTTTGTCAAAGCTATCATAAAGTAACTAATACAGCATCCATCTGTCTGTTTTGGTACTTTTTTATTGCTGTTGTTCAGATCTCTTATCCAATTTGTAAATGAATTTTTCATGCTGAATCTTAATAGATTTCTGGATATTTGTAAACAATTCTTTATTTATAATGCACTTCTGTAAAAAGTTAAGTGTTGTTTTATGTACTTTACTGGACCTTTTTTAAGAAATTGCCTTTTGCTGTGGTATATTTGTGAGCTTGGCTAGAAGGAGGCAAGAGGACTTCCAGAAAATATCAAGTTTTATTTCCCATTTTATTCCAAAGAAGAATTTAACCTTAGAAGACTATGAATTTTAAAAAGTGTAAATATAATTAATCCTTTTATTTGAATTAATTCATTTTTTCTATATAATCTTTCTTGTTGAAGTCTCCCAGAAGGTAGAATATATGAGAATTGGTTGTTGTGATTTATACATTCATGTTTGGCTTGTGTGAATAAAGCCCCAACATTCCTAATTATATGAGTATAGTCTTTGCAAGTAGGGAATTTGGAATGGCTCTTCTATTTGAGATGTCATTGTTATTCCTAATAACATTAGCCATAATCAGCACATTATTCAATACCAGACTCTCCCTCTCTTTAACAACATCCAATCATCTAACTTTTCTAGTTTTTTTTCTACATGACAATATTTGTGTTTGTAATGCCAACCTTATTAGACCATGCATTTGTTATTTCATTCTTCTAGGACTGGTGCCTGCATGTCATTAGCATCTTGCATCCTTGTCCCTAATAAATGTTTCCCTGTGGGAGCCACATGGTACTCAAAGCTGCTTGCAGCCTTTCCAGGAGGCAAATAATTAGCCACAGAAATAATTCACTTCCAAAGGGAATTCAAATTAGCTACTTTTCTCATGCATCATCCGTTTATGAGAATCAATTCTGTATCAGTTAGGTTAAAATGCTTCTAGATGGACCTAATTTTAAGACATTTTTCCTAGTTAATATGATAAATGCAGACAACTAGAAGGAACTTGTCATCAAAAGACGGCTCCATTCAGGTTCAGTGACTTTTGTCTTATAAACTCTGTTTTAAAAGAAATAAAAAAGCAAAAGGAGCACATTGGACACTAATTCCTGAATATATATTTTCTAAGTAGGTAAATTAAATTACATATATAAATATGATGTATCCAGTAGTTTCAAATGTGAGGAAAGAGTTACTTCACTGTGTTTTTTGGCCTCATTTGATATCTAAATACATTTCCTTTGCTTTCTTTGTGGTATTTTATATTTTCCTATGAACTCTATCTACTAAATTGATCTCATCCATTACAGAGGCTCTGTTTATGGAAGGGTGCCTTACAGCTGTTCTGTGTCTGCCTTCTAAAGGTGGCTGATTTGCCACTTATTAGTGTTACTGAAATATTTGCAGTGTTCAGCCAAGTGTTTAGAATGCAGTGTTCTCATTTTTATTTTTTCTTCTCAAAGACTTTTTTGTCCATATTTAATTGGTACTTTACATTTATGAATCATTTTCTCTTATTACCTTGAATTCTGATCATGATATAATCTTACATTTCTTTCATCTGTATTGGGTACTAAATCTTGAATACAAATAACATTTCCCTTATATCTTAAACTTCTTTACTTATGGTAAACTCCATTTTTGATGAATTCTTATGCATTTGGGTATTTATGAATATCACTCTTTTATTGCTCCAACTTTATGCTATAGAAGAAATTATTTAGCCCCCACGAATATTTTTGATAGGATATAGCTAACTTCTGAGTAGTTGCATAAGTAAGAAAGCTCTTCCCACGATATTCTGAAAACAATTATGTGTTCTGTTTCTTTTTCTATTTATTTTTTTGGGATTAAAGTATAATTACATAATTACCTCTTCCCTTCTCTTTATCCATACCTCCTATATAACCCCTACCTTTCTTTCTTCTGAATCCAAATTAAATTCAGGCTCTCCTTTTCTTTAATTGTTGTTAAATACACACACTCACCTCCACACACATATGCACAGAGAGACACACACTCCTGCACACACACACACAGAAAATGGTAGCCAGCTCTATGTTTCTTTAAATCAGTGCAACCACGTATCATAGACTTTTGACTGGTAAAAAACGAGAGAAAACTTCTCTCAGCACCTTTATCTTTAACCCGTTTGTGCCCACTAAACATAGGTTTTGTATTTACAGTGCAAGCTATAACAATACAAATAATCTCAGTAATAGAGGAATGCAAAGAATGAAACCAGTTTTTATGAGATACTTGACTCAAAATCCAATATTTCTCACTAGTCTTTTGTTAGCCTTTCTTTTGGTTTTATTTCAATAAGATTTGTTTCACATGAACCTACAGGCAATGTAAGGCTGGATGTCTTAATAATCACCACAGGAAGTTCAATTAAGAACAACTCTTCAGGGAAATGCCGCCTTTCTGCAAAAAGAATGATTTCTTTTCTGTAAAGATTGCCTCATCAGTATTAGAAATATCTTACTGCCTGTCTTTCTGCATTAATTTTTTAAAAATTCCATCCTCTTTCTTTGAGTGTGTGTGTGTGTGTGTGTGTGTGTGTGTGTGTGTGTGTGTGTGTGTGTGTTTGCTTCTCTATATCTCTGTCTCAAATTCTCTTCCTCTTGTCTTTCTTCTCACTGTCTTTTGCATTTGCAAGCTCAGAGAGTCCTGTCTCTGTGCATGTCGAACTAAACTGTGGTTAGGAAGTCTCCTTTGGTGATATTAATTTCTGGACAGAATTAAGAAAACCCAGTGAGCTGGCATGTCATAAAATCTTTCTCAAATAAGCTTGAACAGAATAACTAAAAATGAAAATGTTTCCATAGTCCTAAGGTATGTAGTGAAGAAAAGGATGGCCATGTGGTCCATCAGTAGCAGAGCACTGATAAACACTACAAGATGTTTAGACCAACTCACAATGCAAACACCAGGGATGAGAACTGCCAGTGAGAGATTATAGAACTTTGTATTTTATCAACTTCTGCACTTCTCTCTCTCTATCTGCCAGGCTTATCTACAGATGTATACATTAACAATCAGGCATTGTCTTTGGGAGACAATATCTTATAACTCTTCTTAGATGACATCATAGTGGACAAAGATGCCTATGGAGTAACTAAGTAATGCAAACTTAAAGTATCATTGTAGTTTGTGTGGCCTGACATTATTGATATAAGCCAAATGATTGAGTGCATATTCAAATGAACAATTTTAGATAAAGATAAATCTTATATACATATATATATATATATAATAATACAATCATGTTAATATATGAGTTTACTATATATATTTTACTAGTAGGTATCAAATGTTCAGAGGTTTAATTATTATATTTTAATACACACAAATAATGTACTTTGATCATATTTATCTCCCTTTGTCTTTCTTATGTACCATTCACTCATTTCCATTTTTTCTTTCCTACTCCTTATTTCCTACCTTCCATATATGAGAAAAGAAATTAATGCTTGTTTTTGTGAGGGTGATAATATTGTAAGTATTGATAAGTAATAATTATACTTAGCAAGATGATTTCCAGTTTCATCCATCTTTTTCTGCACATGGCAATTCTATTGTTCCTTACAGCTGATTGAAACTATATTTTGTGCCACAACTCCCACATTCTTCTCTAGGGTCTACCACCCTGTGAGTATCCCTGACCCTCCACATCCACCCTTTTTATCCAACCCTTCAGAACTACTTCTAGTCTCACATTCAATGCCAGGCTTTTGTCTGGCCACCTCTATCTGTCCTGCCATCTAGCTATAGGATTCCACCACTACCCACTCACTCTACCTGCTACTGCCCACAGATCTCTTTAGTATCCAACCTCTACACCTAAAACAAATCTCTCACATCTTTACTCAAGGTCTAGCCAGGTGATTCTTGCTAACTTTCCCTATCCATACCATCTCTTCAAACAACCAGATCTAGCCCAGGTACAACATTCAGTGTCCTGGCCTTGTCTGACCTCCAGTGTCTGTCCCCGAACCTACCTTTAGTGTACCACCACTACACATTCCAACTGCCCCTGCCAACTCAGCATCCAACCTCTTCACTGATCCAGATTTCCCACATTCTTCTCCAAGGTCTAATCTTCTCCTACCTGTCAGATCTAGATTAGGCCTCATATCCAGGGACCTGGTTAATCCTGGTCACCACTGTCTGCACTGCAACCAATTTCTAGGCTTTTCTCAGGGCCTGACCTACCAAAAACCTACAACCCTGTCTCATACAACATCCACCCTTTCCAATCAGCCAGATTTTATATTTATTCTTATACACCAGGATTAGATCAGAAGAAACATCTCTGCACCAACCAGCCTAATCCATTGTGTCCACAAGACTTCATTCCACTAAAGCTATTTACAACCTGTAGGCCAAGCCCACCTACACAGCTCCTCTTCTCCCACAACCTGCTTTGTCCACAGCAGATCTAGAACTAAGAAAAGAAGGTCACATGCTTAATGCCCAGATATCATTAGAAAAATACTAACAATATGAAATGAATGGTCACAACAGCATCTTTTACTCAAAACTTACCAGTCTTTAGAAATGTTTGTCAATGAGAACTAACTAGATAACACCTAGACACAGATTTTATAATAAAAATCAAGCTTCATCAAAGAGTTTGAAGAATGTAAATAAGTACTAACTAATAGTTCAATAAAAATTAAGAAAAAAGAACATATGGAATGTGTATGCCTGAGTGATGATCAAGAAAACACAAATATAAGGTTGATTCAAATAATGGAGACAATTCTAGACTTGAGAATATAATTCAATAAGGAAAGAGAAACATTTAAAAGGACTCAAGTTTAAATAAAAATAACATTGAAAAAACCCAATGACTCACCTAAAAAAACTCAAAGGAAAGCTTTACATGTAAAAGTAATTGAACAGAAGGTAGAATATCAAGGCTCAATGGCAAAGTGGAGGATCAAGACCAAATAAGTGTGTGTTCCACCACACAGGAAAGAAGCACATAGAAAATGAAAAATCTAATTATTGAATT
Organism: Peromyscus eremicus; assembly: GCF_949786415.1. Lineage (NCBI taxonomy): Eukaryota > Metazoa > Chordata > Mammalia > Rodentia > Cricetidae > Peromyscus > Peromyscus eremicus. The sequence continues at coordinate 37,752,630 of NC_081425.1, read as the reverse complement.
ATAGGCATAGATGAGTGAGATATATTCCAAGTCAGTGGAATTGACCAAATCTTTAACGGGATCATAGAAGAAAACTTACCCAAACTAAAGAATGACACAGCTATACAAATACAAGAAGCATACAAGACACAAGTAGACAAGACCAGTAAAGAAAATCTATTGACATATCATAGTTAAAACACTAAGTGTACATAACAAAGAAAGTTTATTGAAAGCTGTGAAAGAAAAAAAAGTCAAATACGAAGGGAAGCTCATCAGAATAATAGCTTACTTCTCAATGGACTCTTTTAAAGGAAAAGGAGCCTGGAGCAATGCATTTTAAGTCCTAAAAGACTATGACTGCTAGCCTACACTAATATACCCAGCAAAACTATCCACCACAACTGAATGAGAAAGGAAAACTTTCCACAATATAAATAGCCTAAGAGAGTCTTAATTGGAGGTCTCCATTGGATCAATCCACTGGAAGTTCAGGGATCCCTCCAGAAGAAGGAAAGAAATGATTGTAGGAGTCAGAAGGGATGAAGGACACCAGGAAAAAATGGCCAACTGAGTCAAATAAGCAGGGCTCATATGGGCTCACAGAGACTGAAGTGGCAAGTGGAAGGCCTGCAAGGGTCTATACCATGTTCTCCCCATGTACCTTACGGCTATTAGATTGGTGTTTTTGTGGGACTCATAAGAGTGGGAAAAGGTGTATCTCTGACACTTTTGCCTGCTTTTAGTACTCTTATCCGCCTTGGTTGACCTGTTCAGTCTCAATATGAGAAATTTGCCTGGTCTTATTGCATCTTATTTTGTCATGTTTGGTTGTTGCCTCTCAGAGGACCATCCTTTTCTGAAGAGAAACATAGGGTAAGTAGATCTGGAAGAGAGGGGAGTTGGAGGGAGATGGGAAGAGTGGAGAGAGAGAAGAAACCATAGTCAGGATATATTGTATGAGAGAAGAATCTATTTTGTAGATATAATTCTGAACAGTTTTATTAAATAAGAAACACAGAGCCAAATGCAGAGTTAAAAGCCCCAGAGGTCAGAGAGCAGTAGCTAAGAGCTGAGACCAAGACCGCCTTCTTACCACCCACTGCCACTGCCATCCTTCCCCTGAGAAAGAGACCTACTTCCTGTGTGTCTGTCTTTTTATTGACTTTCTGTTCTGCCTTCTAATTGGTTGTAAACCCAATCACATGACCTCCTCGTCACTGCCTGTCTATACAGACCTCCAGGTCTCTATGGTTGGTATTGAGATTAAAGGCATGTGTCTCCAAGCTGGTTATGTCCTTGAACACACAGACTCTGCCTGCCATGTGATTGGATTAAGGGTGTGTGCTATCACTGCCAGACTTCTGCTATGGCTTGCTATTAGCTCTGACCCCCAGGCACTTTTATTTATTAACATACAAATAAAACCACATTTCAGCACAAATAAAATATCACCATATTTTCCCCTTTCTATTTTAATAAAAAGAAAAAAGGAAAAAAGTTATGACTAATATAAGAAAAACTATATACAATAAGTACAATAACTATGTACAGTATATACAAGCAATAAATACCTAAACAATGTCTAGTCCATTTGCATTTGACAAATTCAGAGAAAATATTCCATTATCTTTCCCATTTTGGTAAGTCCAAAATGTACCTGATTCACTTCCTATTATAACTTATATTACTAACAGAACTATCTTATAATGTCTTTCAAATTTATACACTTACACCTCTTTAGTGAGTTTCTTTTCTAAAATTCTTAACAAGGAAAACTATAACTATCTAATCTTTAACTATAACTATAACTAATCTCTAACTATAACTATAACTAATCTATTTTAAAGAAAAAACAATATATTCTAAACACAATACAGGGAGGAGAGGAATGAGTATAACAAAGAGACTGTGGAAATAAATAAGAACCCATAATTAATAAAATACAAATACTGTTGAGAACACAAACAGTATCATAAGTCAACACATGATGACAACAATTAACTTACAGTTTTCAGTAATAACCTTAAATATGAAAGATTTAACTTTTCAATCATAAGACAAGAGTGATTGAACAGATTGAAAATCCCAACCCTGATGTTTAAGAGAAACATGTTTTAGCTTTAAAGATAGATATCTCTTTAGAGTAAAAAGAATGGACAAAAGTACTCCTATCAAATGGGACCAGACATCAAGCATCTTAATATCTGACAGAAAAAAAAAAAAAACCATTTTCAACAAATAATGCTAGGAAAACTGAATGCTCACATGCTAAAGAATGAAATTACATCCTTATCTGTCACTTTGCACGGAAAGAAACTCCAAATGGGTCAAATACCTAAATTCAAACCTGAAACATTGACATAGCTATAAGAAAGCACAAGCAGTATCCTATACGATGTGTATGTAGGAAATGATTTTCTAAATAGGACTCATTTTGCTCAGAAATTGAGGCCAAAAATTGGTAAGTGGGACTTTATAAAACTAAAAAAGTGTCTGCACAATTAAAGAAACAATCATGCAGGGTAAAAAAAGAAGCCCTTGGAAGGGGAGACAATCCTTGCCAATTACAAATCTAACAGAAGATCAATACCCAAAATATATAAAGAACACAAAACAAAAAAATCAAAACAAACAAACAAAAGACCCATTAAAAATAGTCCTGGAACCTAGAAAGTTTTGTTAATTTAACAAAAGAAGAAAAATAATGGCTAATAAACTGCTTTCAAATATTCGTCATGAGAAGCAATTAAGAAAACACAAGTCAAAACAGTTGTGAGAGATTTTACCTTAACTCAGCCAGAATGGGAAAGTTCAACAAAACAACTGACAACAAATGCTGGAGAGGTCCCAGGGAGGGTGGGAGAGCTAGGAGAGAGAGTAGTAGATTGTGTGATATCTCCTGGGAGAAACAGTGAAAAGGAGCGGTTTAACTAGGGAAGTGGAGGAAGATAAATATGTAAGAAGGACATGGAAGGGTAAATAACAGTAAAGATATCTGAAAAGGCTTTAAGAATCATACTATTAGCTACCTTAATAATTCCATGATTAATGTAAGTCTGTGTATAAATATATATATATATTTTAAATGAAATTTTCTCATCTGGGTTGACAGTTCTCCCTCCAAGAGCCAAAACAGCCTAACAAAACTTCAAATACCAAACACGAGCATCCTTCTTTTAATTTGTGGTTTGGAGTTGTACAAGAGACTGTCAAAACAATACAGATTGTTACTATTGTATGTATACCCACATATATCAATAATCCTTATCTTTTATCAAGAAAATTTATTTTTACAACAGATGAAGACTCTTACAGGAAATCACAACCAGCTAAAAGGCAGGTATTTTTAAGTCAATCTCAATAGATATATCTACAAAATAACTCTCACACCTAAGGCTCAGGGAATATTACAGATGCGGGGAAGGAAAGATTATAAAAGCCACAAGATCAGGAATTTTGATGAGACTGCATTTCCTAATAAAGAAAGAAACTATATACAGCCATCAGGTCTCACTAATATGACTTCCTAAATATAAGCTCAACAAAGACAACAATAGACATGCCAAAGTGGATAGACAAAAGCGTGCAAGGCCTCAATTCTACCCAAAGAACTATAGGCAACTAAGGAATTTAAAAGCAGGAATTTAAAATAGAGTTTCCCCAGGGAAGAGCACACCAACTGATTATCAAACATCAATTGGTTAGCCCTGAAAAAATACATATGCCCATTATCCAGATGGAGCAGGGTGTATTTATGTGTTTATGAGTATATGCATATACATATATGCATGTAACAATTAATGAAAAAACTATGAATTTGAAAGAGAAGAAGGAGGTATGTCTAGGAAGGACTGGAGAGGAAAGGGAAGATGTAAATTTTGTATTTATAGTAAATCTCAAAAATAGATTATATAAAGAACATCTACATTATACATACATACGCATACACAGACATGTCCAGAGATTTACTTTACTCATTCCCTTTTTGGTTGTTTCTATAATTCTATTTTCGAAAAAAGTTAAGCCTTTTTCTGAGTATAATGTTTATAAGAAAAGTACTATATTTTCTTAAGTTTTTACAGTAATACATTTTTGGGTTTTGTTTCGATCTATTTTTTTTTCAAATATTATTGCAAATAAATAACATCTGTTAAGAATGACTGCTTCGGGGCATTTATACAGTTCATTGTATCATACTAATGACAAATTTCTCCACATAGAATTTCTGAGTCATGCTTCTGTAAAATAGTGTCTAATGTGGAAAGCCATAAATTCATTTAAAAGTGCAGTTCTGTCTTTAAAAGGGATTTCAAATGTTCTGATATACTTTTACTGAATCAAAGAAACACCCAACACAAACAAGAATCACTTTTACATGAATATTTGCTGATTTTACTGAAATAGCTTTAGGGTATTGAATTTATTTGTACTAGTTTAGTAACTAGACTTGTATATGAATTTCTACATTTAATCACTATTTCCACATTTTACTGATACAAATGGCGCATGTGAGAATATGTGTGCATGTATGTGCTATGTTGATGAACAGTATAAAGTGTATCAGCATTCTCTGTGATAAGCAAGTCCAAGGGAAACTTCCTTTGAGAATGAAAATATTGAATTTCTATGGAATTGAACATACTGAACAATATAAATCTTTATGTTGGTATAACATAGACAGCCAACTACTCCCTTTAGGCTATAAAATTAAGGTGCAATATAAATTGTGTTGACCAAAGTATCTTGTAACTGTATTTGAGAGATTTGTTTTTCCAGGAACAAAGTGGTTTATACTCTTATGACAGATAAGATAGTATCATCATTTTATTTGTTCAAACTAGTATTGAATTTTTAAAATTAAAGTGAATTTATTTGAACTCCTTCTGATGAATTTGATTTATTTTAAATTTTTGTAATTAGATTTTATTAATGCTGACAAATTGCTTTTTAGTGAATACAAAAGGAAATGCTAAAATTACAAGTATCATTTTACCACCTCCAAGCATTTCATGTCACTACACTAGTAAGCACAATAACAAATAGGCTACTGTTGTAAATTTCTAGTAAAGTTTTAGGAATTCAGAGTATAACTTTTACATTTCTTTTTAATATATTAATGCTTCTTTTGAATAGGAATTATAAATTTTAGAAAAGCAATGTGGAAATTCAAAAACTCTTGTAAATTACAAATATATTTGGAACAATTATTCTGAAAAATTTCATGACACAAAGGCATGAATAAATAATCCTTGATTGGGACTTTGGTAAAAGGGATAGATGTTACATATTTTCATGTATAAATGTACAATGTCATACTTCAATTTATAATAAAAAAATATTCATTTCTCATCATCAAATCCTATGAGTGAGGAATGAACACACACAGAGACACATACATATCTATATTAATATTCTTGAGTAGTCTCTTCCTTTGTACAGCACAACCATCCTGCAACTCCTGTTATATTTAACCCTTGATTCCTCAAATCAAGACGCCAGCCTAAAGCTTCTTCATCCACATTTCTTGTCATTTTCACAATATTTAGGTCTTAGGAAGAGTAACAGAAGTGAGACACATGAAGAAATTGATTGGGCTATTTGTATTGTTCTTGCAAGCGAACCATGGCATAACATATCAGCATATTCTCTTTCAATTGGAAAAGAAAGTGAGATAAGAAATTCATATCCAATCTAATCTATCAATATTGTTATAAACAAGGATGATACGAATAATTCATAGACCATCTTGAACATCTAAAAATGTTCCTCACATAGAGAGCGATGAATCAAAGTTAGGACCATGAAAGCAAATCTCTTTTCTACAGGGAGAACATGTTGAGGAGACTAGAAACAAGAAATTTAACACATTCAGTTTCATTTGCTTTCATTGTCTTATTAACTTGTACATCTTAAAGTATTCATGAAGTGATAGCAAATAAAAATTAAAATAATTATGTAAGAATTGAAAATAATTGAGGAAAATGCTATTATGTGATCTTACTCTGAATAGAATGCACTATGCTAAAACAACCAGTGACCGGGAACTCTTCTCTTTTTTTAATCTTCAATTGAAAATGGATTCTTTTCTCATGCAATATATACTGATTATAGCTTCCCTATGCTCTAGTCCCCCCAGTTTCTTCCCACGCCCCCTCCCCTTCAGATCTACTCCTTTTCTGTCTCTTCATTTGAATAGAACAGGCTTCTAAGAGATAACCAAATATAACAAAATAAAATAAAAGATGAAGCAAAAACTATCATATCAGAGTTGGACATGGCAACTCAACAGGAGGAAAAGAGTTCCAAGAGCAGGAACAAGAGTCAGAGACCCACTCATTTTCACACTCAGAAGTCTCATATAAAAAATATTAAGCCAAAATCTATAATAAATATTCAAAAGGCCTTGTACAGATTCATGTAGGGCCTGTGCTTGCTACTTCAATTTCTGAGAGTTCATATGTGTCTTGTTTAGTTGATTCAGAGGGCCTTGTTCTCCTGCTGTCCCCCATTACCATTGGCTCTTATACTTTTTTTACCTCCTCTTCTGTGGGTTCATTGAGCTCTGAGTAGAAGGATTTGATGGAAATATTACATTTAGTGCTTTCTTCTCTCTCTCTCTCTCTCTCTCTCTCTCTCTCTCTCTCTCTCTCTCTGCATAATGTGTGCCTGTGGCTTTCTGCATGACACTTGGTGTAGAAGAAAGCTTCTTTGATGGTGACTGAATAAGACAGATATTGATCTATGGATATAGCACAATATCATTAGGAGTAAGTTAATTGATTATTATTTTTTTTTAAGATCAGTAATGTTTAGTTTTACTGTAGGTCTCTGGGCTATTTATTCTTTGGTTCTTCATCGTCACCCAAGCCATGTCAGGTGTGAGGTTCCATCTTATAAAGTTATCTTTAAGTCAAATCAGATATTGGTTGACTACTCCCACAAGTTCTGTGCCACCATTGCTCTAGGTTACCTTACAGGGAGAACAGATTGTAGGTCAAAGGTTTTTATGGCTGAAGTGATGTTTGTGTTTCTCCTTTGGTAGCCTGCAGAGTATTTTACTACAACAAAGATAATAGAATGTAGGAATGAATGCTTCATTTAGGCACCATCTTGACTTCTCAATAGTCAATGACTTGTGTGTATGCTGTCCTCTACAATGGTACCTCACTGTCTGTTTGCAGAGAGCAGCATTTTGTCTTAGCAAAAGCCTCACTTGTTTGAATGTTTCCATGGTACCTCATTGGCTAACAACTCAATTGAATGCAACCCAGTGATATCTAACTCTTAATCTACAAAAGTATGTGTTTCTTATGCAGAATCTACTATAACTGGTCAACATATGAGCTTTTGACTCCATGCATCAACTCAGAGCTTCAGGCTGTGTCTATATCTATATCTTCAAAACCCTACATAATGACTGAACTAGTTGAATTTGAAAACCATTTCCTTTCTTTACTGTACAGATGAATTTTATGTTTTTCCACTCCTGGATACTTTGACTAACATATAGTCAGTAAAATACATCTTAATTCAAGATGTTAGTTGTTTTGAAGTACAAAGGATAAACAAATAGGAAATAGTCTGAGGTCCAAATTCAGCACAATTTCACACTAAATGAAAATATATTATTTATTGATAATATGGACTTACAAATTTAGAAACACTCAAATTTCTCTAAAATATATACACATATTAATAACATTTGACTTACATATTACATATAATCAATGATACATGAATGGAGAAGTTGGTTTTGAGCTATGTTATTTATCTTCAATTATTTTGCAAAATATTTTATACACTTAAAATAATAAGAAAGTATAACACATTAAAATTAAAATGTGCTTTCATTTATAAGTATACATATACATGTTTATTTATCAATCACCTATATTTATGCATAGAGAGAGGATGTATAACTTTTTCCTCTCTATAATTTATTAAATATGACTATGAAAGTATTCTCTGAATATTTTTTATAGACTCTGGAAAATAGCTTTTTTTAAACATTAGAGGTCAAATTTTGCTATTAATAGCCTGTTCGCTTCATGGATTTGTTCAGCTAGCATATGTGTATATCTTCTTTTGTCCAGATGCTCTTTCTAATAATGAGGATTTAAGAGTGAGAAAGAGATGAGGAGTCCCTACTAAATTCTTAGAAAAAAGAGAATCTGCATAGTATTTAGGATTCTCAGAAGACTAATGAAGGAAGCTCAAGAAGTTTAGGGGTTGGGGAGGATTCAATGTGAAATGGTCAAATGAGTGAAAGTACCTCCATTAAGTTGGCTCCTGAGTCAAGAATTTAATACTATTAGGAAGTCATCAATATAGACACCTCTGGAGAAACCATTCCAGATAGAGAACAGGAGGAGGAAAAGACACACTGACCAAAAACCCAGGAGAATGTTCTAAGAATAGTAGTGGCCAGTGAGGTCAGAGGAAGGTATATCAGGGGAAAAGCACAGAATTGAAGTTCTTGTGGGTCAGATATGAGGCTGTGAATTCACTGACTTAGTTGCAAGCAATGGCAATGAGTTTAGCTATTGAGATGGAAAGTCAAGGAAAAGGCATCGGAGGAAGAGATAACATACATTCCTCTGAGTGCGTCTGGCGACTGTGTTGAAATATATGTTAAAGAAAGCCAAGAGTAGAAGGAGGTAGACCACTTAAGAGTAATGATCCAGAAAAGAGGCAGAACAGAAAAGAGACCAGCAGCAGTCCAGATGGGAAAGGCAGATCACTAATGCAAGGGCAAACTGACAGATCTGGTCTGGGTTGGGAAAAACTTGTTCACCTTAAGTGAAAATGCCTTTAATTTCAAAGGGTTGTGAGAGCAGGGTTGTATTTTAAATCAGGAGGCTCTCTTTCTTGCTCCCTCCCTCATTCCTTCACTCTCTCCCTCCAAACATGAGATCTTCATGAAAGAACCATGATAGTATTAAAAGGAGAAAACATGCCATAATTTCAGTTTCAATTGAAGACATATGATCCAAAATCAGATAATATGAGTTAAAGTATAATATACCTCCACTATATGCCAAACTTGTTTTGTCTACATGTCTAAGTAACTTAACATATACAAAATTCCCACAGATAGAATTCATTTATTATGGACATTGTATAATGAGAATAATGGGACCCAAAGGTAACAACTTGTTCTTAGAACAGAGTGAGTGATTGGTGGAACAAATGTTGCTGCATCTAATGTCCCTGCTTACTAATTTTCCTGGTGACTAAATGTAGAATAATTAAAATTTAAAATTCTGAGACCAAGATCATCAAGGGAAAAGAGGGAATCCCATGATTGAACACTCAATTTCTTCAAGTATAAAAGTTAAACTCAGGTAAAAAAAAAATATATCATCTATTTTGGTGGATGAATAGCACCTTGAAAAGAGAAAAAGAGTGAGTTACTTTTTCTTAGAGCAAAGGTGTGTGGTCAATTTTGACCAAGGATGACGATAAACCAATTGGAAGAAGGTTCTGAATTGATTTACTATTTTTATTTAATAGCATAGAAAATTGTGAGAACCTTGACAAAATCAGATCTAGTGAAGGAATGCGTATAGCTTAAGCAGGAGAGAAATTAAACACAGAAGGCCCATTTTTGAAGCAGGAAGGAAGAGAGTGATACGATAAAAAGGGAGATTATGGAATCTACTTTTAAAAGAGAACTGCTTGTTTTAAATAGGATAAGTAATGAAAAATTTTTGTCTGAGTTTATCAAATGTTACTGACTGGACATTGTTAATACATATAATGAAGTTTTTTGTCTGAATCTGTCAAATGTTAATGGACTAGACATTGTTAACGTAATCTTGACTGTGTATATTGTGTATACTTCTTGCATATAATTTTTCTTGTATTAGTTATAAGCTTTTTTAAATTTTAGACAAAAAAGGGGAAATGTGGTGGTATTGTGTTCCCCAAAATAGTGTGCACGCTAATAAACTTACCTGGGGTCAGAGACAGAATAGCCACAATATTAAACATAGAGGATAGGCAGTGGTAGCACACGCCTTTAATCCTAGCATTCCAGAGGCAGAAATCCATGTGTTCAGGGACACAGCTAAGCATGGTGACTCATGCCTTTAATCCCAAGAAGTGAAGCCTTTAATCCCAAGAAGTGAGCCTTTAATCCCAGAGAGTGATGGCAGATAGCAGAAAGGTATATAAGGCGTGAAGACCAGGAACTAGCAGCATTTGGCTGGTTAAGCTTTCAGACTTTTGAGTAGCAGTTCAGCTGAGATTCATTCTGGATGAGGACTGAGAAGCTTCCATTCTAAGGACACAGGATCAGCTGAGGAACTAGCAAGGTGAGGTTGGCTGTGGCTTGCGCTGCTTCTCTGACCTTCTAGCATTCACCCCAATACCTGGCCTCAGGTTTGATTTCATTAATAAGACTCTTTAAGATTCATGCTACAAGAGAGTTAGAAGAGATACTCGTTGGTGACCTTCACTGTCTGGTTGCTTGCTAAGGTAGAAGAAGAGGCTACATTTATTGCCCTCCTCCAGGCAGAGTTTAAAGCACATGCGTAAGGAGATGTTGGAAATGCAGGAAGTTATCTTGCTCTGCCTTTTATTGAGGAAAAATGAGAAAACGTAGCTGACAGTAAATCGAAAGTGTGAAAATGAAGAAGATGGCACAAATAGGAGATAGAACATTCTCAAGCTTCCTCCTGTGAAAGCCAGATGGCTCCGATTACAGTTTCACATGTGTTGCTCAGGCATGGCACTTACCTCTTAACTGACCTTCTAACAGATATACCACAACTCAAAGTTTGACAATATGTTACTTGGAAGGCATTATTGCATAGCCAGTGGGAATAAAAATAGTGCACTCTTAATGGATGGAAGGATAATAATAATTAATAAAATAATAGATTCATTTAGATTTTGTCTGATGAAGCTTAATTAAAGTCTCACTTCCTCTACCTTCTCTTTGGTATTTTTCAATTTTTTCTTTTTATAAAAATTTCCTGAAGTGTACATATATAATATTGAATACTCATTTGAAATCTACAGGGAAATCTTTGGATGTTATTAAAGAAACCTTGTAGAACCTCTATAAAATAAACAACTATCACCATGTCCAGACATTTTATGACAATATTCCAAAAGAATATTCTCTAACACTAAAAAGAAAATTCTCTTTATCATTACTTCAAAATTTATTTTGGGAAAAATATTAGCTGTCTTCATGCACCTATATAAGATTTATCTCTAAGACTTAAGAATAATTTTATTCCTCAATATTTTTAGCTACATAAAGCTGATATAAATGATAAAAATTACAGAATATAATAATTTTTCCTTACATTACATATTTTTTAATTTACTTAAAAATTCTTTCTGAACATGCTTGTCATGACAATTGCTATAATACGTGTCAAAGTTTCTTTGTTCCATTCATCCCTCTCTGTTTTTATGTGAAGGTCAGTAAAAATATGTACATAATATAAATGCAGAATCTATTTTTAAGTTGCTGGGGAAAAATGCTGAGAAGTCACAATATCATAGATCAATCTATGTTCCTAATGCTTTAACTATTACTCCAAAAACAGAACTATGATAGGTTTTCTGTCTCTTGTTATTTCTCTAATGTTTTTTTTTCTACACAATTGATTTGGGGAAGATTCTGATATCATAGTTAGAGACGCAGTGCCCATAGTACTCAAAAGTGTTTACTATCTTGAAAATGTACTCCACTTTTAGAATTCAAATTATTTTCATGATATTCTAGAGAAAAATATCAATATATGATCAAAATAGGTATTCACATGGAGGCAAATTGTCATATTTTGTAATAGTGGTGTTAGTATGCTTTCTCGTGCATCAGGATAAAAGCAAGCTAATATTAACATACTATGAAAAGTGTGAATCTGGGGTGTGTGTGTGTGTGTGTGTGTGTGTGTGTGTGTGTGTGTGTGTGTGACAGAGAGAGAGAGAGAGAGAGAGAGAGAGAGAGAGAGAGAGAGAGAGAATATGTTTTTGTTTGGCTCAAAATAACAGGCAAAATGATCCACTTCATGATTTGAATATTGTTCTTAGTGCTTGGATCTGATAAATTTAGAAGATACATAAGCTTATATAAAGGATTTCCATACGTCATCAAATAATTTGACATTAAAATAACATTGAAAGAAGTTATTAAACATATAACAATTAGATAAAACATGACTTATTAAAACTGATGATTATAATTTTTCTTGCCTTTCCAAAAAGTTCCAGTTTATGTGAGATATTCCTTACTGGAAAATCCTAACTGAAATAATGTGTAATTAATAGAATAAGAATGTCAGTCTTGACAACTATAAGGAAATCATACAGTCAAGCAAAGAACAAGAATGTGAAGCTCTTTGGTGGGAATTTGAAGGAGTATATTTCAATGAAGCAACCAAAATTCTTCTACACTATTCATGAGCTCTAACGTAGATCAATGATGTATTTTGTTCCTTTGAACTTCATGTGCCATGAAGCTTGCACGACAATGTGTGAAGGGTTTGACAAGGACAACAACAATAACAAAACAACAAAAAATAACCCCCCCCAAAAAATCTAAATTTTTATCTCATCAAATCTAAAGAGCATATCAATACATTTGTACTTAACTGGCCCCATGGGGAATCAATAGGAAAGATATAGAAAGGAAAATATTTTATATAAAAACTGACATGGACCTGAAACATATTCATAAACTCAAAAGCCAATTGCTTTGTGTCTTGATTTAAGCAAACTAATTGCAAGTAACCCACATACACATACATAATATGTTATTCTATGATGTCATCCCTCGCGGGAGACCTGGGCCACTTTTACCAGAAGGAAAACCACAGCCTGTAGTCATAAACCGCTGTTTGTCTGTTCTAACTTGTCTCAAAGCAATATAGAGGACTGAATGAAGCACTCACCTCTGTTTTTTTCTGGCTTGGAACCTAGGTAGAAAGCCTACAGGGGACTTTCCTCAAAAGGATTGTAAGGCAAATAGACAAGCATCATCCACCTGAGGCTAGGTTATAGTTAAAACATAAAATACAACACAGAAACCTTGAAGTAAAAATAAGTCTCTGATACCAGTCTTTCTGTGAAGAAATAGGGCATTTGAAATATCTGTCTATACGAAGGAAATTAAAAGCAATACTTGTCTAGAATGGTATACATGCACAAATACTCCCTATAAGGCACAACAATTTCTACTCTTGCTGATCTCTGGTGTCAAAGTCAACATGGAGAAAAGGCTAAGACTTAGTTGGAAATGGCCTTGCTAAGTGTTGAAGACATCCCTTAACATAATACTAGAAATATTGAAAAGCTAAGAAAAAATTTGCTTCTGTTCTCTCTTTCTCTCTCTCTCTCTCTCTCTCTCTCTCTCTCTCTCTCTCTCTCTCTCTCTCTCTCTCTCTCTCTGTGTGTGTCTTTCTCTCTCTCTCTCTTTCTCTCTCTCTCTCTCTCTCTCTCTCTCACACACACACACACACACACACACACACACACACCTTGTATTCCTTTTCCTCTCATTTCATTTCAATTTGATTTCTAGTCAAGAAATTTTTGTTGAAAAAACTATTTGGACACAAATAAAAATAAAAGAAACATCGAAGCTCATATATATCAGAGAAAAGAACAGAATTTGTTAGTTGTTTAATGACTTATAAAAACATACTGTGTCATCACTAAGCAAATGCATACATACATTGTATAAACAATGTATAAACAATAGTAAATCAACAATAAGGGAAGGACATGATTTGAAGATTCCTACTTTAGAATATCTGAAAAGTTTAGTTAATGCAGAAGCAAACACAGCCAATGCATACAAAGAAATAAGAATACCATTTACCACTAACGAAAGAAATTAACCGACCCGTCTGGTATTACAGTTGTCATACTTACTAGACAAAGACTTTAAGTTAATGGACTAAATAAGTTCAAATGACTGAAATGAACAATAGAGATTGGAATGAAGTTATGTTGTTTATAAGAAAGTGGAAGCAACTCAAGATAGTCATATTAAACCAATTAAGAAAGATAAGTATTCTGTTATCTCTCTTTTGAAGTTCCTAGGATTTATGTAGATTCATAAAATCAGGTACACAGCATGGAAGTAGAAGCAATGAAGAGAGTGGATGAGGTGAGGAGAGGGTTAATAAAGAGGAGGGTAGGGGAGTATAGGGTAGAATATGCTTAATGTACATTATGTACTTGTACGATAATGCACAAGTATCAGCATAATGAATATACATCAATGAGGAAATAACTACAAAAGAAAACATAGTAAGATAGGAATAGTCTTGTATTCTGCATAGTGGCACCTAGAAAAATGAGTGTATGGTGGCATATAGGAGTGTGAAGCAGTGTAAGGAAGTGACAGATGCTGATTGTAAAAAAGAGAATTGGAAGACTTCATTGGAGTCAACCTGTAGGGTTGCCTTTGAAACTCTGTGAGCAGTAGACTTCATCAAAAGGTGAGCAGAGTCCACTTTCAATCTCTTCCATAAGAGGTAGGAAGCTGTGCTGTCATTCATTCTTGTATTCCATCTGTCCGGATGTTAAAAAAAAAAAAAAAAGTCACATGGCAATTCTGAATGGTCACCATGTGGACTTTCTAGCTTTAGTCAGTCTATAAACTGAAGCTAGCGACATTAGTTATTGGTAAATTGTGTTATGCACAAGTATGCCAACAAGCAAAAGTATGCTCCATTTTCAGAGCAAGACAGTTATAAGGAATGGTAAACCATTTCTGTTTTAAGGAAATAGATTTTTTTCCTTAATGTATTTTTTTTATGTTTTTCTTAATGTTTTTGATGTATCTCATGATATCTGATTCCAATAAGGAATAAAACATGGCCTTACAGGATAATATTGTGGTACTAACTTAATTTGACTGATTGCATACTAGGAAACATTTAATATTCAAATTAGAGTGTGTATTAATGATATTATGAGTAGGAAAAGGGATTTTTCTTTATGGGAGACATTTACCTGAGTATTTAGGACTAAAGGAAACTACTAGTCATGATTTCCCTCCCAATAGTTCACAAATGAATATTATACTCAGAAAAACAAAAACATAAAGCAAGTGTGGAGATATTAAAAATCAGTGACACACAAATACTAACATCATCTCAGCATCTTACAAACACATCATCAATAAAAATTAGTACCTACTAAACAATTTACTTTGGGGAAAAAAGTGATTATTAGTGATGATTTTGAGGATATCTTCGTTATATTTTTTTAAAAAAATAATTATGTCAGAATACCAATTGAAAAAATATAAATGAATTAGTAAACCTGAACCACCTTTATTCTTTACTCCTCCAAAATAGCCCGCCCTTTGAGAACAGATTGCTGTTTTCTTAATTGATCTAGCTCTAGTGTTCAGTGTCTGTGTAGGTGGTACCCAGTAATGTTTATTGATGTGATGAAGCAAGACCTTAGAAAAAATTTATTGAATAGTCTCAATCTCGTTCAATTGTTATTCTAACATATTCCAAGATTATGGAATAATAACATTTATTTCAGATGCCTTTCATAGCTGAAAAATCAAGTAAAGTACTTTAGACATATAACTTCTAATTGTAGCATCATTCAAAGGTTAAGTATTCTCTCCATTTTTAAATGAAGACTTTTAGACCACCGAGATATTATGTAACTCAGAGGCACTTAATAATAGAAAGATTTTTACTAACCAGGCTTCATTCTTCCTACTCTGTAGTTTTCTCAGTTTTCATTTGAAGAATGTTTTGTTTGGAAGGGAATGCTCATTGTTGAAGAACTGAGTTTTGAGTGAGATTCATTGAGATCAATGATGAGAAAAAACAGGCTCATTGTATAGAATCAAATTTGTGAAACACCTGGGATGTGAGGATTTGTAATAGATTATCAGTAAATATACATTTCTAATTTCGCCTCCATTTCATTAACCTATTAAGTGCCAATGAAAGAATAAGATGTTTAAAACAAAATATAATGTAACTTTTTATCAAGAAACAATAAGTATTGGTATTCAAGTGTCCACTCAAGTTAAATATGACATGTTATGTATTAGGTTCAGTGAATTCACATTTGGAAACCAATTACAACCAAACTGAAAATAAAAGAATAAAGAAATCAACTGAGAAAGATTTAATATGTTGGGTTTTTTTTAAGCAAAATATATTAGTCTCTAAAAAAAGTATTATACACCCATATTATTCTATAACAAAAGCATTACAGTAATTATTTTAAGCAAGTAATTATCTGGGACAAATAATCTGAAAAAAATTACCTAAAATAATCTTGCTAATTAAAAATTAATCTTTACTCAAGGTCTCTAGACTTGGGATGGGAAGAATTCACCCATGAAACCAGTTAGCGTTTCTAGGACTACAAGCTCCGGAGGATCAGCACAGCTCTGCCCCAGGTCTCTAGACTTGGGGCGGGAAGAATTCACCCATGAGCCTGCCCAGCACCTCTAGCGCAGGACTGTCAGGCATCATTATGCTCTCTCGGCAGAATCACCTCGCTAGTTCAGACAGACATCCGGATAAATGACTTTTATTTGAAGCTGCATACTGTGTGGTCTGAAAGAGCAGACAGGAACTTGCACAGCACCAGTAAGACTGAACAGGATATAAAGATCCTCATGCCAGTCCGGGCCTCTCTGCCCTGGGCCTGGAAAATAAAACATGGGGCCACCTGGTGCCTGATGGGTCCTATTATGGTGAGCAAATATGGAAGAGAGAGAAAGACAGAATGTTTCATATCCTGTAGAGAGAGGCAGATCCCAAGGAGTGAAGGCAGTGAAGTGCAGGCTGAGGTGGTTAGCCTACTTGCCACCTGGGACCATGGTTCTGTTAAGGCCTGAGCTATGGCCAACAGCGATGTCTGTACCTGCGTCTCTGCTGTGGCCATGGTTTGTGTTGATGGTCATGGTTCCTATTACTACTGAAGGCAGAGTTGGATCCAGCCCTCACTGGCTTCAACACTAGGGGAACTGGTCCTACCCCTTACCAGCTGCAGTACTGGAGTGAATGGGTCCTGCACCACACCTCAGCAGCATGATCCTGTTGGGGAGGGGAGTGTGGGTGGGCTGGCCTTGAGGGCATGAGAATGGAAGAGCTGGTCTGACCCTCCCCTTGTGTGCCATGTAGCGGTGAGGGTGAAGGAACCACCCCACCCTCACCCCCTCCCCCGTGGGCACACGCGTGCATCCCTTGCCACCTCTGGCAAGCAGGAGAGTAGACCTAGCCCCTTACCAACGACAGTACTAGGGAGAGTAGGCCCTTCACATCAACTAGGTAGCATCATGGAGCTGGCCCTGTCAACAGGGATGCAGGTGAGCTGCCCCAAAGAATGTGAAACCGGGAGATCTGGCCCTGCCCCTCATCTGACATATGGTAGTGTGAACAACAGGGGAGATGGTCTCTCCTTTCCCATCCCTCACCACCTGTGGCAGGTGGGAAAGCTGGCCCTGAGGTCAGGTGTGGTGGTATTGTGTTCCCTGAAATATTGTGCACCCTAATAAATTTACCTGGGGTCAGAGGATGGGACAGCCACAATATTAAACATAGAGGATAGGCAATGGTAGCACACGCCTTTAACCCTAGCATTCCAGAGACAGAAATCCATGTGCTCAAGGATACAGCCAAGCATGGTGACTCACGCCTTTAATCCCAGGGAGTGAACTTTTAATCCCGGGGAGTGATGGTAGAAGGCAGAAAGATATATAAGGCGTGAGGACCTGGAACTAGAAGCATTTGGCTGGTTAAGCTTCAGGCTTTCGAGCAGCAGTTCAGCTGAGAGCCATTGGGATGAGGACACAGAAGCTTCCAGTCTGAGGAAACAAGACAAGCTGAGAAGTTGGCCAAGTGAGGTTAGCTGAGGCTTGTTCTGGTTCTCTGATCTTCCAGTTCACCCCAATACCTGGCTCAGGTTTGATCTTATTAATAAGACTCTGTTAAGATTTGTGCTACAGTCAGGAGAACCAGTGAGCTGGCCCAGCATCTCACAGCACTCAGGAAAGCAGGCCCTGCACATCACCTGGGCAACACAGTAAAGATGACCCTGGTGGTGATCGTACAGTTGAGCTGTAGCTGAAGTTTTCTTGTGTCCCAGCCAGTCTGCAGCCACTCAGACCCAAGTAAACACACAGAGGCTTATATTAATTAAAATTGCTTGGCCATTAGCTCAGGCTAACTACTGACTAGCTCTAACACTTAAACTCAGTCCATTTCTGTTAATCTATTTGTCGCCACATTTTTTTGTGGCTTTACCTGTGTGCCATTACATGCTGCTCCCTGGACAGAGGGATGGCATCTCCTCACTCATTTCCTCTTCCCAGAATTCTCCTTGTCTGCTTATCCCACCTATACTTCCTGCCTGGCTACTGGCCAATCAGCATTTTATTAAACCAGTGTATAAAAGCATTATCCCACAGCAGTGAGCCAACTCAGAGGGCCTAAGAGTGGGAGAGCTAGCCCCACATCTCATCTGTCATGCAGCATGACCCACAGAGAGATTGCCCATCTCTCTTGCTCCTCAGGCCTCTCTGCCTACAGTATTCAGGAGCACAAGCCCTGCATCTCACCTGAGCACCAGAGTAGTGCCGACCCCTTTGATTGAGGTGTGGTGAGCTGGTCCTGAGAATGTAAGTATGAGAGACTGAGCCCGGCCCCTCATCTATCATGCAGTAGTTTGCACAAGAGAGAGAAGCCACCCCTCCCAATACCCCCTTGAGGCCTGTGGTAGGTGGAAGAGTTATCCCTGAGGTCACTAGAGTGAGAGAGCTGGCCCTGCCCCTGGGGGAGCTGACTCCAAGGACATGAGAGCAGGAGAATCAGTCTCACCCCTTGCTGCTTCCTATATAGAATGAGCTAGCTGGGACAGTACTGGAGAACTCATCCTGGTGTTGAGGATGAAGGAAAGCTTGTGGATGGATCAACCCAGCAACCAACCAGACCCAGAACCATAGCTATGAGTTGGCCCACCCCAATATCCACCCATCTATGACCTGCTGGAACACATGAAGGGGCTAGTCCTGCAGACCCAAAGTTACAGGATCTCCATGATGCAAGACAACAGGATATCCAAGAGGAGCCCCAGTGAGGGCCCAGTATTGATGATATAGCAAAAACCAGAGACCTCAAACCAGACCAACGACTCAATGCAATGAATGAATATTTGCAAGTAACAATATATGGACTAAAGGACTGTGTGACTCGCTGTGTCACACTACAGCTTCCACCACAAGATTTTTCTTTATACTTTTCTTTTAAATTTTATCTTGTTTTATCCTGTGGGGGAGGGTGGTTGCTAGGGTAGAGGCTGAATGGGAAGGGACAGGAAGATGAGTGAGATCAAGAAGCATGATGTGAAATATACAAAGAGTCAATAAAATGTTAAATTTGAAAATTATCTTTAATTTTATCAACAAATATTAATTCTTACTTAAAGTATCTCATAACATTTATATTTAATTTCTCCTATGATATATAGATATGCATATGAAAAATGAATCTTTTCACTTTTAATATTTTATCTCATCCAACTCCCAAGACACACATGCACATACACAAAATGTTTTATCTTCTACTGAAGGTAGTACAGGTGTTTTATGGGCGTGAGAAACAGTGTGTATTTACCAATATTAGAAGGTGAAAACTAAGCAGTGTCAAGACAAAATTATTCAACTATATAAATAATCCTAAAAATTAGCTTGCTAGATACAACCTGATTATTTTAGCAAACCAAAAATTAACTAGAAATTTAGTGGTTCTGTCAGAGAAAAATAATTTTAATTTTATTTATATGGATGTGTATATGTCTATGTCGAGTATACACCACATAAGTGAAGGTTTCCATGCAAACCAGAAGAGGGCATAGGCTTTGCTGTACCAAAAGGTAAAGGCAATTGTGAGTTGCCCACCATGGGGGCTGAACACCAAACTATAGTCCTTTGAAAGAGCAGAAGCCATTAGTAACTGCATAGCCATCTCTCCAGACAAATGAAGTGTTTTTAATTATAGAAACAAGTAGAAAGACACCAATATGAATTAATATTGCCAGAGAATCCATACTACTGATGACAACCCAAAGATTGAGTTCAATTAGGGAAATCACCATCACAATATCAATCATATTTTTACACAAATAGAACAAATAACTCCAAACTTTTGTGTAATCAAGACTTTTGAATAGCCAATGAGAAAGAAGAACAAAACTGGATGCATTGTACTCCCTGATTTCAAATTATGCCAAAAAACTATAGTCATCAAAGTATTTTGACATCTGTGTAAGAGAGATAAGGCACATATGCCAGAAGAGCATAAGAGAAAGCCAGAGATGGACCTACATGTAAGTTTTCAGTCAGTTGTTATAACAAGAACAAGAACAAGAACAGTCTACACAATATGGACTCCCACATAAAATCAGAGATCAGAAAAGAAACATAAAGAAAAGTTTGCAACTTTATAAACACTGTGTATTTTGGTAAATAGCACCAGTGTCTCTTTAAAGAATGACAATGTAATACAGTAATATAAGCTATAAAAGGAACACTGAGTGACAGTGTATTTTTTTGGTATTATCATCAGAATATATAAGCCTAGAAATATCAAATGTAATTGTTAAAAAGAAGCAAAAGGCTGTTAATACTTCCTATGCCTTGCCAGATATACACCTATTTTGGTTTTTCTGTTTATTTATTTGGTTTTTGGTATATTTCATGTTTTCACTTGATACAATTATAATTGTATGTCAAGGGAAATACATCAGAAATGTTGTACAAGGAAATTTAAAATTTAAAGAGGTAGAAATTTAAAGATGACTATGGGGATATTTTTATTTCAAAGAAATGTAATTTCTTAGAAAGGAAATCACACTTCTATAGACAGTTATAAAACTGACCCAACAGTGACAGTTTAGGAAATGGAGAATGTTTATTTTAACAAAGTCTTTAAACTGGAAGTGTATTTCCTACTCATTCTCAGATTTTAAAAGGAGAATGTGTCATGAAATATAAGCCATTCATTTGAATCTTTAAAAAAAGTATTTAATACCATTCCTAATATGCAGGTGTGAAGAACAGTTTATTCTATTTTAAAAAGAATGTCGAGTCATGAAAAGAAAACTATTTTCATGGGTAATACTTCATAATTTTTTGACACAGACCCTTCACTGTTGTACTTAAGTCAGAACAATTTATATCTGAGTCCCCATGCCATTTGTAATCCCATCAACAATGTTTACAACATAATACTTGGGTTCGCTAATGATGTTCATGCATAACCCTAGCACATTATTATTCCCCATGATCTTTAGAATATGACTATTCATCTTTCAAACTGCAGTCCTCCCTTTTATGAAATAATAGTAATAATGCCTGCTTTCCTGCCTTGTTGAGTGAAAAATTTGAGCCTATATGTGGATGAACATAACCTAAGATAAAAAAGGCACTATGCTGACTCTCTTTTCAAATATTAGACATCGTTGCCCCTTTATAGTAAAAAGGAAAAATTGAAGAAAAGTGTAAATAATTGGCATAGCAACTGCCTCTCACTTTATATTTCAAAATTAAAATGATCTCTGATGGAACCTTACTCCAACCCATCCCGTTCAATTCAGCAATGATCACCTTGAGAGGCAGGGCTCTCAGTAAGTGCCTTCTTTCTTCTTAATACCCAATAAGTGTTATTTTATGAATTATTGTTGACAATATCTGGTGTCTTAATAACTAAATGCAGCAAAATCTTTCACTTAAAAAATGCTAGGATTATGAAGTTGTACATTTGACTATGTAGTATTGTAGTAATGTCTATATAGTAAACATTTATAGATTGAAATAGATAAGCTAGTGAACACAAGAAAGGACTGGTGATCGAGAGGAAGGAGGAATAAGGATAAGGAGAAAGGCCAGGCGGTGGTGGCACACGCCAATAATCCCAGCACTTGGGAGGCAGAGGCAGGCAGATCTCTGTGAGTTCAAGACCAGCCTGGTCTACAGAGCGAGATCCAAGAAGGGCGCAAAGCTACACAGAGAAATCCTTTCTCAAAAAAAAAAAAAAACAAAAAACAAAAAAAAAAAACAAACAAAAAAAAGGATAAGGAGAAAGGAAGGGAGAGAAGGAGGGAAGGTGAAGGAAAGAGGCAAAGAAGAAGAAGCTGTGATGGCTATTCTTGGTGGTCAAGGCGAGTACTTCTAGAAATTACTGAAAACCAAAGCCAACGAAAGCAGCTGGGCATATCTGTGAGGGGGGTTTTGTTAAATGGGTCATTTGAGGTAGGCAGACCCACCTTAAATACAAAGCATTTCATGTGGGAAACTCCACATTAAATAAGAATCATTTGAGGTCAGAAGACCCACCCTAAACCTGGGCCACCTGCACCGGGCAGCCTATGTAAAGGATGTGGAAGAAAGAAGCTTTTGCTTTTCCCTTCTTGCCCTTGTTATCATCGTCAAGTTCATCTTTCCTGCAGTTTTGTTCCTCTAGAAAACCCTGACTAATACAGAAGAAAAGAAGATGGGAAAATGGAGAAAGGAAGGATGAAATAAATTTATACACAGTTAGATACAAACATATGTACACACACACACACACACACACACACATACACACACACACACACACACACATATATATATATATATATATATATATATATATATATATATATAACATACAACATATATATATATAGGCATGGTGTAAGTGTATTTATACATGTATTATGCACTGGGTATAAGTATGGAATTTACTCTGTATTTGTGAGATTTATCTCTGATTTATTATTAATAAAAGTAAACCATGAGGGAAAATCACTTTGGCATTTTAGATTTCCACTGAGAAAATGGGGATTAAGGAATCTACTTAGAGTAAAGAAACAGAAGTGAAACCTAATTAGTAATTATAGCTTATAATTATTTACAAAGCTACTTTGCAAACCTAAAGCCCGATGGAAAATATTCACTATAGACAAAAGTTCCTTCTTAAAATAAGTAGATGAATACTACTAAGCAAGAGACAGTCTGTATCATACTCAAGTCCATTCGTAAAGACAGTTGGAGACTGTGAGAGATGTCGATGTGGTATACTGTATTTTCTATCAAAGGGTTCAAAGAGACAGGGAAACTTCCCTTTCAGAATATGCCACTTGATAAAAGTCACCTTTGATTTATCAGTTCCCCAAATCAAGACATTCAGAACACAGAATTAAAGGTCCTTAACGTTCTGCCCCCCACCCCACATCCATGCTTGGTATGCTTGCTCGACTGAATTATCAAGACTGAGACCCTTCTTCAGAACTAAAACCTTTATTATGCAAAATATTTCGTATTGCGTGGTAATTAGCCTGAGCTAGTAGACCTGTTTATAACAGAGCAACCTTAGATAGTTGATTGAGTGATTCAGTAACCTTTGTCAACTTTATAAAGTCTTAGGCTTAGCACAAATAACCAGTGAGATAGTTCCTTCTAGGGTATAAATGATTAATTTGGAAGAGGTTAAGTGCTTTGGGGGAAAGTTTATTAAATTTTCTAGGAGCCAAAAGTACCATTTTGGTTATATATAACCATTATACCAAAATGGTTATTGCCTTTTCCATCAAAATAGCCTGTTACACCCAGGTCATGTATCACATGCCAGGCAAATATAGTTCTTGTCTTCTTGTTTGAGCCAGGGAGTTAAAAAACCTTCCCCAAAGAGGACAAAATGAAGCCGTAAAGAACTAGTACCAAAAAATGAGTCTACAGCCACCCTGCAGCGCTGGTACGTCATTAACTCACAATTCCTTTCACATTAGCCTACTTCACTGCTGCACAGTGCGATCAGTCTCAGCATTTATCAATCCACACAGAGTCAAAGCAGAAAAGAAATGTGCTTTTCATTGTCGATCACGGGAGCCAATTGCATCTTCTAGTAAATCCCTGTCTCAGTCATTGAAGTGCAAAGCAAGCAAAAAAGTCACTTCGCCAGAGTCTGCCTCTTCAGCAAGATTTGACAACTTAAAGAAATGTGTGATAACGATCATTATGTGTCTATCACACGAGGGTTAAGTGGTCTTGTGCTACACATACACTGTAAGATTGTGGGGTACATGTTAATGGTATTGAATTAAGCTGATTTCAGCAAACGGAAACAAAATCAGCAGATATTGTGGGGGAGGGCCAAAATAGCTTGATCACACAGCTGCCATGACAGACTTAGAAACCCAGACACAACTTCTGGCAAGCAACACCTATACCAGGAAAAGCCATAAGCTGATCCCACCCAATTAGGGCCTGCAACTAAGAGGAAATACCTGAGGCCCAGACACAGCTTCTGACAGGCAACACCTGGACTCAGGAAAAGGAAATACCTGACATTCCAAACATTCCCTATACCCCTACACAAATGTCAGCCAATCAGGGTCCTGAACCATGGAAATCCCTCACCCCAACCTTTGTTATGATTAAAACCCTACCCTGCCTGGGCTCTGGACTCTGTTCTCACTGCTGCATCAGACAGGGAGTCCAAGCTCTGAGCTTGAAAATAAAGGCTCTTTGCTTTTTCTTATGGAATAGGTCTCCGTGGTGGTCTTTAGGGGATCCCTGCTATCTGGGCATAACAATATTACACATGATCCTCTCCTTTCAGTCTCTGCCTACAAAAGTCACTCTGCAAATCTCTTCATCGTTCTTCAGTTCTGTAGCATACCTATTTATCCTGTGATTAATCTTGAGCAAAAATTCTATTTGAAGCATATTGAAAGAGCCCAGAAATTCTAATCTGATTCTATTTCTGGTGCAAGAAGAGGGCATTTTAGTTCATCTCAATCTAATAACTGCATTTAAGTTATGGAACAGATGGGGGTCTGTGGACCTTGAAAATGACCTGATTAATTTGACATAATTTATTGCAAAGAAGGTAACAGGCTTCATATCCATAGCATGGCAATAGTTTACAAAATGCAATCATATAAAACATGTCTAGCCCATTTTAAATTATATTTTCTATAGATACCACCATGGATTACTAAAACCTGATTTGGACAACATTTATTGCTAGTACACAGTAATTAACTAAGGGACAGCTCACTTTAATAGACATCTTAAAAATCTTCAGTTCTAGACTATTGAAAGATACATGATTATATTTTTTCTATGATATTCACTGATTTTTTTCTACATCTTTTTTTATATTATTTAAAAGTTTTTTTTTCATTTTACATATCAACCACAGTTCCCCCTTACTCTCCTCCTCCCACTCACTTTACCCCTACCACACCCCCCATTCACTCCTCAGAGAGGGTATGTTTCTGGGGAGTCCACAAAGTCTAGCACTTCAAGTTGAGACAGGACCAAGCACCTCCCCACTGTATCCAGGCTGAACAAGGTATCTCTCTATAGGGAATGGGCTCCAAAAATCTAGTTCAGGCACTAGGGATAAACCCTGGTCCCACTGCCAGTGGCCCCACAAACTGTCCAAGCCACACAACTTTCAGCCACATTTTCAGGACTGAGTTAGGTCCCATGAAGGTTGCCCAGATGTCAGTCCAGGGTTAGTGAGCTCCAATGAGCTCAGGCCAGCTGTCTCTGTGGTTTTCTCCATTCCCTCATGTTTTCTTCCCACTTCCCCTTACACCACCCTCCCAAATTACTCAGGAGATCTTATCTATTTCCCCTTCCTAGAGGGATCCCTGCATGATATTCACTGATTTTAATGATTTGGGGAGAACTATCAGTGCCAAGTCAAATTTTATCATTAGGACCAAATGATGGAAGGATTATTTTAGAGGTATAATTATATAATAGTTACCTTGATAAAAAATTGGAAACTCAAGTGTGTAAACGAATGGGGTTAGAAAACTTATTACATCCATTTAACACTATCTCATATAAAACTAAAATCTAAAAATAATAGATGTATTTGTGTTAATTGCAACTAAAATGCTTTCTATCACTAGCTACAAAAAAAAGAAAAGAAAAAAAAAGAAAAAAGAAAAAACTTACTTAGAGAGCCAGTGAGATAGTTCACCAGGTGAAACACTAGCTGCAAGCCAGATAACTTTCATCTCTAGAATCCATACGGTAAAAAGAGAAAGCAGACTCCCAAAAGTTACCCTTTGACCTCCACTGGTATGCTGTGGCAGTCATGTACTAACACGTGCTCACACCAATAAAATCAATTTAATTAAACTATTATTTAGAGATATGTAAATGCATCTTAATATATACCCAGTGTACCATCAAAAACAATAATGTACTTATACATTACTATATTACAATTATCTGCTTAGACATGCTTAAAATTGACAACTCAGAAATGAGCAATGTACCTAGTAGGTACATCTTAGCTTCCAGTATCATTTTCTGTCAAAAGAAAAGGGTCATTTGGGGACAGCTAGTTTTAAGCTGAATCAAGAAACCTGCAAGACTCTACTTATTTTTAGTGTTATAGAACAAGGAAAGTATAAAAACATAAAATAATGAATAAAAAATTGATGGATAGCATATAGAACAATAACAAAAGCAAAATTTATAATTTTGACTTTGGAATCCAATAAATGTTTACCAAATAAAATTATTTAAGGAAAAATAAGTAACATAAGAATAGTTATTATAAACTTTCACACATAAATCAGATGATGCCATAGAAGTCATACAATTAACCCTTTTTTTTTTTAGTACAGAATTTTGACAGGATTTTAGTTAGTTTTTTTGTTTGTTTTTGTTATTTTGTGCTGTGTGTTTATTATTTTAATAAAAAGCTGACTGGTGTGTAGCCAGGTAGGAAATATAGTGAGGACAACCATACTGTCTGGGAAGAAGGACAGACTCAGAGAAGTTACAGATGCAGAGGAAGCAGGAAGTGTACAAAATGAGATAACAATCAATGAGCCACATGGTAGACATTAGATAATAAATATGGGTTAATTTAGGTTGTAAAAGCTAATTAGTGACAAGCCTAAGCTATTTGCCAAGGACTTATAATTAATATAAGCCTCTGTATGTTTATTTGGGAGCTGTTAATAGGACAGAAACTTCCCCATACAGTTTTGGTTTGGTTTTTGTTTTTGATTACAGACATTTTAAAGATGGAAAAAGAAACAGAGATTATTAAATTAATACTTATATAACTGAAAAAAGTAAAGAATGATTGTAAGATAATTAAAACCCAAGGCTTTTGAGATGATCATGGTATTTCAAAATAATGAACACATTAAGTGTCGTGATGGTGGGTTGCTTAATATTATTTGTTAGCAAAAACACTAGTGGGCTTAAAAGGAAAAATGATTTCAGTTCAGTACCAGGAATAAACAAGATAAAATTGAAACATGCTCCATTTTAAATTAAGGAGGCAAATATTTTACTGTTATAAAGGACCTAAGAATCAGCTCAAAGGACCCAAAGATAAAAATTTCAGGAAAAAAATTAATAAGTTGAAAAACATCAAGTATATGGAACATTTGTAAATTCACAATGATCCATCTCTTTTATGATAAAGGCTCCAATTCACCATTTTAAAAACTGATAGAATAAGAGAAAGAACAAACATTTACAATGCTCTTCTTTTATAAACTGTCTTTAATCTACAAAAATAAGTTATGTAAGAAATTTGTTCACTCAAGTTATCAATAACCCATCAATAGTAGAGAAATAAGAAGTCAGAATTAAGAGCTGCTACTTTTTCATATGGAGAATCTGAGGTCCATTTGATTCGTGGCTGTAATAATCATCATTGAAAATCTAAAATCGACTTTTTGTAAGATGAATTGGATAATGATTCCAATGTAAATGTTATAGTAGATGAAACCAGGCTGAAAATCCTAGCAGTCACTGATTAATATTAGCATCATAACACGTATCATAATCAGATATTATGGACTTCTCTTACTATGGAATATGAAATAACTATCACCATGCAAGATTATTACTTTTGTCAAAATGAGTGCAAAAGGATGACAATGTGTCTGCTTAAGAGATTAGAGTTAACTATGTACAACAAGTTTTGGTAGACTGAATTAAAACATAATGAATATAAGTGAGAGGATATGATTAAAAGTTTTCACAAATGGAAACTTTCATCATACAAATTAAAGAAACTCTGTTTTGTTGTGTTTTGTTTTCCAGAAATCAATGGTAAGAAATAAGAATTAAACCAGAAGAAGGGAAATGTCATAGATTATCAGAATTTTTGAGGGTTATACACATTTCAATATATGAGTCAAATTTCAATACTAGTACCTTGTTTCAACATAAGCGCAAATGAATAAAAGCAAAAAAAAGTAGATAGTTTTTAAAGAGTGTACACTGTACTGTGAGTGAGAAGGTTGTGTAAAAGATGATAGAGCTGTGGGATGTCTTTCTGTACGCTGTGAATATATATTGCTCTGATTAGTTGATAAACAAAGCTTCACTGGCCTATGGCTGAGCAGGATGGAGCCAGACAAGAAAATCCAAGACAGATAGTGAAAGGAGAAAGAAAACCAGGGGAGAAGCCAGCCTCTGCCAAAGGAGCAAGATGTCAGCAGACCAATTACACCACAGCCATGTGGCAACATATAGATTTATAGAAATGGGATGAGTTAAGTTATAAGAGCTAGCTAGCCAGGAGCTTGAGCCATAGGCCATCTAGTCATTAATAAATATTAAGTCTCTGAATGATTATTTTATAGACAGCTACGGGACAGCAGGGCCAAGACCTGTAAAGCTTATGGCTACCTGATAGAGTTGTTAACATTGTTAGATA
The DNA here is from genome assembly GCF_949786415.1 of Peromyscus eremicus. Classification (NCBI taxonomy): domain Eukaryota; kingdom Metazoa; phylum Chordata; class Mammalia; order Rodentia; family Cricetidae; genus Peromyscus; species Peromyscus eremicus. The sequence goes on along the minus strand of NC_081425.1, from coordinate 37,723,939 downwards.
TGGCTATGACATATTTTTGTTTATTTAACATTTTATTCATTAGAGTTTGTTATAGATGTTTTTAGTAAAATGTTTGTTTATGACTTAAAATAATTTAAAAGAGAATACAATAATGGCCACAAGAATGTGAAGGAATGGGAGCTAAAAAACAAAACAAAACATAACTGACTACCAAAAATACTCATTCTAATGTTGAGAATATTCTATAAAAAATAATAACAAACATAATAAGATCAAAACCAAAAATAGAAATCATCTTCCAAGAAACAAAGATTCATGGCCCAAAACAATAATTTTGCCTAGTTCCAAATAGTTCTTTTAGAGAGAATTGTCGTCATTTTATCTAAAATAGCATTAGCAATCAAGAGAAAAATGTAAATCTGAGAATAATTGATACAATAGAAATCTGGAAAGATAAAATTGAGAAAATGTAAAAAAAAATGCAACGCTGAGAAAACAGAAATTATAAAAAAAAAAGATATTGTAGAGTTAAAATTGAGTAATTTTAACTTTCATCAAATGACAGTATTCTAAAGAGAAGTACGGTAAATGTAGTCAATGCTATTCATTGCCCACATCTAAAACTCACTTTCTTAATTTAATTTAATTAATAAAAAATAATATAATAAATTATATGTCTCAATAAAAGACAGGAGTTTTTATTTGAGAACAATGCTGGTGCATAGGGTTTTTTGTAAAGAATAAACCAGGCATAAATAAGAGAGTTGGTACTTTAGAACAACAATTATAAAGATACAGTTGCAACTTGCTTTGAAAACAGTAACATTTCTCTACAAACTGTTTTAAAGCTTTTTGATATCTTTTAACTTAATATGTTCATATATATTCTGAAACATTTGAAATGATATCTCTAAATACGGCATAAAATAATTTCGACTGTAGAATTATGTATTTAAAAAATTATTCAAATTTGAGGACAAAATTAAGGCAGCCTCATAAATACTTAAGAATTTCCATCCTATGCACTTTTTATGTAAATACTGTGAAAATGTATTTTAGGAATATGAAAATGAAATTCAAGGAAGTACAAAAATGTACTAACCTAGAGGTATAATGATAAAATTCTAGGGTGACAGTTACAGAAATGAACTGAAGGAAATTAGCACATAGCCTCATCAATCTGAGAAACGTATCTCCAAGAACTATGATTAAGACACTACGTTACAGCTATGACACACTAGCAAGGATCCACTCTCCTCTATCACTAACTACAAAATATGTACTCATACATTACAGATGTAGAACCTGTAATCCAAGATGAAATCTCGATGCATTTATCTTTTTATGCTTTTATTTATTGACTTCTAGCTGAACTTGATAAGCAGAATATACAACAACAATGTGAAAACCAGGAGAATAGGTGGCTGTTCTATTTATTTCTCCAAATTCTCATTGTGAAAACTTTGATTTCTAAAAAGGTGCTTTAATTCCCAGAAAAAAAAAAACATAAAATGATTTATTCTTATTGTCTAGCTAGCTCTTGCAATTGAAACATTCCCTGTTGGAAGGAGGAGAGGAATTTATAAGACTTGGGAAATAACTTTTTAAACTTACATAGCTCAAGAAGCTCATGGAAAATACAAGCTCTTGTATACTCAAAAATCCCCAAGAATCAAATGCCCCCTCTAAGGATTAAAGAAACCATCAATTTCTGGGAAAATAGGCTATTCAGTGGAGCTGTTTTCAAGTTGAGGCAAGGAAGTCCACAGACACAAGTTTTATGAATCTTCAGCCATGCCGAGGTGGGTTTTTCAGTGAGGCAGTAACCTTTAAGTTGTCTGTGCCCTATAAGTACTCTTTCTTTTAGATCTATGATCCTTCAAGAAATTTAATCCACTTATTGCTTCATAACATAGGTGTGGGTGGGATCAAATCTTGGTTTCTTTGGTGCCTTCTCTGGGATGAACAGATATTGTTCACAAATTCCCAGGAAAAGTTATGGAGCTTTCCTTTGCAGTTCAACTTATTCAAAATAATATTATCACCTCCACAGTGCTATTTCTATCCATTGCTCTTCCGGATGTTCCAAAACATAGCACCTGACTAGTCATTGAGAGTATCAAAATGTCTTGTTTTATTCAATTACTTGGATCAAAAATCTCTAAGAAGGCCGGGCGGTGGTGGCGCACGCCTTTAATCCCAGCACTCGGGAGGCAGAGGCAGGTGGATCTTTGTGAGTTCAAGGCCAGCCTGGTCTACAGCGCGAGATCCAGGAAAAGGCACAAAGCTGCACAGAGAAACCCTGTCTCAAAAAAATCAAAAAAAAAAAAAAAAAAAAAAAAAAGCCGGGCGGTGGTGGCGCACGCCTTTAATCCCAGCACTCGGGAGGCAGAGCCAGGTGGATCTCTGTGAGTTCAAGGCCAGCCTGGACTACCAAGTGAGTTCCAGGAAAGGTGCAAAGCTACACAGAGAAACCCTGTCTCAAAAAACCGAAAAAAAAAATAAAATAAAAAAATCAAAAAAAAAAAATCTCTAAGAAGTCTCTCCATTAAAGAAACTTACTCAGCTGGGCGAAGGTGGCACATGCCTTTAATCCCAGCACTTGGGAGGCATAGCCAGGTGTATCTCTGTGAGTTCAAAGCCAACCTGGACTACAGAGCAAGATCCAGGATAGGCACCAAAACCACACAGAGAAACTCTGTATCGAAAAACCAAAAAAAAAAAAAAAAAAAAAAAAAAAAAAGAGAGAGAGAGAGAGAAACTTATTTGAATTCCTTAAAATTATTTTTGTTAGAATATTGACTAATACAGAGGTTAGTATTAAGAATATCCCTAAGAAAGAGTCTTTCAAGTGAAACATTGGCCTTGGATTTATCTGGCATATAGTAAGCCACTGTTACTTTCTAGCTATAGACAAACCAATTTCTAGTATCCTTTGACATACAGACTCAAATTATCACTCATTGTGAAGAGGAATAGGGTCACATCTCAAGGGTAAGGCTTTAGTTAAGTGTAATTACTTTCAATAACTTCAAAACTGTTTCTAAAAAACCTCTAGAGTATCCTAGATCTCTTTTGACTGCTAGAAAGCTTAAATAGATTTGAAAATAATTTTAAGGCCTTAAACTCTTAATCCAAGACAAGGATAAAGAAGTAGAATGTTTCCATATCATCATTAGAAGGGGGAACTATTTTTTTTTCTTTTTCTTTTCTGGAAATCGTAGACAGATACAGCTAAAAATAAAATACCAACTCTGACTTGGAATATAGCATAGTTGTAATGTCAATTGAAGGATCAACTTCAGTAAAGTTCATATGCTAAGGTTACGATATTGATTTTGAAAGATAAGTATCCTGAGACTTCTAATTGGGGCATTTGGACAGAAATATTCTAAACATCACCTCTACATTGTCTGACTCTATGAATTTTCAGTCAGTCTCTCCCTCCACTTTTTGAAGAAATTAGCTCATCCCTGTGCTACCAGCCAGGCCAAGTTCAGATTTTGTACCAGCACAGAGAGCAACACTAACTAAACATCAACCAAGTTCACAGACCCCTTAATTCGTAACATGCTTATTCTCAGCAATCATGTACAAAACAGAATGAAAACAAAATTGTACTCGTAAACTATATACTATGTAATGTATTGTGGATAATGGAACTTGAAGTGTGTTATTGTAGAAAGCAGCATCCAAAGGGGTATACACCAATAACTAGGTGGCCAAAATCCAGAAAATATCACCTTTAGAAATGATGAGGACATTGCTGAGAACAAAACAATTCTTTATTCAGAATAAATATGTTACAAAAGCTACCAGATGCCTTCACTGACCGTCTAGACTTCTGTTTATCTTCTTACCTTTCCTCTTCCCTCCTCTCCTCTCCTAATCCTCCCTCTATTTCTGTCCTTCTCTCTTTTTCAATTTTTCCTTTTTCATGGTTCTAAAAGTTCCATAGATACTCATTGCAAGTGGAGAGATCAACATGGCCTTTTGCCTTGCAAGATGACTGCATAGATAAATCTTCCTAGTTAATGTCTGACTACCTCCCAACATGGCATAGCCACTTTTTTCCTTCTCTGGTCTGAGCTTGTTGACTCCTTAGGGAATCTCTCCAAAGAAGGGAGCTACAAACTCACATAAAATTTCAACCCATATTTAAAGAAGCAATTTTATAAGTTAAAGTCATTTATCATGAATTCTGCTTTTATGTAGCTAAAGATACATGATGACATTTATTTCAGCCAATAACAACAAAAAAGGAAATAACTTAGGCATCCATCTATGTCTGATTAGATTTACAGCTAGAGTATATTAACTTTAACAAATTTATATAGTCTGCCTGCTGAAAACTGCAAACTCTGTGCCTCAGCATAAGCAAATACGTTTACTTTTAGTGAAACACGTATTTTTTTTTTTTTTTTTTTGGTTTTCCGAGACAGGGTTTCTCTGTGTAGCTTTGCGCCTTTCCTGGAACTCACTTGGTAGCCCAGGCCGGCCTCGAACTCACAGAGATCCGCCTGGCTCTGCCTCCCGAGTGCTGGGATTAAAGGCGTGCGCCACCACCGCCCGGCGAAACATGCACTTTTAAAAATATAGAAATATTACATGTATGTGCTTTTCAAAGGTTATCCACACTTAAAATTATATAATAGTAAAATTGCATGGATGGGACCACCTCTTATCCATTGATAGCCTAGGAAGGCAGACAGAGGAAAAAAAAGAAGGTGAACTCCAGTGTACATTGTCTTTCCTGAAACATAAGGAGAAAAGTAAATGAAAATATTTTGTTTGTTACCATGGCTATGGTGACTAGACTTCTTTTGTATTATTTGTTTTATTTTCTTATATTGATGTTCTCTTAAAATATATATTTTTTTTTATTTACTGTGTTTCAAAGGAACAGATAGTGGTGTTTCTACTCACTAAAAAAAAAAAATTGTGTTTAAGACAAAGTTGTGAACTATAAACACAATACATAGCAGATCTCCAGAGATTTTTCATATTGAATGATGTTAATTATAGTAACTAAGCAATCACTTTCTCTATTCTCAAGCTTCTTGATAATAATGGTCAATTCCAAAATACTAACAGTATTCACTTATGTTGACATTTTGCCAACATCATCATTGTAGCATATGCCATAGTAGATTGTGCCTTGTATCAAGCGTTTTCTTTTACTTTTCTGTTTGGTGTGATTTACCCCATTTACTTAGTCAGCCAGTCCTTACCAGGTGTGAGCATCTCTTCTCCACTGTACCATATGAAGTTGCTATCCAATTCCACGGCATGTGTCTTATGTATGTGCGTCTTTTCCCATACTTTCCTTCTCCGTTCAGTTGACACCACCTTATTCTCAATTCTCTTTACATAGCCAATAATACATACATATTGATACGGTGTTTTAATTCTCTGTCTCTCTGATCCATCCAAATCCAGTGTGTTTTCAATCAAGAAAGTTAAATCCTTTCCCTTGTTGTTCTAACAAGAAGTTGGTGTTATTCTTTTAATAAGGGCTAGGTCAAGTGGTTAGGATTCTTTGTTTTATCAGAACATTTGTCTAGAAGACAATTAGGATTTAAAAGATCCAGTAAACACACTGATGCCTCTATCATAAGTATTTTGAAAAAACTCTCACTCCTCTTTAATTTCCTAGTTTGAGTAAAGGGACATAAAGAAATTGAGATCATTTGTGGTATGTGTGTATGAGGCTTGATTTAGGGGCCCATTTACATGAGTGTCCGTGCCATGTTTCTATTTAGAAAAAGAGACTGAAGGCCTTGCATACCTGGACTCTTTCATTGGAAATTCAGTTTCTCTGTAAGGCAGAGTGTCCACAGAGAAGTTGTAAATGGATAACTTCAAGGTTTATTTTCTACATCCGTACAGATGAACACTGTGAAAAATCTCATTTCAAGCATACCTATGCTTTTTAGAGCATGTCTCTAATAAACTTAGAGGCTTTTCATGGAGGGACTGATGGGAGGGCTTCCCACCTGGCAGCACCTATGTGCTTCACCCAACAGCCTCTGTGGTAGGGAACTGGGCCCTGAGTAGTCATGCAGCTCCACACGCCTGTTCATTCTTTTCTAGCACTGAGTAAAACATTGTTCTTGAATCTTTTTATGGCCCATCTGCTGAAGCCTCTTACCATAGAAAAGGGGGTATTTTAAAGACACTTCTCATTTTCACTCAAGATCCTCTTTCTCTGTGTGTCTAAAGTGGATAATATATTAGGATACAAAGGTCTCATTAACTACAAGAATATTTGTATTCCATCTGTTAACAGGAGAAGCCATACAGCAAATACAAACTCCTGGAGATTAAACCATGCACTACTGAATGATGACATCAGGGTTCATAAAACTCCCACAGCTTTTGTTCGAAATACTGGTATGTCCTGGCAGTTGACTCGCCTGCCTGAAGCAAACAAAAGGGATCGCTTTTGTCTTCTGTGATTTTAGGGTCTTGATTATGCCATCTCAGAGATTAAAGGCTAAACTCCCAGCTTTGACTTATGGTTTCAGTTAGGTATTCTGCCTCCTGATAATTCAATGTGAGTTCCTACCCCTCACACAGACACACACACACACACACACACACACACACACACACACACACACACAGAGAGAGAGAGAGAGAGAGAGAGAGAGAGAGAGAGAGAGAGAGAGAGAGAGAGAGAGAGAGAGAGAGAGAGTTCAGCATGTGTCTTTGGTGGCAAGGAGGGGAGATGAATGATCCATATCATCCTCTTCACTTTTCCTTTTTCACTTTTTCTCTCGTGGATCATCGATCTAAAGTGATTATTCATGCTATCTTGTCTTAGTTTTGCATATCATTAACCTCTAGGACCTGCATTTCCTCTCTAACTTGCAGGAAGGCTTTGGTCAAATTCCCATTCTCCTGCTATTATTTTATGTCTATACTAAAATGTCTTCATATTTTATTTTATTGTTTAACTAGTTATGATGCTATCCATCTTTATTTTAGAATAACAGTAAAATAAATAAATAAAAACAACTTGATGATCTGACACCTTGTTTAAGGAGTTAGAAACAGGTCCTTTTATAATGAGTGTTTTCCTGAGAAAGTGCTCTCCATTGCATATGTTCATTCTCTGCAGAATAAATGGCAACTTTATATAGAATAAAAGCAAACGAATATGATGCACACTATCTTAATCCAAACACTCATGTTCTAAATAGTTGTCCATTTTATCTGTCTTCTACTATAACAAAAATAAATTATAACCAATGCTCTATTTGCTCACAACATCCATGGCCTGAAATTATAAGTGAACTTTTAGGTGAGGCTCAAATGTATTTTTCTATTTAAGCACTTTCTACTTCACTCAGAAATACAAGAGAAATTTTATATGGTTTTGAAAATTAAAAAAAATACATGCTATTTCTTCCACTGAATTTTAAAATTAAATTTCATGAGAAAACACTGGATTTTATCTTTCCATTCCTTACAGAGTTAAAGAAATGGAGATTATATATATATATATAATCTTTTATTATATATATATAAATATATATAATATAATAAATAAATATATATAAATATATATTTTATATATATAAAAACTAAAACACTAGAGAAGAAACATCAAGCATAAAATAAGAAAAAAAATAGTGTATCTCAACTGTCACTTTTCTATATCACAGCTTAAGTTTGTAGAAAAGATGAATTATCATTTTCTTTGTTTACTTTTAACAACTAGTTAATAATATTGGGAGGGAAAAATCTGAAGTATTGAATTCACAATGCTAAATGCGTATTATTCAAATTACATATAGTTGATCGTAAAATTCAAGAGCTTACTCTGTACATTTGATCAAAAAGAGGAAAACATTTTCCATGTATTTTACCATTTAGCATGACGTCCCATTACTATACTTATGTGCAAAGCTTTTCATTTGTACAACTTTTCTGTATCAAGCAGTTTTGTTTTTTTCTAAACAACTTCTCTTTAAAAAGTAAGGTACAAACTGCAGATACTGGTGTTTAGGATCTTCAAAGTCTGGCAGATGGCTGCTAATTTATGATTGGGTAGATGGGTGGCAGTGTCTTTGTTAGACTAATGATACCGTGTTAAATCACAACATGAAAAAAAAAAAAAACAGGACGGTTGTGGATGGATTAGACGATAAAAGCCTTATCTATCCCATCTTCCCTAAAACTGTGAAAAATAGACATAGAGTATGAAGGTGGAAATTTTGTCTCCAGTTTAGACATGGAAAACACTTCCACAGAGTGGGAAGTTTTAACTGAGAGTAGATGTGGTCATCTCAAAGGCCTTCAGCTAGGGTTTTCAGTGGCTTTGTCTCCTCCAGCTCCCCCCTCATCTACTCCAGATGCTCCCTTCTTCCTGCTTTGTTTTCAGCTCCTCCCCCAATTAGGGAGAGGTCAGTGGCTAACAGGCAGCTTGGGCAAATCAGTATGGAGCCTTTAGGTTTCCCAGGATACTTCTTATGTTGTCTGATTTCAGAGAAAACTATGCCTTTGGTTGGGTGTTTTAAAAGACAATTTGAAGTTACTTTTCTTTTCTTTTTTTTTTTTTCTATTTTCTATGACAGAAGCCAGAACTCACTTACAACCATCTCTTAAAGTTTCATGAAGTGTTTGATATTAACACGTTAGTTAATAGTCTCAAAGAATTTCATTAAAAGCTCCCTACCAGAGCTAAGTATGTAGATCTGGATAAGAAAGAGCTTATGGGGCATAGCTAATTTACACCTTCTCCAAGTAGTATTGAGTTGAGCAGAGAGCAACTTATTTAGTACCAAAAGTTTGGAAAGTTAATAATACAATTTCATGTAGTAGTTAATTCACTCTCCTACATATTTACAAAAATAGTCCCATAAATCTTTCAAATCTATATCATTTAATAAGAAGTAAGTAGTAATATTGCTCACAATTCATTTTGTTAATATTCTGAAGAAAAAAAGTTCCAGAAAATTGTAGATTATTTTGGCAAGTATAATTTTAACCCCATTAAACTATAACTCACAGTGAATAAATTACTTTTCATGTGCTTATATTTGAAATATTGTGATGTGGTTGGAGTTATATATTGTTTTATTAGTTATATCCATCATTTGAGTAACCTTTTCATGAAAACAACCATGTCATATGCAAATCACATAGCTGACCTTAATTCCCCTTGTGAGGTCTGTTCATCTGGAATGGGTAAAGCATGTAAACTGGAGAACTCACTCTCAAGGTCAGAAAACTTATTCTAGCTGGGGAGACAATTCAAACAGTATAGAAACAATTACTTCCAGAGTTAGCTTAGGAAATCAATTTAACATAGGAAAGAAATCCCTGTCTGTATCTTACCATGAGTTCTAGCTGCCAAGGCCCCCTTGTAAAATAGATGACATAATTAAGATTTAATATGCTCTTAATTGTTTTTCGAGCTCAGAAGTTTTAATTAACAATAAAAGTAGACTTGTACTTTGATTTGACATAAGTTTCATGAATTCACAGTCAGAATACATTTAACTCCAAATTATTTCAAAACTATATTGAAAAGGCATGAATAAGATAGAAATGTGATAATGGGATGCATTTCTGAAATAAGCTAACCTGTTCTTAGATGTTTAGTTTATGCAAATATTTCTACAGTAATGTTTTCCAGGGTCTGCCATTTGCTACACACTGCAAAAATTAGTATAATGTAGCTTTTATAGTTTTTATCATAAAAATCATGTCCTTTGAAGAGCTGAGTATGTGAAATAATTAAAATGTGAAAAGAATGATATTTAATAAAATTAAGTGACTAGAATCAAGTTAATCCATATAAGGTTTGTATGTATTGAAGTGAATTAATCAGATGAAGGGAGACCCATCTCCCATTCCTATAACAGATTTCTATATTTTAAAAGAGATTGTAACACATTATTATGCATGAAATAGAACATAACTAGGATGATACATAGATCTTGAAATTATGTGGCAGGAATAATTGAGACACACAAGAAAATTATTCCAGAATTTAATAAATTCAATTAAGGCAATATGTTTCCTAAATATAATATGTCTCTTGAAGGGTAAAATACTATTCAGAGGAACAAGCCCACATTTTCAGCCTAACTTCAGAAAACTAGCTAGGATGAATTATTTTAGAATAGAGAGAAAGCACAGTCAAATTTAAGAAGGAAAGTTTTCTGTAAGCAAAGAAACATCAATAACAAAGTGAACTGACCTTTGAGTAGCTTAGGAAAATGTATGTGGGAAGTGTCTACAGCAATAAATAAATAAAAGACTGCACTAAGTTATGACACACCCAATAACTGTGTGAAATAAAGAATTATTTTTAAATACTGTTTAAGTATTTCTGAATATTAGTATTTAGGAAGGAAACTGAGAATAAAAATATCTTGTATTTGTAATTCTTGGTTATGTGTATTAACCTTAATTTGGGGATTACTATCTAGAAATTGCTACTTTCCTGCTTTTGAGATATTGTAGAGTATTTTCAGTACATGGACTGATCTTTAATTTGATGATCCACCTCTCTTATCTCTTACCTCTGTATTTTAGCTCAATGTGTTAAGCTATCAGGAAATTATCTAATCTGTTGTCTGGTGCAACACACCAAACACCTAGCATTGTAAGATCAATAAATTTAACTATTCATAGAGTTCTAAGCAGTTCCTTCCTTATGTGAGATCAATTAAACTGAATGAACCTTAGGACAGTTCTAGATAAACTATCAGACCATATTCTATTTTCTTACATTTGTGACCATGATCCAAGTCTGATGTCATTCAAAAGATTGCAGAGATACTGAGAATGACAATTAAAAAGAGAAGTTTTAATAATGTATGTCTCTATCAAATTGAAAAATAACTGCTATTTTTGTTTTGATTGGTTTCATTTGGTAGTTTGTAGGAATTATTTCCAATAAGAAGCAGTGAAAGAGCTTCTACTTCATAATTATGGCACAATACATCAAAATATCAATTTAAAAATAAAAATGACAAGCTAGACAATGTAAAAAGGACAAAATGCTTAGAGAAATTTTATGCCAAATAAAATTAAGTTCAAGCAAATACGGGAATTATCATGGCACAAACCCCCTCCCCCGCCGCCACATTCATGTGATCTTACTTCGTGTTGTGGTTTTTTATGAGAATATAACATACAAATGACACTAAATATGTTAGCATTCAAATTGAAGCTGCCAATCAAATCATTATTAACGTCTAAAAAGACTCACACTAATCCCGACAACTTAGGACAGTGCTATGATTGAGCCGAGTCACTCAAACACCCTGCTGAGATACCATCCTGCTTGCCTGTAGCAAGGCAGCAATTGTCAAAAGTAAAACGTTTGAATCAAACAACATGTCAATATTTTAGTTTCAGGCAATCACAACTCAGAATGCATGTATGTTAATATTTAGTCAAACAAGGTATCCTTTAAATATTGCGAAGCTGTAGAAAACCAGGTTGTTGAATCATGGATATTTAAAGGATACCTTGTTTGAATAAGCATCAATAGACCTCAGACTATTGATGTGCTTCTCTCCATCAACTGGCTATGTCTCCCAGTTATCTATAAATGATTCTAATTACTCTGAGCTTACATGGTTTGAGTGTCTCTAAATTACTTTCGGCACAGTTGTTCCGTGTCTGTTGTACATACTGGTGCAGACTATAAGTCCTGTTTTATCGCTCTGGTTTCAAGGAAGACAGTCTCACAGAAAGTACTAAGTCTTAATATACTGACTCTATTTCCAGTATGCATAAATATCTTATTATTATGTCTTTCCTAGTTTTTACAGTTAACCTGTTATATATCTCTTTTATGGATATCTCAGCTACTGGTAAGACTATTCATGTTATAAATTGTGGGTTTTTTGCCCCTTAAGCTGAAGCTGAAAGCAATACCATATGTAATAAACATTCTTTTCTACTTCTTTAGTCCACACTGTAATATTTGCGGCCACTTTTTTCTGCATAAAACAGTTCTTCACGAAACAATTAAAACACTTGCAATCCATCCATCTTTATCCATCTTTGTGGCTTACACCATAACTAGGGTTAAACACTGTAAATAAAAATGCACAATTAGTATAATTCAGATAAATTAAGTTACTGTTTGCCAAAACAATCTGATGAGCAACAGGCTTCTTCCATTGCTTACTACCTCTCTTGTTAAGTCTGTGCTTAGGAGGATATTTCTTCACATGATTTCAAAATCCTTATTTTCAAATGTGTGCATGTATCCTTTAATAATGATATGTAGATGAAGAGATCCTTATATTTTCCAGAATAAATTTAATTTTAGGAGCATCACCTACTAAAAACTTTCAAAACACTTGTTTTTTTTAAAAGGAGAAGCTGAAGAAAACCTAATAATAGTTAACATTAAACACAGTCAAGATCATAAATCATGTCTGCCAAAACTGTGAAACTTACATAAAATAAGTTCACCAAAGAGTGGCAGATATTTCCCTCTATCTCACCTAATTTGTCTTTGTTCTGGCTCTTTGCTGTAGACTCTGATGTGGACACTAAAATCAAAGACAAGGGATGAAGTGAAAGGTGGGCCTAAGTGTAGGGTCACTAATTCAGGAGGAATAATGGCTGCTTAACAGCTCAAGTGGTCCTATAAAGCACAAATGCATGTATGCCTACACATATGTGCCCGTCCTAAGAAAAATGCCAAGTATATACAAGAAGTGCAATACCATAGGAAAGATTCCACTACCAAATATGGAATGCCCTGAAAGAGGTAGCCATATTCTAGAATAATTATAGGTGATGAAGTCCTGTTTTTATAGCATACCACAAATGAAACAATGGTTTTAAGAATAGCCTGTAAAAAAAGAAAATTTAATCCTCCTGAGTTTTACCTCTGGAAAAGGAAAAATACAGATAAAAAGTAATAACACATTATAGAAATGTATTCTATTAACTCTATTAATTGCATGAGAAGTGTATCAGGGATCTGTTTCCTAGAATAGAATAATAAGTTGCAAGCATTTAAAAATATGTGGCATGTAGGATAGAAACAATCACAAAAGAACATTTAAAAAAGGTAAACTGGAATGAACACATTAAATACATAAATGTAGTGGGAAGTCTGGTAATATGAGTGGTTAGTACTTGCCTAGCTTGCATCAAACACTGGGCCATGCCCAGTACAAGAAGCAATATGGAAAGAGAAGGAGGAGAGTCTACATAACCTAGTGTTCTTTAAAGATTAAAACTATATAAACACACCAAACTGCCCTGGAAAAGTCCACCAGGCCTCAACCCTATACATAGAACTATAGGCTACCAAGGAAAGGTGGGAGTCTTAGAGGTAGCCCTGCGCTAAATGATCAACCATGAAAATATACACATAAGTAACCTTATATGTACTCAGTAGATTGCAACTCAGATTACGTGGTGGTAGTCTTTTTAAACACCAGGGCCTGCAGATTAACGATGCCCATGAGGCAAAAAGGAAATCTGGTTCAATGCAACTCAGTAGCTGGTACTGGTTCAAACATCTAGAGTCTGACCCTAGGTAGTTTATTGTAGGTTTATGTAAGTATAGTGCAACTTGTAAAAAAAAAAGTCTCCTAGTGTAACAGAATCCCACATGCACAAGGAGGCATGATGACATAGAAACTTTTCAAAGTACCTGTCACTTCTTCCGTGAAGATGGGTTCTAGAGACAGGCTACATGTGTTATCTTCAGGGCCTAGGGCAGGATCAGTTGTGGTCTCATACAGACAGCATAGAGGTCATCTGGACTATTAGCCACCTGTAGTGAAAAGTTTTCTCCAGTCCTGCCCATCCCCGTGGTCCTGCATCCCCTTGGAAAATAATCACTCAGAGGCTTAATATTATTTACAAACTGTATGGCCTATGGCAAGCCTCTTGCTATGGCATGCTGCTCCTTGGGTGGTAGGCTGGCTTCTTTCCCACCTCTGCCTTTGTTAGTTCTGTCTCTCTCTTGGATTTCCTGCCTGACTATAAGCTGCCTTGCCATAGGCCAATGCAGATTTATTTATCAACCAATCTTGGAAGTGTTTGAAGATTTCCTACCTAATTGAAATATACTTTTATATATCTAAAAAACTTAACTAACATGACTATAAGTTTGATTATCAGAGATTACTATTAACTGTGTTTCTTAATTATATATTACAAATTTAAATGAGCTGTATAAACATAATACCTTAAACAAGAGTAGAAATATACATACAGTATAGCAAAATTAACTTTAAATTTGTAATAAACTAAAATCTATATCAATGAAAAACATTTTAAACAAGTTGCTCTTTAAAAGTAGATTCAATAATCTACCCTTTTATCTGATCATATCTATAATATCCCCTTTTCTTCTTTAGAAAGAGATTGCATTTATAATCAACCCTTTTTAAACAAAAATAAACATTTATAAACAATATTTTGGGAATTTGGGCATAGCATCTCGTACTACTTCCTGCTGATTGGAGGCACTAGCAATCTTATGGGGATCCTGAGAGAATTATAGTTAAATCTTTGCTGTAATAGTCTGTAATGCTGTATTGACCTTTCAGGGGGTCTTGGCTGATCAAATCATATTAGCCTGGAAGCAATCCACAGATTCTCATATTCTGTGGAAACAAAAGCAGAAACTCCTTTCCAAAGCAATGTATCCTTAGACACAAAATTGAAGTCAAAATACCTTTAAAATATACATATTGGTTTAACTCAGCAGCCTTTACAATCAAATGTCTCTTGCCAGTTAAAAATCTCAAAGAAAATATAATCCAGACTGTCTGTGTAATTTTCATCTTTATGTGGCTTATTTGTTATATTACTTTATCCTCCCTTTTAAGGACTTTATTTTATTATTTTAAAACTATGCATTTCTTTTTTATGATTGTCTATACCTTCTGATCATTGTTTTAAACTACAGTGTGGCTACGACCAAAGTAGCAGCCTTGTCTGCTGACTCCGCCCACCTCAGCTTCCCAACATGGCAGAGTCACCTCTATGGCCTGCTCCAGGAAGCTGTGGGTCTATATCTCCAACAAGGCACATGTAGCCCAGAAACCTAACTTTTTGTTTTGTTTTGTTTTTGTCTCTACCTCCAAAAGCTAAATTCGCCACACAGTGTGCTGCGTGGCTTGGAGACACCACTGTGTAAAGCAGCAGGAATCCACGATGAGGCATGGCTCATGGTGCCTGGTGGCAAGCTCCATCTCCACAAGCAGCTGTTGGGAGAAGAGTCTCTTTGCTGCTGCTGGCATGAGACTGTGTAACTAGGAAGCTCAGTGTGGCTCCGTTTCTATGTGTTCAGAATCTTTAAGCTTTCTTAGGTCTATGCGGATCAATGCCCAATGGTGAGCCCTAAATGTAACTGGAAATTTCTCTGGTCCTACCTGACCCACAGTCCCGCATCTGCTTATAAAATAATCTATTAATCTATGTTTTGCCACATGGCTGTGGTGTTACCAATCTGCTGGCATGTTGCTCCTTGGGCAGCAGGCTGGCTTCTCTTCTTTCTTCCAACTCTGCCTTTCTTCTTCCTGTGTCTGTTTTGGATTTCCCATCTGGCTATTAGCTGCCTTGCCATAGGCCAATGCAGCTTTATTTATCAATCAATCAGAGCAACACATATTCACCACATACAGAAAGACATCTCACAACAGCCCCCTCTGGTCCTGGCTGTGGGAACCTGGAACAGACCTTAACCATACAGATAGTGCAAAGATCTAGGCTATTAGCCACCTCCATTTCCAGGCTTCTCACCAGAAAACAGGATATATGTCTCTTTCACTGAAGAGACAAGCCTGTGTGTTTAACATTCCTGGTTTCCCTAATGCTTATCTATGAGCATAAAGATCTTTCTGCTCCCCAAAATATGTGTATATACATTAATTGAATTTGAAGGAAAGCAGAGAGAGGTATATGGGAAGGATTGGAGGGAGGAAATGGAAGGGGAAATATTGTAATTAAATTACAATCTCAAAAATTATTAAAAGTTAAACATGCTAGCCACAAATACAAAAAATTTAAAACTATAGCATTTCAAGGATTTTATATCATTTTTAATTTTAAAGAATTTGAAAGTTAAGATATCCTAAATAATAAAACTTACTTCTCCATTATTACATATTTTTTTTCTTTTTTAATTAGGTCTTTGAGGATTTCACACATGTGATTTGCTCATACTCACCCTACCCCACTTCCTCCCAGATCCATCTCTGTTTCCCTACCTGCCTGAATTAATGAACTCTTTTCTTTCTCTTTTTCTTTTTCTTTTTTTCTTTTCTTTCTTTTTTTTGCTACCATGTCCAATTTGTGTTATCCATATATTTATTTTTGGAAGGATAGTCTTCCACTGGAACATGGCCCACTTACCAGAGGTAGCGCTCTTATAGAAAACTATCTCCTTCTTTCCCAGAAGTTTTCAACTGTTCCTCATATAAGGATGATACTTCCATTCTGAACAATTACACATTCGGTGCTGGAATCTGATGTGGTTTGAGCTTGCATGGAGTATGTACCTGGTATACAATCACTGGGATTCCATATTGCAGCTGCCCTACTGTGGCTAGGGACATGGTTTCCTTGTATTTATCTGAGTCTTACATTCTTTCCAATTCCTTTTCCTCAGTGACCTCTGAGACTTGGAACGATGTGGTGTGATATAGACATTAGCTAGAGATTCAGCATTTAGGCCTGAAAATACTATAGTCTCTTCTTCCCTGTACTTTGGATAGTTCTGGATCTACGGATTAATCCCATTTTACTACAAATAGATGCTTCTTTGATGAGGGTCAAACAGTGTATTAATCTAAGTATACAAAGATAAGTCATTGTGGGTAGTTTAATACTATGTCTTTTTAACAGAAGAGTAATAATAGGATCTCTCTTGGGGTTTATGACCCATATAACCACAAGTTCTTGGCATGACAATAATATCATATATGGCTTTTATCTTGTGGAGCAGGACTAAAATCCAAATGGTTACTCTCATGAAATTACTTCTTCCCATAATATTCATGCCACCACTGCACTAGTGGGCATATCTTACCAGGTCAGATGTTACTGTAGCTTGCTGACTCCACAGCTGAGTATGATTGATAATTACTTTTCTCCTCTGGTACCATGGGTAGAACCATCAAGTTATATAAAACTAGTCCATAGAAATCAAGTTCTTTCTTGACAGCTCCATGTTTTGTGCCTCAAATATATGGTTTCTTCAACAATAGTATCTTACCATCAAGGTCTGAAAGGTAACTGTCTGAACTGGAAATAGGTATAACATTTGGTAGTCTATCTATCCCCACTTGGACAGGAACTCAAAAGAGGTAACCCATGTTTGACACAGGGATTTTTATTTATTTGTAAATTGTGTGTATGCATATAATATATATATATATATATATATATATATATATATATATATATATATATATAACTTCCACAATAGTAGGCTTCCATGTGACATTTTTGAAAGTTTTCATTAGCATTATTTATCGCCCCTTGAATTATTTTCTCTATCCTACCCTCTCATCTCCAACTCTACTTGAACCTTGACAGTTCCATTAATCCCCTTAAACCTTCAGGCTATTGCTTTCTATCTTCCTCCCCTGAGAATTTCCTCATGATCCCTTATTAATATCCTGACTTCTCCGGACATTACAAATTGAACACATGTAACTGAAGAGTCAAAGGTGACATCCTCAAATGAGCAAAAAAAAAGTAAAAATTTTTTATCAGAATATTATTTTAAAACAACTTTACTTTTATTTTGTTTCTATTTGCTTCAGTATTTATAGTTTGTTAGAATTTACTATTCTTTAAAGATGTATTTTATTTTTATTAATGCCTATATGTCTGCTTATATATGCCCATGTATGTACAGATGTCTAAAAGAAGACGAAGGAGGAAGAAGAGGAGGAGGAGGGGGGAGAGGAAGAGGAGGAGGAGGACAAAAAGTTCTTTAAATAAATGTTAATTCCCTTAAAATAGTATTCATTTTATTTTAAAAGCTAGAGACAAAGGCTGAAATGCCAAGGACATTTTGAGTTTTTCTTGAAGACTTCTTCCAAGTCACTTGGTAGAAAACACTGCCAAATCTTACTATAATTGTACGTAAATTGATTTAGTCTTAGTTACACTCTGCCATAGGAAAAAAAAATTGTTAAATTATAATTTAATTGTTTAAAAACCAGTGATAAATTTTCTTAGTTTTTATTTTGCAATAATTATCCCAGCCAGAATATGTTTCATGCAGAAAAATATACAGTAGACAAAATCAGTTATTTTATTATTTTCCATAAAAAAGACACAGATTTGCAGATTTATATGGCCTTTACCTGGAACCCCAGCATTTTAAAGACTAAGGATAGAGAATCTTGAATTATTGGCCAGCTTGGGCAGTGGAGTCAGACCTTGTCTTCAAAAAATATGTAGCAGAAGTGAAGCATAATACTCTACCCAGTAAATGTTTTTCTTTGTGTTTTCTCTCCGTGTTTGTAAGCTTTCTGTCACTATGATAAAATACTTGAGAGAATCAACTAAAACTAGAAAAGGCTTCCTTGGCTGTTATACAGGTTTGAGCTCACGGTTGTTTGGCCTGTCTCCTGTCTCTTCACTAGTAGTTGTTTATTGTCGAGGTGAATGTATGGGGCAGCTGCAAGCTTCTCTACTGATGACTGACAGAAGAAAAGAGAGAGTAAGGGGCTTCCAATTGACTTCTCCCTTGGGTCACACTCAGGGACCTAATTCCTTGTTCCTCCCACTAAGCTCACTTCATAAAAGTAGGATCCCTTCCCAGTAGTGTCTGGTGGGGCAGCAGTGGGGTGGGGAAACAAGTCTTTAGCATAGGGATATGCAGGAAATATTTCGAATCCACATTACAGTACTATTATTGTGTACTTGGTTTTCATTCATTTTCTTTATAACAAAAGTGATTTTAACCTTAACAATATTGAAATTCTGAAATGTGTGGATATCTGTTTACATAAGTGAACAACATTCTGTCACCATTCTTTTTTTTTTTTTTTTTTTTTAAAGATTTATTTATTTATTATGTATACAGAAGAGGGCACCAGATCTCATTACAGATGAGATGTTATGAGCCACCATGTGGGTTCTGGGAATTGAACTCAGGACCTCTGGAAGAGCAGTCGGTGCTCTTAACCTCTGAGCCATCTCTCCAGCCCCCTGTCACCATTCTTTTCCCTTGTTTATTTTGGTGTCACTCTAGTCACATTATCTTGTTTTCCTAATTTTAAAACACAGTTTAACTTACTTTTCTTACTTTTGAAAATCCTCTGTGGATGATGTTGTATAATATGAAATGAACAAATGAGCAGGAAAGCTAAAAAGGAGCCAGCATGCTTGACTGCTCTATAGCTTGAATTCCCTTAATCATATTCTTTCCCTCAACTCACTCTCTTACCTCTGATTTTCCCTTTTTCATTGATTGCAGTAGATTGATATCATTTTAAATCACTTAGTACCATTTAATATGTTTTTAAGAGTGATAAGATATTAATGTTCAGCTGGGCGGTGGTGGCTCACGCCTTTAATCTCAGCACTCAGGAGGCAGAGGCAGGTGGATCTCTGTGAGTTCGAGGCCAGCCTGGTCTCCAAAGCGAGATCCAGGACAGGCGCAAAGCTACACAGAGAAACCCTGTCTCAACCGCCCCCCTCAAAAAAAAAAAAGAAAAGAAAAAGAAATTAATGTTCATGTTTAGAGTGTAGTCTAGTGTAGTCTAAACATTTTAAGTGTTTATATACCTTCAGAGATCACAGCTGCTTCCTGAGACACAGACTGTCAGCTCTAATTGGACCAAGAGGTGAGTCTTTGTTCTCCTAGCTGATCACCCCTGCCTCTGGGCTTTAGGCACAGGAGCTCAACCAATTGCAGGTCAGCAGGCAGGATTCCTGCAGGCAGGCTCAACTAACACCATTTCCCACCAGACCCTGTAATCTACAAGTCCCAATCCACCTCCCAAACCCACCCATTCTCTGAGACTGCAGCTGCTCCCTGAGACACAGACTCCATCAGCTCTGATTGGACCAAGAGGTGAGTCTTTGTTATCCTAACTGATCACCCCAGTGTAGTGGGTAGCTGTTCTAGCTTTGACCTGGAAGTACCAAAGCCCATCGAGGCTTTGGTAACTGTCACACCTATAAGCCAAGGCTAATACAGGGGCCCTTAAGACCCAAGATCTGGATGGTCTGGCTCTCTTGGTTCCTGGATCCTGGACGCTGGAGGTAGATCGAGCAGAGTTCTCCAGAGAACACTGCTGGACTGTACTACACTTTTCCTGGACCCTAAAATATCCCTTTACTTGTAAGTTACCCCACAATATAAACCTCCCTTTTAATTACATGGAGTTGCCTTAATACTACAACCAATACCCCAGACTCTATGCTCTAGACCCAGGGGCACAACCAGTGCCCCCATACTCCACCCATTGCACTCCCAGTTGCAGGCTAGCAGGCAGGACTCCTGTAGGCTGTCTGACTATCATCCATCAACCGCAGGACCCTGTAACTTACAAGGCCCAATCCACCGCTCAAACCAATCCATCCTCCAAGACTACAGCTGCTCCCTGAGACACAGACACCACTTGTACCAATTAGAGGAAGAGATGTGTAGATGCCAGTGCAAGAATACATTCAGTAACATAAAGAGCAATATGGTACCACTAGAACCTAGTGGTTCTATATCAGCAAGACCTAAACATCCCAACATAGAAGAAGCGGAAGAAAACGATGTTTAAAATGACTTTAAAAAGATGATATAGTCCTTTAAAGAGGAAATGGAAAATTCCCTTAAAGAAATTGAGGAAAAGACAAACAAAAAAAAATGGAAGAAATCAATAAATCCCTTAAAGAAAGCCATGGAAATGAAGAAAAAGCAATTAAACAGGTGAAGGAAACAGTTTAAGACCTGAAAATTGAAATAGAAACAACGAAGAAGACACAAACTGAAGGAATACTGGAAATAGAAAATCTGAATCAATGAACAGGAACTACAGATGCAAGCATAACCAACATACTAAAAGAGATGGAAGAGAGAATCTCTGGTATGGAGGAAAAAATAGAGGAAAATAGATTTGTCAGTTAAAGAAAATACTAAAGGCAAAAAAGTCATAACACAAAATGTTCAGGAAATCTGGGACACCAAGAAAAAGCCAAACTTAAGAATAATACAGATATAAGAAGGAGAAAATTCACAGAAAATAGATTCAACAAAATCATAGAAAAAAATTTTCCCAACCTAAAGAAAGAAATGCCTATGAAGATACAAAAAAGACAAAGAACATCAAATCGACTGGACCCAAAATAGAAGTCCCCTCGCCATATAATAATCAAACCACAAAACATACAGAATAAAGAAAAGTATTAAGAGCTGCAAAGGAAAAAGGCTAAGTAACATATAAAGACAGACCCATAAGAATAACACCTGACTTCTCAATGGAGACTCTGAAAGTCAAAAGGTCCTGTACAGAAGTTATGCAGACACTGAGAGACCATGAATGCCAACCCAGACTATTTTACGCAGCAAAACTCGCAATTGCCATAGACAGAGTAAACAAAATAGTCCATGATAAAACCAGATTTAAACAATACCTATCCACAAATCCAGACCTACAGAAAGCACTAGAAGGAAAACTCCAACCCAAGGAAGTTAGATGCACCCATGAAAACACAGGCAATAATCCCACACCAACAAATCTCCCAAAAGGGAAACACACACACACACACACACACACACACACACACACACACACACACTACCACCAAAAGATAACAGGAATTAACAATGACTTGTCATTAATATCCCTTAATATCAATGGACTCAATTCACCTATAAAAAAGACACAGGCTTACAGAATGGATACAAAAACAGAATCCATCCTTCTGCTGCATACAAGAAACAAATCTCAATTTCAAAGACAGACACTACATCAGAGTAAAGGGCTGGGAAAAGTCTTTCCAGTCAAATGGACTGAAGCACCAAGCTGGTGTAGCTTTCCTAAGATCCAACAAAATAGACTTCACACTAAAATCAATTGAAAGATATTGAAAAGGACCTTACATATTCATCACAGATGAAGTCTCAATTCTGAACATTTGTGCCCCAAATACAAGGGCACCCACATATGTAAAAGAAACATTACTAAAGCTTAAATTGCACATCAAACCCCCCACACTAATACTGGGAGACTTCAACTCCCCGCTCTTACCAATGGACAGGTCTGCCAAACAGAAACTTCACAGAGAAATAAAGAAACTAACAGATGTTATGTCTCAAACAGACTTAATAGATATCTACAGAACATCCCACTCAAACACAAGAGAATATACCTTCTTCTCAGCACCCTATGGAACTTTCTCTAAAATTGACCACATATTTGGTCACAAAGCAAAATCTCAACAGATACAAAAAAATTGGAATAACTTCCTGTCTTTTATAGGATCACCATGCATCACAGTTAGAATTCAACAACAACATAAATTACAGAAAGCCTACAAACTCATGGAAAATGAATAATGCTCAACTGAATCACCACTGGATCAAGGAAGAAATAGAGAAATTAAAGACTCCCTAGAATTCAATGAAAATAAATGTACATCATACCCAAACTTATGGGACGCTATAAAAGCAGTGCTAAGAGGATAGTTCATAGCACTAAATGTCTGCATAAAGAAGTTGGACAAATTTCACACTAGCAACTTAACAGCACATCTGAATGTTCTAGAAGAAAAAGAAACAAACTCACCCAGGAGGAGTAGATGCCAGGATAAATTCAAATTGAGGACTGAAATCAATAAAATAGAAACAAAGAGAATAGTACAAAAATCAATTAAACAAAGAGTTGGTTCTATGAGAAAGTCAACAAGATACACAAACCCCTTATCCAACTAACTAAAAGGCAGAGTGAGAGCATCCAAATTAACAAAATCAGAAACAAAAAGAGATACATAACAACTGACAACAAGGAAATCCAGAGAGTCATCAGGTCATACTTCCAAAACCTGTACTCCACAAAACTGGAAAATCTAAAAGAAATGGACAATTTTCTGGATAGGTACCACATACTCAAATTAAATCAAGACTAGATAAAGTATTTAAATAGACCTATAACTCCTATGTAAATAGAAGCAGTCATTAAAAGTCTCCTAACCAAAAAAAAAAAAAAAAAAAAAAAAAAAAAAAGCCCAGGGCCAGATGAATCTAGTGCAGAATTCTACCAGAATTTCAAAGAAGAGCTACTACCAATACTCCTTAAAAGTTCCATACAATAGAAAGTGAAGGAACATTGCCAAACTAATTTTATGAGGCTACAGTTATCCTGATACCCAAGCCACACAAAGATGCAACAAAGAAAGAGAATTACAAACCAATCTCCCTCATGAGCATTGATGCGAAAATACTCAATAAAATACTGGCAAACTGAATCCAAGAACAAATAAAAAAATTATCCATCATGATCAAGTAGGCTTCATTCCAGAGATGAAGGGATGGTTCAACATACAAAAATCTGTCAATGAAATCCACCATATAAACAAACTGAAAGAAAAAAAAAAAAGATTGTCTCATTAGATGCTGAAAAAGCCTTTCACAAAATCCAATACCACAATAAAAGTCTTGGAGAGATCAGGAATAAAAGGAACATACCTAAACATAAGAAAGGCAATTTACAGCAAGCCAACAGCCAACATCATATTAAATGGAGAGAAACTCAAAGCAATTTCATTAAAATCAGGAAAAAGACAAGAAGAAGTCAAACTTTCACTATTTGCAGATGATATGATAGTCTACATAAGTGACCCTAAAATTCTACTAGGGAACTCCTACAATTGATAAATACTTTTGGTAATGTAGCAGGATACAAGATTACCTAAAAACAAAACAAAAACAAAAAGAAACAAACAAACACAGTAGCCCTCCTATACATAAATGATAAATGGGCTGAGAAAGAAATCAGAGAACCATCAGCCTTTACAATAAAATACTTTGGGGTAACTAACCAAACAAGTGAAAGACCTGTATGACAATGACAAGAACTTTAAGGCCTTGAAGAAAGAAATTGAAGAAGATATCAGAAAATGGAAAGCTCTCCCATGCTCAAGGATAGATAGAACCAACATATTATAAATGGCAATCTTACCAAAAGCAATCTACAGATTCAATGCAATCCCCATCAAAATCCTAACACAATTCTTTACAGATCTCAGAAGAGTAATACTCAAATTCATATGGAAAACCAGAAAAACTAGAATATCCAAAACAATCCTTTACAACAAAGCAACTTCTGGAGGCATCACCACCCCTGACCTCAAGCTCTACTATAGAGCTATAGTAATAAAAACAGCTTGGTATTGATATAAAAATCTACATGTGGACCAATGGAATTGAATTGAAGATACTGACATTAATCCCCACACCCATGAACATCTGATTTTTGACAAAGAAGCCAAAACTGTACAATGGGAAAAAGAAAGCATCTTCAACAAATAGTGCTCGTGCTCGCATAACTGGATGTCAACATGTAGAAGATTGCAAATAGATCCAGAACAATCACCATGCACAAAACTCAAATCCAAGTGAATCAAAGACCTCAACATAAATTCAGCTACACTGAACCTGATAGAGAAGAAAGTAGGAAGTAATCTAGAAAACACTGGCACAGGAGACCACTTCCTAAATATAACACCAGTAGCACAGACACTAAGAGCAACAAATAATAAATAGAACCTCCTGAAATTGAAAAGCTTCTGTAAGGCAAAGAACACAGAAAATAAGATAAAACAACAGCCTACAGAATGGGAAAAGATCTTCACCAACCACACATCTGACAGAGGGCTAATCTCCAAAATATATAAAGAGTTCAAAAAACTAGACAGCAAAATATCAAACAATCCAATTAAAAAATGGGCTACAGGTCTAAGCAGAGAATTCTCAGCAGAATCTCAAATGGCCAAAAGACATTTAAGGAATTGCTCACCATCCTTAGTTGTCAGGGAAATGCAAATCAAAACAACTCCGAGATACCATCTTACACCTATCAGAGTGGCTAAGATAAAAAACACTGATGTCAGCTTATGTTGGAGAGGATGTGGAATAAGGAGAACATTCCTCCACTGTTGGTGGAGTGCAAATTTGTACAGCCACTATGGAAGTCAGTATGGTATTCTCAGGAAATTGGGGATCAATCTACCTCAAGATCCAATGATAACACTCTTGGGCATATAACTAAGGGATGCTCAAGCATAACGCAAGGACACTTGCTCAATTATGTTCATAGCAGCATTATTCGAAATATCCAGAACATAGAAGCAACCTAGATTCCCCTCAACCAAAGAATGGATAAAGAAAATGTGGCATATATACACAATGGAGTATTACTCAGTTGCAAAAAACAATGACATCATGAAATTTGCAGGCAAATGGATGGAACTATAAAATATCATCCTGAGTGAGGTAACCAAGACTCAGAAAGACAAACATGGTATGTACTCACTCCTAAGTGAATATTAGATGTAAAGCAAGGGATAATCAGACTACATCCCACAGCTCCAGAGAAGCTAGGAAACAAGGAGGACCCTAAGAGGGATGTATGGATCACCTTGGGAAGGGGAAGCAGAGGAGATCCCAATGAGTAACTGGAGATGAGGAGGTGTGATAGAGGGTAAGGGATGGGGGATGACAACATGAGGAAATGGGATGGTCAATCTGGGGGTGGGTGGGTGGCGTGGAGTGGGGGAACAATGAAAGAGATATCTTGATAGAGGGAGACATTATTGGGTAAGGAAGAAACCTGGGGCTAGTGAAATTCCCAGGAATTCCCCAGGAAGACCCCAGATTAGACTACTAGCAACAGTGGTGAACGTGCTTGAACTGGCCTACTCTGGCATTCAGATTGGTGAATACCCTAACTGTCATCATAGAGCCTTCATCCAGTAACTGATGGAAGCAGATGCAGAGATCCACAACCAAGCACCAGGCTGAGCTCTAAGAGTCCAGTCAAAGAGAGGGAAGAGGGATTACATGAGCAAGGGGTGGTCAAGAGCATGATGGGGAAATCTACAGAGACAACTGAACCAAGCTCAAAGGAACTCATGAACTTTAGACCAACAGCTGTGGAACCTGCATGGGACTGGACTAGACTCTCTGCATACAGGACACAGTTGTGTAGCTGAGTCTGTTTTAGGGGCCCGTGGCAGTGTGATCAGGATCTATCCCTGGTGCATGAACTGGCTTTCTGGAGCCCAGTATCTATGGTCGGATCCCTTGCTCATCCCTGATAAAGCAGAGAGGGGCTTGGTCCTCCCTCAAGTGAATGTTCCAGGCTTAGCTGTTCTCCCCGTGGGAGATCTTACTCTGTTGGAGAAGGGAATGTGGGGAGGGGATGGAAGGCAGGGGTAGGGGTGCAGAGAATGAGAGGAGGGATGAGAGGGGAATCTGTGATTGGTATGTAAAACGAATAAAAAAATTCATGTTTTAATTTATTATTAAACAGGGAGTTTTGATGTCAACATGTAAGAAAATTTATATATATATATATATATATATATATATATATATATATATATATATATATTAGTGATCCATCCACTGTGTGATGTTTTTGTCAAATCATAATCCATCAATCTGAGAAGCATCAGAATCACTTTGCATTAAGTACCATACATTGGTGATGGGATACTCTATTGAGTTATTCTACCTTATACATTCTGTAGTTCCATCTTTTCCTTTCCAACTTTTCTTCTTAAAAAAATCATTATATTTTACTTAGCTGTAAACCACAATGTTTGATTTCTTTTCTAGTTTACAAGAGGGAACACTTAGTGTTCATCAGTGTTCCCTCCTTGTTCTAGAATTTTACAATGTAGCAAAGAGAACTCTGTTATACAGGATCTGATACACTTTCTGTATTCAGGGTTAATACAAGAAGAAGAAAGAAACCATCTTTTCAACTTGATATGAATAGAATTTTGATAACCTAGTATTTCTATGTACTAGATATGAATGAAACAATATTCTTATTTTTACCCAGCTCATAATATTTTTAGGAATGTTCTTATTTTTATCCACTTTATTATATTTTTAGGAAGGCAATAAAAGAAATATCATGATTATTCAATCATCTGTACTTTTAACAGCTTATAATTAACACCTCTTCTTGTTCACAAAGAAGTTAAAGATCTTATTGTTAGTCTTTGAATTTACAATTAAGTTATTTCATTAGTTAGAATTACCTTGAAAATGTGTGTTTAGGTGATCGTTTTTGAAATTTCCTAAACTTCTGTGTCTTTGACTACATAGGCCCCTTCCATTGCTTCCTGAACTTCTTTCTTTTTCCTCTTCTTGTCATTTAAAATAACAGCATGACTAGATTTCTATTACATTGTAAGAGTGTAGAAAAGTAGACAGGGAGTTCTGCTGTCAACATTTAAGAAAACATACAGTCAAGATATTGAAGAAATCAATCATTCTGATGTACAACTCACTAAAATATATTGTCATAATTTTTAAAAAGAAAAGTGGGAGAGGGAAAAGATGAAACTATAGTATGTATAACTTTAAACATCGTATCCCAATCACAATGTATAGTATTTAATAATGCAAACTGATTCTGACCATAATGTTTATATCAAGAAGTCTGTTTTAGTCATGTGAAAGACGCTCTGTGACCATAGGGCAACTCCTCATGAAAGCTGCACTATTCCATATGAGACGATTCTTCCTAGAAATGAAGGAGACCATAAAACAATCTAATTTTAATTATGCTGAAAACAGTAAAGGTTAGAAAATTCATTTTTTTCATAACCTGGGAACTATGTTAATCTTTCTTTTCCTTTTTCTTTAATTCCAGTCTTTTTCTTCTATTGAAAATAGATAGTTTGCATACAATATATTCTGATTATGAATTCTCCTTCCAAGTCTTCCAAATGTCTCCCTACCTCCTCCCTTATCTGAATTTATACCCTTTCTGTCTCTTCTTAGAGGAAAAACAAAACAGGCATCTAAAGAACAATCATAAGATAAAATAAGATCAAACAAAGCAAACTAGAATAAGACAGAACACAAAGAATCCCATAGGGACACAAAACTAGAAGCCATAATATCTACTTGATGGACCTGTGAGTGATTGTCCTTTGTTTAGTAAAGCATTTGCTTTCACAACTGAAGTTGAAAGAGATTCTCAGGTATCCAAATTCATTGATGTACTTTCTACCAAGAACCCAACAAAATGTCATATGTGTGCAATTATACATCTTATAATTAAAATCTGTTGCTAAAAGTATCATATTGAATTTACCCATACGAATGCATTTTCTTAAAGGAGAAAAAATCTTGGCAATACAAGAAATGCAACTTCTTTCAATTTCAATAATTACTTCCTTAATTCTTATTAACTCTAATTATAACAGAGGTACATATTTCTTAAGACTCACCAATGCTACTTGTATGAAAAATTCATTAAAGACAGATGGAAAGCATCAATTGCTTTGATACTTTAATCCATATGCCATAGCGATAATGGTGATACACAGCTTCATGACACTGCAAAATTTATTAGCTTTTGCAAAGACAATTTGATTGTAATTTTTCTATATGCATATTTTTTCTATTTCTCCTATCTACAGTTATTCTATAAAATATTTTTATCCTTATCAAACTATTTTCAAGAGGATCACTTAGTGGATATTTAAGCAATTCCTGAATATGTAAATATAGCCTCCAAGTATTTTAGATTTCAAAATACTGAAATTTTCACCTCTAACATTAATACAGGCAAACCGAGAATTAAATAACGCAAGGAAAAATCATTTTTACTTTTTATTGTAGAGACAAGATCTCACTGTGGAGCCAAAACTTGCTGCTACTTTGCCATCCTCCTGATTCAGTTTCCTGAGGACTGGGGTTATGGTCA
Organism: Peromyscus eremicus; assembly: GCF_949786415.1. NCBI lineage: Eukaryota > Metazoa > Chordata > Mammalia > Rodentia > Cricetidae > Peromyscus > Peromyscus eremicus. The sequence continues at coordinate 37,695,062 of NC_081425.1, read as the reverse complement.
CACATCACTGCCAGACAAAATATTGTCTTATATTGAGGTATTACTTCATATATATCCATATATTGATGGATATGTATATTCACATATAACTTAACTTTTATTTCTACACAAGAAATCATTAGAGGTATTATTTGTAATATATCAGTATATATTTACATTTCCTTCTTTCTATTTATAGTTTTTGAAAGACTAATAAAATATGAATATACTCAAAAAGCCAATCTATTTTTATTTATATAGTTGTATCATTATATTTTATAGAAATTTATGACATTAGTGCCTGTATGAAATTTTACTTCCAATCCACTTTTCTTAACACCATATTTCTCCTCTATGATTACTTTCATTTCCCACCTTCATGATGTGTAAGGATCATTTCCAACAACTCCATTAACCTTGATCCTTCCTGTTCTGCAACCAGGAAGAATTACAAAATTCTTCAACTTCACACTTCTTAAATGTCTAATGTGACACTTGATCCCATTTTATAGAAGCTAAACAAAATTTCCACTCTCTTTTCTCAATTAATTTTGAGGGTAACCATTGAGAATGCCTAATTTGGGTTTATAAGTACTTAAATGAATTAACTTATTTAGCTATCTGCATATACTTACTCAATATTACTAAACTATAAAATTGTGTTATATCATATTTACCCTACTGTTTTCATATATGCATATATTTAAAATAAAAACAAAAGTCCTAGAATACATAACTAACTAGCTATTATTATCATTTGAGAGTCCTTTTGTAAACATTTTTTATGGCAGAGAAAGAACAGAATTCTTTTTTTTAGAATTATTTATTTTACATATGAGTGCTCTATCTGTGAGCAACCATGTAATTGCTGGGGAGTTGAACCCAGGACCTCTGGAAGAACAGCCAGTGCTCTTAACTGCTGATTTATCTCTCCAGCCCGAAAGAACAGAATTCTTCTTGATGATCTGTTAGCTTTCTCCCATCTTCATAGCTTCCTGTTATGTTTAATAAATACTTTATATATTCTTTAAGAATTGCATATACTTACACAGTATATTTTGAGCATATACATTCCCCATTTTACCAATTCAAGTTCTCCTAAACTCCATCAACACTTCTCCATCCCAATTTATTGGGCTCTGATTTTTTAAATCCTGAAGTCCAGTTGATGCTGCCTATGTGCAAACAGTCTGTGGGATCATAACACAAGTAATGTTCTAGTGGCCACAATATCAAACAAAATTGACTCTTGCTACCCAGCAGCAATCAACTGTCAATATCTCCTCAGTTAGAGATGGTTCCTAATGTGCAATAATTCCTCCACCTCATCACTGCTGGAATTTTCTTAGGCTTCAGTTCACAAGTGCAATATCTATGTCATGTACCAAACATATCACTTCACAGCATTGTCCTATCCTCCAGCTCTTACATCCTTTCTGTTTCTTCTTCCACTATGTTACATGAATCTTTGGGGGTAGGGGGTTGAAAAATGTATCTTTTTTTACGGCTAATTACTCATTTTCCCCCTTCCTCAGCACTCTGACCAATTATGTATCTCTGCATTAATCAATATGCACTGCAAAAGAAGCTTCTCTGACCAAGGTTAGAGTATCATAAGTCTACATGTATATGCATATATACCTATAAAGTAGTTTAAGAACATGGTCATGTAGAACATAAAAACAGTGCATTCCCCGTAGAGACTTTCTTTTTTTAATTTTTATTTATTTATTTATTTTTTTTAAGACTTTCTAGACTTCCATAGCCATGGGATTTTGAACAAGTCTACAATATTGCCATGAGTTCCCTCCGGGAAAGCAGGTCTCAAATATGATAAGAGAGTGATTAGTTACCTCTATTACTATCATGCCACTATTGAAACACTAGACACATCTTGTCTGGAATGTCAATATTGTAGCACATGGGGTCCATTGCAGAGAGAAAATACTCATGTCATTTGTCCTTCAATGTCCTTAAAGGCACCTCCAATTTCTGTAAAAAATAAATAGAAGGGAAGGAGTTTGAGACCAGATTCTCTGCATCCTGCAATCTAAATTTATGGTCTTTTCAATGATGGGATCTTGTGTTATTTGGAGGACTTCTAAGACCTTCCTGACCAATAACTCATATGAAGGTGTCTTATGCATGATTCTTTGTTTAATAACCTGTGTCTCCTGAAAACAGCTTTTTACATCCTTGGAGGGTAGCTCTACTCAAATGTCTTTTTTAAAGTATATTTTTAATTAGCTTACAAAGTAGTGGGTTAGTAAAACTTTCATATATAATTTAGTTTTGGTTAATTCACCCTCTACCACATCCTTATCCCTATACTTCAGCCTCCCACACACTTAAACCTTAAACATCAAGTAGTTATCTCTCTTCTTCCAAGTGTGTCCTCCTATTTATTTTTTGCTGTATTTTTAACTGAATTGTGTGATAATAGGTTTCCGTATGACTTTTTCATATACCTTTCATTTTGGTTTAATCTCGCTCCCACCCCCTTGTTCCCACTATTACCCCAACCTCTCTGTGCTTAAACCTGTGTGCCCCTCAATATCCTACCTCCCTAGTTTCACTTATCTACATTCTGTTCCCCTCAATGCCTTTGATGCACATCCTCTTAATAGGCCCTCTCTAGTTTCCTGTCTCCATATGTTCTTCAGTTTAAACACGCAACACAAAAGTTACAAAGCTAAGACTCACACGTGAAACATAAAATGTGGTATATGTCTTTGTGAGCTTGACGTACCTCACTCAGTAATTTTTCAATTTCATCCAATTAAAAACAAATTTCACAATTGAATTTTTTTTACAGCTGAATAAAATTCCATTTTGTATGTTGCCTTATTTTTATTATCCACTCATCAGTTGATGGACATCTAGGCTGACTCCAGTTTCTGGCTATTGTATGTGGAACAGCATTTATTATGGATGCACACTTATCTCTGTAGTAAAATATAAAGTCCTTTGGGTATATGCTTTGGAGTCATGTAGCTAGATCATACAGGGGTTCTATTGCTGAATTTCTGAGAAGCCTTTAGACTGTTGAAACAGAATTTGTCTAGTTTCTTTTCTGCTGGTATGACAAAGCACCCTGAGAAAAATCAACATAGGGAAGAAGGGTCTTTTTAACTTAAAATTCCAAGCTTCAGCCCAGCGTTTTGAGGAAGTCAAAGCAGAACTCAAGCAGTTTGTCACACCATATTGGCTGTTGGAGGCAGAGAGAAACACATTTGAATCCATGCCACTTACTGACTAGCTCATCTACTTTTCTCCAGTCTTATACATTACAGGAAGCTCTGCTGAGGTGATGGGGCCACTCATAATGCCGATAAAAGCCCGTGTCTCCCTGAATTAGTAAACAACTAATTGACAATCCCACAGACCTGTCGCCAGGCCAACTTGACCCAGACATTTGTTTGATGAGGCTCTCATCTCAGGTGATTCTAAGCAGTAGCAAGCTGATAGTTCAAATGTGTCACTTACCAGTCCTCGGACTCCTGGATGCTAAAGTTGTGAACTAGCACGCCATTTTTATTGTTCATGTTTCTATTTCTCAACACCGCTTTATTCACAGAATTTCATCAGTACTATGAATTAAATGCTTTTGTCTTTTAAGAGATTTACTCATTTGTTGAAAACTAATGCAAAAGGCATCAGGTTTACTGTATTCTAGCAAAAGTTGTGTGTGAGGAAGGCTTTGCTTTCGTAGCTGCAATATTGTTGTTGGGTTTTTTCTTTTTTTAAAGCGAGATTTGGAGGAGTGACCTTGTTCTCTTCAGCTCCTCTGCTATGTAAGGGTCTATACCTTCCCTCCTGTAGGAAGGGAAAACCTTTACTATACCCTTAGAGAAGAGATGGCCTCAGGGCTAGCCCCCAGCACCTTGATCTTGAATCGCATACTCTCTAATCTTGTGGGAGAATTCGTTCAAGACATCCCCTTTCTTAGGATTATAAATGAACACACGTATACATTTTAAAAAATTTTACTTTTTCCAGATAATTAATGCCTTCAGTAATTAACATTACTTTAAGCTTTAAAAGGAACAGATATTTTATTGATTTATTTTATGAGCTTCTTTAATAGGAGCTTTTGATTTTTTATATGAATATTCAACCATTTCCAAAACTAGCTTTGTGTCCAACTATTAATCTGTGGATGCAATCACCAGCTAGTCATTACTCCTTCATGCATTCATAATACACACGTTAACACTGAGTCAAACCTGGGCAAAGACAACAAAGACAAGAGATATGCCCACGATACCCTGAGGATCATATGGTACTTGGTAAGATGGTCACAACAATAAGTAGCAAAGTTTATGGGAAAATGGATAGAGTATAGTAAATGTATGAAGAGGGAAACAGGAAATATTAAATATTTTGTTTTGTCAGTGTTAATCCTGAAAAGATAAAAACAAGTACAAATATATTAATTAAAGTCTTATTTTGATTTATTTCCAGTTAAGACTGAAGTTATCCTTAGACTATTATAATTATAGTAATATAGTAGAGTAATATATTATGTATTATAATAAGAGAGTATATAATTCACCATTCACTATACCTATGTATATATAATGTGTAAGTGTATGCATATATATATATATATATATATATATATATATATATATATATATATATATAATTTTAGAGATATTTCAACAGGGCTGTTGTTCTTGATTTCTCTATGCCCAGAACAGTACCCAATAGGTATAACATACACTTTCTTGCAATGCTAAAGAAAGAACCATTATCCCCTTTCAACTGTTCATACCAGTGCATTCTATCTTCCTTCCTTAGAAAGCCATTACTCATGACCCCTAAATAATCCTGACATGCATGGGTCTTCCAGAGAAAATAAACACATCTAAAAATTTAAAGCTATGATACATAGAACCTGTGCAATGCAAAGCCAGGCCAAATCCCAGCATGGAGACCAGAGGGGGTTGACAATGAAATTCCTCCCCTAGCTGAAGACCTATCAGGAATTGTTAACTGTTGGGAAGGGAAAAACCAGTTTTTTTCTAAAGGTGGTTGTGAGCCCTGGCTATTTATTGAACCACCCTCTACTGAAAGCTGTACACCAGGAATATTTGGGCAGCACAAGGTGCTCTGGATGGTTTTAAAACAATAAGGATACAAAGTGGAACATAGGAAGATGTAGGTGTAGATTTGGGAAGATTTAGAGTAAGGAGGATAATATGATCAAGACATATTGTAAAAAATTCTTGAAGAATTAGTATCCATTCTAAAAAGGACCAAACCAATGAGTGCATACAAAGCCGTGCATAGTTACTATGAATTTGAAACTTGACATTCAGTTAAATCTGAATTTAGAGACGCTAAAAGGAGACAACAGGATTGTTCTTACAGAATGCCCGTATTTTGTGAGGTAGTGTGTGTGTGTGTGTGTGTGTGTGTGTGTGTGTGTGAACATCTAAGTGTGTGGCAGAAATAAGACAGCCTGCAGGAGTTTGCTCTCTCTTTCCAACGTTTGGATCTCAGGTCATCAAGCTGAACAGCAAGTGCTTTTACTCACTGAGCTGTCTCATCAGCCCCAACTTTTGTGATTTCCATGAACAATGTGAAACAAACTCCTTCAAAGACCTGCTTCTGTGTATTATTTTAAGACTTCGGGAATAGGTAGTTTGTTTTATACATGAAAACAAATCCTTTTTCTTTAATTAAGTTGTACTTCAAAAACAAAAATGTCAGTTCTCTGGCACACACATTTGAAAACTTTAATGTTATTTAAATGTGGTACCTGGGACCGTGCACATGCTAGGTGAGTGCTCTCCCACTGAGATATATATATATATATATATATATATATATATATATATATATATATATATATATCCTCTGCCAATGAGAATCCACTACTGATGCTTCTTTCTAAGGATTTATTTTTACTAATACTTAGGTGTATGTGTGTGGGTATGTACACATCAGTGTAGGTTCTTTTGGAGTCCAGAAGAGAGAATCTGATACCCTGGAACTGGAATTACAGGAGAGTGTGAGATGTTCAGCATGGCTGTCGGGAAGCAAACTATGGTGCCCTGGAAGAGCAAGAAGCAACCATATAAATATATATATATATATATAGTTTATTGAAGTAGAAGTATATCATTTCTTTCCCTATCTTCCTTCCAGCTCCTCCCAGGCACTCTTCCTCAAACTCCCTTCATGGTCCCCCATCCCTCAAGTTGATATCCTATTTTTCTTTGTTATTGTTGTTGAATATGTATGTATTTTAACCATAAAGTCATTTCTCCAGCATGTATAAACTTATTTATTATCAACTTTATTAATATTATAGTGGCTAGGATTTTCTCTGAATGCTACTTAAGACCATAAGACACTGAATAGTTTATATAATTGAAGTCATTAAAAAGAATCAGACAGTGAAAGAGATTTAGTGATTATAAATGGACACATAACTTCCTAAAAGAGCCCTGTTTGGTGCTACACAATCTAATTTGTATGTCACTTTAATTTCACTTAGTATGATTGACAAGTACATGAAATTTTCTTTGATCAAAGTACTTTGTATCATGTTTTTTTAATGCAAACCAAATTTTGTTTGATGCAAATTATGATTAAATATGTACAACAAGTCATGTGTTTGAAGATATGATACTTGAGTATCTAAAATGTTTCATTTTCAAACTACTGTCATACTTGCCTTCAAGAGAAAATTATGTTTTCTGTCTGTGTCATCAATCTATTTAAAACTATAAGTTGCAATAATCCTTTGGAATAAAAAAGTCTATCCATTGTAACATTGTGCATGAGCAGCATTATTTCCTTCATACACTCTCATAAGGAATTATACATTGTCATTATACTTAGTAATTGTGTTGAAAAATATAATTATACATTATAATGCATTTTCAGCATTATACATAATTAACCTGAAAACAATTATGCCATGAATAATTCATTATTTATTTTAAAAACTTTCTTAGAAAAGCAGCTCATACCAAAGAAATGTTAGACTTTTTAGAAAGGATGAAGAACCAAATAGAAGCTACTAAAATAGCAACTTTCTCATAGTTTGTCAGGGGAAAAATATACACGTTCTTACATAACTTAATGAATGCTATGCTTGGCTGATATGCAAAGCTTGCTTCCATACCAATATGTTGAATCTGAGAACTCTTTGGGAGAGAAGACTCATAGAAAAGTACATTCTATCAGCACTGTGAGGCCCTCCTCTAGTTTTGTCGTCACTAAAGACCAGCTGTCCCGTTAGCTGATTTTCACAGACTGCTCCTGTTCATGCTAAATTATTTCACTAGGAAGTGTATCTAGGCATTTCACCACATGGCTTAGTTTGTACATATCAGATTTTGTGATTCAAGTATTCTATTTCAGTATGTCTCATAATATGCGATCATTCACCGACTGGCATTTATTCTAACTCATTTTTGTTGTTAAATTGTATAGACTTTCTAGAATATGTTTAAATTGTTGAAAAATAAAGCCTCATACAACTGTAATCCATAACATCTATCAACTGCACTGAAAGTCCCAGAGTATATGTGTATATATATATATATATATATTATATATATACATATATACATATGTGTGTGTGAATTTACAATTATCCTTACACAATTCCTTATGAATAATTAAATTTAAAACTTCTCTATTTTTTTTTAAAGTTAAGAAAACCTAGTAGTCTAAGCAAAATAAAAATCTGTCTTGAGATTCTGGAAAAGAGATCTATGCCAGTATAGGGTACTGAAAATGATGAAAACAAAAGAATGTGTTCAAAGAAAGATAAATTACCCCAAGAGAAGGAAACGAAACAAGAATTCCACACATCTCAAATGAATAGCAAGCTAGATATTTATACTTCGTTATAAATTTCTCTAGCTTTATTAGAGAATATTCAAGGTTATATCAAATTATTTCTAGTTTCTGTGTCTGTCTACCTGAGACATGGGTATACTGTCAAGATCTGGAACCTAATGTACGAAGAAAATAAAACTTTAAACATAAATTAATGCAATTTTAACTTTTATTAACTGTGCAATGGGAAAAACCTGGTTTTAGATTATAACTTAGTGGTATAAATTGACTTTGCCATTGTGTACCTATTACCTAAAACAATCTATTTTCTAAGAATTGTAATATTGTCTCCTTGTGTATATCAATGAAACCAATATCTAACCCTCAAGAAAGAGATACCTATTCCAGAGAAGATAGGTTATATAACATGAAGCTCATTGAGAAATGTTGAACAGTTGCAAAATAAATCAAGATAATGATAACAAAGCATAGAGGCAGACATTGTGTGACAGAGCATACAATATCAGATACTTGTATGATGATAGTCTATAAAGATGTTTTAGAATCTAGTTCACATCACTAGGCTTCTCTTAACATCCGTGTTAGAAATGTGATCTATAGTTGCTATAAATCACATTTAACAAATTTATTTGTAAATCATTCCTTGTTAGCAAGCCAATACATTAAGCTTTGTATTGGAGAAAGTAGGGAGGATTGTGTGATCACTGTAAAATTTTACTTTCAAAGTTAGAGTCAAGCTAGAAGTAAGGGAAATTTGCATTACTCACATGTAGTTCTAGAATTTGGGCTCAACTTATTAATATTGTATGATTAATCTAAATTTTTTTATTACAATTACATTTTTCCTTATTTTTCATTGCTAGAAATTACTAATATTGCCTTGTGCAGTACTGCTATTACCATAATCTTGAGATGCCTACAATATGCTTTTCATTGTGTAGCTAGAGAAAGAATGACCAAAACCTAGACAAAGAGACAACAGACAAAATATAGCTAATTAAGTCGGAGCTACTTACCACAGCCTTGAGAGAGAATGAGAAGTACCTCAAATGCCAAGTGCTCGGAAATTACCCACATCTCCAGATGGCTGCCCCTTGTCTTTCAAAATCACCTGTCTGAATGCTTCATGTGCAGCTTACTGACACATTCGTGGAAATGCTGCAGGCATCCTGAGAAGCACAAAAAATATGTACTCCTTCTTTAGATCCTATCTCTACAAGGAAGTATTGTCTCCAATACTCCAGGTAACTTGTGATTTTGTGGTGTCAATAGAGTTCTATTTTGTAATTTGAACTTTCAGACTTCTAGCAGGTTCAGGAACGCCAAAGCTCCATGTTTACATTTCTTATAATCACTGTTTACACAAATACACACACACAATTAGAATTACATATACATAAAATTACATATATAATAAATTATATATATATAATTGGTCCAGAAATTATTATCCAACCCAGCCCTGATTACAGGTGTATACTACCACATCCAGACTATTACTAATATTTTTGCAGTATCTTATCTCCAGTTGTCTGCCTTGTTATTCTATTGTCCATCATTTTCTCTCATTTCACTTTGTATTACATAATATAAAAAGCACACCTATACATTTTAATCTGCTTAAATTACACTTATTTATTGTGGTGTAATTTTTGATTGATTATAGTCAAAATTATATTTAATAATCTTTGTTTATCTGATTCATTGTCCACAAATATGTATCCTGTAACTCTCAATTGATATTTAAAATTTCATGTTTTTAATATTCAATTTCCATATGAAATAGTAATTTAAATCATCTGTTGTACGATATTTTGTTTGTGTTCTAATGAATAAAGCTTGCCTGGAGATCAGAGGGCAGAGTCAGCCACTAGTTAACCATAGGGGCCAGGCAGTGGTAGCACATACCTTTAATCCCAGCACTTGGGAGGAGGAAGCAGGAAGAGCAGGGGTTCAAGGCCACCCTGGGCTGTATGAGATTGATCAAGTCTAAAAGAGAAACAGAGCCAGTGGTGGTGACTCACACTTTTAATCCCAGCACTAGGGAGGTGGAGACAGGATCTGGCCTATTCAGTCTGAGGATTCAGAGTCAGGTTGCTCCCATTAAGTGTGAGATTTCTGGCCTAACACCCTAATTGTCATGCTAGAAACCCCATCCAATGACTGAGGGATCTGGATGCAGAGCTCCATGGCTAGGCCCCGGGTGGAGCTGTAGGAGTCCAATTAGTGAGAAAGAGGAGGGTTTATATGAGCAAGAATTGTTGAGACCAAGGTTGGATAAAGCACAGGGACAAATAGCCAAAGGAATGGAAACACATGAAGTATGAACCAATGGCTGAGGGGTCCCCAACTGGATCAGGCCCTCTGAATGGGTGAGACAGTTGATTGGCTTGATCTGTTTAGGAGGCATCCAGGCAGTGGGACCAGGTCCTGTGCTCATTGCATGAGTTGGCTGTTTGAAACCTTGGGCTAATGCAGGGTCGCTTGGCTCGGCCTGGGAGAAGGGGACTGGACCTACCTGGACTGAGTCTACCAGGTTGATCTCAGTCTGTGGGGAAGGCTTTGCCCTGGAGGAGGTGGGAATGGGGGGTGGGCTGGGGGGAAGAGGAAGGGGATAGGAGCGGGGAGAACAAGGGAATCCGTGGCTGATATGTAGAACTGAATTGTATTGTAAAATAAAATAAAATAAAAATTAAAAAGACTATTGTATAAATGCTCATGAAGGTGCACTGAAAATTTATAAAGCAAAACTAAAAAAATAGTACACTGGTACTATTATTACAAATGTATGCTAAATACCTGAAGAGTCTGTACTAAATAAAATGTGACAGTGTCACAAAGTTTAATAAAAAAAAAAAAATGAGATTTCAAAGAGTTTGGAACTCTCTGGTGTCCCGCTGCTCTGCTTCTCTGATCTTTCAGCTTTCACTCCAGGTTTTTATTATTAAGACTAATTAGGATTGTGCTTCAATCATCCTTTTAACAATTTCGATGAATGATTCTACCAACATCAATACCAACTACCACCATTATCATTTTTCTGTTTGTACAATGTTTTCCTTTCTATGTGTCGGACTTACTTACATGAAACTAGGGGCAACACAAAGATTTTACTGTTTGCACACAAGTTTAAAAGAGGAAGAAAATTAACTTTAGTGTGTTAGTATCGATGTTATATCAACAGCCTCCATCCTTTATCATGATGTAATTAATGACAGTATAAAAGCATTATTGACTAAATACTACTTACATGTCATTAAAATACTAAGTGTTCTGGATTCTGGTTTCATCCACAGTTCATTAGACTTTCATAAAACTTACCTCTTAGTGTCCCAAAATGTCTATTATAGAATTATTAACCTTAACCTATGAAATAGCCTTGAAAATGAAAGCACTGTTCTAGGACTGGAGAGATGGATCAGTAGGTAAATGCAATTACTGTTCTTCGAGAGGATTCAGGTTCAATTTCCAACAGAGGTTGGATTACGATAATCTTCCAGGGAATACAATGCTATCCCTTGGCCTCTGTGAATACTAAGCATTCCTGTGATATAAGACATATATGCAGAAACAGCACTCACAGGAGAAATAAAATAAAGTAAAAGGTTGTATATTCATAATTTAGGGCCACTGGCATTTGGAGCTAAAATTAGAATACATCTTATTGACTCCAAACCAGCAATATGGCATATAATGTTTGTTCATTTCACATGTGTGACTGTTAGCAGTTTGTGAATGCTCAATATACTTTACCTGAAATTTTTTCTGATGTACCAAATTTGTGTAAATCTTCCCAGATCTTCTCAGTTTTGCACCGACAGTCCTCTATTTTAAAAATCACAATACTTATCTCACCTTATTATTGTTTCTGGTGTTTGCAAACATAAATATTAGAATATAAAATTAAATTCTACAAAAGCAAAGTTCTTGACCTTGTCACTTATGTTTGTATAGCTCTTTCCGTACTATTTTTTTATTTTAATAATTTTTCTAATTAAAATGTAATTTTTCCTTTCCCTTTCCACCCTCCAAATCCTCTCATGTAACTCCCCTTGTTATCTTTCAAATTCATGACCTCTTTTTCTTTAATTGTTCACACACACACACACACACACACACACACACACACACATTATTATTATGTTGTCATGAAATATATAAGCACAGCCTGTTCAGTCTGTATTATGTTCTTTGCCGGTATGTGATTCCATAGCTGACCACGTGGTATTGGATAATTCACTGGACGTCTTTTCCCTGGGGAAAACTGTTTCCCCAGCTCTTGGCATTTTCTTTTGGTTTCCATCTTTTTTCAATAGCCTTGCAAAGGTCTGGACACAGCAGTACTTCAAAGCAAATTAAAAAGCCAGACAAATATAAGCAAATGGAAACAGTGAAAAGGACAGAGGCATGTGATGTAGAGAAAGGTCAGAGAGGGAAGCATTCTGTAGACTTCTGTCTAGTTTCTTTATCCATTCATTTCAAAGATATTTCGGGTCACTCTTGCAAGCTAAACCTCATTATGATGAACCTTTTCCTCTTAGATTTCCAGGAATTTTTCCCATTTGTTATGTAAACATAGAAAGTTTTATTTTTAGTTATATATTTCTATTAATCATAAGTTAATGAAATACTATTTTAAAAGGCAAGGGGATGTCTCATCACGTCCTATATCTCGTCATCATGGTTTTAAAATCAGTGAGCTTCAGGCTGTGAATACTTTTGGTTTTTTTTGGTTTTGTTTTCTAAACTAACGTGCTTATTATTTTGCCCTCCTTTCTCCTAATATCCTCACAGAACAAAAAACACATTTTGTTAACAAGTGAATATCTTTGCATTTTTCTTGTGACATTTCCTTATTTTGGCATCATTTTGTATTACTTCGCTGATAGAAGCATTTAATTTTGAGATTTATCTTTTCTCCAAATTTGAAGATACTGAAATTAAAGAGGAAAGAAAGGACCCAGCGTTTTATTGAGGTGGAAAGCTAGGTGTTGGACCTCATTCTGTTCACAGTAGTTAACAGGTGTGAATTGCTTCCTCCCCAGCATAAAATGCCTGCTGTGCGGGCCTTTGTTCACATCATGCTGCTTTTGGGTTCTATTATGACTACGAAAATACCTGAATCTACTTTAATGTAATTTTAAATGCTTTGCTGCTTTGAATAATGTTTACTTGTGAGGCCTTGCCTGAAATAAAAGTGAATAAACACAGCAAAGCAAGAGTGTGTGCTGCCTACTATGTACAAAACTGATTTTTGAAAGACTGCTGGACTACTGTGCAGACAACAATGTCCATAAATTATATATAAATACACAAACGCACAATCTTCCTTGGGAAATGTTTGTGTATGGTTTTGTATACATTCATTAATTAGAAAACTTGCCTCAGCACTATGTATCTACTCAGAACATATGCAGACTCATTTTTCCTGATCTCTGTCCCATAAATTATAAAATATACCAACTATTTATATAGAATTCAAATTGTATTTTGTGTTACATATAGTTTAGAGATCATTTAAAGTAAATAAAAAGATATACATCGGTTATATCGACACATTTGTAGAAAGACCTTGAACATCTGTCTATTTTTGTTTCCACAAGGGTCCTGGCTGGAACGGTCCTCCAATTATGTTAATTGTTCCTTATGTCCTATTACACTATCTGTCTTTGGGTTTTCAGCCTTCACCTGGAAAACGATAAACACTTAGTGACAATGATGGTAATATGTATTGATAAAATTTATGCATAATGATAATAAGTAATTTCTTTTAGAAAAACTAAAATTGCTCCATGGATTGAAGAGCCTTTCTAGATCACTTTTTGAGTTCATTTTGAACCATAGATTGTAACCAGGATGCATTGTTCTCAAAACAACTAGGTTTAGAAAAGAACCTGAATTGTTATAGTAAATGTAACAGAGAGTGTAACACTTAAAGAATAAATGCCCTTGATACTTGTTAAAATGATAAGGAAGCTCATGCAAGGCTATTGTAATAGATGTTAAGAACAACACCGTAAAGGTTAGATCAATTTGAACTCTAAAAGCCGAGACAGAAGATCTGAATTTGCAACAAATGAACGGATAGAGGGTGTAGGTGGTGGAAATATTACCGAGATTTAGAGTAAGATGTTATTTTTTTTTATTTTTGAGATTATAATGTGATTGTATAATTTTCCATTCCCTGTCCTTTCTCCCAAACCTTCTATATACCCATTCTTTCTGTCTTTCAAAACCATATTTGAAACGTTATTAGTATGCATGTTTTATGGATAATCATTTTGTATTGGACAACCAATTGCTGTACTTTTCCATTGGGAAACTATTTCTCCCACTTTCACCACTGATTAGTTACCTAGAGTTCTTTGTGTAGAGTTGAGGCCTCATGGACTATCTCCCAGTCATTTTGGAATATCTACTTTTGTTCTTCTTTAGCTCACATTTGAGCAATGATGTTGGTGAGAGTTTATGGGTGCAGCTTTTAACTTCATTGGGAAACACAATCTCAATAGAGAACTTCCTGATTCTACGATTCTTTCAAACTTTCCATTCCTTCTCCTGTAATGTTTGCTGAGCTTTAGGTATGGGAGTTGTTTTGGGGCTGGTGTCTACAACTCTGTATTTTGATCAGTGGTGATTTTTTTTTTGTAACCCTCTCTCTGTTTCAAAGAGCATCTTCATTGATGGTGGGTAAGGACTACACTTATCAGTGTGTATAAGGACCAATGTTTAGAGTGTAGTGAGTACTAATGCTGTTTTAATAAAGTGGTGATTATAAGTTTTCTTCCAAGATTTGTGACTTAACTAGTCTCAGGTAGCTAGCTAGTTTCCTAGTACTAGATTTATTTCTCCCTTGTTGACTGAGTAATTAGAGTAATTAGAGTAATTAGAGAGCTGTTGGTTACAACCAACATATACATGACCTACTGCACCCTTAGGATTATCATGTTATGTTGTTTGTTGTGGTGGTTCTTAGGTGTCATAGATGGGTAACACTGTTTGCTCTTCTCCTTTGGAAGCTTGCATGGAGCTTTCTGGTACTATGAAAGCTAGTATATAAGCTAGTATTTAGAAGCAAATCAGGTCAGTTCCAGCTCAGGGTGCCTCTGAGCCCTGTATCTGAAGTGCATGGTATCTGAAGTAGCAAGAACTTAAGTTCCACTTTTGTGGGGGTAAGTAAGGAAATAGCAATGGCCTATATGTTTTAGGAGTCTTTTGGATAACCCTGACAAACTGAAAAGATGGCATTTCATGTCTGGCTGTCTGGTCATCTTTTGTTCTTGGAACAGACATTGCTAGCCAAGAAGAGAATACACTATATATATATATATATATATATATATATATATATATATATATATATATATATATATATATATATATTTATTCACACATGTGAGAGTGAGAGACTTACATGTATTTTTTTTCTTTTTGGTAAATGGTTAATAGTATGATTCTTTATGATTTTTTCAGATCTCTTTGAGGGACTTAATTGCTGAAACATTACAAGATTGAGAATGAGAATGAATATATATATATATATATATATATATATATATATATATATATATCTTCAGGAATTTACTTTTCTTCCTTTGCAGAGGCCATACCTATCTCCTTGGTATCATTGTAATTTTAGTACATGTACTGCTATAGTGAGCACTGACATTTCTTTACAAACTGACCAAGCAACAGGCTTCTAACAATTGATGGATCAAAGGTTGGTCTTAGAAGCAAAGTACAAAGCTAACTTTTGGGGAACAGGGCCTAGAGAAGGCTGACTAGAGTTTGGTCAGGAATATTTTTGCCTTGTTCTATGGTAAGGACTGGAGATAGTATAAGCTGACTGTAGTTCAAGTCCACACAATAGCTAGAAGACAGCTGTGGCACTGCAGCCCCTGTGTTGCAGCACAAGCGTCAGTGCCCTGAGAGAGAGACACACAGAGAGAGAGAGAGAGAGAGAGAGAGAGAGAGAGAGAGAGAGAGAGAGAGAGAGAGAGAGAGAGGCGGGAGTGGGTAGAGAAAAAATGATGTATTGATGAAGACAGCAGGTGAGTTATGACTTAGGATGCACTGGCACTGTCACTATGAATCTGAGGTTGAGGTATTTTTGGTTTTTTGTTTTTTTTCCATACATGAAGGTTTATATGATACTGGTGCCTTATTAAACTAACCATATCCACCATTCGTATCCACAAGCTGTTGAAGCCCAGGGAGTTTTCACTACCAAAATAAGTAAATAAATGAATGAATAAATAATTCAGAACAAATGTGAGTGGTAAGTTAACATGCATAAAATGTGGGCAGAATTTGAAGAAGTTCATTGTTCTCAAGCTGACTGAATTCTGCATCTTGGAATTGGAATTGAGAGTGATGAAGTTGCTGATGTTGTCAAAGGCCAGGGCATATGGAAGTGAGAAAATTAACAACAATACAAAGCAAAATGTCAAATACAGAATTTGTATGTATAGAGCTTCGTCTTGAAATAAATGGTACAATAATTCCACCTGCCATAGTTCAGGGAACTATTAGACAGTATCTAAGTAGGAAAAATTTGCATAGCTATTTCTAGCCCTTGGAAACCCCAGAATCAATATATCTGGGTGTACATTGACAGGCTGGTGGTTGAGAACAGATTTCAAGTACCAGTAAAGGAAAATTTTTGTATAAGAAGACAACAAATTGTGATACAATACAATTAGAAAGAAAATTAAACACATTTGTGACCTCAGTGAGGCCCTTTGATGAGGAAGCACAGCTGGATTGGGGAACTACTGCAAGAGCTGTCGATGGCTTGACTGAATGAGCCCCCTAGAAACTTGTTCATCCTATCTCTTTACGGCAGATGGTGAGCTAAATACAAGTTGTGTTTGCACTATACCTGGCCTGAGATTTATTCACTCTCAATAGGAAATATAGACAAAAGACATATTTCTGCTGTATTTGATTGAGTTGGGGCCAGAAAAGAAACAAACGAAGAATATACAATTAAAAGTGACTTTAACGCCAAAGCATTGTTAAGTTATATGTAGAACTTTCCATATCAGCTTAGAAAAGTACTCCCATTCTTTGATTTTCTATTACTGTGAGATTGAGGTATTTCACATTGTAACAGATTTTCATAGTCTCGGCAATTAAATATCAAGGGGTGGTGGATTTTAGTTCAGGTGGCTTCTATCCTCTCAAACTTTAGAGTCTATGAGATGTGTTCCAGTGAAAGGTGGGAAAGAAGTCATTTTACTCAATTACACTGCATTTTCTACTTCATTCATATTAGTAACCACCTGTAAAGACAAATACTTGAAAAAAATACATTCACACATGTTTGAGGCAATGCATTCTATATTTTCTCTTAAAGTAGAACTTAATGAGCATACTATAAGCAAGAACTTTGATACACAGAAAATTTACTTAACTTGAATCAAATTCTGACACATAAATACATGATCAAACATAAGTGTAATTATTCCATCACACACACACACACACACACACACACACACACACACACACACACACACACAGAGAGAGAGAGAGAGAGAGATAGAGATACATACATATAGATAAATTAATTATGTATTGTACTATATAAAATATACTTAAATAATACAATTCATAGTTAAGAAACACAGATTTGTGCATTAATTTCATTGACATTG
Organism: Peromyscus eremicus; assembly: GCF_949786415.1. NCBI lineage: Eukaryota > Metazoa > Chordata > Mammalia > Rodentia > Cricetidae > Peromyscus > Peromyscus eremicus. Next base: position 37,677,600 of record NC_081425.1, on the reverse strand, counting down.
TTAACTAATGGTTTATTGTTTTAATGTTTCCAGTCTCAAGGCATTAGATAGGATCTTGGTGTTGAATATATTAACTTGGCGTAGCTCGGAAGAAGCTGCCTACATAGCCTTTTCCAGTAACTTAAGCCTTATCTCTAAACAAACATAGCAAATCATCTGTTCATATTTGAAATGACTTATTAAATTCAGTATGGTCTGCATGCAGATTAGAAGACTATGTATACATTTCCAAACTTACCATTAGTATAATCAGAGTTAGAAAATTTAGATTCAATAAATGAGATACGTCAGCTCACAGAAGGAAAAAAATATCTTCCAAGTTAACGTTGTGATTAACACATAGAACTTGAAGTTACTTATTAACATACTTTGCACCTGGATTTGCTATTCTCTGATCCTCTGCAATGAGACACACTCATTACTTATGATGTGATATCTCATTGTATGTTATGTCCCATGAAATCACCTTGAATTCAAAAAGATGCAAATCCATGCAACATAATTATTTATTGTAAACCTTCACTCATCTTTACTATTTGGATAAAGTATCTTTAGAATATGAACCAATATTTTAATCATTAAGTTGTGGTAAACAAGACGTCTTTCCTTATACTCTAATTTCGAACTGTCTGATCCAGTAGGTGCTTGCTTACATTAATAAATTAGTGATTCTCATCATGCAGGCTTTGAACTGAACTTAAAGTTTGAGTTTCCTATGTGATCTTGAAGACTATAATACAAAGTATACACATTTAAAAGTAATTTCATTAAACATAAAACATGCTCATTATTCTCTTAGATTTAACTTTTACAAGTTAAAATAATATAGCTTTTCAAAAATCTAAAGAAATTTTTTTTTCTTCAGCAACTTCTATCCTGTTGAATACACTATAAATGAACTACAAACATGAATGAGAGACATGTAACCATCTTTACATTTTTCTAAGACTATTTCTTTTCAGAAACAGATAATATAAACAATCTGTATGCCACTTCAGGTTCACTTGCAAATGTAAATCATATTTCTGTCCTTCAGAGCTGCAGAATAAAGAATGGCCAGCTCTAAAAACAGACATACAGCTAACATACAGAATTAGCAGGCTGTATTTAGGAACACATATGTGCATACTTATACATAAATGTTTGAACCAAAACTTAATGAAAAATGAATTTGAAAGAGAACAAAGACGGTTATACGGGAATGTTAAGAGGGAAGAAACGGAAAGAAAAATGTAATTAAATTATAATATAAAAAATAAAATCAATAATAAAAATACAATAAAATAGGCACATGTATGTTCAACACATTAATTTCACTAAGAAATAGATTGATTAAAATAAAAATATGCAGCCTAAACAATGGTATTGATTTCATCCAGTAGCTCATTACTGAAAAGATGTCCATGCTCTACTAAATAACTCTAACCATTATTATATGCATCCAATAACAACTGATGAAAAATGAAAGGAGGCCTTGAGTTTAAAAGAGAGGAAGGTGGCCGGGGGTACATGGGAGGATTGGAGAGAGGAAACGGAAGGAGAAAATGATATAATTAAATCTATATTCTAAAATAAAGTAAAAGAAGGGACAAAATGCAACTATTTTTAAACTTAGTGAAATTCTCTCTCTCTCTCTCTCTCTCTCTCTCTCTCTCTCTCTCTCTCTCTCTCTCTCTTTCTCTCTCTTTCTCAAGTTTTTCCTTGCTCTATACAGCTATTATCCTCCAGCATAAATAACTGGAAGGCTCCTTTCTAAGGATAAAATTGTTATATATCAAGTCACATTTATAGTGTCCTTAGGCTCATCATTGTGAGTGGGATGCAATGGATTCAAGAAATACTTTCCAGATGTATAAATCAATTTTTGAATATATCAATGTGAACCTGCTAAAGGTAATGTATAAATGCTGTTTCTAGGTAAGAATCAATGAGCCTGTAGCTTGGTTATATTAAAAAAATTGTTCAGCTGAAGAACATGGATGAAAATTAATTAATTAAAAATTTAATACTTAAGTGATTTATTTTATTTATGTATATGTGTATTTTTGTGCACATGTGACACAGATGTTCTCTGAAAGAGAGCAATTGTCTTACCAGCTGAGCCATATTTTCTGCCCATAAAATTTAATATTTTATAACCTTCATAATTTATTTTCATAATGTTTTTCAAATCTTCCACTTCTTTCATCTACTTTTGCACGAGGTAAAATTCTTATTATAGCTGATTCTGTAGCTTTGTTCAGGGTCTCTCTATTTCCAGAAAGCCTCAATCCTAAATTATCATCTCATATAAAAATGCTGGGCTAGTCTGCTTAAGGCAAGGAATTGAAGGATTTACTACCTTGGTTTAATACCATCAATTTTCTAACCCCCGTATTAAAGGGATAATTTTCAGAAACCTTGTCTTTTTACTCAGGCTTCCAAAGGATGTGCCTCCACAGCCTTGTGTCTCATCTAATTCTACATTTCTCTTTTCCCCCTCATTATGTCTACTTACTATCCCTGTAACACACTCTCTGTTTTTACATACTTCTGTTCACACTCATTCCCTTTCTTCAATAGCATTCTTTATCCTCTGCTTATCTTCTTTCATTAAGTCTTGCTCCAGCACATCTAGTGTTTATGCCACAGAAACTGATGCCACCTGGAAACTGCCTTACTGATTTCTGGGCATACGTATTACTAATCAACGGCATCGTGTTCCTCCATATAAGTTCATGATAGTAAACCAATTTTGTAAGAAAAGAAATATTCCTAGCAAATGTCAGCTCACCTTCAGGTGTCCTGAGAGAAATCATCAACCTTTCTCTTTAGCCATGCTTCTAGTAGGATTAAAAAGAAGGGAGCCTTGATCAGGCACCCCACGTTATACCAAGTTTCCAGTGCATCTGGCGTGCCTGCTAACACACTGTACTGCAAACTACACTGTGAGAATTTTAAGGTATTAATTTATATGTATTATCTTTTTGCTTTCATCTCCCAGGAATTACAGTATTTTAGCTGAACATATCCTTTCCTTAGTGTTATTTCTAGAACTCTTAGGTTGTCGCCCTGGCTGTAATCTTGTTCCTGATGCTGTAGTACCATTTCACTATTTTTTTTTCTCTTCTGCGCCATATTTGTTATTTATTTCTAACTTATTTTTCACTTTTCTATTTTTCTCTATGTTGTTACACTAGTTTCCTGCTATTATGACAATTGATGATAAGAAGCTTTGTGGTTGAAATAATCACACATGCATAATCTTATCTTCCTGGACCCTGGTCCTGTGAAAGGGTGACGCTGGATTCCAGCCAAGGTGTCAAGACTGGATCTTTGCTTGAAAGAATGGAAAATTCATTCTCTTGACTGGTTTTCATGATCACTTCATTATTGTGCAGATAGCTTGTTGCATCTTTAAAGTGAATAAAGGTCAATCATGTCTTTGTCATGATGTCTTTGACTGGTCTGCTTTGCTCCTTCCCTTTTTAAAGACTCCATGGACACTTTACGCTCATGAAGAAATCAAAGATAACCTGGTCAAGATAAGCCAATCAGAAATCTGGTTCCCATGTATAACCTTAATCCTGCCTGAGTCTTCCCATGTTGTTAGCCCATGTTTGAAGAAATGGATGTGATTATCTCAGGAGGCTTATTGCTCTCTTTACATCAGCTCCCATAAGCTTTTTTAGAACAATGTATTTCATATATGGCTTATAACATAAACAAAAATAACTTTAATGTTCCTTAAAGTACAAAATTTATACTTTTAAATATATTATAAGAAGTAAAATTTTCTGGGACTTTCAAATCCTGAACTACATTTTTTAACTGTATCTAAATTTTAGTTAACATTTATGATGTGAGATTATTCTATCTCCAGATTTACACAAACATGCACACATCTTTATACACATGTATATAAAACATTAGAGATTCTAAGTATTTTAAATATTTCATTAATGTCCATATCATATTTTTCCATTCACTCAAATGTACCTTTTCCTTTCACCTTAATATAATTTTCAGACTGACCTGAGGTAAATGCTTTAGGCAGATACAAGATACATATTCTAGCAATAATGATTTAAAGACAGGTTCATGTACTGAAGATGCAGTCCCAGAAAATACCGGAAAACAAATCAACTAAGGTTCATTGTTTAAAAACAGTTAAATGCCTTCACATCGTGGAAGAAAGGAGATGAAATACAGGCCTGACTTTAGTGTAAGGGAGATGGTGGAAATGCTGCTTTGTGACATTATTGGAAATTATTTCAGTGACTTAGAAATTTAATTTTAATTAACTAGTGAGAGTAGCTTAGATCAACCCTATTATTTTACAATCCTCTATGCTAATTTGAATAAAGCACATAAACATCGCATCACTCAAGATTTATGTTTATTGATGATACTTGGAAAATGGAAAATATAAATAATTTAGAATCAAGTGAAATTTCATATCCCATTTTTATAACTGGCTTTAAACACTATGTCCCAAATTCAGAACATGAAACTGTGAAATGGTAGACTGTTGTGCAGGAATGGCTTCCTAAGCTACTTGTCATTACAATCTCCAAGGACATTTAAAAATCTTGATGCTCTGGTCAAAGCTCCAAGTAATTAAGCTGGAATCGGATTCCAGGTCACATCTCAGACTAATAAAGTCAGAGCCAGATTTTAATGTGCTGATCTAGAAGCAGAAGAGTTCCAGCAACATTCATTGACCATGTATCAAATATGTAGATAAACCTTTATCTTCTAATTGATTCTCTTCATTCCCTTCTACAGGATCTCTGGATATTTAACCCCCCCCCCCCAATTTACAGCTCATTCCGATGATTGACAGGATGGTCATTTCTTTGCTTATCTTTCATTAATTTTACTGTTATCACTGTTGTTTGCCTTGAGGCAGGATCTTTCTACATAGTTATGCTGACCTGCAATTTGCTATATAGGCTGGTTATGGTTATCGCAAACTGATTACCCTACTGTTCAAACCTCCTTGGTGCTATTATACCATCATACTTGACCCAATTTAAATTTTGAATCTTTTAATCTTTGCTTCAGATTTTGTCTGAAAATTCAGTTTTAACATTCATCAACATTAATATTTTCCTATGTTTTTGCAATTTGACAAACTAATCAGAAGTGTGCTTATATATTTATTTGTTCATTTATTATTTTTTAATTTTTTTAATATTATAATATAATTGCATCATTTTCTCTTTCCAAACCCTCCTATATACCCCTACTTGCTCTGTTTCAATCCCATGGCCTCTTCTTACGATTAATTGTAGTTATGCACATATGTATATGCACAGACATATTCATAAAAGCATAAATACAACCCGCTAGTCCTTATAATGTTACCTCCATGTGTGTTTTCATGGCTGTCCATTTGGTTTTGGATAACTAATTGCTGTGCTTTTCCCGCAGGAAGGGGATTTCTTCCACTCACAGAATTCCTTAGCTTCCTGTAGTTCTATTTATTCATATTTTGATGTAGAGTATTCCAGGCTAGCCTCACACTCATTATGTAGCCAAAGATGTTCATTAACTTTTACTTCTGTTTCTACCTCACACGTACATGATGAAGACCTGTACCACTTTGAGCAGTTTATGTGCTGTTAGCTATCAAACTCAAGGATTTTTGCACACCAGGCAAGCACCTTGCCAACTGAATTACATCCTTTTTCCAGATCTTTTTTTCACCCTTCCTTTTTTTGTTTAGTTTTTCTTTCACTATTTCCCTGTAAGTATAAATGCATGTAAGGCAAATACCCTACCCCAGAAATATCCCCCAGATCTAACCACAAATTCTTCATTGTGGTGGTATTATGTTCCCCAAAATATTGTGTACCCTAATAAACTTATCTGGGGTCAGAGACAGCACAGCCACTAGATACAAAGGCTAGAAAATGGTGGCACTCACACCTTTAATCCTAGCATTCCAGAGGTAGAAATCCCTCTGGATCTCTGTGAGTTCAAGGCCACATTGGAAACAGCCAGGCATGGTGACACATGCCTTTAATCCCAAGAAGTGAGCCTTTAATCCCAGGGAGTTATGGCAAAAACAGAAAGATATATAAGGCGTGAAGACCAGAAACTAGAAGCATTTGGCTGGTTAAGCATTTGCTGGTTAAGCTTTCAAGCTTTGGTGCAGCACAGTTCAGCTGAGATTCATTCGGGATGAGGACTGAGAGGCTTCCATTTTGAGGAAACAGGATCAGCTGAGGAACTGGTGAGGTGAGGTAGCTGTGGCTTGTTCTGCTTCTCTGATTTTCCAGCATTCACCCCAATAACTGGCCTCAGGTTTGATTTTATTGATAAGAACTTTTAAGATTCATGCTACACTTCATTTCAGTATTTTTTTTTAGTAAATGTACAGAAATTGAATATTAACATCCCAAGTAACTCAGCTAACTTTTACAACTCAGAAGTATGAGTAGAAGTTTTTTTTTATTCTGTTTTTTTTTGTTTTGTTTTGTTTTGTTTTTTTTTTTGTTTTTCGAAACAGAGTTTCTCTGTGTAGCTTTGTGCCTTTCCTGGATCTCGCTTTGTAGATCAGGCTAGCCTTGAACTCACAAAGATCCGCTTGGCTCTGCCTCCCGAGTGCTGGGATTAAAGGCGTGTGCCACCACCGCCCGGTGAGTAGAAGTTTTTAATCATAGATGTTGGCATTTCTGTATAGCATTTACTTCACACAGGACTCAATTTTACAAGGTAGGATATATTATTTTCTTTTCAAAAACAGATCCTATGTTAGTTACTTTTCTATTGCCTTGATGGAACGCCATGATAAAGGCAAATTATAAAAGAAAGCATTTAATTTGGGTGCTTCTGGTTTCATAAGGTTAGAGTCCATGACCATTATGGCAGGAAGCATGGTCACTGGCAGGCAAGCAAGGTGCTGCTGCAGTAGCTAGAGCATAATCCAGATCATCAATTTGGAGAAAGAAAGAGACCTAACTGGGAATGACATGGGCTTTTGAAAACCCAAAACTGTTCTTAATGACACACCTTCTCCAGCAGGACCACACCTCCTTATCCTTCCTAAGTAGTTGCACCCACTGGGGACCCAGTTTTCAAGCATGTGAGCCTATGAGGGACATTCTCACTCAATCTAACATAAGTGGGTAAATTGTAATATATATATGACTTGGCATAGGTCACACAGTTTTTAGATCCAAGAATAATGATTATGAACCAACTCAGTCTGTATCCAGAGCTTATGCTCTTAAACATTCCACTGTTAAAAACATATGGACAATGACAATGTAACTGAGCTCTTAGTAGCAGCCATCAAGATCCTCTTGGGAAGGGATTTGCCTAAATGTTCTTCTCCTTCAGCTACAGAAATGGCCTCTCACTAGAGCATCAGAGAAACACAATATTCCCCAAACACTAAGAGGCAGCTGCAGAAAGCATTTTATAAACATATGGTATTTGTATAATTAATGTTCAAGTAGAGAATTAGCTTATAGTTGCAGAATTGCAGTTAGAAAACGTGAAATTTCCAAAGCTGAAGAGGAGACTTCTTTTTCTCTCTCTAAAATATCCAATGCCAATTTCTTTTGCCCAATGGATAATTGAACACTAGCTGTTCAATGGATCTTTGAGAGCATAAATATTGTTTTCACTCACCTGTTTCATATCATTCACTTGATAATCAAGATTTTATAAGTATAAATAATTTTCAGGGTAAAAAAAAACTTCCAACACTAAGGTAACTACCAATGTATACCCAATATCTAACCCATCTTTTATTTTCTAAGGTAATGTTTCTTAGAATAGGAAGCTGATGGAATATAATAGTAAGCACTTTACATTAAGTAATAATATATATCATTTCATAAACTTATTATCTCATTTTATTTGATATACAAGGTCACAACTGAAAATTTAAGTATTTTAATTATTACTGACTACAAGAAATGAGAAGAATCTTGGATTGTTAAGCAGACATGTTTCCCTAGACATAAACATTAATTAAAAACAAGGATTTTTCTTTTTGATATGTGTGTTGTGTTATGTGTGGTGAATGTGCTTGTTAGTGTAAGGGTAGGAGGCATGTGTGTGCATGTGTGTACTTGTGAAGGTAGAATCCAGAAGTTGGACTCATTTGTACTTTTTGAGCACTCTTCATCTTTATTTTTTAAGGCAAAGTCTCTCACTAAAATGTAAGCACATCAATTTGGCCAGCTTGGCCTGCAAACTCAGCACCATGCGTCTGTTGATAAGGGCTGGGGAGATCTAAACTCAGATCCTCATGCTTGCATGGTGGACACTTCTCCAACTAAGCCATTACCATAACCCTGGGTTTCTAACAGTGCTATGAACATGACCCCACCCCCCAATGCCTCCCTTTTCCATTTGCCTTTGACAATATAAAGAGATTTACTTAGTTTTCTTTTCATTTCTCCTCCCTAGACATTTCCTTCAAAACTGGTACATTATTTCAGTTGTAACATAGAACAGTGTATATGTAGGTATTACATAATCATTACAAGTGGGAGACTTTCTGAGAACCAGAACTCATGGGAACATGTGAAAAGGTAGACATGAGGTTCTCCATTATCTCTGTGAATTTATCCCAGCATAGCTGATAAATTTCCATATAAAAGAAAATGTTGAGTATGAATTGTATTCATTTTAATTCATTCATATTAAAATTTTCAGGTCTAAGTATTTGGTGGTAAACATCATTAAAAGTCATTTGTACAGCAATTTCATGGATCTTGCTGATACTCTGAATTTGGAGCATGAATAGCATCAATTTCAGTAGTACAGGAAAGAGGTTTTACTTCATATGTGAAAGATTCAATTAAGAATGATAGTACTAATCTCAATTTGATGAGTATTTCACATACATGAGCCAAGCTATCATTAGAGTCTTTGGAAAATGAGAGCCTTAGAAACACCTGGACATCAGAGTATCTGTATTTTATTAACATGGTTGTATTTACATGTATATGTCAAAAAAAAACTTTGGCTTATAGAAGTAAGAAGATTTTTTAAATTATGTCAATAAGGAAGATGCAAAAGAAAAGTTAAGGCAAAAAGATACAGGAAAACATGAAGAAAATGTGAGAAGAAAGCTAGAAGGGAAGTTGTGCTAAATGAAGTTCAACTTTTGAGAGGGATTAGTAGGGTGATAAACACAGTATTTCAATGACAAACATTGGTCTCTTTAATTTTTCACTATTGATAAGTACATATTTTTTCATGAGTTCAAAGAAATGCTGGCAGGGCCATTTTAGCACATATTCTTTAGTGTGATTAATGTGTTGAAAAAGTTACTGGATTGTGCAAATATCAATAGTGGTTTAAAACAGACATAGGATGACAGGACAGAAAGCTGAGTAAAGAAAAAATGTTAGCCGAACAAGGGTGACGATCTGAGTTTGATTCCTCAGAACCTATGTGAAGAAGGAGGAGGAGAAAAAGAAGAAGAGGGTGAGGGAGCGGGAGAATGAGAAGTAGAAGGAGGAGAAGGAGAAGGAGAAGAAGAAAGAGAAGAAGAGGGAGAAGAAGAAGAAAGAAGAAGAAGAAGAAGAAGAAGAAGAAGAAGAAGAAGAAGAAGAAGAAGAAGAAAACACTAGTGACAGCATGTAATTGCTGTCCTAGCACTAGTAGCCACATGCAATTGTTATGCCAGTACTGAGGTAAGGGAGACAGGCAGAGTCTTGGGGATCACTGGCCTGCCAACCCAACCTAATAGATGAGATTCAGATATTGAGAGACCTTGTATCACAAAATGAGATGGATACTTTTCCTGAGGAGTTATACACAAGGTCGTGCTGTGGCAGCAACAAGCGCATACACACAAGTACATGTGCACCCATACACATGCATTCTCACACACATTAATACACACACACACACACACACACACACACACATACATACACTTACACTTGAGACATGACACAATGGTTGGAAAGGGTGAGTGTCAAAAAATCAATTAATGCTAAATGTTTCATTTGTCCCAACATCTAGCCATTCAGTCATCACATTTAGGTAGGCATAGTCCCTTTCCTCACACAATTATTAGTAGAAGATAAGAAATAATTCCTAATCCATGGCATCTATGTATGTGCAAAGTAATGGTCTGCATAATAACGGGAAGAAGCCACTCAGAGGGTCAGTAAAATGCTGTCTTCTCGAAACTTCAGTGAAAACCTGACTACCTTTGATATGGCTATGTTCTCAGCACAGGACCACATGGTGGCATCAAATGTCAAAATCACAATATTTGGCAACCACAAGTGAGACAGGCAGTGCCCAGAGAAAACAGCAAGGGATTTCTCTCATACTTAGATTTCAGGGCATAACAGCTTGATTCCTCTTTCAAAATATATCAAACAAATTCTCTCAGCCTTGAAATAACTTGAATTCTTAAGAATACATAAATTACAAATATGGTGGTATCAAACCCATTTAACTTCAGAAATTAAGTGAATCACTAGGCAATACAACAAGCTGGAAAATTTGAAAGCAATGGTTTCTCATGGAAGCGGAACTCTAATTTGGATAAAAGAATAGAGGCAGAATGAAGACAAGGTCCCTGTCTCTGAGTAATTGTTTTTGTTACTAATGGGCAAGGACTGTGTCTTGTTATCCTGCAGTAGCATTACAATATGTGGCAGTCTCTAACTAAATCAGAAAGGAGGAGTTAGAGGATATGCAACCATTTGATATATTGTCTTCTGAAGCACCATTGTACCTAAGGAAGCCAAATAAATAACATTCTGAGAGGTGAGGATATGTATAATTAAATTTAACTGAAAAGATAAAATAACCACTTCTCATGCTGCTCTATCTAAACTTTCAACCTTGCATCTATAAATATGAAACAGAGTCTGGCTGTTTATGCAGGTGTCAAAGTTTCCTGAAGGATAGGTCTTAGTTATTAATAAATCATAACGCTTGAGAGGGATATAATGTAATATATAGGCTAAGAAATTTTACAGCCATAAGGAGAACTCTCACCTGCCTAGAAAGGTAAATAGCTCTGGAGAACTCGATAGTCACAAGAAACCAGTGTCCTTACTCTGCACTTAATTTCAGCATTTAACCTTGCATTGGTTGATCTATTCTTGTTGTGTGTGTCTTTTATCTATATCATACTGTGAGTACAGCAAGAGTAACAACTATATCTTCTCCACATTCCCATTTATAGCTCACAACACTTAGCAGTCTGCAGGTACCTAAGTGATATTGATAGCTATATCACACTGGGGTGTGTTTGATCTTGCATGCCTTGGGTAAATCAGAACATTATGTTGTTGTTGCTGTGTTGTGATCTTTTTCTCTACTCATAATTTTTGTGAATTTTCTTCAGGATTATCAGGTTGTATTTCTGTATCAATTGAATCTCAAGAGACATGATATAGTATTTAAATTGTTTACATGCAAGTACGTACGGTAAGACCCTGCCTGCCAATGCTTTGGTTTGAGAAAGTGGGAATAGATGCTGACCACAGGGAGTGTCCAAACCAAAAAGATCAGATAGTTACTTGCCTCATGGTTTTCAGTTTATAAGATTTTAAATGGTAGATATATAAAGGCAAGAAAATACCCCAGGTAGCAGTATGACAAAACACACAAAATACTTGAAAACATCAACTTCTGGGACAAGAAGGTGATTACTAAATTTGGATGAATTATGGCATGACACCAACCATTGCAGTTCTGACTGCCTGACATCTGTTGTGTGACTTAAATGTCTGTGAGCAAATGAGAGCAATTTGAACAGGTATCACACAGGGTTCTGTGGGCATACATGTAGAGACCCAAGTGTGGAACATTCTGTTACTTGTCCTTGGAGTCTAGAAGTATATTGACTTATTGGCAAACTGTGAGTGAGTGAAGCTCTCACTTCTGCTGAAGTGTTATTCTTGTATGTCTGACTAGAAGTAAAGTGGAGAAAACCGAATAACACCATCAAACTTCAAAGTTAGGGGAACTGGAAAAATGGCCCAGTGATTTAAAAGCACTTACTGCTCTTACAGAGGACTTAAGTTTGAATCTCAGCTCACACATGATAGTTTGAAATGGCGGTAACTCCAGTTCCAGGTATTCCTGTGCCCTTTTCTGAGTTTTGCAGGCACTAGGCACATGCTCAGTGAACTTTAAAACATGCAGGCAAAATACTATTACACATACATAAATCAAGCAAAAGAAAACCTTTCAACATTAGTGGGAGGTGAAAATGCAGCATTAAAAATGAAGAGTAGGGATGGGGATATGGTGTACTTATGAAGTACTTCTCTTGAAAGCATGAGCTCTGAGTTGAAATTCCCAGGAACCACCTAAACCATATTTGGAAGCTTTTCTCATAATCTCAGTTCTCCTCAAGCCAAAAAGGAGTCTAAGGCAAAATAATTACCAGATGCTCAAAGGCCAGCTAGCATGACTTATACAACACAGCAACAGGCAACAAAGAGAATCTTTCTCAAACAAGCTTGGAGGCAGTTAATTACATGACTGACATGTGATGTTATTCTGTGACTTTCACTTGTTTGCCCATGCCACGAATGGGCCTATATACTCATACTCAGTTGCACACACACACACACACACACAAACACGCACACAAACACGCACACAAACATGCACACACGTGTATGTAGATAAAACATCAGGAGGACAAACTTGGAGGACACCCAAGGATGACTTCATTTCTCCACATATACATATATACATATGAACCCACATGCACATGTGCATATATTCACACATATACACCATGCATACATACACTGAGCTTGAAGAAAAAGATATAATTACTAGTAAATGCTTTGTTAGTATTAATTTATTTGCACATTGTGACTTTTATTTACATAGGAAAAAAGAAACTATTTAGGAAACAGCTGGGTATAAATACTTAATAATAAGAAAGGTGTACATCAGGAGTTGATCTGGAAGTCTCCTTCATAAAGGTGAAAGTTGGAAGTTGGCCTTCAATGACATGACAGAGTATATAACTTTTTACAGAATAGAAAGCAAGGCAGACAAAAGATGAGGCTTTTGCCAGCATTCATGTGCAGGGTGTATCAAATGAAGAGGGTCAGGAAAAGGTGGGAAATCTTTCAGTGAAGAATTTCAAGAATATGCAAGTAAATAATATAATATTAAAGAAAGTAGAAAATCTTAATATTTATATATACTAGCCTACTTTGAATGCTCTTACTATCCAATAATCAACAAACTAATTGCATGAGGAATATAGTTGACTAAGAGTGTCTGGGTATTAGATAATGCCATGATTTAGACATATATTTTATCCATGTACTCATAATTATCACTTTAATAATATCATTAAACATGATGACTTGAGAACTATATTTAGAACTATTGAATTCGATATCTGAGAAGGTGGTATATGTCTTTTAGAGAATAAAAGCCAAATCTCAAGGGGACAACATTAAGAAGATGAGGTGATAAGGCAAGCAAAGGGATAAAAATATCTTTGTTAAGACAAGAAATAGACAGCAGGCCCTGTAGTCGTAAGAGTGGGAAAGCTATACCTGACCCCCACCAGCTGCAACCCTCTGGAAAGCAGGCCCTGCACCATGCAAGGGCAGCATAATAGAGCCAACCCTGTTAGCAGAGGTGCAGGCAAGCCAGCCCTGAAGTTGTGAGCATGGGGGAGGCATCTCCATTAACCTTCTGCTTTGTGGTGGCATGGGCAGGAGACAGTTGCCCCCTCCCCCACCCGTCAATGCCTGGGCAGGTGAGAGAGCTGGTCCTGTGGCTATAAGAGTGCTGTCTCCATTTCACATCTGGAAGACCAACCCTACAGCTGCCTGGACCCAACCCAAGGATATGACTTGGCCCAACCTGTCTATGATCTGCTGGAGCATGTGAAGGGACCTGACTTGCAGACCTAAAGCTACAGGATCTCCACAATACAGGGCAACAACAGGACATCCAGGAGAGCCCGGGATCGATAGGGTAGTAGAAACCAGAGGACCGAAACCAGACCAATGACTCTTTGCAATGAACATTTGCAAGTAAAGATATACGGACAAAGGAGTTCATGGTGTGACTCACTGTGTCAAACTTCAACTTACAAGACAAGATTTTTAATTTTTTTCTGTATTTTTTTTTATTTTTCTTCTTTCTTTTTATTTCGGGGGGCGGGGGATGTGCAGAGACAGAGGGTGGATACAAAGGGACAGGAAAATGAATGGGATCAAGATACATGATATAAAAGACACCCAGAATAAATAAATAAATAAATAAATAAATAAATAAATAAATAAATAAATAAATAAATTTTAAAAAGATGCCATCAGAAAAGAAAAGACAAGAAACAGTGACAGAAGCAATATTCTGTAAGGAACAAAGAGAAGAGATTTAAAGGATGTCAACATGATAGGATCAAAATTAAAGACAAATCTCTCCTGTAATAGTGTGCTGTGTCTTAATGATAAGACGGAAATAAGAACAAAGATATTTAGAAGAAAGTATGTTAACATTGTTAAAAACTGCATTTGGAGTCATGATTTGCATGGGTTCAGGCCCTGACTATGGTACTGTCTTGTCCTTGACCTGAAGAAAGTTATTCCTCTGTTTTTAAATGTCCTCATCTATAAAATGCTAATAGTGTATTAGGCTTTGTGGCATAGGCTGGTTACAAACAGAGCATGTCAAACAATGAATAAAAAACTGTTTTCTCTGATACCACTACTAGACATAATCCAATGCTATAGAAAACATTTTGTTTAAGACACAAATAATTAAAAGGCTGCATAAAAATTGATAATAATATAGACAAAATGATAAGAAAGAATATGAAAGGCAGAGCAGCCATTAAGGATTTTGCCACTCTAATCTCTAATAAATCCCATATATAATCAATATATACATACATTGATATTCAATTCAATAAATCAATATACTCATTGGTATTCATCATATCAATTCTTTTCTCTAAGACACTCAGGATCTGGCTCAGGAGTATTACTAGCCAATGTTATTATTGGGCACCAAGGTTAAACTGAATTTTGTAAACATCCTCTTTCATTGGTTTTCCTAAACAAACACTGTTATATAAATAAAGTCATAGCCTATAATATACAGGCCTTCAGCTTTGTCTCATTTACTCCTTTATTCCCAACCATCTTACTTGATATAGGGCAACAGAAGAGAAGGAATGTGAGATTGGACAGGATGTCAGTGTAGGATTGATGGTTCATTTTAGCTTTCTTTCCTTGTTGGGTTTTCCACAAAAAATTCTGATTATACAAAAATTGAGCACAGGTCCAGCTACTGATTCATTGTTACTCTTATTTTTTTTCCTTCTGTGTTCTATCAGTTTTGGATTCTTTCATTATGACAATAATTTGAGAATGTGCTCATCCTTCCTTGTCCATGGTGCCATCAATACTGTAACCAATAAGGTCCTTGCTTGGTGGTATCTTTCTCTTGAGCTGATATCATAATTATCTCAGGAAGGAAATGGATATATAGGCAGGTCTTTCTGAAAATACAGTGTGAGAGATTTATTATTGAGAACAAAGAACAACCATATTCAAGTATGAGGATGGTTGGATAGTAGTTACTTATAGCTAGAGTTTTCCTGCCTGGCCCACAGTCAGGACAAATCTCTATCACCTGCCAGTCCAACAGCCTCAGACCCGACCAAGTAAACACAGAGACTTATATTGGTTACAAACTGTATGGCCATGGCAGGCTTCTTGCTAACTGTTCTTACAGCTTAAATTAATCCATTTCCATTAATCTATACCTTGCCACGTGGCTCGTGGCTTACCGGCATCTTCACATGCTGTTTCTCATCGTGGCGACTGGCAGTGTCTCTCTGACTCAGCCTTCCACTTCCCAGCTTTATTCTCCTCCTTGTCCCGCCATACTTCCTGCCTAGCCAATGGCCAATCAGTGTTTTATTTATTGACTAATTAGCAACACATTTGCCATACAGAACATCCCACAGCAGTTACTGGAAGCCAACTGACATTTTCTTGAACATTAAAATAATGGAACTGCCTGTTTATGTCCAACAACACTGTTCATGCTGATAGAAAGTGAAAAACAAGTGAAATGGCAATTGATGCTGTTCAATTAAGACATTTTTTTCATTATGAATATGGCTTTCCTGGCCCAGTGGAAACTTGTTGAAAAGAAGGTCAGAGTGAATGTCTACAGTGTGACTCACTCCACTCTTCCCGAAATCTAAGTATCCATCTACATGATACATCCACTTGTTTTTCTAAGGCATTTGAAATTCAGCGTGACTAAAGACACAATGCGGATAGTCTCTTCACCTTTCCTTGTCTCCTGATTTTGTAGTTTTGTTAGCTTTTTCGATTTGTTGTAAAGATAGCTGAACACTTCTAGATTCTTTAATTCTCAAATTTTAATACTATCCATAATTTCCACCTATAGCATCTCTATTTCTATCTGTCCCTATATCTGCATCTTCTTCCTTTACTTTTCACACACTTTTGATACCCACCTTTACATGTAATCTTATTCAACAATGTATACTACATGCTAACTTTTTTACATTCCTCAATGCCTCACTTTTTCCAAAACATCATTTACCTCAAGGATGATCACACTAACTTTCAACTATACTGCCTACTTCCTTACTTGGCTTCTAGCTTCCATATAGTAGAAATCTGAGAAGCTTTAAATATAAGATAATCTCACTAGTGTGATGCAAAGTGCTCCCATGTGGCTCAGAGAAAAGCCTCAGTCCTCGGAAAAATGTGCAAGAGTTAGGCCTTTCCAAAATAATGCTGGGTAACAAATTACTGTAGAACTTGAAAGCTTCAAGCAAAGCAGCAGCAGCAGCTTTAGATCTTGGCTAGACTTCAGCAGACTTGGATACAATTCAGGTTGGTTTGTTTCTGGTTTATATCTTCCTTTTGTTCTCTGGGATGTGTTCTATATAGTCAAGTTCTTCTCATGATGATGGTAGAAAAATACCTTTTCTCAGAAAACAAAACCTCCGAACATCCTTGATTTCCAAATCTACTTTATTTCATAGTCTATATATTTTCTACTTTCAGTCTCAGTTTTATGACTAAATCTTAGAATGGGAGATAGATTTGAGATATGAAATAATATGAAATTATGAAATGTTTTATCTAACCATTATATTTCCTATACCTTAGGCATACCCAATACCAATAGTGAACACTTAAAACATATACATATATGTACATTATGTAGACTGAGAAAGATTCATGTAAGTATTTAGGAATATATGTATTATGTTTGTTACAAGAATTGCTGAAAAAAGGAAGCAATACATTTGAAAGAGGGCTTTGGAGGTAGGCAGGGGAAGGGGGAATAATGTAATTGTAATCTCAAAATTAAAACTAATACTAAAAATATTAAATTTTTGCTGTATTTTTGACATACTTCTATATATTTACATCTTCTATAATTTAAACAATTCACATTTGTAATAGTGAATTTGATGATTTTTCTCATGAAACCAAGCAAATCAAATTATTTGGATACAAAGCAAAAATAAGCTACTTTAACAATTTTAGGGAATTGTGGTTTGTACTTATTGTGGTTTTTAAGTTTGTTATAACCTTGCTTAAATCACCATTCCACACTGTTAAAATATACCCAAATTCTTATTTTAGAATTATTTTTAAAAATTAGATAAAATACAACCCTTAATATTGAAACCAAAATGTGTGTTGTGTTATGATTGCTTATGATAGTGTGACAGGCAAAGTACCCTAACATTATTGTTATACATTTATTTTCTACTATGAGGAATGGTAAGCACTATCAAGCATGTGGGGAAAAATATACATATAATTAATTAGGAAGCACAAGTTCATTGCAAGTAACACAGGATATTCACTGATGTGACATCATTTTTCTCATTTACTTTGCAATAGTGCTATCAGAGACTTGTTTGTAATTCGATTTGTATACAACTATTTTTGAATCTATCATCTTATGCATTATTGTACTGGTTAGTTTTTTGTGTGAACTTGACACAAGCTAGACTTATGAGAGACTAAGTAGCTGCACTGAGAAAAGGCTTCCATGAGATACAGCTGTAAGGCATTTTCTCTATTAGTGATCAATGGGGAAGGGCCCAGCCCATGGTGGGTGGTTCCATCCCTGGGCTGGTGGTCTGGGTTATATATGAAAACAACCTGAGCAAGCCAGGGGGAGCTAGCCAGTGAGCAGTGCCCCTCTGTGGCTTCTGCATTTATGACTGCCTCTAAGATCCTACCCTATTTGAGTTCCTGTCCTGACTTTCTTCAGTGATGAACAGCAATGTGGAAGTATAAGCCAAATAAACCCTTTCTTCTCAAATTGCTTTTTGTCATGGTGTTTCATTGTAACAATAGAAACTCAAACTAAGACAACTATTAATTTTCTACTTAAAAATTATATTTTATAATGAAGTTGGTATTTTATGAGCTTTTTCTAAAAAATACAACATAATATCATTAAATCCACTTTTAAAGCCTACTTAATATTTACCATTCAGATAGCTTCCTTATTTTTATTTGACTTAATAATGTATCAGTTTTTTAAAAG
This sequence comes from Peromyscus eremicus, assembly GCF_949786415.1. NCBI lineage: Eukaryota > Metazoa > Chordata > Mammalia > Rodentia > Cricetidae > Peromyscus > Peromyscus eremicus. The sequence goes on along the minus strand of NC_081425.1, from coordinate 37,659,072 downwards.
CATTCCATTGTGGTTTATTGAATACCACAGGTATTCAAGCTGCTTCAACTACTACTTGAAGCAACTTTAATGTATTCACTTTCTGATATCATTTATTTTGCAAATATTTATTATTTACTAGGCTCTAGATTTCCCACTACAAGTTCTACACAGTTTCCTGAATCTCAGCTGGAACTTTACCAGATTTGTTAATAATTTACTAAATATATCATATTTCTACCTGTTTGAAGAAAGTTGTTTCTTTCTATTGGTGCTAGCTCACAATTGTACATTATTTTATTGAATTTACTTGTGAAATCACATTTTATAAACTTATTTTTTTCATCTGCCAAACACTTTTTCTTATTTTAAAAATGTCTCGTGGTTCTATGAATCCTTTTGCTATGGAAATTTGTGGTCTCATTAAATGAAAATTTTACTACTCTTAAGTTCTTTTTCCTGATTGAAATCCACCTGGTATTGGATTGGCCAGTGGGATGGCTAATCTTAGTCATCAACTTGACTCAACAGGAAGAGGGAACCTTGATGAAGGGATAGCTTCCATCAGATTATCCTGTAAGTAAGTCTGTGGGGTCATTTTATTGATTGCTAATTGAAGCAGTAGGTACCAGAACACTGTGGGAGGTGCCTTGGACAGATTATCCTAGACTGTATAGGAAAGGTAGCAGATGCAGCCTTGCCCAAGCCAGTAAAAGATGTTTCCAGGTTCCTGCTTGAATTCTTGCCTTGAATCCTCAATGATGGAATGTGATCAAGACTTTAAAGTCAAATGCACTATTTCTTCTTAAAGTTGTCTTTAGTTATCCTAGGATCAGTGAAATAAACCAGGACAGAATATAGTTTTAGAGAATGTGGTATTGCTCTGATGGACCTGACCATGTTGTTTCTTGGGATAATTGTAGAAAGATTTTAGAGCACTAGGATGGGGAAAGAATTAACTATTCAAAGCTTAATGGGATGTTCTGTGAGAGTTTGTAAGATAAGTGTGCTTAAAGAAATGTAGATGGTGGAAGCTCCTATGTGAAGATGATGTGAAGTTTCAGAGGGAAGCAAAGACTATTAGAAATGTTCTTGGAAATATATGGATTAAGAATCTGCAGAAATGAGATATTTGTTTCAGTAGGACAATGGATGCTGGTTAGCTGGAGCTGAAAAACCAGCTGTGATTAACAACAAACCACCATCACTGAGGCAAAAATATCCAGGGGAGTATTTCCTCAAGGAAAATATGGAAACACACAGAAGTTGTGATATAGAGGAGGTCTAGGATGCGTCTCAAGGTGTCATCTGAACATGGTAGTGTGTAAGAGTATCCCATATGGTACTTGTTTTAGTGACATGAAAGCTGAGGATTGAAGGGTCTGTGGAGAGAAGCTGTGGCTTTATATCATGTGACAAGTTTGGAATCCCTGTAGACATGGTAGGAGGAGCTAATAGTGAAGATACAACCTAGGCCACTTTCTGAACCACAACATATTGGACATACCAGCCTGGTGGGGCAAATGTTAAGAACAGTGACAGCCATATAATGGAGCTAGTCTGATCCTACAAGACAAGCTATGTGTACAGCAGATAGCAGAACAGAGTACGTGGAGCTACCCTAGCCCATAGGAGCCCAGAAGATCATGAGTGAGCTCCAGACATTGGACACTGTGTTTTTTATTTTTTTTTATCTAATTATAACTTTGTCCTCAGTTCTCCCCTCTTAGAAAAATTATATCACTAGTTTTGAATTTCACAGGAGCCCGTGGTTAAGAAGCTTTTTTATATTTTAAACAGAAAATTTACTTACCAGTTATGGGATTCGTAAAGGCTGCAGTAATTTGAAAGGTTCATTGCATTTTCTGTTATCACAGTGTCATGAGATATGGGGGACAAAGAAAAAGATATATTTTAAAGTGATGTTTAGTTTAAAAGTTGACAGTGTGCCAGGCGGTGGTGGCACACACCTTTAATCCTAACACTCGGGAGGTAGAGGCAGCCAGATCTCTGTGAGTTCGAGGCCAGCTTGGTCTAAAAAGAAAGTTCCGGGAAGCCAAGGCAGAAAGATACATTAGAAAACATAGACCTGAATCTCCCATTCTGAAGTCTGTTGTCATGTTAAAATTACTGTTTCCTTATTGCTGTAACAGTCCAAAGTGGTACATTAATAAAATATTTTATCTTTTCTGATGCCATCAGATGACACAAGACTCTACATATGGAGCAGATGGAGATGGCCAGAATTTAAGAAGGTTAAAACTGATCTTCTAGTCATCTGTATGGCATTTTTGCAGGTATGTTCTCATCTGGTGGCACTGCCTCATGATTTTTGTAGATTTGGTCAAAAGACACAATCGAGTCAAGCTGGGTTAAATTATCTCCCTGCATAATTGGCAGTGAGAGAGAGAGAGATATACCTATCTAACTTATCAATGCCGTAGTCCCTAAAACTACAAAACTGCCCAGGGCTGTAATCATAAGTCATCTCTACCTAACTCAACAGGAAAACAAAGCAGTCCATTGAAACTTTCACCCAACGATGAACTAAAGAATTGCAGAGGGACATTGAACAAAAGGGTGTTGTTATATTGTCACCAGTCCCTTAGGGCAAATTTTTAGGATCCAGATAAATTACCATTATAAACTCTTCAAAGAAGAAGTATATATATATCACTTAGTATCAATGTAACAGCTGGTCTGTTCCTGTAGGGACTGTATTCCTACAGGCTACAGTCCTCCCAAATTTAAACTCATGTTTTACAAGTTTTGTTTAAATAATTGTGCCTCATTGTCAAAACCATGAAATATTCAGAAGTCACTGTGTTCTAGACTTATAAATATTACTTTCTATACATTACTTTTACACATGGCTAGAACACCAACATTCTTTGTCAGATCTAGAGACCAAAAATTTAGAGTAAAACATATGGTCTTGGTTTTATCAACAATGACTGTGTGAAGAAAATTTGCATCCATTTGTATGCTGGCACACATTATATACATTATCTTAAAAATATTATTTGTTCTAAGTCTTTTCTAATGCGTAGTTCTTACTATATACCTCATGTCTTATATGTTTTACAAGGTTTAGTTTATTTTAAATTTAAAAGCATGTCTGTTCATAGGGGAAAATGTAATGTTTTAATATGTTTAATTAGTTGAATTATTACCACACATATGTATCAGTTATTTGTAGTAAGAAACACTTAAACTCTAATTCATTCTTTGACCACTTGCATTTAGTCTTAGCAACTATACTCATTGTATTTTTAAAATGCACAGCCCTCATGCCTATGTTGAACACAAATGCTGATTTTATCCACTATGCTATTAAGTTCTGATTGCTAAAATATCTACCTGAATATTCCTGAATGAGGTTGACTCAAATCTTAAAGTCCCTTTAACTTTACACTTCTATTCCAAGCTTTAAATGTGTAGGAAAATAAGCCACTAATTCCACCCAATCGTGTATATATATATATTTTTTTTTTCTGTGTTGCTTTTGGTCATTTTGCCCAGAATTGTTTTTCTATTATTGTATGCCATTGTCAATGTCCTAACAGACTTAGCTTTTTATTCTCTGTGTCAGCTACAGTGACTCTACATCCTTTATATCCACATCTATACAACCTAACTGGAACAAGAACTGACCATCAGTGTCTGTGTGTTTAGTGCAGGGCAGCCTGTCACCGGTGCTCCACAAAGATTGTGGCTTGTATTTTAAGAATACTGCCAATCACACAAACCACAAATGAATCTTCCAGACAGCTATTTCTAAAGTTGTTTTTGAAGAGGTCTGCACTGCATCTTGGTGACTATACATGGTTACAAGTTCTCATTTTGAGATAGAAACATGGGCAGTGCTCTATGAATCATTATTATTCATGATGGCAATAATAGTGCTACCATCCTTGGAACAATACCAATCATGGCTCTGGTTTATTTTTTGCAACTTACAATGACTCATTAAAGTCTCAGAATAGCTAATAAATACTTGTATAATACATGCAAATTCAGTTTTGTAATGCAACTGTTGGATAAATGTACAATAATCATTAACTATATGAAACTGTTTACAAGTTAATGAATAATGAACTACTTTCAATGACTTCTATCTTATTTTTAATTATATTAAAGAATATTCATTTTAAAAATTTTATGTGAGAAAGGGCAAACTGAAAAGAGGGTTTAAAATCAAGTTCAATCTCATACTTTGGAACTGAAGACATAACTGCTACTTAAAATGGCATTAATATGACAATGATATATTTAAAAAATAATTTTCATTTTTTATTTCTTGTAGTCCAAGAATATATTGTTTCTTTACTATTTCTCTCTCTGATAAGTCAACAATACAATGTATTTCACCAAATAATTGCTTTATTATACTTCTCTAAATATATTGATGACCTGAGCCAATCACTAAAAATGGACAACTTTATATACACACATGCCTCATGTTTTGGGAGAAAAAAAAAAGTCATAAGCTAACTCAGTAAAGAAAGTCATATGGGATCTTTCAAATACATATTACTAGAACCCTTCCATCAGAGAGGGTTCCTTTTTAAGCTGATCCATTTTATATGTTATTTTGCTTCTGTTGAAGTCACTCAGGCCCAAGCTTCTCTTGGATTTTCTTGTCCAGACAGGCCCTTGTCCTCTGTGTTTTTCTCCTCATCTTCCCACTCTTACATCTCTGAAATTGAGCCAGCTAGGCACTTAGGAAGCAATAGTCCCTTTTCAGGAAGTAAAAGTGCTGAGAACATTATTGGACTAATGAAGAGTCTTTTGCAGATAGATGATATAAAAGATAAGACACTCTTTAGGTAATACTACAAAGTCATTCATAACAACTCTAATATGGTAGTCAAAAGTGAATACTTTGAAGCCTGAAATCCCTGATTCAAAAAGTTGTTTCACCTGTGACTGAATTATATTGGACAAGTTAGTATATCCGTGTTTTCACATTTTCCAATGTTGACCTTTCAAGTGTGTGAAACATACTTTGCTGTGCATTCCGGATGTTCTCAGAAAGCTAAGCATGTATTTCTTTTCTGAGTTCATTTGTCTGTGGTACTCAAGAGTCAGCAGTTAGTGAGCTGTGATTATCTGTATATTCATTGTCTACTAAATGAGCATAATGGTAAGTGATATTTCACGCATCCATAACACTTTGTTGTCTTTAAACCTTCTTATATTAGCTCATCTAATCTCCCAAACTAAGAAACTAAAATCATCATTCCCTATAGTCATTTTAAATTTTAACTAAAATATAATCCCATCACTTGTCTGGTCCCTTCCCTTCTCTCTCAGTTGACCTGTCCCCCCCACACCTTGTACTCCACTCAAATCAACTGCTATTTTTTATTTGATTATCATTGTTATGTATATGAAAACACGTGAATAAATAAACACAACCTGCTGAGTACTTCTAGTGTTGCTTTTGTGCATATGATTTCAAGGCTGGCAACTTTGTGCTAGATATCCATTCACAGAACTCACCACTAGTAGAAACTAATTCTTCCTCTCACTCAGCAGCCATTGGTTATCTATAGTTGTTGGTCCAGGAATGAGACCCTTTGAGACTTCCCTCTTCTGCATAAATATTTCTATACAATTGTAGCAGCTGTAATGTTAAAGTGTCATGATTGTCACTTCTCTGCTTTCCCTGTCCTTTCCAGGAGAAACAATCTCACACAGACTTCTGGTCCTCTGGCTCTTACAATCATTTTGCCCCCCACATCCATGATGTGCTCTGATTTGTTGTAGATTTATCTGTTGGGTTGGGTTCCCCATAAACAGTTGATCATTATCTTATGACCAGTTGTGGTTTTCTGTAATAGCCTCTGTCTGTTGCAAAGAAATGTTTCTTTGAAGCTGCCCAAGATACACTCTTGGCCCAGGGAAAAATAGTTACTCTTGCATGCAAATACTGAAGGTCAGAAATCAAGCAGTACACTATCTGGTTGATTTTATATTCAGATCTAAGGCTGCAAGTCAAGCTTTTGACTGTTTTCAGGTGTCATTTGTTTTTCTACAATGGGATTTTTTTGATGATTTGGAAATTTTCTCATAATTCACCTGATCATTCTCACTTCCTAATCCTTTTATGTCTGCCTCCAACCCTTGTGACCTCTCTGCCTTCCTGGAAAAAAAGAAAGAAGAGAGATAAAAACCCCACAAGGCCAATTTTTGTTACCTATATACTCACTGGAGCACGGTCGAACCCCCAGTGTCTAGCTCCTTGAAGAAAACTGAGTCCTTCTCCAACCACACTCCTACCAATAGCTATCATTTGTGGAGAGATACACTTTAGCAATCTTATCACAATTTTTAAGAGTTCACTTCCATGGCTATCAGTCTAGACTCTTACTTTTTTTGGGGGAGTGGGGGTTTGGATAGAGGTAGGAGTTATCACAGAATCTATAACTGTCTTAATTGTGAATCTTCAGTCATTGATACCATTGAAAAAGTAGCTCCCTTGCCCATTATAGTGAGTGGGAGCACAGATCATGGACTTCCACATGGTTTTTCACAGCAGCATGGACCACAGACATACACATGGTCTCCGTCATTTGCACATGCCACAGACCTAGCATGACCTCAGATACCAGTACAGGCCACAGATTCTAAATGAGCTCTGGTGCATGGGCCATTAACACCAATATGGTTCCTGGCAGCAGGATGGCCCCTGGACACCAACACAGCTTCAGGGAGCAGCACAGACCACAGACATCCATATGGCCTTTGGTCATAACACAGAAACAAGTGACATCAACATGGCCTCCTGCAGAACCACAGACCATTGACATCCACATGGCCTCAGTTGGCAGCATGAACCACATAACTTAGCATCATTTTTGATGTCAGTTTAGACCATGGACATCAATATGGCCCTGCCCACAGCATGAAACACAGATGCCCTCATGGCCTTCAGCAGCAACCCAGGCCGGGGACAGCAACAAGGCTTTCAGGGCATCATGGGCCATGAACGCCAACATGGACCCTGGTTGCAGCACATCCCAAGGTCATCAACATGGCCTTAGGTAGCAGGACAGACCAGGGACAATTCTCAGGGCCTTTGGTGGTAACACAAAACACAGACATCAACACAGCACCCAACTGAAGCAGGACTGTAGCTAAAGTTTTCCTACCTGGCCCACAGTCAGGACAAATCTCTCTCACCCGCCAGTCCCACAGCCTTAGACCCAACCAAGTAAACACAGAGACTTATATTGGTTACAAACTGTATGGCCGTGGCAGGCTTCTTTCTAACTGTTCTTACAGCTTAAATTAATCCATTTCTATTAATCTATACCTTGCCACATGGCTCGTGGCTTACCGGCATCTTCACATGCTGTTTCTCATCGTGGCGGCTGGCAGTGTCTCTGTGACTCAGCCTTCCACTTCCCAGCTTTATTCTCCTCCTTGTCCCGCCTATACTTCCTGCCTAGCCAATGGCCAATCAGTGTTTTATTTATTGACTAATTAGCAACACATTTGCCATACAGAACATCCCACAGCACAGGACCACAAATCCAACATTGCCTTTAGTGGCAGCAAGGCCCACAGAAATCATGATGGCTTTCAGTTGGCTGCATAGGCTACTCACATCAACATGCTCCCTGGTGGCAGGACAGCCCACAGACATCAACATAACTTCAGGCTACAGCACAGAACACAGACATCCTTCTGGCCTTCAGTGGCAACACAGGCAATAGATATGCTGTCGGCAGCCATATTTGTGTTAGTAGTCTGTACTGCAACCTGAGGCCATGTCAATGTCCATGGTTCATGCTGCCACTGAGGGCCAGGATGGATTCCGTGGTCCTGCTGCAGCCTGGGGCTGTGTTTATGTCTGTGACTCATGCATGTTACCACTGAAGTCAATACGGATGCCCACAGTCTGTATATCCCCCTGAATCCATTTTGATGTCCGTGGGCCATGTACATACCCGGGACCAAGTTGATGTGGGTGGCCTGTGCTGCCATCTGAGGCTATGTTGATGTCTGTGGTCCATGGTGCTACTGAGAGTCATCTTGGAGTTTGTGGTCCTTCTGCAGCCAGGGTCTATGTTAATTAATGTCAGGTGTCAATTTTGCTCATTGTTTTTGAACCAGCTGATTTAACGCGTTATCATGTGAGGTTTTTTATAACATCATTTCAGGATATGTCCTTCTCTCAAAATAAATGATCCAAGATTGACGTTACCTAGGGTTAAAGCACAAAAAACAAAAACACAAACAAAAAATACCTAATATTTTGATTTATTTTCACTTGTATTATAGTGCAGTAATTTAAGAAAACCTAAAACTTTAGCAGACCCTCACAGGAAACAAAATTAAGCTCCATTCAATTAGACATTGGTGGAAAACTACTTGGTCACATAATTTTAAAACTGACATGTAGTGGTGTGTGTTTCACTGACACAATTGTTCTCATGTACACAACAGAATCACTCTATTTTTCTTGCATGTGTATTTCCACAAGAGTATTGAGAGATTTTTGATTCACAGATTTCTGTTTCCTTTCCTTCATAGCATCATTTCACTCACATATTGAAAATCATACATATTATATTATTATCCACGATGTAAACACAACTCTTGAGACAGACACATGCATGCTGTTCTGAACATGACCTTAATCTGCCTTCCTAGACAGCACCATTCACTCGCATGTAAGGTGACTTACTGTCATTTGCAAACTGACCACATATAATTCCATCATCTTCATTTTTAAAAGGTTATTATGTACCCCTCAAAATTTAAACTGATCTAAAATAATAGATCACAGTTTTTCCTTAAACTTCAGTTCAGAAATATAAAATGAAGGTATATTTGATACTAATAAGCAAATTATTGCCTTAGATTAAAATAATTTCTGGGCAATTGATTATGAGAGACAAATCTATATGTGATCTGTTATAACATCCTATCACCCCTTTTCTTTTATATGACTTCTTAGAGATCCTCAAGTATGTTTGTGGATAATTGAGCAATTATCTTGATAATCTGAAACATCTCATGGAAAATGAGTCAAACTATTCAAAACCAGTGAATCTACTGGTTAAATTTTAAAATATTATATGTTTACATGTTGTTGACAATTTGAAAAGGAAAGAGGCCATTCTTTAAGAGAAAACCTAAACCTATCCTAACATACCTTCCCATTAAAAAAAAATTCTATTAATGTACCATTTACTTGCCCACCCTCCATGCCAGTGAAATGCTAATGAAAATTTCCATGAGCTTTGTGCTGTATAAGCACAGGCTCTTAGTGACATACACCTCTTTCCTGCCCTCATATCCTACCCTTGACACTGAGCCCGAACCTTAGGGTAGAGCACCACCATCTTTAATCCCAGCACTTGGGAAGCAGAGGCAGGAGGATTCCCATACATTTTCCTGGATAAGAGCATGAAGGATCAGAAAAGCAGAGAAGCCACCAGTCCTCTCCTACCTGGTCTTCCGTTCCTTCCTCCAAAAGGACTAAGACCCCTAATCCGCCCTGCCTTATTACTTCCTGCCCTAACTGTCTACAGTCCTCCAAAACCTTTGTGGTTAATTTTGGTTGCCTAGTAGCTAGCTCCACCCTCTGGTTCCAAGCAAGCTTTATTTATTAGTACACAATCAAAACACTACACAACAAGAGTTTCTCTATATTTTCTCTAAAATTTCTTTTTTCTCTGTTTCCAGTTATCAACAGTTAATGATTTATCAAGTGCAGGCCAAACTATCAATGGAGCCGAAGCAAGTTAAAGTGATGAGTATATGATTTTCCACAATGATTACATAATATCAGCACACAAAATCAAATACTAAGTCTCAACAGATGGGTAATAAAAATATTTTTTCAAAAAAACATTTTGTGTGAAATCAGCTTCAAGAACGTAAAAGTTTTAGACATCTTAAGGACTAACCAATCAATAAAAACTTTCATCTGTCTGAAATATCTGGAAGATTTAAATTTTTTTTCAGACTAAAGCCTAAAGTCTAGTTTCTAAGAAAAACTTCATTCCAGGAGTTGATAAATATATTCAAATTTCAATAAATTTGCATGTCATTATCATTTAGACACATATACAATTATGTTCAATATCATACAATATCATTCTATGGATTGTCAAGGCTTTTAAAAATGTTTTTCTCTCATAGTTGATTTATGATCTTATTTGTACTTTCTAGGTCTTCAGACTACTCAGCATAGTACATGTATACATGTGTATACACACACACACACACACACACACACACACACACACACGAACACAGAACCACATACACAATATAAATGAGTAAATAAATGCAAAAAAATAACATCTCACTAGATACACAAGCCAAAATTTCCAAGAAATCAAGAAATACAACAATGAAAAGAAAGAGGAATTTAAAGTTTCACTGATTCTGTCCCCCAAACCTATTGTCATATAGTCAAAAAGAGAATCCTCACTGAAATGTTCAGGCAGGTTAGAGACACTGCATGTAGTTTCTAAATTTTCTCTACAAAGTTTGAAGAAATGAGCTTTTAGACCCTTTAAATAAAAAGGAGGCAATATGCACACACATACATGTACACACACACACACACACACACACACACACACACACACACATTCCTTTATAATCCCTGCTTACTCTGTATGACGTTACCTGTATGTAGGTTTTCAGGGCTAACAATTTGGTATTGGATATTGTCCCTGAGTGTTTTAGTTAGTGTTTCTATTACTATGAAGAGTCACTATTCTGGGTCAATTCTTACAAAGGAAAACATTTAATTGGGACTGGCATACAGTTTCAGAGGTTGAGTCCATTGTTGTCATGGTGGGAAGCAAGGCAGTGTGCAGGCAGACATGGTGCTGGGGTTATACGTCTTGATCCATAGGCAACAGGAAGTGAACTGTGTCCCACACTGGGTATAGCTTGAGCATATGAGACCTCAATGCTTGTCTCCACACTGTCACATTTGCTCCAACAAGGCCACACCTCCTAATACTGCCACTCCCTATAGGCAAACATTCAAACACTAGAGTCTATGGCAGCCATACCTATTCAGATCTCCACCCTGGGGAAGACTATTTCTTACACTACCAGCATTTCTTAGTTCCCTATAGTTCTTTGTGTGGGGTTGAGGCCCTGTGGACTTTTTCCTGTCCACTTTAGCATATCTATTTTGTTGTCTTATTTACTCCTTTTTGTGAGATTGTGGATGTAGCTTCTGATATTACTAGTACATACAGCCTCACAAAAAAATTCCCTAACCCTCTATGTCTTACAATATTTCTGAACTCTTTTCCTCCTGCAATGATGGTTATGCACTACATCAATGACAAGCATGGCGTGATAACCCTATTAGTGCCATAGTGGCACTCATAACTTGGCAGTAACCAGCAACTTTCTAATTACATTTAAGATGAAGGAAAACATACCTAATACTGGAGACCTAAATAAGTACTCAGTGCTAGTGAAACCGTGGTTACTGGATGAGAATCTACAACCTCTAATTTACTAAACAATCATAATCACTTACAACAATCTTTTTTGTAACATTTTCCATATGCCCACAGGTAAATGGCATCCTTACTACCTCAGTAAGGAATCTTCTCTTTTCAACAAATGTAAACCACTGCAGAAAACTACAACCAATCAAAATGCAGAGTTGTAGAGCCCAGTCCCAATGGACACATCAGAAAACACTTTGTGGCATCCTAGACTTAGGAAACATTTCATAAGAGAAGACTGAAAGATTGTTAGAGCCAGAGTATCAGGGAACTTGCAGTGAGGTTATGTCTCCTAGTAATAGCAGAAGCTACATCCATAAACTCTCACCTATATTGTCTTTTTAAATAATGTAAATATTCATCATTTTCCTTAAATATGAATTAATTATTATCTGGTTCTATGGAATCATGAAAACAGAATTCCATGATAAAGTATAAGATAAAAGTTCTTAATTGGGAAGAATGTTGTCCATTATATTTCACAATAATTGGTATTATTCCAGATTGTTACAACAGAGGCTATATGTATATGTGGCCAAAGTGTGTTAATATGCAAAATGTACAGGGCTATGCACTCTCAGAAATAGAGAAATATCCATTTCAAAATGCCAGTTAGGACAACTAAGAAACTTTTTCTAAAGGGAATGTGAAAATATGGTTAATTGTTCCAATTATATGGTGCAAATGTAACTAAATATTGGTATTGATCTGTAACTACAGAAAAACATAAATAATATCCCCTTATTTTCTCTGTGGACTAAGGAGTTACTGCCTCATCTAAATGGATTGTATCAAATTAGTGAAGTCAATCACATGTGAAGACATGGCTTCAAAGACGGTGCCACTACAACTCCAGCTGCACACTTGTTAAGTTGTCATCTTGCCAATACCTTCTTTTGAAAATCAAACAAGAATCTGTTTTTAGCTTTTAGTTCCCTGCCAACAATATTGTTTTGATTAAACTAGCAGCTATATATACATATATATTTTTTTTTCTCTTCAAGAAAAGACTGGATGTTTTTGTACTGTCTAGAGTGAATCACCTTAGGGATTAGTCATCAAAAAATACATATTATAAGCTCTTTAAAGCTAAAGAGTACTGTTAAATATATAGCAGTTTTCAGTGCCACCCACCTTGTTGTGAATAAAGATAGAAAGACATTTTGAAAGCATGAGGCAATAAACACCACCTGCTTGTAAAGTGCAAGGATCCTGACATTTGTATTTCTGTTTATATTTAAAGTCTGATATTCACAGAGAATTATGTTGGTATTTGAAAACAGATTGACTTTTAATATAGAACACCAAATGTAAAAATGTAAGGAAATAAGATATTATCTATACACATTCATATACCTAGTAAAAAAACTGGAAAATTAAATAACAGCATGTTAAAGCTGCCTGGAAATGATAGAATTATAGATGCTTCCTTAAACATAAAATTTTGAATAATCACAAAATATTTTATGTCAACTAATAAACATGAAGCATCCTTTGAAATGTACAATCAATCCAATAAGCTTAGAGCACTAAGGTTACAAAAAAAGAAAACATTCTTTTCCAGTGACATTTTCATTTATTAATTTTTAAATAGGAAGTTATGATAGATAAGTATTATTTAATGTTATTTATTAAAAGTCAAATTCTCTGGGGTTATTCTTCAAGCCATTACATCATTGTAACAGACAACAGCCTTGGTAAGCAAACGCTGTGCTCTTATATATGTTTCCTATATAAGGATAGAGAAAGAGGTGCATTTAATTACCTAAGTTCTCATGAGAATGGTTATTAATGCTGAGTTCAACTTGATATTAAATTTCCTATTTAGATAAATGGAATTCTGCTCACTTTAGTTCTCTATAGAACATTAAAAATAAAGGCTATATTATGACTTTTTGTTAATAGTTTATTTTGCATAAATAATTTGCATATATGAAAGAAAAATTAATATAAAAGGTAATTGCTCTTAGTGTTTGAACACATGAATTAGCCCAATAATCACTTATCACTTCTATTTGCCATTCTAATATCATATATAGTTATAATAATTAAATACGGCATAAGACATCACATAAATGAAGAAGCCTTGTCATAATCATTTGACATGACATTGATCTAACAAGTTGATGATTACTTCATTCTGAGAATCTCTGAGAGCAAAATATCCATATTTTGTTTTATGGCTGACATCAATATGATTAATGACATCAATGTGATTCATTGTTTCATCAATACAATGTAAAGGAATTGATTCAGTCCATGAATGAACAAAATGAACCATGCTACTTTTTAAAATCAACTATTTCCATCTACTAGTTCACTGTCACTGTATACTTAACATATAAAATGACTATTTTGAAGTCATGTAGAACACAACTTATTTTGTCCTTATTTTATTTGAAGTAGCCTATATAAATACACAATGTAAACGCATGTTTTGATAAAGCTTGTAACGACAAATTTTATTAATATAAGCTCACAAAATAGACCAATAAACATTTTTAGTTGTATGCATGTCATATATCTAAGAATATTTCTTTAATTTAGGAATATTACATTTTCACAAATAAAAAATTACGTCTGTATATATTAATATTTAAATATATAACCAAATCTTCTTTTATATTTGAAGGAAAGTATAGATAATTTACCTATCACGTGTATGTGAATATATATTAAATATACATACAAGTAACACTAATAGGACTCAACTTGTATTTTCATAAGTGTACGATATGTGTGTGTATTGTGTGTGTGTAACAGTAACAAGAGAAAAAAGCCATGAATTTGGGAGAAAATGAACATATTACATTAGATGTATTGGAGTGAAAAATGGAAGGAGAAATGTTGTAATTATATTTTAATTTAAAAATATAAAGGATTTTAAGGTTACACAAACAAATCTAGAGATTCAAAGTTTACTCTCACAAATAAGGGAAAAAACATTATATTTGTCTTTCTGGGCTTCACTCATGATTGGTCTTTCCAGCTTCATCCATTTACCTGAAAATTTTTTCATTTCATTTTTCTTAACTAAATAATATTACATGTACCACATTTTAATTACCTGTTCATCAGTCGATAAACAGCTAGGCCATTACCATCTCTTGCTATTGTTTATAGAGCAGCATTGAACAGTGATGAACATGTACCTGTGTAGTAATATAGAATACTTTCGGATATACCCAAGAGTGGTATAACTGATCATGTGGAACATCTATGTTAGCAGTTTGGGGAACTTCCACTTTAATTTCTGTAGTGGCTGTACACGTTTGCACCCCCACCAGCAGTGAGAAGGTGTTACCTTTTCCAGAATCCACACCAGCATTTGTTGTCATTAATTTATTAGATCTTAGCCACTCTGCCTGGGGTAAGATGCAATTTACATTTCTCTGATGGCTAAAGATGTTTGATAATTTTTCAAGTATTTCTCAGTCACTTGTATTTTAACTTTAAGAACTCTCTATTTAGTTTCATATCCTATTCTTAACTGAATTGCCTGCTTTCTTGATGTTTATGTTTGAGTTCTTTATACATTCTAGGTACCAACTCTCTGTCCATTGTATAGCTAGTAAAGATATCTTCCCATTTTGTAGGCTTTCTCATCATTTGAGTAATGGTGTCATTTGCTATATAGAAAGTTTCAATTTCATAGAGCCCTTTTACTAATCACTGGTCTTAGTTTCTGAGCTATCAGAGTCCTGTCCAAAAATTCCTTTTCTGTGACAACAGGTTCAAGTGCACATCCTGCTTTCTCTTGTATCAAATTCAGGGTATCAGATCTTATGATAAGGTAAGATGACCCAACTCCAGAGTAAGGATTTACATATAAGAATATATAGGCAGCACAAATTGTCCTTGATTGGGGTAATATACATAACATTTTATTCGAAGAGAAGGAGGGGTAGATTTAGCAAGAGTTAGATGATGGAGGGGTGAATATGATCAAAACTTATTGTGTGAAATTATTAAATAACTAATACAAAGATGCATAACTTTAACATCAGGCATAACAAGTTTTCTAAAAAGAGAAAATTGTATTTTTTCCATTTAAAAATTACTTATTAGAATATAAACAATCTCTGAATATTGAAGTTGGTAGGAAAATATGCACAAATACCCATTTATCAAAAAAATTCAGATTTTATAGAAAAATCATATCATAGCTGTTTTCATGTGCTCCATGTACAAATGTACATCTACAATGCATTGTTTCCATCTTTACCAACTTTAATAATCAGAAAGTTCATTTGAGTTGAAACTGAGAAAACATAAAGCCATTGAAACAAGAAAGATTGTTCAGCAATAATAATTACAGTTATGGAGAGCATAATATTTCAAGACCATTTAAATACATGCATGCATAAAACTTGTAAAGTATCTATTTGTATTTATGTGTATATGTACATTTTAATTTTTTAGTCATTTATAAACATGGGTGTATTTGCCTGAAAATGTATCTGTGCATCATTGACTGCCAAGCCATCTCTCTGGTCCCATATATAGTACATTTAAGACTACCATTCTACTAGTATGTTTTATAACTTATTTGCTTAATCACTATACTTCCTTCATCTCTGATATACGTCCCTTAGCATAATTATTGATTTAATTTTCAAATCATGTACAATGCCAATGCTGTACAGACTTTTTTCATAGTGAGGTCAAATCATGGTTCATTCAAATCTACCCACTATCCTACCTATCTCATCCCAGCAGTTTAATATTCAATGTCTTAAAATTGTACTGCACTAAAAATAGTTAATATGTGTAATATGATTAATATGGTTTGACAGATCTACCATAGATTTCTAGAATGACACATGAATGACATTTGTCAAAAGACTAAATAAAAAGAGGATGACTTGACAGGTATTACAAGTTATCAACTAATGTAAATAATGGTCTTAGTTAGGGTTTCTATTGCTGCGATGAAATATCACCAAAAAGCAAGTTGGGGAGGAAAGGGGTTTTTCAGCTTATACTTCCATGGTGTTGTTCATCATTGAAGGAAGTCGGAACAGGAACTCAACCTGGGCAAAATCCTAGATGCAGGAGCAGATGCAAAGGCCATGGAGAGGTGCTGCTTAGTGGTTTGCTCTCCATGGCTGATCAGTCTGCTTTCTTCCAGAACCCAGGATCCACTGCCCAGGGATAGTACTACCCATGATGGCCTGATCCTCTCCCACTGATCATTAATTGAGAAAATGTCTTCCAGCTCTCTCTCATGGAGGCATTTGTTTCAACTGAGGCTCCTTCTCTGATGAATCTAGCTTGTATCAAGTTGACACAAGACCAACTAGTCCAACAGATAATAATTTTTTTGGGGGAGAGGGTAAATGCTGAACGATCAGAGAGACAAAGGAACAAGCCACTGCCACGTCGTACCTCTAGGACTCTTCAGCCTGCAAAGTCCTCTAGTTCCTGTCTCCTCACACCTTATATACATTGTCCTTCTAGCCATCACTTCCTTCCTAGTGTAGATAATGATTTTAAATGTGTAAACTAATACTGGATCATCCAATTAACATATTGTATTTCATTTAAAAATCATAAGTAGTGTTATCATTGTAATATTCTTAATGTATATATCTCTGTTCAGACAGTTCCCCAGTCATTTCCAGTATATGCTTTAGGAACTGGAAGAATTGATTTCAGCATACAGAGTGTGATTACTCAACATTCTTCTTTGTCATATTTTCTGTGCTCCTTTCTGACAGAATGGTATTGACAGTCACTACCTGTATAATTCACTTTGCTGTGCAGTGAACACAAAGAAATGCTAAATAGTGAATAATTCAACTTAAAACCATTTTATATTGCCTTGTTCACAAAAAGATGTGCAGGAAGATGATCGTGTGATCTGCTGAAATTGCACTCAATCAATGATTATTCTATTACAGAGCTGACAACTGCATGTAGAAGCTGAAGTGTTGGGAAACCTAAGATTGCATTTGGAGAATGTGTTTATGTTTCTACAAACAGTTCAGAGTGCTTCAAAACATTTGTTTGTCTTTCTGATTTAGAGAAAGATTATTTTGTGCTGTAACAGTATAAACCACCAAGATTTTATTGGAGAAGTTGTTATTCTGTATGGAAAAAGTCGAAGTATTATAGAGAAGCAGGTGTTTTCCTTTTAGAAGAAAGCAAACTATGTCAGGGGGAGACCTTCTGCTCTACCAGAGGCCACACTGGCTCCCGGAAACACAGGTAGGCTTCCTGCCAGTGGACCCCGACCTCTTGTTGCCCATTTGTTCCCTCTTCAGCTTGTTCCGTCCCTCAACTTGGGCAGACCTCCAGATCATCAAGAGACCACACCAGCCAAAAGGCCAAATAGGAAATAAAAAACAAGGAACAAAACACTAGTCAGAAACAACAACAACAAAAACTCAGAAATTGGCACCTGGATCTATAATGACCCCAGACACAGATGCTTAGACTCAAGTGTAAGAACACAATAACAATCAAAGCAATATGTCACCACCAAAGTCCAGTTATTCTACCACAGCAAGCCATGAATATTCCAACACAGGTGAAACACAAGGAAAAGACCTTAAAATCAACTTTATGAAGATTATAGAGTTCCTTAAAGAGGAAATGAAAAAATCCCTTACTGGAATCAAGGAAAAGATAGAAAAAAAAATAGAGAAAATGAATGAATCTCTAAAAGAAAGCCAAGAAAAAAACTATGTGACCTCTGATCTCGAGGCAAACTTTATTTATTAACATACAAATAAAATCACATTTCAGCACAATTAAAATATCACCACAGATTGGACCAGAAAAGAAAGTCCAATTGCCCCATAATAATAAAAAAGCTAAATATACAGAACAAAGAATATTAAAAGGTGCAAAGGAAAAAGACAATGTAACATATAAAGACATTTTTATAGAATTACACCTGACTTCTCAATGGAGACTCTAAAAACCAGAAGGGTTTGGGCAGATGTGCTGTAGACTAAGGGAACACAGATACCAGTCCAGAATATACACAGCAAAACTAATCTCACCCCAGAAAAAAACACAAAGGAAAAAATACACACACACACACACACACACACACACACACACACACACACACACACAGAGCATCACCACCACCACAAGCAACCATCACCACAAACAACAAGAACAAAATAACAGGAATTAACAATCATTGGTCATTGACCTCTCTCAGTATCAATGAACTCAATTCCCCAGTAAAAAGACACTAACTGGAAGAATATAAAAGAGAGCCCAACCTTCTGCTGCATTTAAGACACACCTCAATCTCAAAGATAGACATCATTTTAGAATAAAAGGATGAAAAAAACATTTTCCAAGCAACTTTACCTAAGAAGCAAGCTGATGTAGCCCTTCTAATATCTAACAAAACAGATTTTCAACCAAAATTAATCAAAAGACATTGGGAGGGACATTTCATACTCATCAAAGGAAAAATCCACCCAAATGATGTTTCAAATCTTAATGTCTATGCTCCAAACTCAAGGTCACCAACATTTATAAAAGAAACATTACTAAAGCTTAAATCACTCATATCTCCTCACACATTGATAGGGGACACTTCAATACTCCACACTCCCCAAAGGACAGGTTTTCAAGACAAAAACTAAAGAGTTCACAAATGTAGCCAGGCGGTGGTGGCGCACGCCTTTAATCCCAGCACTCGGGAGGCAGAGGCAGGCGGATCTCTGAGTTCGAGGTCAGCCTGGGCTACCAAGTGAGTTCCAGGAAAGGCGCAAAGCTACACAGAGAAACCCTGTCTTGAAAAACCAAAAAAAAAAAAAAAAAAAAAAAAGAGTTCACAAATGTAATAAACCAAATGGACCTAGCAGATATCAAAACCAAACAAGCACAGGTAAAAACACATGTAGTGTCTGTCATCTTTGCAAAATCTATGCATCACTTTACAACTTTAACTGATACAGACTTTACTCTGACTCAGAGGAATATGATCATGGTACTCCAGTAAACGACAAACTTGGGAAGCAAATTAAAAAACAAATGCTGTAGGGAATTCCGAGGGTCATATTTGTAAAACTGTTACTTTGCTGTTAAGACTCAGAAATAATGGATTTGTTCACCATGCCTCAACAGAATGTAATATTAAAAACCAATAATTTTTATAGTAGTGCTAAAAGATAATATGATACATTTAAAAAGATATTCAAGGGAACACGAGCTAGGTGAATTATGAGTTTTAGGCCATCATGGGATAGCAGCAAAACTCTTTCTTATAATTTCAAAAAAAAAAAAACCAGAAAAAAGAGGAAAACAGTACATTTAGGTGTACCGCATAATTTAAAGCAATCAAAACATATTTTATATCTAAATTTAGAACATACACGATGACCTCACCCAATTAGACAATGAAGAAAATGTGGCAAATAGAATAACTACCAATGAAGTATGCTCTTTTTCCATATTATTTTGATTGAAAAAGATAATGTTCATTTTTCTTTCAGAATTATATTCCTTGAAGACAAGTGTGCAACCAGGATATGTCTTAGAGAAAATATGTGAATAATCATTAAATGTTTAGAAATATATGAGATTAAATTGAACAATGCTTTCTCAATTATACAGAAACTCTTTTTTTGTGCTAAAACCTTAATTTTAAAAGAATATTTTTATTAAGAAAATATTAACAGGAGTGGAGGATGAAGGGTAGAGGAAGAAGAGAGAGGGATAATTAACACTAAATATCCTTGAAAAAGTCTCATGAAATCTTAATACTGTAGCAGCTTTTAAAATACAAATACAAACACACATACAGGAGGATGGAGAGACAGAGAAACAGAGAGAGTTTAAATAGAGTTACCCAGTAATAGGGACAATGCCTTTCCCAGATAACATAGGCTATCAAATAATAAATTAAATGTCAGGAATGTGATGATGATGATGATGATGATGATGATAATGATGATGATGATGATTGAATTTTTTGGCCATCGGTTCCACATAGAATGCCCACATATGACAGGCTTTGATCTTGCTTACCTGTTAAGTGAATCCACAAGAGTCCATTAAAGGATATCAATGGATTTATTAAGATACAAAATGGGGAGAAATACACTCACAGGTACAGAACAAATTAAACAGCCATCATTTCCCTCCATAGGAAGTGCAAACAAGCAACTTCCAAAACTTGCAAGGTATGACAGAAACAGCTGGCTGCCTGGACAGTCACTCAAAGTCTCTCTGCAACTTTGGCTACAGGCCTAGAATATCCGACAGATCATTTTTAGAAGCAGAAAAAATTTTGAAAGACTATCCCACCCTGTCTTGGCAAGATTCAGCAGTCACTTTTTCCTTTGTCCTGCTCATCCAGATTGGAGGGTGTGCTTACTGTCAGCAGTCAAGGCAAGGGCAGTTCTTTGCCCAACAGGCCATTTTTGCCAAGAAGAATAAAAATTACATGTGAAATGTCTTCAATGCCCATCATCCTCTTGGGAGTAGATCAGTGATGCCAGGAACAATTTTGTTTTATGTCAACAGAATTCTGTTATTAACATATTTAAATGCCATATTCTCTAGGTCTACAAAGTGTTTGAAGCTTACCTATCCATCTGACATGTATTTCTGTATATCTATATCACCTAACTAACATGGGTATAAGTATGACAAGCATGGGTGACTATTAACCTGTAATTCTTACCAACTGAAATAGCTTAAAGACTAAGGCTTCACATTTTAAAGTAAACAATCTGTAGGCAGTTGTATAGTATAAGGCCAATAACCTCAAATTTGTGACAATATACAAAAATATCTTAATCAGAGGTAGAAATATATAGTGCAATATGGCAACACCACCTTAATTTATATCTATACACAAAATATCCTAAATAGAAATAGAACATATATACATTATGGCAAACATAATTTTACATTTGTAAAAATATACAAAAATATTTTAAGCAGGAGTAAGAACATATGTACAATATAGTTTTGTATTTGTATCAATAAACAGATTATCTTAAACAGAAATAGAAAAATAATTTTACACTTATATCAATATACAAGAATCCATACCAATGCAAACTATCTAAAGCTGATAGTTGCTAAATTAGTTTATAAGACACAAAAATCTAACTTATTATCCTATCCTGTCCATTCCCATTTTTCTTTTCTAAAAGAGAATCCCGAGTCTAAACTTTATTTTTCCACCCCACCCCTTCTACAACTTATAATCAACCCCTAACAGATGACAAGTATCCATACCCCAAGAAAACAAAAACCTGTTGGGAGAGGGGGCATCATTTTCTTAGAATTGCTTCCTGCTGTCAGAGGGCAACAGTGTCTCTCTGGGATCCTGTAAAAATCTAAAACAATTGTTAAGTCTCATTAGGACTAGCTGCAGCACTTGTAGCCTGTCTCAGAGTGGGGTAAGATGGTGGACCATCTCAGCCAGTCAACTTGGAACTGTCCTGAACAGTTTGCAGTCCAGAGCAGATCTTTGTGTTGTGTTTATCAGCTCAATGCCATCATTATGAAGCAGGTAGAATCGTTGTTTTGGGGCCCCATCTTCCTTCTGGAGACTTCAGAGATCGCTTTTAGGAAAATTTATTGTTCACTGTGGAAAACTTAAACATTATTAACATCAAAACAGAAAGTTTAAATTTTAGGATAGCACTATATCTAAAAAACATTTCCAAAGAGTCAAGAATAAGTATGGGGAGATATCCAAGGTCATTGGCAGAGCAAATTTTCACAATGTTTACCATCCATAATTTGATAGTAAAAACCTGTGATTGAAGACACCACATACTTGAGTCATAGGAAGTAGGAGAACAAGGAAAGAGACACCATGATAAATGAAGACCCCATGGGAATAGGAAGAAGTAGAGTACCAGAGAGATCCTCAGAAATCCACAAAGATACCTTCACTATAGACTACTGGCAATGGTCGAGAGAGTGCCTGAACTGACCTACTCTGGTGATCTGATGGCTGAACACCCTAACTGTCAGATAGAACTCTCATCCAGTGACTGATGGAAGCAGATGCAGAGATCCACAACCAAGCCCCAGGTGGAGCTCCAGGAGTCCAACCAGCAAGAGAGAGGAAGGATTATATGAGCAAGAAATATCAAGACCATGATTGGAAAAAGAACAGGGACAAATAGCCAAACTAGTGGAAACACATGAACTATGAACCAATAGCTGAGGAGCCCCCATGGAACTGGACCAGGCCCTCTGGATAAGTGAGACAGTTGATGAGCTTGAACTGTTTAGGAGGCCCCCAGGCAGTGGGACTGGGACCTGCCCTTGGTGCATGAGCTGGCTTTTTGGAACCTAGGGCCTATGCTGAGACACTTAGCTCAGCCTTGGTGCAGGGAGGAGGGGACTGGACCTGCCTCACCTGAATCTACCAGGCTGGGCTGAATCCCCAGGGAAGACCTTGCCTTGGAGGAGGTGGGAATGGGGTGTGGATTGGGGGTGGGAGGCTGGGGAGTGGGAGGAGGGAGGACAGTGGAATCTGTGGCTGATAAGTAAAATTAAATTAATTATAAAATAAAAATATTAAAAAAAGAAAAAGTCAAGCTGTTGCCAACCTAAAAGTTAAATCTTTCTGATAAGCTTTCATAGCACTTGAAGGTTCTATGCACACTACTGGAGGCAAGGACGAAAATAATAGTCTTTTTTTTTTTTGGTTTTTTGAGACAGTGTTTCTCTGTGTAGCTTTGTGCCTTTCCTGGAACTCACTTTGGAGACCAGGCTGGCCTCGAACTCACAGAGATCCTCCTGCCTCTGCCTCCTGAGTGCTGGGATTAAAGGCGTGCGCCACCACCACCTGGCTAATAGTCTTACACAATTGAAAATATTGGTACTTCAAAAACAACTTAAAAGGTAAGATATGTCCACTGGTGCAATAATGGTGTGAATGTCATGGGAATAACCAACCCACTTTCTGATTAGGCTTAAGACCTACTTCACAAATAAGAAGTCACACTGATCATCACTAACTCTGCCAAAAATTCATTGCTGGCTAGGTAACAGGCTTGAGAGGAGAACCTAATACCATTTGGCTGTACATAAATAGTACTAAACTGCCTTATAAATATTTATCGTTATGCCCATATATTAGTGTATCTCTCACTCTTCATCAAAGCAGCTTCTTGTTACAGTTGATGACAATAAACACAGAAGCTCATGACTAAACAAAGTGTAAGAGACTATAGGGTACTCACATATAAATGGGACATCTTTACCAAGCTCCTCCTCAGTGATCCTCATAGAAGCTATAGTATAAAGAATGTACATGATGACCTTACCCAATTAGACAATATGAAAAATACAATAAATAGAATAACTATAAATTGAGTTTGCTATTTTTAGATATTATCTTGATTGAAATAATGTCCATTTTTCTTTCAGAATTGTGGTATTTGCTGAAAACAGAAAATTAAGTATTATACTAAGTTGACGACCAGAGACAGTAAATGTCTGTGGTCAAAACATACTTTACAGACATGGCAGGGCATTTGTACACATGAACTCACAGAGGCTGTGACAGCATTCACGATATCTGCATAGATCTAGTTTTCCAAAAAGTCCAGCATGTATGAGGGCAGAACTCATGAAGTTCCACCATTGCCTAAGGATTCATTGGCAACTGATGGCTTCTGGGAAAGGAAATTCAGTTTTCTTGGAAGATGTGGTCCCTGAGAGGCTACTCTTGCTCCAGTGGATGATCCTAGGTTATGCACTTGCAGGCAACACTAAGTGGGATTAAAAACAGGGCAAGTGAAATTCAGAGGGAAACGTGATTGGAGAAGTAGAGTATAAATTTTAGGGGATGGAATGGAGTTAGGTTTGACTAAGATATATTAAATGTCTTTCTCAGTATTATTTTTCAGAGAGTTAAAGTACTTTGAACTATCCCTGTGTCTCTGGAATAAAATCAATTTATGCAGGTGGGCGATTTTTTTTTATATATGTTTGATTTAGTTTGTCAGCATTCCTGTAAAGGATGCTTGTGTTCCTGTTCACCAAGAATATATGCTTATAACTTTTCTTTTGTGATTTTGTTCTCATATCTTTTACCTGGTTTTGTTATAATAGTAATGCTAGCCTCCTAGGAGGAGTTTAGAAGAGCTTGTTCAGTTTCAATTTATTTGAATAGTTTAAGAAGTGCTGGTTGTGGATTGCTTTTGAAAGTCTGATCAAATGTTAATCCACCTGAGCCTGCCCTTTTTTCTTTTCCTTTTCCCTTTCTTTCTTGTACAGTTAATAACCATTATGAAAGTTTAAAACAAGATAACAACAATCTCTTCACAAGTTGAAAGAAATAGACATAAAATAAGAAAGAATGAGTTACAAATATTGAGATTTGTCTTTTACTCACGGAATGAATTTATTCTTTGCCACTGAGTATAGACTGAACCTTGAAAAATTTCCTTCTGTGCTACAATACTGAAAAGATTATCACAAAGATAGATGTCATCTTGCCATTATCATTTCTGACAGAAACTAAGGCAAGTCCAATTGAGAAGAAAAAACAGAAGGGCTTCAAAAAATCTTTTCTTAAATTAATGATTGAAAATTTAACAAGCGCAAAAATTACACTAATTTGCTCACAAACATTATTAAATCATTCATATATATATATATATATATATATATATATATATATATATATATATATCCAAGTGTCAGGCAAGTTTTCTAGAATAAAATATGGTGCAATTTGATTTTTTCCTGGACATTTAATGTACTTCAAGCTACATGAAATTCATTGACCTTTTTTAATCTTTAAAAAAAAGTTTGCATGTTGCCAAGTCAACTCATTTATTTTCTCTTTGATTGACAAATATAATAGTAAAACCCAGTTTAAAATATTTATTACAAAACCTGAACAAATTGCCAACTTTTTCTATAGTTTAAATGGACTGAATTACCTTTGGGTTTTGAAACAATAAGTGTTTGCCTACCAAGTGTTAAGGTGATGAGTGATTTGCTGCCATCACAGATATAAATTAGTTGTTTTTAAAATATATGTTTAATTAAAATAGAATTGTATCACTCCTGTTTCCCATTTTCCTCCCTTTAGTCTTTCCCAAGTTCCTATCCTCCAAACCCTCCCATTTCTTCTCCTTAGTCTGAATTTAATAGCCTCTTTTTCTTTGATTTTTATTGGCGTGTCTGTGTGTGTGTGTGTGTGTGTGTGTGTGTGTGTGTGTGTGTGTGTGTAACACATCCTTGGTGAATACACTTTTCTGGAGATTTTTTTTTTTTTTTGCCTTAAAACACTTCTACATTATTTAGGGACAATTATAGACAAATGTTCACATCCAGGTTTAACAGTAATATTTAAAAATAATGGAATCTGTCCACTAAAATGGGAAAAAAAGGAAACAGATAAAAGGAAAGGCAAGTACAGCAATGGAATTTCTAATGGGTCACGAAGCCCATAGGTGCAACGCATAATGTCAGCAGCTCCCAAACCTCCATTCTGATGAATAGAAAAAGCCGGCTCCATACTGTTTCCCAAAGCGATCCCAAGCAGTGTACATGGAGCAATAGCTGTAAAATGGTGTCCCAACAGACTTATTCAAACATGCAAATTAACAGCATTGAGAAAGCAATGTGCAGTAATCAGGTCCCATTTAGTATTGTAACATCAGCTGGGACACAATGGCTGTCTGTGTATCCTGTAGACAGTTTGTATTGGTAATAGCCACCACATGAGTAATTAAGCACTTTAAACAAGTCAACCATTTAAGCTGTCCTACAAGTTAACAGTGAAAAGCAAAGCTGGAACAAAGAGCAATAACAAGGAGCCATTAGCCTTGATAACAGGGTCCACCCAAAAGCATATGTTCTCCCAAAAGAGAGCAGTTTTCCAGTCTCACCTGAACTTTAGATGTTTCCTTTATTAGCACTTTATATACTGAAATAATTGACATTTCTTGAGATTTTGTGATTCATGTATAGTAATAATAGCTCTTTTCCTAATTCCCTAATTTCCCCTTGAAATATTGAAAGGACTCATTAATAAGTGATTTAAAAAGCTAACTAGTTACTCCTAGGCTTTATTCAATTATTCAGACTTTATAGCTAACATTTAAGATGAGTATCCTAATATTCTCCAGCACTTCAAACATGTGACAAGTCCATTGTTTGATGAGTCTGTGCTTTCCATTTTCACTGTACATGGAAGTTTTGGGGAATTAGACATAATTTGATTTCTGGAGTTTCCAACTGGAATATGTTATTAAAATACTTTAATACATTTATTTTTACTTACAGGGTCATACTTAAAATGTTCACTACTTCCCAGGGAAATAAATGCCTCTTTCCCAGGGCAGAGATTATAGGGCATATTTTCTAATTTCTCTTTCATATCAAAGGTATTGACTCTTTATTGCAGAAGCAAAACAAAAAAAAATGGTGTTAGTGTTGTATGTTTTGAATGCAGTTATTTTACCTATCTTCAGGTGTATCCCTCAAGGCGAAATCATTTAAAAATCTATAATTCTACATTAGTATGTTTTTAAATGCTTAATCCTTTCTGTGTCTGTTTTCTAAACCTTTTCTAACTTATTATGCATAATTTGGAACTTCACTTATATTTTAACCTGCCCTTTAGCACTCAGTGACCCTTTTAGACCAGTATGGTCAGTGTTCCCTCTACTTTTTCCAACCATGTACAGATTGGGTGACAGGGAGAATGTTAATTGCTGAAAGGATGGGGTTAGCAAGGTTGGCGGTGTTAGCAGGGTTACAGAATCACCTGTATCTGAAGATGGGGCAAGAACCCCAGAGTAGAAGGAATTCCTAAGTCTTCAGACTTTTTTTTAGAAATGACATATGAAATTTTCATAGACATTTCACAGCTGCTCCCATGTGAGTAAAACTTACCATAATTGTTGGATGATCAATTTAATGGTTATAATTAACCCAGAGGACTTCACACATGTCAACCATCACAAAAGTATTTAATATATCCTTAACTTCACTCTAATGTTCAGCCTCCCCTAAGCAGCAAGAGATTTAGCTTTGATGATTTTACTTGAAATGCATAAGCTCTGAAGACTTTTTAGGTGTCTCTCTACAAAACCACAAGGATGCTTGCTAATTTTAGTTCCTCTAATGCCCTCTTTAGCTTTTGATACATCAGTCTAAAAGTAACAGGAGCAGTTTTCACATCATTTCTCTCAATGCCCTTGAGTTTTAAGATGTGTTCTCTCCTGACTTTCAATAATAGTGTAAAATACTTGTATAAGTGATATTAAAGTAATGGTCTGTTTTTCTCATTATGTATGCCTAATATACTGCTAAGTATATTTATTTTTTTACATGGAGAGAAAGAATGCAGAAGTCAGTGGCCAAGTTAATGAGTTCAGTAACCAAGATGAGTTCAAAAAGATATGTTTAAGAATGCTACTAAAATAATGTAGGAAAATCATGTTGCAATATTGCAGTAGGGAGGAATCCAAGAGAGCAGGCAGGAGATAATTTGCACCTAAGTAAGCTGAGGGCGTTGGGGACACTACTCATACGAAATACAACCTTTAAGGGAAAATGTTCATAGTACAGCATTAGCAAAGAAAATTCAATTGAAATATTTGGTGTGTGACACATAGGGACACGATATGACTACTCAATATTGTTAATAAGGACTATATATGGAATCATGAACACTTTGCTCTTATATCCCTAACACGGAAGTGAGATTGACTGAAGTATCTTTACAAAATCCTATTAAGTTTCAGTTTATTTCTCCTTCACCTCCTTGAATCTTCTACTCAGAAGACAAATGGGAAATCTGATAGAAAGTGAGGAACAATTTTCAGTCAGTGCAATTCACCTAATATACCAAAGTTTGTTTGGAATATATATATATATATATATATATATATATATACCTAGAGATGAAAAGTTTGCTAAATGCCAGGTAGATGAGTGCTGGTCTTCTGTGAAACCCAAGCAAGAGATGAATCTTATCACCCTATAAACTCAGAGACTAGAGAGGAGATTTAATGTGATTCACTGTGTAACAATTGTTTACATTGATAATCCACTGTTAACAGAGTCGTATTTTATTGCTTTAATTTGCTGAAATTACAATGAATACACAACTCTTTGATATATTATGTACCCAGATGTGTCCTTCTTTCCTATAGTGTCCAATATCCACAACTGTCAACAAATTTTGCCATTTCATCTACGATTTGTGTTAGTAGGACTAATTATCAGATTAATGTTATTCACAAACCACTGAGGACTCCTTTCTTTTACACATTTATCTGATTTAGGAATACAAGTTTTATTTAACAATAATAACGTGTAAAAATTCTTGCGTAGAAACACTTCTCATCTAATTAATACCCTAGCTCCTAAAAGGTGTCCCATGTCCTTATCAGGCTTACTCAGCTAACATGCTCTTTGTAACAATTTCACATTTAGACTGTTTCTCAGGACACATCTCTATCAATGGACAGCCTGATTTTCAATAGTGTCAATTCCTTCATCTTAATACTAATGTCTCACATAAATTTGTCAATAGTTGATACTATATTTAGCTAATGAAATGTTTAGCTGATTTATTATGAAATAAACACTGAAACTTCAATTAATTTTAACATGTAGATCCCACTGGGATATTTTTCATTTTATATACCATAAATCATTAATCAAATTTTAAAAGTATATTTAAATATTTGGCAAACATGAAGGTGGCCAGTTTCGTTTGTATCATTCATTGTTGTGCTACTGTAATTGGGAAGGTTCCTCATCTGAAAGTAGGTTTGTTTTCTGATGGCACCCATGTTTAAGTAGGTAGTTAGTGATAAAGGCCAAACCAAACATGAGAGACGCTAATGATCAGCTCTATCACATCCCTTTCCTGCACATGGCAATCTTTGGCTACTGAGAAAAATATCCTGTTAGAATGTGAATGTCATCACCTGCTTAAATTGTAGTGCTTAGGAATTAGCTTATTAGCTCTGAAATTTCTGACTGTTTCTAGAAAAAAATTGTCCACAAGTATACATGTTTGGAATTGTACATAAACACATCTCTGACTATTAATACATCAATCATTTGCTGAGATATTTTGAAGCTTTCTAGCTCCATAAACCATACCATTCATTTAATAACTTCATTTTTATTAAGCTACATGATCATATAATAGTTATCCTCATACTTTTTTTTTTTTTTTTTTTTTTTTGGTTTTTCGAGACAGGGTTTCTCTGTGTAGCTTTGCGCCTTTCCTGGATCTCGCTCTGTAGACCAGGCTGGCCTCGAACTCACAAAGATCCGCCTGCCTCTGCCTCCCGAGTGCTGAGATTAAAGGCCTGTGCCACCACCACCCAGCTATCCTCATACTTTTTGCATGTGCACATAGCTGCACATTTCTACACACCTATACAGGAATATATCAAAACAAATATTTAAGGTTTTGTGAGTTACTCCTATAAAGATGATCACAAATTACATACTTTCCAGTTTTGTGCTTTACTTAGGGAAATGCATTATAGCTAATTGTTTCTGTATCTACAGTATATCCAATATATACTTTCATTAATGTCAATGTAATATGTTGTGTTTAATATACATCCTAATTCCTTCATCTCCTGAAGATGTGATTTTACCTGATTATGTGGGGTTTTTTTTCTGACCACTATCAATGCTGTCACAAATATTTTTGCAAATACATCCTTGGAGTTTGTGTGATTTTACAAGGTACATTAAAGTAATGAATAACTGGTACACTTTTAGCATTACCTCTGGCCATATACACCAATAGTAGAAGACACACTGGTTTGAGCCAACTTAACTCTATGGAAGAGCTTTGTAAGAATGAGTTGCAGGGTATATTTATTATTTTGGTAATTATTTCCAAGTAGCCAGAAATATAGTTAAAGTAATAAGTGATATAAGTTATCTTAAGAATAAAAGTTCAAACTACCGATTTTAGTGAATTATATTGATGTAGTGTGTCATGGATCTTCTTGGTAATCATATCAGGTTTGATTTGCATGAGATTAAACATCAGTTGGTCTCTGTTTCTCTCCAACTCTTTTCCTATTCCATCTTCCCTCCCTTTACTTTTTGTCCCATTTTCTCTTCTGTTTGTTGGCTATCTGCATTGACTCTTTTGAAAATACATTTTCACATGTAACTATTTACAGTACTGCATTGTTCTAAGCATTTTATTCTTGCAATAAATAAATATTTTGTTTCATACTACTACTATGCTTTGATTGTAATTTTTCCCCAAATAAAGTTATCATGTATAACTTCTTTGGTGTCCTTTGGCATACTCATTTAAAATATTTTGGAATGGTGTCTTCTTAAAATGATGGGAGGTTCCTGTGAATTCCACCTCATCCAGCCTTCAGGCAGAGGGAAGGGCTTGGACTTGCCTCTACTGGATGTGCCTCGCCATGGGAGGCCTTGACTTCTTGTGGGGGGGAGGGGGGGAGGTTGGAGAGGGGACAAGAAGCGGGAAGAGGGGAATCTTTGGTGTGTAAAATGAATGAAAAATTTTTCTTAATAAAAAATCTATGTTTCATATTACTAATATATTCTTCTATATTGCTGAATTTTTTGGCTTTAGGAGATTTCTAGTGCACTGGACTCCTTAGGGTCTTTTATGTACAAAATCAAATCTGGAAATAAGGATAATTTGAATACTTCCTTTCCTACTTGTAGCCACTTTATATCCTTCATTTGTCTTATTGCTATAGCTAATACTTCAATTACTATATTAAACAGGAAGTGAGAGATTGGGAAATCTTGTCTTGTTTCTGATTTTATTGGAAATGCTTTGAGTTTTTCTCAGTTCACCAGAAGGAAAAAAAAGGTAGGCAAGGAATGATATAAAGATGCGATTAATATGAGTCTGTGGTTAAAATGCTAGTTAATGTTAGCCTGAGGTAAGTATGAATACATTAGAATTTCTTTTCAGTTTGTCTTCTAGGTGTAAGAGGACATTGAACATCACTGTAAGACATGTCCCCAAATGTGTCAGAGGATTAAGTGGCTAAAGGTGATTAAAAAAAAAAAAAGAGGCTGTGTTTAGAATGAGCAAAAAGCTGAAAGCCAATGCTTCTGCTCACTAGATCTTGTGAATTTATGTGTGGACATTTTTTAAATTATCAACAATGGGAGATCCTGTCTCTGAATACAACACTAAAATTAATATTTCATCAGCTGGCAGAATTTATATGAGGATCTTCATGTTAAAGAGGAGAGACTTTATTTGAAGAAATTTGGAAAAGAGACACACAGAGGCATTTCATTCTGCAGCTCTATGGCGGCATGAACACACTAAGATTTGCAAGTGAATTAGTGCTCCATATCTGTGCTGAATCCCCAAAGTATATAATGTCGAAGGTTACTATTTTAAAATTTTCCTTTTGATGTTACTATGGATTTTCTCTTTAGAAAGTTTCATAACATTGTGGAGAACTGTTTAGAAATACTCTTAAAGGGAGAACTAAGCATTTCTCATAGTTATTCACAAGAAAGGATGAAAAATAACATCAAGGAAAGTTGCTAGATTTTCAGTATCATAACATAATGGGCTTTAATTGCTTTTAACTTTATTTTCTCTAATTATATATCATTGAATTTCAAGTATTGTGTGAGAATCATTTAACTGCATTACTTGACAACCATCCTTGTCATTTTCTTAGACAAGCTGGATGACCTATGATTTATTTATATTTCAGTCAGTCCATTATGTGTAAGTGGATACTAAGCTCTCAAGGAGAATTTTTAAATAATTCTAACAATGGTTCCCTGTGATTTTTTTCCAAGCTGACTGGTCATTAATATCATTTATAGAATTTCTTAGAAGAATAAGTGCTCCAAAATCCTTATTACATAACAGATCTTGGATAGAATAAAGAGAATAAGGATGTGATAAACTCTGGTCTTCAGAAGCTATGACTGCCAGATCAGTTTCTATGACATTATGACTATGGTTTTTCCTTAGACCACACCTTTCTACATCAAAGAACCTTCCTTGAGTCTCCAAAAATAATCTTTTTTTTTCTTTAAGTAGGCATCCAAATTGTTTTCAGTATGCTGGAAAAGTTGGATAATAGATATTGGAATGAAGAAACGTGTTGTATGCCATAGTCTAGTTCTGCCAACATGGCACATGGAGATGGAATGAAACACTTCTGGGAAATACCATAATATGTCAGGGCAGGGGAGAAGGGATGAAGAATGGAGATAGGGTATAAAGAAAAGAAAAATTAAGGAGAACAGATTGAGATGTAGAATGAAATAAACATCACTGAAGACAAGTATCAGATATGAGTAAGAAAATATAAGAATAGAAGAAATTTGAAAAGAATGTTAGTCATTATCCAAATCTAAATCCCACTTTATAAAATTTCTTCCATGTTTTTGTTGAACATCTATGATTTTGAAAATTTCCCTGTGTGAGAAAAGTCGTGTCTTTCTCTGCTTTTTACACTCTCTGCACTCATATCTTCTTTCTGATTATTGACAAATAAATACTCAGATTTTACATGCCATAGCCATTGCATGAATGTCATTCTACATACAATCAAGTCAACTTATGTAGAAATTCCATCATCACAATCATTTACTTCTGTAACTTATGTAATCATGCACTATTTTACTCTCTGAGGCTCCAAGTGGATACTATGTTTGAGTCTCCGAAATTTGGAGGGAATCATTTATAATTTTTAAAAGATTTTTTTAAATGATTAAGTGATTATAAAAGATTTTAAAATGTGATTCCAAGTTAATATTAACTAATCCTATGACAACACAAAGGAAAAGAAATCTGTGATTTGATGAATCAAATACACAAAATGCTTTAAGTACATGAGTACATTTTGTTGACACTTTGGTCTTGCAGCCTTGTGTGGCATAAATCTTGCAGTGACTTGCAAGCCAGAAAAGTGTTCTTGCAGACTGATGGCCACAAGAATAAAGTGAGAAAAAAACTCAGTAAAAATAATCACTGAATAAAAGGTACTATTCTCGTTGTTTATTTTCCTGGTAAGTGCAGAAAAAATGATTTCAACTACCCCATTATACATAAGGCGAGGATACTAAGAGAATGAACTGGCTCTCCAATTAACAAACTCATGTGACTTTTGTTAAAATATTTCTAAGTATTTTTAATGACAGAATCAAAACTTGTCCTTTTTATACATTTTTGTTTTGTAATTTGTTTTTGTAATCAGTTTTGTAAATTTGTACTCCTTAAATATGCATGCATTAATTCTAATTGAAAACATTACATGGATAATAGTCACATGAAAATAATTGAAAAAGAGCTTAATTTTGACAACTAGAAAGTTGATTTCCATTTGTAAAAGAATGCACACACACACACACACACAAACGGGAAATAGGAGACATTCATATCGCGGTTCATATAAGAAAAGATGAAAAAATGAGACAGAAACAGTACAGAATAAAATAGCAGAATACCTTCTAAAGGTATAATTTAAGAGAAATTGAAAGTAATCTTAGTCCCTAATATTGTGTAGGAAAGAAAAAATGCAGAGGACTAATGAAATTACTTGTACATTATTAAATACTACCTTGTGTTTTGCAATTGGTCACAACTTTACATGACTGGATTTTACTTTTAAAAATCTTATGACTTGAACTTTCTGTGCCTTAGAATAGTTTCTATTCAAAGTATATATTGTTTCAAATTTATTTATTCTTCTGTATTTCTGAGAATACTCCTTTTCATATATATTTTAAGATAAAATTATTCCCACCAGCAAAAAGTAAATCCTTAAAAATTTAAATTCAGAATTTAAAAATACTATCATGTGGAAATAACTTTCCTTCTAACACCTGGGAAAAATGCAAGTTATTTTCTACCATGAATAAAAAGATCATTTGATCTGCACCAATTATTATAGACAAAGGCTTTCTGTTAAAAAACACTTGGAT
Source organism: Peromyscus eremicus (assembly GCF_949786415.1). Lineage (NCBI taxonomy): Eukaryota > Metazoa > Chordata > Mammalia > Rodentia > Cricetidae > Peromyscus > Peromyscus eremicus. The sequence continues at coordinate 37,624,684 of NC_081425.1, read as the reverse complement.
CTCAAACATCTTCCTTCACACATGTATACATGGTGCTGGTGAGCCTTGACGTTCTGTAGCTCACGAAGTGAGTGACAGATGTGAAAACTTAATTGGTCCTTATTCAAAGTCACAAGCAAAAGAGTAAGATACACACTTTACAGGACTTGGTTAATTTGCTAATGACTAACTCCACTTGATTATTTGAACATAATGAACAAGAAGATTTATGCTATGTAGACCAGAGAATAAATCTAAGGTAAAGCCTTTTTAATCACACACCTTGAAAACCTGTTAAATTTGTGAAAAAGTTTATATCCAAACTTTAAGAATAAGAGAACCACTCAATAACAGCAGTTTTATTAGAATATTTTTAGTGAATGCTAATAAGAAAATTGACTTTTTCTTTGCCTATGTGTTCTCTGTTGTCTTTTTTTATTTTCTGAAAGATCTGTGTATTCTTATTTCAGCAAACAACAATATAATAAATTTTTCCTTTTACCTCAAGATATTAAGATCATGCTATGTTTTCATTACTTTCCAAAAAGTTTATATTAGGAAAAAGAAAGACATAAATTTTAGTGTGAGAAAATAACTTTCAGTTAATGAGATTTTAGATACCTTGGGTTAGCTATAAAGAAAATAGCCTATAATGAATGTATTAACGCCTTTAGTATTTGTGTTCCCTCATTGCTACTATACCTCTTCTTCCCAACAGAGAAAACTGTCATTAGAATTCCCAATGCCTCGTAACCTAGACATGACAAAGCCATCCTAAAATCTCTCTCATTATTGCATAAAATAACAATTCAACTGTTACCTATTTTTCCTTTCAAATATTTATCAACTTATAATACTCTACTTTGTTATATATATTTTTTCTGGATTGACTATGTAAATAAATTTAAACTATTTGCAAGAACAAATAAGGGCATCTTTATTATAAGGGACTGAAGTAATTCATTGTAGAAATAAATTAAACCTTGGAAGATGTATGAAGAGTTGATATTTCCAAACCCAGTTTATGACTTGCTCAACTTTTGTGAAAGTGTTAAACTCTGAACAGAAGCCTTCTTTTGGAATACATCAAGAGAGGAGAAATAGTTCAGTACATAATTTGATAAATCTAATAAAACTGAGGTTTCGTGTGTGTGTGTGTGTGTGTGTGTGTGTGTGTGTGTGTGTGTGTGTGTTTGACTAGCTAATTAAAGCATCACTTAATCTTAGGAGAGGTTTCTTCCTTAATCTAATTAACTTTGCCTGAAGCCTTCAAGAGAATTTATGATCCAGAAAATATTTGTCTAGTAGTAAGCAATTTGGCAGCATTTCTTATTGTTTTCTAAAGTTTTTTTTTTTTTTTTTTTTTTTTTTTTTTTTTTTTTTTTTTTTTTTTTTTTACCCAAATGATTAAGGAATGTTTTGTTTAGTACACTACTCCTATTACTTGTCCAGGTGTAGTAATATCTGAAAGTTTTTAGATTAATCACATTTTCGGTTAGAGGAAAAAGTCCACGTAAGTCTTAGAATTACAATTTCCTCAGAGTAATAATATTGAAGAAAATACTTATTTCATTATAATTTTATATAATATATGTGTAAACATCTGCATATAAGAATATACTTTTGAAATTCTGTATATATATATGTGTGTGTGTGTGTGTGTGTGTATCGTTTATATGTCAATCATTTATCTGTATCTTTCATCTACATCTATCTTTCTCTCTAGCTATCTGTCTTCCATCTAATTATTTATCATCTATTTCTCTCTTTTTTTTTTTTTTTTTTCCGAGACAGAGTTTCTCTGTGTAGTTTTGGTGCCTTTTCTGGAACTCACTCTGTAGCCCAGGCTGGCCTGGAACTTACAGAGATCCGCCTGCCTCTGCCTCCCGAGTGCTGGGATTAAAGGCGTGTGCCGCCGCCGCCGCCGCCGCCGCTGCCGCCGCCGCCGCCGCCGCCGCCGCCGCCGCCGCCGCCACCACCATCCGGCCCATCTATTTCTCTTTGGTCACAATTGTAGCTCTTTGGAATAGGCATTAGAGTGGTTAGAGTTGTTATAGCTTCCAATTTATATATGAAATGTTTAAGATAAAAAATATCTTGTGTTGTCCTACATTGCAGAGCATGTAAGAAAAATAATACATATCTGAAAAGAAGGGGCAAGTGGGAAGCCCTGATAGCAAAATTAAAACATAGAATATTCTTAGAGATTAATGATTCCATAAACAACTTAATTTCTAGAACCTAAAAATCCAAAAATTCTAAGTATATGAACAGAAAAAGTCAATGCAACATAACCTTTGCTCTTTAGAACACATTTTCAAATATCTTTTTCTGTATATAGTTCATTTTGGTTTGTGAACTTAGAAAGTCACAGACCTAACGGAATAGTCATTAAGTTATAATCTAGAAATCTTGAATATCCTTAATAAGCTCTTACTATTTAATTATGTGTCTGTACGTGGTATTCATTTGCACCAACTCTTCCTGTAGTTAGTTTCTTGAACAAGTCAAGTAGTATAATACCAGCATACCACTCATGGGAGGAGAAAGCAAGATAATCCAAATTACATCTAAAATTAATTATTTTAGTTCAACTTCATCTAATCAAATATGTAAAGTTTTTTGAGGTGCAGGGAGGTTAAAGAATGAATAAAATACAGCTGTTTCCTTTAGTAAATTACAGAGCACTAGGAAGATAGACAAGCATAAGACAAAAAACTGTTCAGCAGCATGACAGTTTAAAAATTAATGGAAAATTTAAAAGAAATGAAGAATTAATGAAGAAAGCAAACAAATTCTAACTCAAAAAGTAGAGGTTAGGAAAGCATTTGAATTTTCCTAAGGAGGGACCACAGGGAAGGTTCCACATGGAAAGGCGCAACCAACAAATCTGACAACCTGAGCTCAATCCATAGAAACCATGTTGGGTAAGGAGAAAAGCATAGGTTTTTTTCCAAATAATAAAACAAATGATGAAAGTTTTCTAAGTTAAGGGATTATTAATCAGCAATTATTTAATGACTTCTAACATGTTTCAGTGGCATTATTTTAGGATACACATGATTTTGGTAGAAACTACAACTGGCAAGTTATTTGGGGACCAGATTTCAATCTGATCCTAAAAAGATGAGATTCCCAAGAACAAATCATCAGTAGGCAGTTGGGGCCTGCATGCTAGTGCTGAGGACTCAGAGACTGCATAACGCTGCCGTTGAAGGGCTTGCCCACGCTCTGGCTTAAGATGAGAGAAGTGTTTGATCCAGAAAGGAGTATAGAGAAGGAATTTGTGCCATGTCTAATCAATTAATTTATTACAAAGTCTGAATTATGCAGGGACAAGCATGAAACAGTTTTGTTTTTCTCCCATCTCAGTCCTCAACCATTCTGTATCAATCCCCACCACGCTACTCTACATGACATCCGACAAAATTTCACAGTTTTGCAGTCATGTTTTGTTTAAGAACTATGAGAATTTCTTTTAATTTAAATTAAAAAAATAATCAATTCTGGGCACAAAATGCAGTCATGAAAATGAAAAGGAGACATCCTGGGAAGAAAGTTTTCAGCAGGACTGGGTGTGGGTGAGAGGGGGAAATGACTAAAATCCATTACATAAATGTTTGAAAGGAAAACAGTAATTCAAAAATTAAGAAGTGGATAGAAGTCAGTTCTAAGCAAAACTACATCTTACATTTCATATCCAATTCAGCATTTTTTTTCTATCATGCTTTTTCTCCTATCTGATGATGGACACACTTCCGATTGTCGTGTAGACTGTTCAAACACACTAACTTTCCTTAAAATTTCTTTCCATGGTTTATGATCCACAGAAAACTGATATGTATCTGTGATAAGCAATAGTAGGTTGTACAGCTTGTCTGACAGTTGTCCCCTGTCATAAGCACCCCTCTCTTAGGGATTTATTTACACTTTTGCTTAAATAAAATGAAGGTAATCTGTTGGCTCACTGCCAATCTTTCTGAGTTTGGGTTACCTTTATTAGCAGCCTTCACAAAAGGACCTTAGGGCAAATAGACTAGCTAAGGAGATGGAGGTGTAGACTATTAAGAAACTGAAAGATACAATACCATGAAGGGAAGGCAGCTGATAAAAGACACTTTGTTGAGCCAACAGCCATTGTGGACAAGGAGCCTCTACTCTCTAGAGCATAGTGTAACATCTCACTTTTTCTCCATATACTGGGCCTAGAAAGTAACACATTTAAGTACCAACTCACATCAGTTACTCTTGAGAATAGTTTCTGGTGGAGGAAAGTTAATTTATAGAAACATCTCACTGATAACATAATGAGGAAAAAAATTCCACAAACAAGAAACTATGACAGATCAGTGCATATAGTAGCACTGGTAATACAGTGGGTGTTCAAGGAAGAGAGAATGGAAAGTATATAGAGCAAGAGTACCAGCAGCATCTGATCCTCTGTCAAGCAAACTCAAAGTCTGCACAAGGCTCCCTTGAGACTTTTTCCCTTGATGAAGTGATTGTGCAGGACGTTCCCTTTGTAGAAAGCCCTAAGAACTAAATGGAGATCTGCTTCACTGCATTAGGACACTAAGCATCTGTAAAATGTGTATTTACGGCACATGCTGTCATACTCACCAAATATGCAATTTTTTGTTTTTATTGTTTTTGAAAAGTGTGGTTTTGATTCATATTCACTGTCAAACATTGTGGCTTTGAAAAAACAATTCCATTTTTAAGAACTTGCAAGATTGTAAAATGATCAACAAAAAAAATCTCAGGCAGAAGAAATATAGTTGTAAGAATGAGAAAGGCAAGTATCTAACAAAGAAGTTTGAAACATCTAATTTTGCTTAATATTTCACCAAAAGTGACACCTGTGAAAAATACTAGGGCTGCATTTAATTATCTTGATTTGCAACAATCACAACACTTATGGAAACTAGAGTAGAAAATTTAAAAATTATTAATCTAATACTATTTTCATCATAAAAATGGAAATAGAATTCAGAAAATCTTTATTTCAGTATCTCAGCTTATCAATAATTTATAGCACAAATTTCTAGATGGTCTTATTAATAAAAAAACCCAGTGCCAGCTATTGGGGTAAATTCTGAAAGATCAGATAGACAGAACAAGCCACAGCTAACCTCACCTCGACAACTTCTCAGCTGATCCTCTTTCCTCAAACTGGAAGCCTTTGTGTCCTTATCCCAATGGATCTCAGCTGAACTGCTGCTAAAAGCCTAAAAGCTTAGAAAGCTCTAGTTCCTGGTCTTTATGCCTTATATACCTTTCTGCTTCCTGCCATCACTTCCTGGGATTAAAGGAGTGTGTCACCACGCCTTGCTGTTTCCAGTGTGGCTTTGAATTCACAGAAATCCATATGGCTCTCTGCCTCCCGAGTGATAGGATTATAGTTGTGTGAGCCACCATTTTCTGGCCTCTATGTCTATCTAGTGGCTGTTCTGTTCTCTGACCCCAGATAAGTTTATTAGGGTACACGATATATTGGGGGACACAATATCACTACATTTCCCCTTTTTTTGTCTAAAATAATAAAAGAAGCTTATAACTAATATAAGAATAACTATATCCAACAAGTATATACATTATACAGTCAAGAATTACATTAAAAATGTCTAGTCCATTGACATTTGACAGACTCAGACAAAAACTCCATTATATATATTAATAATGTCCAGTCCATTAACATTTGAAAAATTCAGACAAAAATTCATTATTTGTCCTATTTTGGTGAGTCCAATACAAAATTTGTATATAATATAGAAAAATCCAATCCAATGTAAAGTATTTAAAATAAGTAGTTGCTTTATAAAAGTAGATTCAATAATCTACCTTTTTATCTTATCATATCCATATTCTCTCTTTTTTCTTTTCTGAGTAGATTAAAAAATCTACTTTTCATCTTATCATTTCTATATCTTTTATTTTCTTTTCAAAGTAGATTCAATAATCAACACTTTTATCCTATTATTTCGACATCTCTTTTATTTTTCAGAGTAGATTCAATCCACCTCTTATCTATATCCCCTTTTTTCTTTTTCTTTTTCTTTCTTTTTTAAACAAGAACTCTGAATCTAAACTCCTTTTTAAATCTTTTTTTTTCCTGGCCATTAACAACAACGACTTGTAACCAACCATCCTAAACAATGACAATTATCCATAAGCCATTGAATGACAAAAAACCAACCACCCCACCTCTTGGGAATGAAGGCACTGTTTTCTGAAAATTACTTCCTGCTCTCTGGGGGTGAAGACTGTTGTGCCCATGTTACAAGAACCCTGAGCAAGTCCACTATAGAGCCAGCCAATATCTGATGCAAAACACACAGGGGTTTATTGATAACAAGAAGCCCAGGCTTGGTCCATGTCTAACATTCAACATATCAGGTGGAGGAGGACAGCCCTGAGCTCTCAGAGTGAGGGGTTTTTAAAGGGAAAAACAGCAAGCAGGATGCTACAAGCCTTTGCATCCTATGATTGGATGAGGTGTGTAACCTTTGAATTTACTGGTTGGGGTTTACAGTTATTATTTTTGGTCAGGCCTGGATAAGTCCCAGGCTCTGTTCTTGAGCTGCCATGAAGGCTGGGGGGCCTTGCACGTTCATATTGACCCATGCACGTAGCTCTAAGTTGGTGAGGGGTCCCAGACAGTAAACAACTGGCTAAACCTTGAGCAGTCAGAGTGCATGCAGAAAGGGAGCTACTGCAGGGACTATGTTTTTTGTCATGGCCCTCCCAGAAACTGCTTGCTCAAGTCTCAGGAAACTGAAATCAAGGCCTGATTTCAGAAAGAAGACTGACAGCCTGTTATGACACCTGCTTGGTCCTTTCAAAACATCTTTAGGGAATCCTGAAAAGAAAATCTTTGGGTTAATTGTCAAGTCCTGAAAGATATAGCAGTATAATTTGTTGTCCAGTCTCTGCATTAACAAGGAATTGAGTGTGGTATACAAGTTCATCTCCATTCCCAATAATAACACATTTAATTGTAAATGCCCCAAAGGAAGATGATAATGTCCCTAGCAGACATCTTTTCTGATATCTGGAACTGCTTCTAAGCCCAAACATATTTCTGATCTTAGGGAGTCCTCAAAGGAAAGAAGATCCTTCATTTATCTTGGTATTTCTGTGTATTTCCCATCTAATATGGATATTTGTATGAATGGTGCATGGTTCACCTACCTAGAGTCCCTCTACTATGAGAAAGTATGTAGCATAGCTCATGAGCTCTCTTCACCTTACTGTTTTTAGGGTGTGACCATAATCTCAGTCTCAAAATCATACAGGGAAGCCAAAACCTACCAGGCTAGCCCCAAACTCATGGGCACCATCCTGTCTCAGTCTCCCAAGTTGCTAGGATTATAGGCATGTACTACCACACTGGGCTAATTCATATTATTTTTTGAGACAGGGTGTCTCGTTGGATAGAATGCTAGTCTCTGATTCCTCAAGGCTAGGTTTAAAGGCAGCTGCTGATGCACTGGACCATTTACATAGGTGCTCAGGATCTATACTTAGGTATTCAAGCTTAGTGCAGCAAGCACTTCATCAATCCAGCCAGCTACAGGGCCCACCTGTGTCTATTTCTAACAATCATTAAGTGGATGGTATAATAAGCATGTTACAAATCTATACTAAATATTCTCCACCCCAACCCTTGTTTTGCTTTATGTCGGTCTAGAATGGCTTTTACTGACAATTCAGAGATAGTGGCCTATGATGTGTAAGACAAATCTGACTCTTGGTCCCCAGCCTGTGGACATCAAACTGTGTGAGGCATTGCCCTAATCTTAAGAGCTGTTTTCAAGCTGATTGTTTGCTGAAGCTACCTGGTACCTCCTAAGACTATGGAATACTCAGCTGCTGCAAAGCTTCGGACCTTAATATAATGCTTCCAAATTGTAAAAAAAAATAAATAAATAAAACCCAGTGTTACTATATTAAATATGTCTGTGCATCTATCTTCCTATAGGAAAATGGTTCTGAAGACAACTATCTCAGTTTTCCTTTGCTTTCTGTTTCTCTCTTATGGCCTTATTCTCAATATTCTTTCGACCATCATTGACTCTTTCTGTTTTCTTTTTTCCATTTCTGTGTTCTGAAGCACTCTTCCTTGGAAGATTTTACCCTCTTTATTTATTATTACTGGGATAACTGGGAGGAGACTTGCACAAAGCTGGCCCTCACAGATTTGGGAGAGGAGCTCAAAAGACCACACTCATCCTCAATGTATACAGACAGTGGTTTCCTGGAGAGAACGAGATGCTTTTATTTCAGGGTATAACCATGCGTTAGTTACCTATGCTTCTGTAAATAACGCTATACCTGGGTTGCTGTAAGTAAATCTAATTAAATTCAAGTTCCACTGAGCTAGATTTGAGTGCAATCATTTACTTGGTCTGCCATTGTTTACTGATCTGTAGGTACTAGACAACTGTACATTTCCATAGAAAAAGTTCACATAATCCTTAGCATCTGTGCATGTTTTTTCTTCCTTTATTTCTCTTAGTATACTCTCTAGTGTCATCCAATCATCTTTTTTACTTCAAGAACAAGAGAATAAAGCATACTTATTTTGTTTCTAGATAAAGAACAAACAATACATTTCAGAACATCTATTTTTGTACTTATACTGGTAAAATTCAATGAAAATTAGATCTTAGAGTAGAAAAACACTTTACAATTGAATGAAAAAAAAAGAAATAGAAAGGAAAGGAAAAGAAAATGACTGCTCCTAGGTATGGTGGAGAAGAAAGTTTATTATAGATATGTGGAAGAGCATAGCCATAGGTAGAGACATCTGGATGAGTCCAGACTGGACATAACCAGACTCAGCCATGTGAGGAGAGGGGAAAGGAGAAGGGAGAAGGAAGAGAGAGAGGTTCCATGTGTAGCAGCCAGTAGGTCCAAATGAACAAAGAAGGTAGATAACCAAAATGTCTGGAGTATATAAGGAATAGCCTCTGGCAGAAGGGCAGTCCAGTACCTGAGCTGGATAGTTCTGGGTAGAGGGAAAAGTATGCCAGCCATACCCTGTAACAGATATGGACTGAGGGATTCTGAGAGAATCTGACAGCCAGGTCCACTTTGGTATGTTAAGTATACAGCTCAGTCATTTGTCCTGGATTTAAAACTTAACATCCCAGGCTTTTCATTGATAATAAATAAATGATAAGAAGCAGCATAATCTTCTATGATTTCTTAATGCTTATATGAGGGCATCATTGGTAGGGATCTCAAAACCTGGAAGGTTGACCAAGTATGGGAAGAGTGGGCTGTGTCACTACTGGCCAGGCTCTGCAGGACCCTCTGGAGGAAGGACATTCAAGTAGCACTTGGAGCAGCTTGCAGTCTTTAATGCTTGGAAATCAACTGGAACAGATACGTAGTAGGGACAGAAAGTAAAGTTAAGGAGCATAGGGGAAATTATTTCTTAGATACACTTTGAAACTTTTAGGATCATGGTTCTGGTAGCTGGGGGAGGAGAATCCCAAGACCAGGGGATGGGAGAACAATCCTAGCTTCAAGAATAGGCCGGAGATGGGGAAACTTAGGCTGAAGTTTGACCTGTAAGAATTGGATTCAAACTGATTCCCTAAAGCTTATAACAATTTTTTAAAAGTTAAAAATGGGGGTAAAAGTTTTAGATATGTCCTATTTCCACTGTTTGTAATCTGTACTGAAATCTACCCTGTAGAAAAAGGCAGTATACTCACACCTTTGAGTCATAGTAAAAGCTTGGGGACCCAAAAAGAATTTTGAGTTAAAAGTATGAACACTCTTTCTAGAAGGCTGGATGTACACAGACTGGGCAGATGTTTTTAGCACAACGAGAAGCACCTTTAATTCTGTACTTAGAAGACAAGCAAAGGAAATTTGAAATTTTGATCTTGTGATTATAATATTAGCAGTGCTTTGCAAAAGCTATATTAATAGCTTACCAGTGTTATTCCCAGATCACAGGGGCCCACAAAAGACCACCACCAAGACTGAATCCCAAATGTAAAAGCAAAGAGCCTTTTTTTTCAAGTTGGACCTTGGACTCTGCATCTGTCAGTCAAAGCAGCAAGAGCAGAGAGCACCAAGCCTGGGCAAGGTAGAGTTTTTATCATAGTAGAGGTTAAAAGTGAGGGGATTTCCAGGGTTCAGAAGCCGAATTGGCTGACATTTGTCTAAGGGTGTCTTGGCAAAAGGGGAATGGGTGTGTGCTGGGCTCAGGCATCTGGCTATCTTATCTAATCTTCTCTAACATTTAGAATGTTTGGAACATTTGGTACCTCCTCTTAGATGCTGGCCCTCCCTGGGTGGTGTCAGCTTATGGCTTTTCCTGGATCCCAGTGCTGCCTGCAGTAAACCAAAACTCAGGCCTACTTTTTATTTTGTTTTTATGGAGCCTGTCATGGCATCAGTGTAGCCAAGCTACTGCTTGGGTCTCATAATCAGAACTCCATTGATGGTTAAAATGTTGAACTTCTGAAACCTTGGTAGAACAATAGCATAATGAGGTAAGGAAATCTGAAGTATTTTTCAAGTTTTTTTTTCCCCCCTAAGTCACTTCCTTATATTTTTATAAATTGCATTTACGTACTTTAAAACACCATCTTGAATCTTCATAACTTAAGCTTTTACATCCCTAGACCTTGATAACTCACATTTATATACCATTCAACACTCCTTGAGCCTTTAAACTTACATAAAATCTGAACTATTTTTATTTACCCTGTGACACAGGTGGCTGACTACTGACAGAAGGTATTGTAAAGCAAGTTCCTCTAGATAAAGGGATAGGACAATGGTACTTTGAACACTGTTCTGTGAGTCTATCTCTTAGTAGAGTCTGGTAGCAAGCTTTTCTTGGGTGGTGGCCTAGAAGCTCTAGATAAGTGAGGTCTGAGGCCTGACTTTTACATAGGAAGAGAACTGAGGAGGCAGGGGTCACCTTGGGGAATGGGCTGGTATGCTTGCTGCTGTTAGAATGACAAAGCAGCAGTTAGTCTCTCAATATCATTAGAGATGTGAGAAGGACAAATTATAGCTGGAAGCATCATCCACATGGCCTATGTATCAGGGAAAATGACAGAGCCTTCCCCATTACATAGGATGAGTTACCTTAGGCTCAGGTGGTCTCCATGATTTTAATGGGGGCAGTGGTCATTCTTTGGCTGTCATACAGGACAGCATTTAATCTTCAGTTGCCATACAGAGCAGTGCTTTGGCTGTGAAAGCCAAATCTCAGAGATTTTTCCAGTAGAAGAACTTAGGGAACATGACCTTACTTTGACTGGGCAATGCAGGGCAATCAACCCAATAATGTACAGTTTGTGCGGAGCCCTGGTTGCAGGCAAGGTGTGGGACAGTTTAGCCCAGTGGTTAGCTGTAGTTGAAATTTTTCTGTCCCACCAGTCAGTTCCTAAATCACCACATGGAGATTTCTCATTAATTATGAAATTTTGGCTGATAGCTTAGGCTTGTTTCTAACGAACTCTTATAACTTAAAGTAACCTATGTCTGTTAATTTACTTTCTGTCTAGTGGCTTTATTACATTTACTCTGTACTGCCCATGCTGCTTTCCTGCTTCCTCTGTCTCTGGCTGGTGACTCTCTGCATCTCCACGCTCTTCCCCCCCAGCATCCTTTCTGCCCTGAAAATCCTAAATAGCTATTAACTTTTTATTATTCAGCTTTTAATTGTTTTATTGCCAAGTGGCAATTCTTCACAGTGTACAAAATGATTATTCCACAACAGTTAGTACCACCACAATCCAGGTGGAGCTGTTATGCCCCATTTGTCTTCTTTGAAGACCTTAAAAATTTCCTCTAGGAGGGGGCAGTTCTGTCTATTATAGGAAGCTTAAACATTTTAGTTGCCATATTCAGCAGATCTCTGAAGAATTAGAGGACCATCTATCTAATAAGTATAGCCGATTTTAGGCTTAACCTTTTTTTTTTCTTTATTAAGAAATTTTCTACTCACTCCTCATGCTATCCACATACCCACCTCCTTCCTCCTCCCTCCTCCCACCCCCCAGCCCTCTTTCCCAAGCCACCCTGCATCCTCACATCCCCCAAATCGAGATCTCCCATGGGGAGTCAGCAGAGCCCAGTACACTGAGCCTAGGCAGGTCCAAGCCCCTTCTCACTGCACCTAGGCTGTGTAAGGTGTCTCACCACAGGCACCAGATTCCCAGAATTTAGGCTTAATCTTTAAACACATACAGGAGGCTAAATAAAGCTGGTTACTAAATAAACAATTTACAGGTTAGTAGCTTATATAAGGTTAGGATTTTAAAGCTTTATCCTGTTAAGTTTGAGCCTTAAAATTTGAGTCAAACATTTAATCTAACTACAATTAGCATCAAGATAGAATATCACATTTTTATGATGTAGTTTACCCAAATAGCTAAAGTTTAACAAATTTACAAAAGTCAAAGGAGCTAGATAAATATTACTGTGAACCTAAGTAGACCTTAGGAATTTATAAACCTTGCCTATCAGATATACCTTATTTATCAAACATATATTGTTACTTATCTAAATTTTCTAGAATCTTGGTGTTGGACAGTTAGTAAAGATATAAGTAGTTAGACATACATCTTAAGTTGACTTTTGTTATAACCTTACATTTTTAGCATAATACAAAATCCCATACCAATCCAAAAATATTTTGGAGACTTGTTTCTTCCTTTGTCAAAAAAAAAAAAAAGAAAAGAAACACAGTAATAAACTAAGGGCTTAGTAGGACTGAGAAGTTTTATAATTTTGCTTTATGCCATGCCAGGTTGTGATCATAAAATGGTGAAGTCACATGGCATGTACATTTTAATCTTAGTAAAGAAGGTGGCCAGTCATGTGGCTGCTTACATGTTGATAAGGTCACCAGCCAAAATGGAGGAGATCCATATGGTTGCTATTTAAATCATCTGTTGTAGCTGGAGCTATCTCTAGTCCCACCTGGGCCGGCAGCCACTCAGACTCAAATAAACACACAGATGCTTATATTATTTAAACTGTTTAACCTAATGGCTCAGGCTTCTTGTTATCTAGTTCTTATATCTTAAATTAATCCATTTCTATTAATCTACACCTTGTCATGTGGCTCGTGGCTTACCGGTACTTTACATCCTGCTCCTCATGGTGGCGGCTGGCAGTGTCTCCCTGCCTCAGCCTTCCACCTCCTAGAATTCTCCTCCTCCTTGTCCCGCCTACACTATCCTTCCTGCCTGGCTACTGGCCAATCAGCATTTTATGTATCAATCAATCATAGCAACAAATATTTACAGCATACAGAACATCCCACAGCAATCTGTTTTCCTTTTGATCTATTTTTAAAACAAGAGTTGAATCTAAGTTAAAATATAGTATATTCTAGACAACAGTTGAAGAACATATATATCCATACATAGTTTTTAACTATAAGTTTTTTGTTATGTTTTAAGACAGATTTCATTATAGATTTTACAGATTCACTAACCACAGCCAACGAACATATGAATCAGTCCTGAGATAAAGACTATTTACTTAATAGTCTTGAAATATTTCTTGAGAGCATAGCACAGAGAAATGATATAGATAAAAGATTTAAGAGTGGGAAGATGTAGAAACTTAGAGATAAGAGACTCGGGGATCATTTGCTAGTGCTGGCAGAAGTTGTTACAATCTGCAAAAATTTGGAATATGAGTGTGCCATCTTTTACTATCAAGTTATACTTTCTGTATTATACAAGGAAGAGCCTCTGAGGGAAGGACAGCTCAGCCCCTAGGTCAGAGAGTTCAGGGTAGAGGGTGGGATATGCGAGCCACACCCTGTAATGGGTAGGGACTGGGGGATGCTGGGAGAAACTGGAGGCCAGGTCCACTTTGATATGTTAAGTAGGCACCTTAGCCATTTGTCCAGGGTTTGAAAATTAACAACATCTATTTACATTTTCCATATATACTTAATACTTTGTTTCAGACTGGTTTTATGTTACATGTAAAATTTTGAATATATCCTAAAGAGTAGGTGGCAGTAAGACAAGTTAAAATTGGCCATGTGTGTATGTATCCGAATTATGAATGTCACAATATAAGTAACATTTAGTTTAAAAATTAGTATCACTTTTGTTTTAAATGTTCTAGCATTTCACAGATGACAAACAAGTGCAAAATATCTCTCTTCCATTATATCTAGGCTTTAGAAAGTTACTGAAAATGATATAGGTTCAACTTACATATATGATTGGTGGTTTCTGCGAGAGGGGAGGTAGTTTTTTCCACATTGTGATCTCTCCAGGAAACATCTCCTTCCAGTCTCTCAAAACTAATCAACATGCTGGCTGAAAACAAGAGTGGTTACCTACATATTGTATCAGGAAGAAACATTAGCACTGATGACCTAGCCACAGAAGGGCTCATTGATCCCTCTTACCTGAGGTTTTGGTGGAATTAATCACAATTATTGTACAGTTCTAGGAGAGAACAAATAGATCGTGTTCTGCAAAAGAAATGGCAGGGTTTCAGAGGAGAAAAAAAGACTGGAAATTCTGCTGTGCCATGTTCTGAAAATACACTCTGTCAACAACTGCTTTCTGTTCGCTGCTTTAAAATAAATTATGTATGACAACATTTTAATAAGGTTTTACTCATGCCGAGTTTATGCTTATGTTTTATTTTTCAACATATTTTACTCTACAAAGGAGTTCATGGATGATAATGAATTACTTTGCAAACTGAAAAGGAAAAAGAAAATGGCACTTCTTCCTTCTCTTCTTTAAAATACTGGCCAGCAGAGAAAAAACAAATAGGGTCCAGGGACAAGAAAGCTGTCCTTAGAAGGATTACAGTCATTCTCCCACTGCCTCTTCATTCTATCCTTGTCTCATTCTTCTAGTCATCCAGAGTCCTTGGAAACCACAAATAGTCTTGAACTTATGTGTCACACCTATGGACCTACCTCAGTCTCCATCATTCAGAATGTCAAAGAAGAAATAGTCTAAGGCTGATAGTGAGAACGAAATACATAATGTAATCTAGCCCTTGATAGCTTTTACAAAAGTATCTTTGACATTTTGAAAAAGAATTAAAAAGCACAAATATTAGCAAAAAAAAACATAATCCTATATAACTCTATATTTTCTTCTCTACTGTTTTCAACAATTTTATATGACCAAAACAAATAATTTGCCAAATTTATATATAGTCATTTAAAGATGAATCACATGTCTCAATTTCTTCCTGTTTTGAAACTAATAATCTGTTTAGAATTATATTTGCTATGTGTAGATTACTCTATAGAAAGTCTTTTGATAAATACATAAATGTAGATTTTGTTTTTGTCTCTTTTGTTTTTTTGTTTTTTCAACCAGACACTTCCTAGAAAGAAATGGAGTACTAGATTGCTGATATTCATCTTCAGAGGAAAAGAAGACCAGAAATGATTTGCTCATGTTATAACTAAAGAACACTGAAAAATGATTTAAGAAACTAATTTCTCTCATAATGCTGAAAAATATTATTTTGTATTTAAAAGTGCCCCCCCCCCCGCCTTTTGTTCAAGATGCAATGACCAAGGATGAATGTATATAAGGTGGTATATTTACTCTATATTCCAGAGAGCTCCCATCCAGGAATAAATAACCTGAGAGAGAGTAAAGCAATATCATTTATCATGTTATGTATTTCATCCACATTAAAGTCTGGGTTTTTCTTGTATCTTGATTGATTGATTCCAAACACCTTGGAGGGTGGATTTATGTCATGTAACTGCTAGCTGCCTCCCATTTCTATTCTGTATTTTGATACAAAGTGAGTTTTTTTCCATATTAGGGAAGACTAGCTCAGGAGAGTGTTACTGGTGGAAACTGACTAGACTGTGCTCAAACCACCTCTCACCTTCAATTCCCCTTGCCTGGAGCCTGGCTCACTTGGATCACTAATTAGCCATAATCACTATTAGTGCAGCTATTGCTTTAAGACTATTTCTAAGCTCCCCAGTTATTTTCAGGTTCTGTGTTCCCCTTCTCCTGCCCACTTGATTGGTTTTAAATTGCAACTGTCGACTCCAGCTTTCTATAGCACTTACTCATGACTGCTCCAGCGTTCAACTTTCTCTTTCCATTCAAACAGCTAAATTGGAAGTGTATAGTGTTTGATTTATATTTAGATGTAGTTTTTAAATGAAGAGTTAAAAGTTAAAAGTCTGCACAGCTGCAGGAAACATTATTGAAAGTCCTTTAAAACCATTATGTAGACTCTCCGAAATGGCTGCTACAAATGCACATTATAAAATCGCCTTTTTAGCTGCTAGCATTTCATTTGAATTTGTACCGTTTCTCCCTTGCTATTGTCCGTATTTAATGGTAATCATTTAGTATCATAAAGCTAGACATGTTTCTCTACACAAGGATAATAATGGCACATGTAGAAAAAGAAGTTTGCTAGGAAGGGAGTTTGAAAATGTGGAAGATTGAGGGTGGAGGAGTACATTCAAATTAGTTTGCAGTAGTGCTGGAATAAACTAGCTTAAACAACAGGTACTTTTATCATTTGCAGAGATTGAAAGTCTGTCCCTACCATGGCTTTTATTTATGACCACTACAGTTTGTGAGGAGCAACATCATAGACCCAAATTTCCTCCTCTGTCAGTTCTGTCGCTGTCAACATCTACTCCATCCTGGGCTGACTCTATGGCTCGTAGAGAAAAGACGGCAGACATCTGCCAACTTGCTAGCAGGGCTCACTGATTTCTTCATACTCCTCAACAGAGATTCACATGTGAATGTAGAAGAGCTGAAAGAAGAGACAGGCTAGGGAAGACAGAGAAAGGAAAGGCTTAGAGGACGGTGAGGATAAAAAGAAAAGGACCTAAAAGAAAAATGAGGATAGAAAAGAATAGGACTTTCTCCAGCAACTGCAAATGAAACTTCCCAGTGAGCCTTTTGGAGTTTGGGAGAACATAGGGGATTCCTGGACTTCTGGAATGTGTCTAACATTCTTTTCAAAAGAACAAAAAGTAGATACTGCAGTCAGCCACCAGTGTCTGCTC
The DNA here is from genome assembly GCF_949786415.1 of Peromyscus eremicus. NCBI lineage: Eukaryota > Metazoa > Chordata > Mammalia > Rodentia > Cricetidae > Peromyscus > Peromyscus eremicus. The sequence goes on along the minus strand of NC_081425.1, from coordinate 37,607,673 downwards.
TATGCATGAAAGGTTAGAAGTCATAAAGTAAAACTGGCTACATACAGATGGACCTGACCTTTGATTTAAATGTCCAGCTCATATTTCATTCATAATAGCTCAATGGAAATAGTTAAAATAAATCATAAGATTATATATTAAAGTGAGTGTATCTAAAGTCATTGCAGCAAGCTTTCTCATTGTCCCTATCTCTTTTATTTGAAACACTTGGACAAATGGCTATAATTTATTTCCTTTGCTTGAAGAGAAGGAGAATATTTCCGTTTTCTCTGGGAAGAGCTGCATCTATACTTTATTACCATATTTTCCATTTCCATTATTAAGAAGTACAATTCCAATATCATCATAAATGTATTTATCCATTAACCCACTATTAGCAAATACACAAAAGAATATAATAAATGGGTGCCTTGGAATGTATGAAACTGAGGCAGACTGTTTTGATCCCCAAGCTGTTTATGGGACAACCAAAGAGATAAGACACGTGTATAAATAGCTCCAGTTCAAGTTAGAAAATGAGTCCATTAAAGTACAGACAGAGAGTAATGCAGAGTGCATCTCTTTCACTGGAAGATTATCTCTTATGTGAATTTTTCAAAGTAAATCTCAATTTCCAGTTCTTGGGGAAATTATTAGCCACACTTCTTACTTTATCATCATCTGCAGCTCTGCTTATTCTTATCATATGCCAGTTTTACCTGCTTAGGAATCACAATAGAAGGACTTTCCCTACAAAGCATTTAATTACTTCTTTGCCTCTAGGGATGTTATAAGCCAAGATATTAAGCTAAGATGGTGCTGTGTGCTCAGCCTGTAAACAGTTCTCATCCCCACTCTAGCTGTAACCTTCAGAGTAAACAATGCAATCTGCTAACATGGCAAAGGGATCCAGTCCCTATTTTAGTACTTAACTGGTGATATATAGTTTTTTTTTTTAATCCACAGATGTCCTCAATAACCAAAAGTTCAGAATAAACTAACTCAAACTTTTGAATGAAGTTATTCATATCTCTGTATGCTGCTTTAAGCTAGTAGAGGTAATTAAAATGGATACCCACAAGAAAAAAAAATTGTCATGTAGAAGTAATGATAGTATATACTTTTTTTTTTTTTTTTTTTTGTTTTTTTTTTTTTTTGTTTTTCGAGACAGGGTTTCTCTGTGTAGCTTTGCGCCTTTCCTGGAACTCACTTGGTAGCCCAGGCTGGCCTCGAACTCACAGAGATCCGCCTGGCTCTGCCTCCCGAGTGCTGGGATCAAAGGCGTGCGCCACCACCGCCCGGCCGATAGTATATACTTTTTCAGTTACTTTGGACTGACAGACACAATTTTGAATATCAATTTTTGAGTAATAAAAAAATCACAGAACAAAGAGAAAGTTTTGATTTGGAGTCCCTCTAACTATATATAGTCTATCATAATTGTTTTATCTCTGTTTGAATTTCATATATATATATATGTATATATATATATACATATATATATAATGAAAAGGCTTTTCTATACTACTTAAAATACTTCTTTCTCTTTAATTTTAGATAGAAATATTTATTTAAAAATTCTAAAATATAAAAATAGATTATGAATCCAAGTGTGAAAAATCATGTTCATGATATATTTTTTTTACCTTCATAAGGATTCCCATATATTGATATGGGTAGTTGAGAATTGACTGCTCATAATTTGGCAATAATGGTATGTTTAAGTAGGATAAAATGAATGATTTTTTCAGCTTTTTCAGTGTCAAATCCTGGGACTGTTGCCTGAACAATGTCATTAAAATTTCAAGTCATCCTTCAAGTAAAACAATACAATAACACATAAAAAGAAAAAGAAAAAAAAGCACAGAACTAAAATGATTTGCCCAAGGCCATGAAACTAACTAGTAAACACATAGGGAAGCTGGGGCAGGAAGTCAGGTCTCTCTGTTGTGTCTGTACATTCATGGGATTCTGCATGGTCAATTGACAAAACCTTGTTGAGCGTTAAATATTCTCCAATCAACCATTTTTTTTAAAAAAAGTTTGTTTTATTTTTCAGATTCATGTAGTTATACATCGTGGAAAATAGATATTCCGTGAAAGGTTTGGAGGGTGTAGGTTGATGAAATAGTGTATTTGGGCAGATGTGGACAGTATACACTAGTCAGTTCCTCCTTTTTGCAGACATGATGGAGAGAATTTCTCCTCACTAAGACTCTCAAGGATGCTTTGAAGTGCTCTACTGGGGATAATGGGGAAAAAATCTGGCCATAGCTTCCATTTATATAAAGAGAGTTTTTATTTTAAAAGCACTTTCCCATGCATTATGTAAATATTCAGTAATGAATATTTAATCCAGAGGCATCTGAGCCTCATCTATATTTTTATGGGGCATCATTTAAGCAACTTTTAGTATCTCAGTATCTCTGCCCTTTGAAGAACCCCACTTATGACAGCATGTTAAAAACTAGATTTAATAAATGTCCAATATCAGTTCATCTTGCATATAAATAAAACACTTCAATCTGAAATGCAACTCATTACAGACAGTTTTGTTTTTATGGAGTCAGTGGGCAGCCATTGCTGGGACAATGGAAGTGAGGCTCTGCAGGACATGTAGAGCAACTTACTCTGTGGGGCTAAAATTGCTCAAGATTAAAATTAAAACAATAAACTTCAGCTCCTGAGTGTCTTCATTACTAAAGCATTGGGTCATTTACTTTAACAATGCCAACTTACTCTCTATTTCACATTCCCTTTAATTAGTTAAGGAAGTAATATGCAAGAGCACACCTCATGGTGTCCCATTACCTTGGAGAGATGCTTTTTCTGTTTCTAAAAATAGCATGTTTCAGAGCCTAAGTTCTTTGTAGAAGGGAAAGATCCCAGTAGAAATAGGCCATGAATTACCAGACTATGAACTTCTAAAAAGAATGTACATACGATAATGATAAAATGTATATGGTATATATTATATGTACAATATTGCTGAAACAAAAATATATAGACTCAACTAATAACCTAGAAATAACAGAAAATGCAGAAAAATGAACCTCAGTGGTAGCAATCTAGGACAAATGCCCAATTATTTCACCTAAAACCAAAATCACATAAGACACAATCTGTTTTGTTCAAATTCCTATGTAGTAGCTACAGTTTCACTCTCTTAAATTGTTTAGTTATTGTAGTCTAATCTCTGGCTTTCCCTGAGACTAACAGAAATAGTACATAATCATGCTTGTAAACTGTCAAATTAGTTTATGCCAGTGTATTGAACAATTTATTGTGCACAAAACTACAAAGTGTTTTGAAAGAATAATAGAAAGGAAATCTAACACCTATAAGATCTGTTTACCCAACTCCTGGCACCACCCTGAAGATTGTCAGTCATTACACATAACTAAAAGATAATAATCCTAAAGGATTTATCTTCATTAACACAACTGAGAATTTAAATATTACATTGTATAAATAGGACTCATTAGGTGTAATTATGAAACAAACATATTTTATCTCTTTTATATTTATCCAGAAGTAGTTGCCAGGTTGTCCCTAGGTGGTAACACAGATAGGCTCCTAACATCTTGTTTATACATTGATAAGAAAGAGTTCTGTGGTCATACTAAGTCAGTAAACAAGCTCTCCTTCATAGAAACTGGGAACTCCATCCCAATTTAGTTTAATCTTTCCCGTGTTCCCTCAGTTAGAGTCCAAATTGCACAGAAAGTACATGATCAGAGGTGGAGCTTGCTTGACTTCTTCCTCTATTGCTTCCTCCTGGATTTGCTAACAAAATTTCTTGGTCCTTTGGGTTTTGGAGGAAGAAACAGAGGAGAAAGTAAAAGGAACTGGAGAGTGCTGAATATCAACCGTTGTCTGAAGGCTTTGTACTCTCTGGATCTCAAACCTGTTTAAAGACAATATTAAGAGATCTACTCCACCTGCAGCTGCCTCCCTTTGCCTCAAGTTCCCCAATACATCTGATACTTCTATACTGCAGCACTGTCTGAAAACTTTCTGTAGTCCTTTCAAGGGTCCTGGAGACTCTGTGGTCATAGTGACAGCTTCTTACCAAGCACACATCTTCCTTTATCTCATCCTAACACGACTCCAGGCTGTCGCTCACACTTCCAGTGGTTAATCTTAGACTCAGATCCCCCTGTGTTGTATCATTGTCCATTACAAACATTTGGAAACACATACTAAGTTTCCCCAAGTATTTTCTTGTACTTGCATTATTTATTTGAAAGAACAAAGGAACGACATCCCATCCCTCCCCATGGAGGCAAGTAGGAGACTAAATATTCTACAATAGCTTGTTATAAGAAAATTCCCACTTCAAAGTCAGTCCAAATGTCAGTTTTCTGAATAATTGCATGACGTACATGATGGCCAATATTGATTGCAATTTTGACATGATCTAGAATCACCTAGAAGACACGTTTCTAGCCATACTTCTGAGGGATGCTTTTGGTAGATTGAGGCAAAAGGACTCATCCTGAAAGTGGGCATTGTTTCCAGAGGAGATCAAAACCTTCATTCTCTGCTTTCTTCCTGATGCGTGTGCAGTGGGACCAGATGCTTCAATTTTCTATGGACAGGAGTTCTTCACCGTGATGGATGTACACATAAAATGAGGCAACATAAATCTCTTTCCCTGGCATTGCTTTTGTTAGGTTATTTTATCACAGAAAAATAAAAAGTAACTAAGTCAACCTCATTAGAGAGAATGCTTAGGAGTCACATTGATTGCGTTTTAGACTCTTTTAGGTTTTACAGGGTGCACTCATATGCAATTAACTTCCATTGTTCGAGTCTGAACCAAAAGTCTGATAGGATTACCACCTAAATGCCACTGTAGCTTCTTTCTTCATGTGCATACTTAAGGAAATACAGAGAAGTGATCTAGATATAATGATACAGACATATTTTATCTCTAGTGTATAGGATGGGAGAGATACCTAAGAAACTAATTGCACATTGGCATTTAGTTAATCATTTCAATATCTGTGTTGTCATGTAAACCAGCATTATTCATTAATTAAACCATTATTCTACCCTCTGAATTCATGACATTCAGGTGCTGTCTCCTAATCAGTGATCCAAACTCCAAGGAAACTATATATACTATAATTTGTGGTAAACTTTTAAAGAAACATTTAACTTGTTTCTCAAGGTTTTTATGCTATATGGATTAACCTTCATACTGATATCAATAATGCCTGGAGTAGTTTACATACTCACCAGCAGTGTATAAATGTGCCCTTTTACCCATGTCCTAGAAAGTATTTGTTATTTCCTGTTAATGCTTACCATTCTGAGTGCTGCCTGTTCATTTCATTAGTCCACTTATTCATTGGGGTGTTTGATTCCTTGGTATTTAATTTCTTGGTATTTAATTTTTTTAGTTCTTTGTACATTCTAGATAATAACCCTCTATCTCATACGCAGGCTGATTCTTCATCCATTTGTCTATTTTCCTTTGCAAAAGCATTTTAATTTCATGTATTTCCACTTGTCATATTTTGGAATAATTTACTAAGGAATCTGAGTTCTTTTCAGAAAGTTCTTGCTTACACCTACACCTTGAAATGTTTTCCTATTTCTCCCTGTAACAGTTTGAAAGTTTCAATTATACTTAAAGTCTTTGTTCTACTTTGAATTCATATTTATAAGGGGTGAAAGGAAATGATCTAGTCTGGTACTATCAGTCAATATTCCCCTATCTCCACTATTCCCAGCACTATGTATTGAAGAGGGTTTATTTTCTACAGTGTATGTTTTGGCATCTTTATCACAAATCAGATGGCTGTGGCTATATGGTTTTTAATCAGGGCATTCTATATCTATACTATTGATTTACGTGTATGTTTTGTGCTAGGCTCAAGCTCCTTGTTTATGGCTCCATAATATAACTGGAAATCAGTTAAATTGTGACATCTGTATCTTAGAGATGCTAAAGACTCCATCACAGGACTGAATTGATAAACACATCCAGCAAAGTAGCAGGATATAACATCATCATACAAAAACAGTATTATTATTTTCTACAAATAAAGACATGCTGAGAGAGAAAATAGGAAACAAGATATATACAAAAATTTAAGAAAAATTAAAAATCCCATTCACAACATCCTAAAAATCTACCTTGAAATATAGCTTGCAAAAGAGCTCAATCACACAAGTGTTTTCCTTGAAAGCATAAGGTCACTTTAATTCCCATAAATATGTTTAATATATATATTATTAAATATATATTAAATAGTATATATTAAAAAGTACACATGGTAGCATATGCTTGTAATCTAAGCAATGGACACAGATGAAGACCAGGAGATCACTGACCACCCAGACTAGACTATTCAGTGAGCTGCAGGACCCTGAGAAATCTTGCTCAAAACAGTGACATAATCTTTAGCCTCCAAACAAACGTCTACACATATGCATGTGTACCAAAATATGAGTTTCCACCAACACACAGGAGCACATAGACATACATAATATATTACACAAAAACATTGGAATAAATCCAACCAAGAATGAATAAGATCTCCGAAATTGAAATGTTTGCACATTGGGAAAAAATATTTTTAATTTGTATATTAGCATTCCCTAAAGAAATTGAAAAGTTTGCCAATGACGTGTTAAGTAGAAAGTTCTATTGTAAGAAAATACCTTGTAATGTTGCCAAGGGTGTGGTTCCAAGAAAATAATAGAGGTGGAGAATCAAAAATGATCTAGAAAATAGGAAAAGAAACATCAAGATAGAGAATATTTAGAACATACCTATGTTGTCTCCTTCAAAATTAGCCATAAGTTGGTAAGGATGAAAGGAATGTGAAAGGAGATGAGAAAGTAAGGAAACAGAAGTATGGAATTGTCAAAGAAAACTAACTTAATAAAAACAGACAGAGGAATAAAGTTGATGCTTCCTGTGGCTGCAAAATATATAAATGCAGCACAAATGCCATATGCTATTATTATACCACAGGTAATTGTGGCTTCTGGGTGTGCAATCACATCTATAAATTTCTAGGCAGAGAGCATGAGGATAAATACAAAATTAGATTTGTGTACCTTTGCTCAGGCTACATTTTTAAAAGCAGAAGTATGGGACTTTGTTCCCCAAGTGACACAGTTTTATTTCTGTTCCTCAATAAAATTCTCTCACAAAACAGCTTTAAGGGAGAAAAGATTATACAGTTTTCAGTCTCAGGTTACAGTCCAGTCCATCATTGTGGGAAGTTGAAGTAGGAACTGGAAGCAGCTAGTCATATCCACAGTCAAAAGCAGATGAAAAGGAATGCAGATGTAATTGAAGTCCAGGTCCATGTTCATGAAATGATGCATTTCACATTCAGGGTGGATTTCCCCATCTCAGTGAAAACAATCAAGCTCACCCCAACAGAAATGCCCACTTGGCCAACATGATCTTGGAAATTCCCCCTCTGAGTCTCTCCCCAGGTGATTCCATACAGTGCCAATTTGACAATTAAAAATAACTGTTATATCAAGGTTCGCTTATTGGTCAGATCTAAATTATTATGGGATTTGGAGACATTCACTAGCTCCAGATTATCTTAACTACACACTCTAGCACTAAAAGAAAACTAACTAGTGCCACAACTGCTTTTGCTAATTTAATGTTCCCATGATCACAAAGCCTATCTCATTCTTGACTTGTAATTTCACTCATCTTGACATTAGCGGTAGCCACTAGAACGTTGGCCTATATGATATGCTAAGCACCATACATCTTAGTGTGCACTTTCTGACTAAGGCTCAGTTAGCATATTTAGATAACAAATTAAATCCCCCATTAATACAAGAGGAAGCCCATACAGAGGGTTTTTATTTTCTCTAAGTTATTACCCTTCATAAATAAAGGAGTCCATCAACAGTCATAGATGAACTGCCTTTAGTGTCCTGGTATAAAACATGATTCCACCTCTCCAAGTTATCACATATAAATTTGATAATGTATTGGAGGTACTATTGTGACAGCAACCATAAAGCTCAGAAGCACAATACTTGCTTCTGTTCCTTAGAGCTGGATTTGCTTTTTAGTTACACGATCTGATGAGAAGTGGGATCCCAAATCTACTCTACATGGTGTGTCAGTTTATGAGTGTGGGTGTACATGTGTTCATGAATTTGTTTAGGTCAGAGGATAGATCAGTAATTCATGTGTTCTTGCTAAGATGCCATGCACTCTGTGATTTGGGACAGGGTCTTTCACTGACATCTACAGTTCAAAGATTAACATTATATTAGGCTAGGAGCCTGGTCTCCACATTCCCAGAACTGGAATTCTCGCATGCACAACCATGTCTTACATTTTTACATGGGCTCTGGGGACAGAACTCTTGTCCTCATACTTATGCAGCAAAAAACATCCCCTACTAAGTCATCTCTCCAGTACTATATATAGAGAGAATGTATATGTCATATATCATATATCAATCATATATCATATACCATATATCATATATTATATGCTAAGCACATAGAGTTTAGTTTCACACACACATACACACACACACACACACACACACACAGAGAGAGAGAGAGAGAGAGAGAGAGAGAGAGAGAGAATATATACTCTAAAATAGCTTTTTCTTGCCTAATACCTATATGCACGTGGCTAATAATCTACTCTTGGAAGCCCTAGACACTATGAATATAAATACAATTAAGGCAGGAAAGACAGGATTCCTGTCCCTGGAACCTCTGGTTTTTATCTTTAAATATGAAATGCTTTATAACAAAATCCATTAAGTGCTGATATAATAAGATGAAACTAAAAAATTGGTGGCACAGCTTTAGAATGATTGTCCCCTCTGTCTAAAGGGATCAGAAAACAAAATGGCAGGTCACAGAGAACTTTCTTCCTTGTGTTGTAATTTACATCCCCTTCAGTTGTACTCATTCATTATTTTATTCTTATTACTTATTCAAGTAATTCAGTCATTTGGACAGCTACATAAGTGAGCCTTTTGCCTTGTTGCAAGCATCTAATCAATATGTCTAAAATGACTAAGCAGATGGACTGGACTAAGGCTTGCTCCTGATTTAGTAGGAGAAGCCAAGAGGACACAGAAGCAAAAGGATTCAAATTTCAATGCTTTACAATTATCTAGTTACTAGTCCTAAGAAGTTTACTTTAAGTCAGAGGATTACCAGGAAAATAATTAAAAAGTGATAATGTGTGTTCTGCTTTAGGTCATAATGGGTTTCGTTAGATGAACAGGGCAGTGCTGCAGTTTTCAGCCCTCTCTCTTACTGTTTTGATTCTTTTTCATGGCATAATCAATGATACTGCAATCTTATTGTTATTCAGATAGGTAACGGATATTAACATTTGGGATCAGAGTCATTTCTCAACGGAGATGGAAAGAGGTTTGCAAAGGCCATTACCTCATCAACATTTAGTGTCTCTGCTGAAGGAGAAGAGAGTATGGAAGAGAGGAATCAGACTTAAGAAGATGGAAGATTAAAAAAAAATGCCAAAGGAAAGGAATTTTTTCATTATACTGTGGACTTTAATGGATCTCTGTTGTCAGTCTAATTTGTAAAGATCAATAGCTTCTCTTAAACTACAGTCCAGGCATCCCTATCTCCTTTTAATTCATCTGCTCAGCACATGATTTTCATTCTGAAAGATAAGAACATAAGGCGTTTTCAGATATTTTTACTAGTTGTACAGTTCTTTAAGCTATCAAATAACCTAAAGTGTGTATGGTAATGACAACTTTTTATAAAGGAATAGAATGTGAAATCTCACAGTTGAAATACTGTCAAAATACAAGCAGGCTGCATTTTATCAGAGTGGATTTAAGCTGTGTTTACAAGTTGCCAACTATGTGAAAGAAAAATGAGAAGTGTAGTCAGCGTTTAGACATTTCTTAGTATCTATCTATAAAAACCCTGCCATGAAACTGGCTCAGCTTTCTAATTTGTCTCAGTAGATCCTGTGTCCAAAAGAACTTCAGGATTCTTTTTTTAAGATTTTTTTAAAATTCATTTTACATACCAACTACAGATCCCCCTCTCATCCTTCTTCCCACTTCCCCCAGCCTTCCCTTTGACCCATCCCCCATCCCCTCCTCCAAAAGGGTAAGGGTTCCCCTGGGGAGCCATCATATCCTGGTACATTCATTTGAGGCAGGACCAAGCCCTTCCCCCTGAGCATGGTGTCCTACCATAGGTAATGGGGCTCCAAAAAGCCAGCTCATGCACCAGGGTTCTATCCTGATCCCACTGCCAAGGGTCCCTCAAACAGATCAAGCTACACAACTGTCTTCCATATGCAGAAGGCCTGATCCAGTCCATAAAGGTTCCACTGCTGTTGGTCTGAAGTTCTTGCTCATATAATCCCTCTTCCTTCTCCTTGACTGGACTCCCATAGCTCGTCCTGGTGCTTGGCTATGTATCTCTGCATCTGCTTCCATCAGGTACTGGATGAAGGCTTTAGCTTCTCTGGAGCTGTGGGTTGTAGTCTGGTTAGTCTTTACTTTACATCTAGTATCTATCTATGAGTGAGTACACAGCATGTTTGTCTTTCTGAGTCTGGGTTACTTCACTCAGAATGATATTTTCTAGTTCCCTTCATTTGCCTGCAAATTTCATGATGTTATTGTTTTTTCACCAACCCCACATCTGACAAAGGGCTGATCTCCAAAATATATAAAGAACTCAAGAAACTAGACATCAAAATACCAAACAATCCAATTAAAAAATGGGCTACAGCTCTCTCTCTCTCTGTCTCTCTGTCTCTTTCTCTCCCCCCTCCAATAAAGCTCTAAAAAGGTTTAAAAAAAAAATGGGCTACAGAGCTAAACAGAATTCTTAACAGAAGAATCTCAAATGGCTGAAAGATATTTAAGGAATTGTTCAACGTTCTTTGTCATCAGGGAAATGCAAATCAAAACAACTCTGAGATACCATTTTACACCTGTCAGAATGGCTCAGATCAAAAACACTGATGACAGCTTATGCTGGAGAGGATGCAGAGCAAGGGGAACTCTCCTCCACTGTTGGTGGGAATGCAAACTTGCACAGCCACTTTGAAAATCAGTATTGTGACTTCTCAGAAAGTTGGGAATCAATCTACCTCAAGACCTTATGATGCCACTCTTGAGCCTATATCCAAGAGTGTATGTGCTCAATCATACCACAAGGACACTTGCTCAACTATGTTCATAGCAGCATTATTCGTAACAGCCAGAACCTGGAAACAATCTAGATGCCCCTCAACTAAAGAATGGATAAAGAAAATGTACATATACACAATAGACTATTACTCAGCTTTAAAAAAAAATTCTTTGTGAAAACATTTATTTCAGTAATTTCATCCATCAACATAGGTAATATTCTTCCTTATATTTTGTTTCCTCTCTGGTTAACCATATTTTTAACACTTATGTCTGAAGCTCAACATTGATGGGGTCATCTCACTGTTATCTCAATGACTTGCTATGATATATTTCAATTCAAGAGGAGACAAAATAAAATATTACTCATCAGAACACTGATGAATGATAATCTAAATTTTAACTATGCACATTCTGTGCTCATATAATTTTATACATCACATGCCCTGTCATGGCTGGGTGGTGGTGGTGGTGGTGGTGGTGGTGGTGGTGGTGGTGGTGGTGATACACGCCTTTAATCCCAGCACTTGGGAGGCAGAGGTAGGTGGATCTCTGTGAGTTTGAGGCCAGCCTGGTCTACAGAGCGAGTTCCAGGACAGGCTCCAAAAGCTACATAGAGAAAACCAGTCTCGCAAAAAACAAAAATAAATAAATAAATAAATAAAATAAAATAAAAACACACAGGTCATCACTTTTTGTCCATGATGGTAGGAGACCATCATATTGTCTCTTTTCAAATTATGATATTTTAAATTTTTGTTTATTGATATTTAAATCAACACTAAGCCCAGAAGCATCTGTAAGTACATCTATATTATGTAAATTATTATGTAATCATAGCCTTCATTTCCTCCAGTTCCAATCTCCTAGTCTTATCCCCAACTCTGCAATGGAACACATGCTTTAGCATTTTCTGACCCCCACCCCCAATTCTTGTGGCTCCCACAGCTCTTCTCCTCCTAAACCTCCCTCTCAACACTCAGTGTTTCAGCCCAACCTAAAGCTCCAGAAGGCTATCCCTGCAAAACCATGGGAAACTCCTGCCAGGGAAACAGGTAAGTTAACTGCAGATCTTCATCTCTCCTGCTTCTCCATAGCTAATCCTCCATAGCTAATCCTCCATCTTATCCCAGCTCCAGAGCAGAAAACTTGTTGAAGTTTCTCCTTCCCTTTTGACCCTATCCCTGACAGATCAGGAAGACTGTTTCCTCCAAACTTCCTTGCCCCAATTCATCCCATTCTATCAGCCTCTAACACCAGCAGCATTTCCAGGGAAATACACCAGCTGAGCAGACCAGGGAAACATGTAAGCTAACCAAAACCCTGCACCACTCTCTCTTCTCCATATCCAATCCCCCAGCCTCATCCCTAGATCTGCAACAGAACACCTGCTGCAGCCCTCCTTCCCTACTTGCCCACATCTCCTGTGGATAACAAATAGAAAATTTTCTTAAGTAACATGCCTTAAAAAGTAATAATTAATTATTTGAAAGGATAACAGAAGTCACAAAGAGTGCTCAAATAGTTCATGTTATTCTAAAAATTTACAAGAAAGGTGACCTTTGAGAACATACTTGGACCCATGAAATTTAAATTCAGTGAAGTAATTATAAGCACAAGGAATCCAAGGAAATCAACCTGCACTTTGTGAGAAGAAACCTGAAAAAGAGACATGAAGATATTACAAGGATGAAAACAGCATTCTATGCCAAAAGAAAATACTAAAACTATGATTGACATCATCATTGAAAGAGTGGGTCAGCACAAAATGATGGAATGTAGAAGGAACCTGGTACTGCAATTAATGGAGGACAGAAAAATGGTGACCAAGATAAAAACCTATATTTTACTGAACTTTAAAAGAAGTTAGGTTTTCTAATATACAATGGGACATTTGTCTGTAAGAGGTAACATTTACAATAATACAGGGAAGACAAGGCTGCTGAAGCTTTCAAATATTTGAGAGGAATGAAAGCAAAACACAAAGTATTTGAAATGTAGGATTAGTAAATATGGTAAAAAAATATTCTTTCATAAAATTTATCTGTAACAAAGACACTGAGAAATACATCAGAAATGCGGACGTTCACTTCATAATGGAAATCAAGGAAAAATAAAAGGAATTATACTAATGTGTTTAAGTACAAAACTGAAAACCAATAGGTTCAATGGTGCTGAAGAAAGGGAAGCTTTTGGTGACAGAAAGTAAAGGAGATTACATAAATAATCTCATGAACGGAAAAATCTATATTAAATGGAATCATAAAGCAACACTAATTTATTTAAATATTTCACATTAAATGAAGATAGTAAGTGTGCATTTAACATGTGTTATAATATTCTTATCAAATGTATTATTACTTTGTTAGAGGGTTTTTGTTGACTGGTAGAAGTTGTAGTCTCCCCTTGGACTGTCAATTTATCTCAATAGTTAGGCAACATCAACACGGGGCTCCTTCTGTCCAGCAGAACTTCCTGCCTTTACCTGCCCTTATCTGGAGGATGTCCCTGTGCCTGCAGGGCTGACCTTTCCTGAAAGCTGTCCCTAAACCAGATACCTGATTTATCTTTAGCTTGACCCTTGGCACAGATCCCTGTTAAGAAGACTTGTGCTAGGAGCTCTGCTATAGGAACTTACCGCCACATACAAAGCCTTGCTATGGAGTGTGCCACTTAATGCAAATTAGGATTTGTCCTCAGACTCTCCAATCCTATTTATTCCTTATACACTGGAATAAAATTGAGCTGTTTCGCTGAAAGTAGTCTCCCAGAGGGCTGTCTCCATTCATGCTCACTGGCCACCTAAAAAGCTTCCTGCCTCCATTTCTGCCTCTTTACCTTTTTGGACAGGTGGCTGACAGGCCAAGAGGGAAAGAGGACCCCCACATTATTTAGAAGATGAATGAACATAAAAGAAAATCCAGTCATTTTTTAAAAATTACTGCTCTGTGGTTTCCTCATACTCAAGGTCTGGAAGAATTCATCATCTTCTGTATCTTATGGCATTCTGTGGAAAATGTAGAGCACATATATCTAGTACTCGTTAAAAATGCAAGTCCTAGGATGGTAATGCTGTGGAATTTTATTTTCTTACTTGTAAATTTGAAATCAATACTAATATATCATCATATTTCTTATTTGTAAAGATTTCATTATCTTTAGCCATTGCATATGGCTCTACATTACATAAAGAATTTTTCATACAACTATATACCATCCTCTCAGCATTTTTTCTCCCATTTTCTCTCATATTTTCCTATGATTATAGTAAACTGGGACTAGTATTGCACTCTTCCCAATACACTGGGTGTCCTAAGCCATTTAATATTGGAATCCTCTAACTCTCATTTTGGAAACTTTGCTACTACTGTGTTATTTTCTCATTTCGAATGACTTCGTAAAAGAAACGATCTTAAGGAAACAGATAAGAAACTAAATTCCAATTTGAGTACTACTCCAAATTACAGAGTCATGGAATTTCACATTTTTACCCTTAGGATTACATTATGTTCAAACAACAGTAAAAGTTCATAGCAATTATCAAGTTACAGTTTTGTAAAGCACAGGTAGATTTGTCTGCTGTTAGTCAGCCATCTAAAGCTGAATCACATGGGAAGCTTGGCAATCTTCCTGGAGAGTTTGTGTCAACTTGTGCATGTGATGTTCATATTTTCCTTCATGAAAGAAAAATGGCATTAACAAAACATTATTTATATTCTAAGTATCTGTTGATTCTTGAGTACGGAGTTAATGTGGCACACAAATCTGGTACATTTGCTGGTACCATTTAGGAGAGTCAGATAATGTTTATATTATATCATGTCCTTCTTTTTTATACACTATGTAAATGTGTAACTATCAAATAAATGACTACTACGTAATATTAGAAAATAGAAGTTTTTCTTTTCCTTCCATGATGTCCAACATCGATGTCACTATCTCTTTTTCTATCACGTGTCACTTTTAAAACACTATTTATTACATGTAGTCAACTAACTCTATTACTATTCTAGAATGCTCTTGGATATTCCTGATTATTCTGTTACACTGAGAATATTGCACTGAGAACCAAGTAAAATTCAAATTTCACATCTCTATTATGCTATCAAATATAATCTACAGGGAAAAACAAAAGCTATAAACATATTTGAAAAATACTCCAGTCATTGAACAAGGGCTTTTTAAATGAGAGCTAAACCTTGAGTGAAGCCAAAACAGATGCTGAATGTATAATGGGACAATCCGTAGGAGAAAATAATCCTATTTTTAAACTACTTACTAGGTAATAGATTTTCTAAAAGCAGAGGATATTATTGAATTTCAATCTATTCACAACACTCCTGATACTCTGATATCAACAGCATCACAGTTCTGCTCCCTCCTCTTCTTTCCTATTTTCTTTTTAGTCTTCTGATCAATAAGTATATGTAAGAATTATCATTTTATAACATTTGATTTGTGTGAATGAATTGTGTGACAACATATAGTGATTAACAACTTTAGCTTACTCTGATGAATAGTGTCTCAAAGAGCTTTTACCTTCATTCACCTTTCCCACCATTGTGGAACTGGTATTTTTTTTTGTTTTATTTTTTTTTCACTAGCTCCTCAGTCCCTAGAATTGTCAGGACTGTGCTTTTGTTGTTGTTTTAATGTTTGTTGGGGTCTACAAGAAGTCCCATGAAAGAACACCAGTCATGTATGCAATCAACAAGAGTGTTTATTAAAAAATTTCTAGTGTGCAGGGGTCAACCATCTGACACATGGCAAATGACGATCCCAAGAGAAGCTAGCAGGCTCCTTTTAAGCATAATTAGGGGGATTCCAGCTGTGGTTAAGTGAACTTTGAAGTATTTGGGTATAGACTGTTGGCAGCAGACACTGAACAGGCCTTGTGCATAGCCTGTTTGCTTGCCCTAAGTTGCCCTAAGGTGCCCTTTTGTTCTTCCTCTTTTCCTGTGGTCAGTAAGTCACAGGATGTTTATGATATAGCTATTGCTGGAACATTGTTTCAAGAATCAGCTCTCTGCTGATTCGCTTGTGGTTTTCCTGTTTAGCTGAGCTGCTGGGACGCAGATGGGAACATGAGGACCGTACTCTGACCCCATGGAGAGGAAGTAGCAGGGTATATAAGGCTAATGGATAGTCAATAAAGGGGCTCTCTTTGAATGACGAACCACGGTGTGTCCTGAGTGCTGCTTAACCTCCATGTCCCTTGCCAGTTCTCGTTTCCAGGCTGTGTGGGTCGCAGCAATAGACTTCTACTGGTATAGGGATCATTTTATGATTGGCTCTTGGTATCTGGTCAGCAACTGTGGTTGCTGTGTCAGGGGACTGTTTTCTGTGTCAGGGATCTGTTTGACTGGAAATAGCAAGGATAGCTACAGCTTGTGGCTAGGTAGGACCCTGATTGTCTACCAGATGTATTTCCTGAGGGTCTGATTGAAGCCAGACATGAGTCAACATAGGATGGTGGGATAATATTGGGCAGAAGTCTTAGCAAACTGGCACCTGGGGAAAAAAAAACAAAAACAAAAAACAAACAAAACAAAAAACAACTGGCCCAGTTAGGGTCAGTACTGTTGTAAGAGAGGATGGCTGCTTCAATCTTATTCTGACTTTCAAATATTTATTGGCCATTAGGATAACATTTCTAGTAAATTAAGAGCTTTTTACTGTTTTTAGTTGGACTCTATCATTTTATCACTGCTTTTAAAAATTCTTTAAGCACTTAGCTCTTAGTGTATTTTAATTGTACAGAGGAAAGGGGATCATTATGAACTGCATTTATGGGTTATTAACATGCTATTTTTCTTTATTACCATTTTGTATTCTCTCTACAAATTCTTCTCCATAGCTAACAGTTCTTCCTTCATTTTCATCATTCACTACTCTTCCAGATTCCAAAAATGTAAACAAGTATCAAATAATTACATGAGTCTTTTATTTAATATTTATTTCTAGCCATTTCTCTGTAAAAGACACATTTTTTTTTCTTTCTAAGGCTGTTGTGTGACAATATTCTTCCTGGGATGCAACACACACATCTACTCATCTCAGATAGGGAACCCATGACAGACCAAGGTATGGAAACTAGGAAAGACCAACAGGAATATGGATATATGTCCACTTATAGGAGCAGAAAGGACTCAATGACAGCTAGGTCACCAAGGCCCACTTCAACTGACAAATCTGGAAACTTGTGCACACTGCACAGCCTGCAGGCAGCCCAAGGGATTGGAGAGTGTCCTTTGCAGGTGGTTCAGTTGCTCTAAGCCTCTTTCAGGCAGCTCAGCTGGTTCGGTCCTCTTGGCAGATTTTTCTCGGAGAGTTTTTTTTGCAGCTTAACTCTACTTGTCCAAGGAGGACCATCAGCTTTGGTTGCTTCCTCTGACATGGAGTGGTCTTCTGACTCTGGTCAGCTTCATGTACTTCCTGCAGCTATTTGAGTTGTTTATTTTCCTGTTTAAAGAGCTCCCCCACAGGATGGAGTATTTCAATCTCAGAAGAAACTGCTGCAAAATGATGGTTGAATAAAAATCTGTTGCGCATATAAAGCACATGTTTGTCCATTCATCCTTTGATAGACATCTAGGCTAGTTAATCTGGCTATCATGAATACTGAATCAATGAATGTGGGTTTACAAGTACTTATAGAGTAGGCTGTCTATGATTTCTTAAAACATATATTGTTTATATGTGTGTGTGTTTGTGTGTGTGTGTGTGTGTGTGTGTGCTACAGCTTGAATATATGAAATTTCTAGTTTTAAATATTTCTGAGGAAACTAATTCCACATTGATTTTTGAAGTGGCTGGATTAATTCCTATTTATATAAGCAGAATGTGAAGGTTCCTTTTCTCTGCATCTTCGCCAACATTTGTTGTTTTTGTTTGTGTCCTAAGACTCATTCTGATTTAGTAGGAAGTGAACAGTTGTTATTTTGACACACTAAAGATGTTGAACAGTTTTTCTTGTATTTCGTGGCTACTTTATTATTTCTTCACCCAAAAAATTATATGCTCAGTTCATTTGCCCATTATTGATTCTGGCTCTTTTGGTGTTTAGTATTTTAAGTTCTTTTATATAGTAATATATATTCTTATATAATTTTTGCCATATAATTACATAGCAAAGAATTTCTGGTATTTTACAAACCAGCTCTATACAATTGATTTACATTTCTGTGCAGGAACTTCATAACTTAATGCACGCATCCTTGCTGATGCTTGGTGTTAATCACAGAGTTTGGGACTCTCGAGCAGTGTACACAATTTTCCTTTATTATTAGTTCCTGTTTGGTTGTATTCAAAACATCTTTAACCAAGCAATACCATAAAGACAATTTCTAAGATGATGATGACATTTCATTGATTTAACTTCCTAATTTAGGTTTACAATATATCTGTGGTAGATGAAGTTAGAGCCTAGATGTTTATTTTTCCAGAGATATTCAGTTACCTATCACTGCACCTTCATGAATTGCACTGTATCCACTGTACTGTTTTATCACATTATTGTAGTACAAATGATTGTAAATGCCCGAGACCTTCTCTATGTGTGTTTTAATTCTGTATACGTATAATCTATTTGTTTTCACTTGTGGCAATGAATGATTTGGGCAATTGTTATGTGTCACTGCATATATTAGCATTTAAGTGTAGCTAGAGTTTTTCTCTCTGGGTCCCGCCAAGCACCGGTAGTTTCTTAGACCACTTATAAAATTAACATACAGACATGTATATTATTTAAACTGCTTGGCCATTAGCTTAGGCCTACCATTGTCTAGCTCTTATTTTTATACTCAGCCCATTTCTGTTAATCTATATGTCACCATGTGTTCCGTGGCTTTACCTGCTGCCTCTACATGATGCTCCCTGGATGGCAGGCTGGTGTCTCCTCCTCTCTGCCTTCCTGTTCTCTCAATTCTCCTCTCTGCTAGTACCACCTATACTTCCTGCCTGGCTACTGGCCAATCAGTGTTTTATTTATCAATCAATCATCCACAGCATTTAACTGTCCATATTCTCACCACCTTGCTTATTTCTATTATTTATTGGTACGTTATGTTTATATCAGGTTCAACATTGTGCCTGTTGATGCTAACAGTTGTATTTCTTCATTTACAAATATTGTCCTATTACTTCTTGTGCATGATTTTCCTAGACAGCTTGGGAATCAGGCTTGGAGAGATAGTAGTTCAAAACACTACTCTTTCAGAAAAGGAGATCTGGGTTCCTAGTACCTATAGTAAGTGGTTCAAATGTCATCTAACTCCAGATCCAGGGGATCCAAAAACTTGTAACATCCATGAGCATCTATACACTTGCACACATACACACAAATGCACACATAAATAAATAACAAATTAAATATTTTCAAAAGAAAATTTTAGAATATTTATGAGTGAAAGTTAAATATCATCTTAAGAAATTGCCTTATGGGTAATTTATAGTACATCCAAATAAACTTTTAAATTAACTGTGGGCATATCATAATACAACTCAAGATTGAGAAATTTCCATCAGTGTTTCAGCATACATCATCATGAGATTTTTTTTTATAGTTTTCATGTAAAATAAAAGTTTAATTTGGGTAAATAATTTTTGAATTTATGAATTTTTCATATATTTTCTTCTTTATTCCTGAAAATGTTTAAAATAATTTATCAGTTTTAAATTTTAGTTTGGTTACAAAAGTTGATTCAATGGATCAGAATAACATTCATAAATTCCTATATGAAATTGAGAACTTTGCACCACAATATTTGTAACATTTTAATTTTCATATTCATTAGCACTATGTTGTTTTAAGATATGTTGCTGTTTTAAGATCAGGACTGATGTAGTACTGCTTTTCTTGTTATTGGCAGATATTCTCCTGTATCATGAGGCACCTCTTCTCTGACTGATCATTTTGGTAAGTGTTCTAAAACAAGCTGCTTTCTAGTTTGAAATCTATTTTCATTGCTTTTCCCCATTTCACAACTCTCCTTTATTAAAAGTAATTTTGATATTTTGTAAGCCCTTATTTTAGACTTTTCTTTCCATCTTTTCTTAACAATTTCTTTTTTTGCTATGCTGTGATGTCTATAATAATATAATCTAGTATTAATACTGACTATAGCACGCCTATATTTAAAATAAAATATGCAGGTGAATATGACTTTTGTTCCATTCAACATGATTTCATGTGCACAGCACTTAGTTAAAAATATTTTCTAATACTAATCATTACTCTTTTCTTTGGCAAATGTATTACAAAGAAACGTTTTTCTGCTAAATGTTTGAGACAGTTCTATACACCTTTTGTTACAGGCTTTCACTATAATTATCCTGAATTAAAAATTTTACATTATGAGACTTCTTTTTACTAACATGATTGAGACCTGTTTAATATATCAGCATTGATTAATAAGTATCTGATTGATAAGTATTCCCTTTGAATTTGAAATTTTTCTGGTTTCAGCTCTTTAATTTTTAACTTTATATGACTATTAATTATTGTTTGGGGGGCTGAACATTGGGGTTTGTGCTCTTAGTTGTGGATTATCTGTTCCACTGCTTTTTTCTGGACGAAGGCTATTTATGTTTTGTGTGCTGTGTTGATATTTCTGAGGCATGTTTCTCTGTTGTTTTTTGTTCTTTAATAAGATTTTATCTTGCTTTTTACAGGGTTCTTTTATTTTCCTTTTTTTAAAAAAAGTATTTTTTTTCATACAGTGCATTCTGATTATGTTTTCCCTTCCCCCTATTTCTTCAAGTTCCTCTCATCCAATCCTTATCTATTCCCTTCTTGTCTCTTCTTAGAAAACAAACAGGCATCTAGGGATGATAATAATAAAATAAATAAGATGAGCCAAACCAAATAAATGAGAATAGGACAAAATAAACAGAGAAAAGAGCCAAAGAAAAAGCACAAAAAACACATATAGATACAAAGACACATATGTTCAGCCCCACAAAATCCCTTAAATGTAAAACTGGAAGCCATAACATACATGAAATGGACCTGTAAGAGAAAAAAAAATTACCACGGATCTCATCTTTACTTTGTTTCCTGTAGTTCTTTGTGTAGATATGATTCCTCCTAAGATTTTCCCAGTCTATGATAGAATTACTATTGGTGTTACCCTTGTTCTGCTTTTGTTTAGGCAGCCATGTTGTGAGAGTTTATGAATGTAACTTCTTGACTTTTGTTTAACTGGCTCTTTAGTAGGATCTACTTAGAGATAAGTAAGCCCTGTTGAAATATGCCATTTTTGACATTTTTGTTGAATGCTTAAGCTACTTAAATCTTCCTGTATCTATGTCTGGTATTGTTAGGTATTAGGGCCTTTGTTGTTCCATATATTAGATGACAGTTGTTGTTTAGTTGGCTTGCAATCTTTATAAATTATATTTTTGTCCAGACACAATTCAAAGAAACTGATGTATTTATTTCTTCCAACAGTCCTATTACCTTTGTTTCTCAGCCCCACAATTTCCACATGCTTTACCTTTCTCATTCCTAATTGTATATGCCATTGAAACAACAGAATGAATTCTATGAATGGAACTCTAAAAAGTTCCAAGAGAGAGAGGAATTGGCAACTGGAGAACTTAGGCCATTCACTTCAGTTCTATCAGGGATTATGGAATAATAATGACTTTTGCAATATTTAAGGGAGTAATAATTTCCTAGTATTTCTGCACTTTTCTAGGTATTTATGCCTATTGTTTTCATGACAAACTCTTATCCAACATTTAACTACTACCTCTATGAGTCTGATGATGACTCCATTGTTCTTAGCCATAGCTTATTTTTATTTCATATTTTCACATACCAAGTATAGAAATCAACAACACTTTCAGCTCTGGGTAGTGTCAACCTCACCTCTCTACACTCCCTTGACAATGACACATTAATTCCTTGGTTAATTCTTCAATTTTTACTGTTCTGGCTCTTCAAAAGGGGTGTTCAAAGAATAACACAATAAAAGATTTGGCATTGAAAGAAAGTTGGTTTTTTGAAGTTGAATACTCTGGTGGAATGATCCATCATATCTGGAAGTAGAAGTGAGACGTGTATATTTTTAGCTCTATTAAACAGTTTATATAATCTCTACATGCAAATCCATTATCACACTCCTTAATACATACCTCATTTAAAGTATGAATTATTTAAATGTTGTACTCTAAATTGATGAATCTAAAATTTAATCTACACTAAGCTGAAGAGATGAGGAGAACAGCCCACAAATTGGTAGGTTAATGGATGTTATTAAAAACACCAAATTGTGATAATGAAATTACTATCTGCCCTTAGATATTTATGGCTTTTAAGTCTTCTGTAGATACAGCTCTACAATTGATTTGTCATCAATAAAATTTTATAAAGGGTTCATTTAAATCTTTAAATTTCTAGATATATCAGAATGTATAATTTCTATAAAACAAACATCAATGCAACATATGAAAAGAAAAGAAAAGCACATATTAATTATTAATCATTTTCTTAGGTTGCAGAAGTTTGAGTAGCCAGCATTTAAAATGCTGTAGATGAAACACACTTAAAATGCTCTGGATTTAAGATTTGATTTTTTAGGAAATAATTTCAATTAGTTTTTTTGCATCTTGTAAGAAATTCAAAAGCTCTAGTCTTCCTCAGAGAAATGTTAAAGTAGAATCATGATATAATACATAAATCACAATTTGTGTCTTTGTTCTATAGTGACAACAAACAATCATATCTAACCTTCATTCTTGAATAGCTTCATCCAATAATTGGACCATGTAAATAAGAATCCATTTAAAAAAACTTCAAATCTATAAAAGACTATCTTAATTAGGTGGTTTTATTGATCACTTGGAGAAATATTTAAGCTATAAGCAAAATGATAAATTCATTTTTCTGAATGGATACATCCTCTCAATTTTTATTTACTTGAATTGTCATGACTATTGAGAAAATGAAGGTTTGTTACAGGACTACTATTAATTCAGTCTGATTAATTCAGCTGAATCTTATAATCAGCTTCATATTTTGGATGAATAACATGCAATTTTGTAGCTTGGAAAACAACATTTGGTTTTTATATCTTTATCAACATCAATCCAAGATTGCAAGTTACTTTTTACACACCATAAATGGGTTTACATTCAGCTCATAAAATAAGAAATTTCCATCTTTCTATTCAGGATAATTCGACTTTCAGGAAGGAGAGTAATTATCAGGTTGATATTGCATACTTTATTAATAAAAATTCAGCTCTTCTGTTTCACTATATGGTTTAAAGCCACACATTGCTTAAAACTTGTGTATCTTCTACATGTAGATAGTAAAGTCCATGTGAACTTTTTTAGGAAGTTAGTGTAAACACTGACTTTTCTCTATGAGATAACACATTCACTATTCCTATATATCTCTGGGCAGAAGTCAGAGTCTGGTTTCCCATACATGGCAATCATCTTCTTTAACTGGCAGCATTTGTGACAGAATAAACTCCATTAACTTGTTCTATTAATGCTCTGTGCAGTCAGCAAGATCAATGCTGCATGGAATGATGAAATGACTAACAGCCTTCCTCAGAGCCCTGCCGAGTGCTTTCTGTCACACAGAATATATAATTACTGTTCATATAACCAGGTAGGATTTGATATTCTATTGCTCATGCAATCCCTGCAAACACAAGGAGGTTCTTAATGAGTAGAATAAAAATAAAGTCTTTTCTCTCTGTGCATACAGAGTCATTTATTATATTTTATTACAGAACTATTATTTAACAAACTGAAATTGTGGAATAAAATCAGATTCTTTTCCCCCATTGGCTAATATGATGACCAAACAACTTGGCACAATTTAAGAGCATCGGATGGAAAAGATTTTCTGAACAGATGCCTCCCCAAGGCCCATTAGTTACAGCAGCAGAGCACAAGGTGAGCCAAAGCAGAGTAAATGGGAACTAATGAAGCCAGCAGACCCGAGGATACTTTACCGAATGTAAGTAAACAGGCAACACATATCACACCATTAAAAATAATCCAAACTGCGTGATTTGAAACAGGTATCTTGCTCTGCGGACGACACAGCTGCTAGTACTCATCTGAAGAGAGGTATTCTCTTTTAGAATAACTTCTGCAAAAAAGGAACATTAGCCACTTCAGAAATATAAATGGTTTTTTTTTTTCTTCTCTGTCTCCATTTTCTGCTGCCTGCCTTCTCGCCTCCACAGTCGCCTCCACCCTGCACCTCTGAGATGAAAGCTTGCTTTAAGAGCTGAGTAGCTGCATGGGCCTGCAGATGCAAACCTTGAGAACATTACATTTTATTCTAACCAAATATAGGAAGTATGAAGCCAAGCAATCACAAAGAAATAATTGAAAGGAAGAGTCAGAACAGATGTAAAAATGAAGGGAAGTATGAAAAAAATCAACATTAAAATCAAATTCAAGCCCCTTTTTACAAGAAGAATGAGTTTATCATTTGCAGATTGAATATAACTAAGCTGAAAGGTATTTTTCATAGCAATGATTTATATATTCAGCCTTTTGTTGGAGCAGGGTTTCTTTTGTATGACAGCAATATCTCTCCCTCCTTATATTTAAAGGTCCCTCTACATTTCCATTAGAAGTCTCTAGATTGAGTGTTTTATAACTTGGTTAGAAAAATTCACTGCAGAAAGAAAATTTAAGTTCAGATATGACTCTTGTGGTGAAATTTGTAGGCTAGTAACATTTTCAGTTGTCCACTTTTGATTTGATAAATGTATACAGTTTGAGCAAATGATCCTAGTTACAGAGAATTGTTAATGCCTCTTCAAAGTTTTATTTCTTAAATTAAAACAGAAAAACAAATAATGGAATATTGTTCTCTGATTTAGTAATCATGTTTATTACATCCTCATCAATCGGGAGGTTGCAGACTAGTTACTTTTGACTTGACAGTATCAGTGAATGACAGAATGGTAAGGAACTTAAAAGTCATATAATTATTCCTTGTGTATATTTTGATTGCAGTCTGGCTCTCCCAAGACTGACAATAACGTTTGCTTTAAATCAGAGAGCAAAGCTAGCTACTAGCTGACCAAAATAAACCGTAGAGGTTTTAGAGGACTGGGGACACTGAGAGTGACATAGGAAGAAGTAGGTGGGGCTTAGTGAGGGTCTTGACCCTTGTGAATTGAGGAATGACAGAGAGAGAAGGTCACTGTTGCTTCTCTGCCACTTTTCTGATCATTTGGGTTCTTACCCCAATAACTGACTCTTGAGTTTTTATTTATAAAGAATACTTAGGTAAATATTTCATCTCCTGGCATCGAAACAAGCATATGAGCCTACTTTCTAGCATTTGTATAGAAGCGGCATTACTTCAGGATGAAGTCATAGTAACTGTACAATGAATGAAGTCTATCATTTCCCTAAAGGTGAGTTCAAACACCAGAGTATTAAATCTAATTGCCATTTGACTTCAGAAGTATGCTGAATCTATTTTCAAAACACTTTCCAATATCATGCACTGTGTCATACTTCAACTTCTAAAATTGCTCTTAGAAAATCTGCTTATGAGAAGAAATGAGAATTATGGTCTAAACTACAGTATTTTACTCAGAATCTTTCATAGTATGAGAACATTAAGTAAGAATATAACTTTAAGTATAGTATGAGAACATTAAGTAGTGCTCATTTCTAGTGTTAGTTGACTCTAATAAGGATCATACTAGACACTGGAGATCTTACCATTTGGTAAAATGCAGTCTATCTTTCATGTGTTTCATAAGCAACAGAACAAATATTGACTATGCAGATGGGGTGTGACATTTCTACATGGTATAATGGGAGGGTAAAGTAGGACTGCATATTTAAGCATTAAAATACCATGTTCATTGTGTATGTATTTATTCTCCAAATAATCAAGATATGAAAATTGTATTCTATCAACAAGAACACAAAATAGGTAGAGCAAAAAGTTATTTCACACACACACACACACACACACACACACACACACACACACACAGAATTTTTAGATATTCAAAGGAAGAAAAATATACATACCTTTTGAGAGTATAATAAATAATAAAATCAGAAGAATAAAGCATGAGAATGTATAGCATAAAATAAAACTATATTGATAAAAATAGTTGTAGCTGGGAGATAGGCAATCCAAGGTTCTTCTTTCAGGCTAAAATTCTGTTTATTAGATGATAAATAATAATCTAACTGCTTAAACTTCTAAACTATATTCTGTTGTGATCAAATATGAGCTCTGGCCAGAGCATTCTGATGACAAAGCTATACCAGTTAGGAGACAACAAAAATAACATTTAGTTTACAGTGTTTTTCTTTGTGTAAAACAGAAACAACATGCAAGTTAGAAAATTAAAAAAAAAAAAAGAAAGAAAGAAAAAGAAAAATTAACCTTCCTTGGCAAATTTGTTAACAGTGTCACTACTGAAATCAACAAGATAAGAAAATGCAGTTAACTTACATGAAATCATTTAGAATTCAGTCAATCTTGAAAACCTAAGGGTAGACAATTATCATATCTTTAGTATAGGAATCCTGTTAGCTAACTGCCAAAGCTATGAGACTACGGGAAGAAAATAAACTGAGGAAAATAAGGAATGAAAATCAATGCTCCTCTTAATGAGCTGAGAAAGAAGGTCTGGAAAAGCTCTGCCATAGACAAGCCAGAAATACAGGAAAGAAAGAGTAACATAATTTGAAGAATGCTGTCAGAAGTGAGGTTGATAATGAATACTAAAGAAAAGTGTACAAACGAATAATAAGAAGAAAAGAAGAAAAACCATTAGGCAAGTTGAATCAGTAGATTTGTTGAGAATAGCAACGTATGTTTGTTACCAGGCTGATGACTAAATGGGAGGCAAGAAATGCAGCTTAGTGTATCTTAGGCTACAAGGAAGATTTTTAATAGTTGTGTGCTGACAGACAGATAGAAATGGGCTGATCCATCATTGTCCATACCAGGAATGTAGCTGAAAGGCAAAGAAATAACTCTCAGCAATAGCTGGAGAGAAAAGTATTATTTAGAAATTTTATTTTCTTGTATTATAATAAAAAATTGAAAAGAAATTTTCAGCATTAGGAATGAATGCTGTAATTTACAAAACATTAGTGGAAAAGTAAATTATGAAACAAGGTTTAAGTTATGAGAGATGATAAGATCAAGAGTAAAAGTTTTGGCAGGCCTGTCTCTCGAGCCTGGAAGGGAAGAATTATTGTTGGATGTTACATAGATACAAACATGGATTGGCATTTCCAAGGTATTACAGAGTCTATCTATCTATCTATCTGTCTGTCTATCTATCTATCTATCTATCTATCTATTTTTTAATATAGACTTCAAAGTAACATCACAAGGGTAAAAGTACAAGGAAGCTAAAGAATATAGGAAAAGTTGGAAATTAAAAAAAAAAAAAAAACAAGTGATAAGTACTGGCAAGAAAAACAATTGATATGCAGCCCTGAAGTACAATCAGAGGTTAGAAACATCAATTTATAATATCACTCACAAAGCTGAGCGATTTTAAGCACCTAGTATGAGAGAAGATTGATTGTACATTATTCTACGATTAGGTATTTGGGGTAAGGTAAAAGAGCAATGAAATCAAGTGTGCAAAGTAATTGAGCAATTCAGAAAAATCATCTTCTTTCATGCTCAAATAGGGGAATACATCTAGGAAAAGAAGGTCTTTGGCCTTGGGAGAAGAGAAAAGGCAACAAATTGGATGCTTTTAGGAGATTAAAGAAGGAGTTTTAGTAAACTAAAATGATGAAATGGAAAGATTAAGTGATGGTCAGGAAGTTGTAGTAGCATTTTATAGTAGTGGCTATAACACCCTTAAGTTAAAACTGCAAGAGTTGAATGGGGCAAGTTGCTTTCTAAAAATAGTTGTATTTTAAAACCTCATATTGTTTGCTTTCCTCATGCATCTTCTAATTATTAGTGTTCTAATCTACCTCCCACTCATTCTCCTCCTTCTTTACCTCATTTTCCAAAGTCTCCTTCATACATCATGATGGGTTTTTGTTATTATTTGGTTTTCCTTATTTGTTTGATTTCTTGATTTTTATGAGACCCACTGAGTTAAGCCTGGGACATCTGTGTTGACCTGTACTTGGAACTGTCCAATAGGTTCCTCAGTGGATACATTAAAATAAATAGTGGTGAATGCAGAAATGCTTGGAAATTCACAATGCTGAGAATAAGCAATGATTTGGTTCTTGACTGCCTTCTCACTCAAAGACATTCATACTACACTCATTAAAGCTTAGAAAATATTAGCAAGAAGTAGGTGTAGAAGAAAAGTGAGAAGCAGAAAATAAAAAAGACTGTGAAATATAATCTGGTATTTACACTCAGCTATTACAGATTTTCTCCATCTAGATGCAGCAAGGATCTATAGTAGTGATGCCGCTTGAAATACAAAAGAAGATAATACACCAGGGACAAAGCATTTATGCAAAGCTAACACATTCATTGGCAGTGCAAAATTGTTCAGAAATCAGAGAAGGCAAGATAATTGAGTTTTAAAGCATGCTTAGTTTTCCATGGGAGTAGAGCCCAAGGAATAAGATAGATAAAATTCTACCCAGAATTATCAGGGCAAAGTTGTATTTAAGTTTGTGAATAACACACATTACTAATATAAAATCTAAATGAAACACTACAGCCAAATTTCATTTTTCATAATTGTTATTTGTTCAAAATTTTATTGAAGAATGTTTTCGTATTACTCTACAGGTGATACATAATCATAAATAATTAATAATACTTGAGCTGGTCACAAATTGTTGAACTTATTGTTGCTCGTACCTCATGAATGGAAACCTTCTCCAGGTAAATGAATTAATAAACACCAACACATTATTTTTGTCCATAATTTTCAATAATTGCATACAAAAAAATCTGCAATTAGCCATTGCTAATATATAAGGTAGAATCAAACCTATTCCCTTCCTTAGGGATATAAATCTTATTTATAATTAAAGTAGAAGGGTAGTATGATAGCCACATCTATGTTTCAGGAATGGACAAACTACATTATCTTATTTTCCTGTATGTCTCAGACAGTGATCCTCAATGACCACTCTTCTGCTATTGTTCTGACTAGAAATAAGGAGATCAAAAGGCTCCTTTTACATCCTCGGATATTCAGAGACCATTTATAGAAAGCAAAACAGTGTCTGAATTTTCCATTCCCTGTTGGATCTGCCTAAGGGAATAAGGATAATTATGGTGATGAGCTGTGTCATTATTATTTTAATTTATTGAGTGCTAATGGTACACTCAGCACAGCAGTAAATAAGGAAAGAGAAATGGTGCCTACCCCAGCCTGAGGACAGAGACAGGACACAATGACAAAGAGCTGTGTAATAGAGGAGGACAAGTGCAATGCTCCCTGACATTAGAAAAAGAGGAAAAGGACTAAATAAACCATGCATTGATTAATCAGAGACCATACAACTAAATAAGAGATAAACTGCAGAGGAGATAACAGCTTTGTGATTGGTGAGCTGATGCATAGCGCTTTGTAGGTCAGAAGATAATGTGATAATGTAAAACCAAACAAAACAAGAGTTGAAGGGTAGGCAGAAATTCAAAGATGCACTTCCATCATCGAATTTTACTTCCTTGCGTGCTTCTAGGCTTTGATTACAAGTGTATTTCTACAAACTTGAAAAAATGAGTTATCCTTCATATTGGATGACCAATCAACCAGAGATTCACTTACACTTCAACAAGTCGGCTGATAACCTAGTAATTAAAGAGAGATGGAAGTTCAAGGGGCAAAGAGAACAAGGAGATATATACAAGTTTTTAGTGTCACAAAGATGTGTGACATTATAGTTCTGTCTAATGATTATAACAAAAAGAACTTCATACACAAAGAGAAAAGGGAATGGATAGGAATATAATGAAAAGGACAGTGGTAGAGAAATAAGAATCATCACCACCAGGATGGAGATTGAGGGATGGTTCAGAGGTTAGGAGTGCTTGCTGTCCACTCGTGAGTACCAGTATCTGGATCTTAGCACCCTGGTGCTAAGGACTGTCATTCTAGCCTCAGCATATATACATAGGCCCATGCAACTGAACACACACATGCATGCATACTCCAAAGATAAACACACAAATAAATGAGCAAATAAGTAAATAGTTTTAAGAAAAAAATATCAGAGTTATAAATTCATAATTTTTTCCTATCAAACTCTTTGCCAGGAGGCTATGTGTATGTGTGTGTGTGTGTGTGTGTGTGTGTGTGTGTGTTAATCTCAATCTTTGGCAGAAAGATAGTATGTTGGCGGCCCAAAGGTCTTTGCACCCACAAATTACTAGAGAAACCAGGAATGATAAACACACAAGGGCCTCTTTTCAGTTGTGGAGATAAAATACCTGTTTTCCCACTCAGAAGGCTGGGAGTGGATTTGTTTAAAGACCTGGTGACCTTTACGCTATCAGTGGAGGCAGACCTCACTTACCTTTTGCTATAGAGGCAGAACTCACCCAAATTTCCCAGAATTATTATCCCAGACTCTTTCCTCCCTAGACTGTTACCCATCTTTAGGAGAGATGCCACATGCTTTCTAATCTCTATGCTATCTCAGTCAGAGACCACATTAGATTCTAGGCCTTTTAACTATGGAACCAACC
The DNA here is from genome assembly GCF_949786415.1 of Peromyscus eremicus. Taxonomy (NCBI): domain Eukaryota; kingdom Metazoa; phylum Chordata; class Mammalia; order Rodentia; family Cricetidae; genus Peromyscus; species Peromyscus eremicus. Next base: position 37,576,887 of record NC_081425.1, on the reverse strand, counting down.
TCATGATCACATTTTCTTTGTAAAGAAGTTTCTATGAAGTCACACCTTAAGCTTTAGTGTGCACCTGGATTAGAGTTATTGTTGCCTGCAAACTTTTTCCCGAATTGCACTGTCTTTTAAATATGCTGACAATGAACTGCCTAGCATTAGTCTACCAGAAGTCTGATCCAGGTTGACGAAGTCAATCTGAACCAGGTTTTCATTCTCATCTCTTCACAGGTTCGCTTCCCTACCTGGACACATACAGCGTCCCTGTCAATAGCACACCTAAAATGCATTGGTTACTCTTTTTTTTGTTGTTGTTGCTTTTTGTTTTTGGTTTTTTTTTGAGACAAAGTTTCTCCATGTAACCCTGGCTGTTCTGGAACTGGCTGTAGACCAGAGATCTGCCTGCCTCTGATTCCCATGTACTTGGATTAAAAACATGTGATACCATCTCCCAGCTATTTTATTTTAAATCCTTTTATTATAAAGAAAGAATCCACATCATCTTCATTTATTAATATCCAATGAAATTAGGAAGAACTTAATGTCTGACATACACAATAAAAACAGGCAAATGATAGTAAAATATGGAACTATCAAAATGTGGGCAACAATATAAAGTTATTTAAGGAAACAATTTGTAAAATAAAGATTGATATAAAATTGAATTTTTAAACAATGGGATGATGCCATTAAGAATCTGAACACAGTAAATGTATGCTATACTCTGTCCTGTCTATATAACATATTGGACAAATTTGAGCAGCTACATACAACAAAATTTATGTCCTTCAATTCTGGAGAAGTGTGAGTGTAAGAGCAATGCACTGCTAAAGTCAGTGTCTGCTGAGGGCCCAGTTCCTGTTTTCTTGAGTAAATGTCTTATCACTGTGTCTTCACAGGATAGATGGGAGTTAAGGAGCACTCTTGGCGCATTTCAAAGGGCACTAAACTGTCAATGATTTTTCTATGCTCATGATCTTTTCACCTCTCAAAAGGAGCCTCTTCAAATTCCATATATTTAGAAGTTAAAATTTCTGCATATTGGTGGGCTAACCAACACTGTAACTACTCAGGCCTAGAATGAGGCTTATGTGTTGGCCCACCCAAACATCTACCCCATCTATGATATACTAGAGGATGTGAAGGATCCAGTTCCGTAGACCCAAAGCTACAGGATCTCCGTTACACAGGGCAACAACAAGATATAGAAGAGGAGCCCCAGTGAGACCCCAGCATCAATAGTGTAGCAGAAACCAGAAGCCTTGAACCAGACCAATGACTCTTTGCAATGAACACCTGCAAGTAAAGATATATGGACAAAAAGGGTTTACTGCGTGACTCACTGTGTCACACTACTTCCATGAGGAGATTGATTTTTTTCCTTTTTTTTCTTTTTTATTTTCCTCTTAAATTTTATTTTGTTTGTGGGGAGGGGGGAGGTTGCAAGGGCAGAGGGCAGCTACAAAGGCACAGGAAAATGAATGGGATTGAGATACATGATGTGAAAGACACAAAGAATAAATAAATAAAGTTAAAAAAGATTGCTGCATATGAGATGAAATGAACATACCATATGAGTGTTTGAATAAATTCCTTGAATTTTAAACAGGTATGGGTATTACACTGCAAATACTAAATTTTAAAGTATTATTCTAGACACAACAGAGATGAACAAGGTCCCTCAAATTAGATATAATGCATTAAATAAGCCCTAATGATAACCTGAACTCAGTTTACATATTAGTTGCAGTCAGAATTTATCTTTCTTGAGTCCTTCAAAAAGTATGAATATAATCAATTTTGAGTTACTGACTCAAAACCTAATGTGGTTATCATAGGACTATTCTAGCCAAAGCCTATTTTATCTAGCCGAGAGGCAAATTCATCTTCTTTCCTAGATCATGCGTTAAGTATTTTGTCTTAAAAATACATTGCAAAGTCCATGTTTAAAGATATTTTTCATGGTTATAATTTATTATTGTTAATATATATTTTACAGTCAGGTATGCCACCCTATGTAAAAACTCATTTGATAGAGTTTTAGTGAAATCAAAAGTTATTTAGAAGTATCTGAAAAAAATATATCATCCAGATGATGGCAAGCAAGAACTTATCCAAGCTATTATGTTAGAACCTAGAAGCTGGGATTCACTTTAGATCCATGGTTAAAAAGAAGAGTGTAATTTTCAGGTTAAGTTTGTTGATGGGGTGTTACAAACCATCATTTTGTGTTGCAAATTAGCTAATTGGCTAGACTCAAAGAAAAATAATGCTCTTGTTCCTTTTGAGTAAATACCTTGGATGAAGGCATTCGATTGAGTTAAGCCCTGGGTCCTCATAATCTCAATGATAAGGGAATCTTTATTCATGGCTATATTTCAAAGAGATGGCCCCAGATCAAGAGGAAAACATTTTAAGGTTATAAAATTGTGAAGAAATGTTTAAAAGGATTTGTATCTCAAAAATAAACAATAAATAACTATTCTAAGAAAAAAATCTCTGAGATCTTGAGTCAGAAGAACTATATAAGGTTTATTTAGATGGAAGAGACCTATCTTCTTTGGGACCAGCTTTGACTGTAGTCTATGTATGCCAAAATTAGTTAATGGTTTAGTGTAATTTATGCTTAGCCCACCATTTATGAATGGTTGAAGAGTCCTTAAAATTTGCTATGTTTGAATTTTGATACTACAGAGTTTCAATTTGTATGAAAGCATTTTCCTAATTCTCTGAGAATTTCATACATTGAATTTTAATAATGTCCAAGCTAGGTATCAGATCTTATTTTCATCTTTCATTGTATGTTTTTAAAATAATATTCTTTGTTTTATTTTTTGGTTGTGTGCCTTTTCCTGATTAGATAGTGGTATCTTCACTGTGTGTAGAGGAACTAAGAATGTGTGATGACAAGTAAAGAGCCCAGGGTGTTCAGCTGTTAGGACAAACAGAACAAGCTTTTGTGAGCAGAAAATAAATTTCTAAAATTAGCTTACTTAAACAACATGCCATAGGAAAAGATTATACATGAACTCCTGGTCAGATTATTTACACATTCACTGCAATGAGAGGGGAGAGGAGATTCCCAGAAGCAATCAAGAACTGAAAGAAGGGACCAGACCTCGGGCAGTGGTGACCATGAGGAAAACGGATGCTTTGACAGGAAGAGATCTTCACACACTTGCAGTCTTTGTCTTTATATTGTTGAATAATATTTTAGGGACCATACCACACTGCCCTTGTTGAGTGTTCATTTATTCTTTTTATCACTGTTGGAAGATAGCTTTCCAACCACAGCTGTCTGAAATGGATCTTCAGGTATAAATACACTAGCACTTTTAACAGCACTATGTTTCAACCGAGACCTCTTTATGTGGGCCATTGGACTTCCCAATGTTCTGGGATACTCATTAAACTTTATGTCACAGAAGTGGGGAACCATGACAAAAAAAAAAAATATCCCGAGGAAAAAAAAGTGCAAGCCAAAATTCAAATAGAGAATTCTGGAGCTAGACAGATATTGATTGATGCTATGTCTTTCTACTTTTTACATATTCTTTATCATTGGTCATCAAAAGCATCAACAACATGTTTGATTATTAAATATTTGCATTATTGATTATTAAGTATTTGTCTGTGCTGAAATTTGCCAGTAGACAACAACACAGCAATTTCAATAGCACTGTCTCTGTTTAGTGAGCTCTGAACTGCAAGGACAGCCTCCAAGTTGGGAAAGGTAGCCACAGGATGTTAGTGTTTATTGGTATGTGCAGAGCTGCCTATTGGTTATGGAGATGTGATCATGGAAAAGAAACAAGCAAGCTTTTAACATCTCTATAGATCTCATCTTAGAACAGTTCTTATTTCTAGAAACTATTTTTACCAGAATCTTCTAAGTCATCATGTCAAAATGACATTTTAGAAATGACTAAATCCTTCCTTAGTGTAGAAAACATCCTAAGATGAAGGACATTGTATGAAAGTGTGTTCTTCATCTTTCTCTCAGGTTTTGCAATGCTGCATAAACAGTGCCATGCTAAGGCTAAGCAATGAACATGAAATCCCTTTATGAAATCTAACTGTACCTCACAAATGATGATATACAAGATTTAAATGTCAAGGATTTTGGAGAGAACATTTAAAACTATATTTTAAACTGGGTGAATCTTATGTTTGATGAATTCAGTAGATTCTGTGGCTAGTAATGAGAGGGATTAGAGTGCTAAAATCATTTATATGATAATGACCTGAAATCTGAAAAGAGAAATATGATTACTAACATTGATGGATTCTAAACTTAAAGATATAAGAAATGAATTTGAAAAATGAAAGGGTTATAAGTTCTAGAATTTGAGGGACCTACACTAGAAGTGCATGAGCAAACGTTTGTGATCATTATGAAAGTGAAAAGGTTCTTTCAATTCTCTGAGCACTAGTTATTTTTAGATAACTGGTAAGAAAGATCTATAGGAGTATTATGAATTATAAATGTATTATACAAAATAACCCTTCTGATAGCTATTACATGTTCAAAAATAATAAACAAATTATTTTCCTGTATGTTTGTATATGTGTGTGTGTGTGTGTGTGTGTGTGTGTGTGTGTGTGTGTGTGTGTGTGAATATCCATGCATAGGCCAGTGGTCAGCATCAGATGCCTTCTGCCTTCTTTCTTCTCTCCATCTTACTGTTTTGAGATAAGATCTTTCACTGAAACTGGCATTCAGTGATTGGACAGAGCAGCGATCCAAACTGAAGTCCTCATGCTTGAAAAGCAAACACCGAAGCCCCCGGCTCTTACACTTCTATTTTTCCATTTTTAATTTCAATTCCTAATTTTTAGAGGAGATTAGGTTCACACCAAAAATAAAAGGAAGGTAATGAGATTCTTCATGCTTCTCAGGTCCTGATCAAATGGACATCCCTCTGCTTATCAGCAACTCCACATAGTAAGGTACATTTGTTGTAAATGAAGTTATGCACAGTTAAACCATTTTAGGTATCTCTTTAATCTGTAAAGAGGAAAGCAGATATGATACTTTCTCTTTTGTTTTTTAACTAGAATGTAAGTGATGTTTTGCAGAGATTGCCCGTCCAGTAATGTTTACTTGCTTTTGAAACAACCACAGTAAATAGATTATGTCTGTTTTAATTCCAGTATAACCACTGTACACACGTGATGTTCTGGCAAATTGATTTTTGAAAGCAAGATTACCTAAACTGAACTTGATTTAATTGATTTATTCAATGGAGACACTAAGAATAGCATCTGAAATGTTCAAATTAGTCTAAGACTAGTTAAGGAGCTGAGGGATGGAATAATGCCATAATCAAGGCCTTTCCTGCCATAGCATTCCGCTGAAGAATTCTTTTAAACCAACTCTAGTTCTGGGATTCGGGACTGCAGAGACTCAAATTGACAATTAAACATTGCATCAAAAATGCCATGATGTGTGTATTATCTTTTCTAAGCCCCACAACATTAAACAGAATATCCAATATTCATGGGAGAAAAAATAAAATGAGTGATTTCACCAATTATGAAAGGAACATTGAGCTATTAAAATTAGTCTGATCTTTAAGAAATTTCAGCCCAGCAGTACAAACGTTATTAAAAATAGCAAGATCATAACAAGTCGTCATTAGAATTTGCATATGTGAATGAGAATGTTCTTAATTACAAATTACATTCTCTAAATTATTTAGGAGCTGTAAATCAGCACAACAAAGAATAATAAGTCTAAAGAGTAAAATGTTTCAGGGGATTTTTCAAATGCAAATGATGGGAGCAACAACACTAAACGAGGGGTTTGCTCTCGTGTTTTTTTTTTTTTCAAATCAAATATCTTATTGGAATAAAATATTATGACAGAAACTATAAAAGGTTTGAAAATTCAGGGGATACATCTTGTAATCTAGGATGCTGTTTTCTAGAAGACCCAAATGCCTACAATATCATCCTAAACAGAAGTGATTGAAACTAAGCCCATGGTTGCTAACAAGGTCAATATAACCTTCTGTTACTGGCATTCATGAAACATTAATTTACCAGGTAGTTATTACTAAGTAGCTCCTGCATGAGATGACAGGAACATTTACATGTCTAGATCTTGGACAATCATCTTTCCAAAACGATAAGCGTAGGTATAAATTTTTCTACCATCCACTAATAATAAAAATAAAGAGAAATTTTTGTGGAACCTAGCAAGAGTAAATGAGATATACTGAGGACCCATGTACTGAAGGAATAACTGTGGTGTGTTTCCTGCTTTAATTTTTACTCCATATACCACATCAGGTACTCAAAACACTACTGAACTAAAAATGCAAACAAAAATCCCCTAGAGAAGTTCACTCTGGAACAAAACATCAGGAAGGACACCATCCAGAAAGACAGAAAACAATCATACTCAATTGTAATAGTCACTCTGTTCAAATAAAAGATGATAGAAAACATTGCAATATCTCCCAGCAAAGAGGAACAATACAGTATTACTATGTGGCTGGCCTGTAAAGAGTTTAGTGAATTTATCCAGATACATGGTGCTGGAGACAATGAACAAAGAGCTCAAATCTTTAGTTTCAGTGGAGTCCAGCAGTAAGCACTAATGAAGTGCTCTGCCCCCACTAGGTCACTCTCAGCAGACTCTTTCCAGGTAGCATGTATGCCTGCTCCATCCAGAAAACAGCAGAAATCAACATTCACCAGGGTCAGGGGGAGGTCAAAAGAAGGAGCTCTGCTTCTAGGACAACTAGTTCTAACTAACAATGTGGCTCCCCTTTTCACCCGCAGAAACACATAAAACACAAGACCTAAGTGGATCTTGAGAATTCAAAAGCAATACCAAATCTGTTAGGATCTCAAAAATGGTGACAATGTTGAAATCAAATCCTAAAAGAACTAAAATTGTCATTTTCCAGAACTAAAAGGAAAAATTTCCTTCCAAAGTCAAGAAAAATATGTCTCCTGCAGCCATGCATAACTCATGGTGTTTTTAGTGTTTTTAGTGGACACAATTAAGCAATAAAATGCATGAAAGATATCCAGACTGGAGGAAAGGAAGGTAATAAAAGTGTCTCTTCATGGATAGTATGAGCTTCGACACAGAAAATCAAAGATAATCCTAAATCATTACAATTGATAAATACATTCAGCAATATAAAAGAATACAAGATATTGGAAATGATCTGCATTTATCATAAATTTTAGTGAATAATTGAAAATGAAATAAGAAACAATTGTACTTACAATAATAATATTAATTATGCTGCATATGATAAATTTAGATTTTGAAACAGTAAAGGTGTTAGAATGAATGGAAATAAAACTTAAATCAATGACTATGAAGAAATCATGGTGTCTACATAATATTCTTCAAGTGATGTACAGATTGGATGCTTTCCTATAAAAAAATTCAGCTTATATTTGCTGAAATGTTGAAAACCTGATTCAAACATCAATAAAGAAATGAACAGACTCAGATTAACTAAAACCGGTTTGAAATCAGAACAATTTTAGAAAATGTACTTTTTTAATTTCAAAAAATACCATAAATTTTCTTAATTAAAGGCATTATACTATTGATACTGAAATATAATATATTAATTTACTAAGAGTAAAAGCCCAGATAGGATTCTTAACATTTGTGCACAATTGATGTTTTGACAAGGTGCTGTAAAAATTCAACTTGAGAAAGTATAATCATCACTATATTTTCACCATCAATGCACATATACAGACCAAATTATGAAAATTCATAGCATGAATGTAAACAAATCCAACTATATATGTTGTTTATTGGAATTAATGGAATTAGTTATTATTATAAATTATCATAGAATTTAAAACCAGTGACATTAAATTTCTAAAAGAAAACATAATAGTTAAACTTGGTAATAAAGTTAGGCAACAGCTTTTGGTAGCAACGTCAAGAACAGAGAACAAAAATTAATGTCAGACTTAATTAAAATTTTAAAATATTTATTAGGGCTGTGGCGATAGCTCATCAGAAAGCACTTAGCTAACATTATAAAGATTCATGTGCCATCCCCAGTACCACAAAAATACCTTAAACTTTTCTCCATCAAATACAATATCAAGTATGAAGAAACAAAACTAAAACAAAGAAAAAAATCTTTTTAAATCCTGTATCTGACAAAAGAAAACTTATAATATATAAAGAATCTTTAGAGTATAACAATTAGAAGAAAAATAATATAATTGTAGAGTGGGTAGCAATGTTAATACACTTTGCTCCAAAAATGGTCAACACAAAAATTGAAATTTGTAGAGATATGAGAATGATAACCACAATGAGGCATTGGTATACAACTAGTAGGGTGGTAAAAAAATAAATAAAGATTAAAAATTGTGTCTGTGAGAATGTGTAGAATTCAGCACTCCAGCACAGTTGTGTGTTGCACGAATTCTAAACGGTCTTATAGTAAAAAGCTAGAGCCAGCTACTGAGGTAAATGCTGAAAGATCAGAGAGACAAAGGAACAAGACACAGCCACTTCTCACCCTGCCAACTCCACAAATTCTCTGACTGAATGCCCTGGAGTCCTCAGTCCAGTATCACCACAGTTGTGCTCAGAATGCAAAATGGTAAAGCCATTTGCAAAACACTTTTAGAAATCTCTAGTTTTCTAAAAATACACAGTTGTCATATGATTGAACAATTCCACTTGCAGGTGTATTCACGAGGCAGTTATTAAACATATGTTCAAACAAAAAAGTGTGCATTTTTAATAGCAGTATATTTAAGAGTCAAAATATATGACAAATTTAATATAAACCTGCTACAGATAAACAATAGACTATAAAGAAATAGAGTGGGATATACACTGATAACTAAAGGTTAGAATAACTTTCAGTAGGAAAAAAAGAACTGTTTATGCATGTCACAAAATTGATGAAAATTTTAGTATTATGCTAGACAAAAGAAGATACCAAGAGTAACTGCCACATTTGAATTTTTTATGTAGTAATCAATAGGTAAAGTCATAAAGATATTTATCCAGGTGATATTAGTATTACTATACATGTTTCAAAGTATATTTGTTTAAAGGGAAACCAATAACCTACAAGGAGCACTATGAATTAATTGAGTATAGTGGCTACAAAATTACTTCAGATACATAATTTTGTAGATCCAACAATTTCCCATAGTCTAAACATCTAAGAACTAACTAAAAATGTTAAGGCTAACAGTATTTGTCAATGAATTCTGTCCTATTTTTGAATCATTTCTAACAGCCATATAGTTTTCAATGGAGAGGATATGAGTAATAAGGAAAAGATGATAAGCAATTAAACTAGTTCAATAGTTTGATGTCATGAGGTCAAGAATTATTCGTAAGGATAAGAACAGAATTCTACCACTCTAAGAGCTACCGAAGTATGGGGTCTAAGATACTGAGGCAGCAATAAAGACATGGACTGCACACTTACATATGAAGCTATTGCTACTTAGACTATTATGCCTTATTTTTCATCTGGATGCTTTTGTTGTTAAATGGCTCACAGCCTGTTTGTGAGTAAAATGACCCTTGGTTACTTGAACCACATTGATAGTAACAGTTCCCCATACAAATTGTATTGCACTGGCAGTGTTATTCCCAAACTGTACTTTAACTGTTGTTTCTTAGTCCTCTATCTAATTTTTCTTTATTTTTTTTTTGCCTAAAATATGTATCCTTTTAAATTCATATCTTTATTATTTTCCTTCAACAACCAATATCTCTAATTTGTATACTTAAAATATTTATATGTAAGCTCATTTTACATTATGTTAATTCTAAGTAATGAAAATAGCATATTGCCTTAGATGTAACTTCAATAATTTTATTGCCATACTTATAAACACTGAATGATGGCTGGATTCATTTAGATATATTTATTCTTGTTTTGATGCTGTGTTTAATTCCATGAAATAATTATGTTTAAAAAGTTGTTGGTCTAAATTTTTCTACTTCTGGGTCCAAAGGCATCATGCAGGTGAAGTCAGTTGTGATTAATAATAACACTTCAAAGCTTTATGCTCAATTTACAGGAACTTATTGTTCATTTATACACCTATGATGATCTTTCATTATTCATATTTTGACATAAGTAACCCCTTTCTGCATTTTTCTTTCCATGTCTAATGTCAACAAAACCCTATAGTCATAAAGATTCAAAATATCTCATCTGAGTTTCAAAACATCCTGTAGATGAACTTCCAGTTTACAAATTATCAGCGAAGTTTAAAAGCAAAAATTCCTGATTGAAAAAGTCTTTTCTGAGTGTATGTCTGCCTTGTACATCCTGAAGTAAAATAACAACTACAAATCAAAACCAAGAAAGTTTTCCTTATTATGACAGTGGTCCTTGTTTCAGCTTCAGATTTATTGTTAAACCAGGAATGTGCAATTTGAGGTTATCTATTGGCATAATGTGACCACATACATTCCTTAGGAATCTTGACAAGTATATTATATGAGAGAAGAAAAGCAGAAAGAAGGGACAGTAATTCTCTCCAAAGAACCTCTGTGGTGTGATATTGAAGGTTATCTCTGCATTCAGTAAAGATTTTCAGAGCTTTCCTTGAAAAGAAATGTCATAACCTATAGTCCATTCTTATCTGCTCTAATAAAAAAGGCAATGAATGGCACAACTCTTTGATATTTCTTATAAATTTTAAACATGTCAAAATTTTATACTATTGTGCCCATAAGAATTCAATGTCATAAGAAAGCAAAAATATCAATCAAAGTATCCATATAATGTGTTAACATTTTGAGCCCTTCACGTTTTTGATGTGTATTATATTTTTAAAACATCATTTTCTTTTTCTTGTGGATATTTCTTTTGGGATTTATTGTGACAATTGTCTCAAAATATGTTTGCCTGACATGGTGTCATACACATAAAAACATTATTGTCATGGTTATTCTAATGATTACAATTAATTTCAGTAGACACTTAAATAGTTTAGTCTATATAAAAGCATATATGTATGTAAATCTATCTACATTATGCTTCTGATATGTAGTATCTAGACAGCTGGGCATGCTGCTGTGTTAATAAAATACAAGAAAAAGTAGCTTTCTAGACATAAGCATAATGTAATCTTAAAGGTCATCTCTGAACTTAGGATGTGTTTTAGAGGCTTCATAGAATATGAATAGCATAACATGTAGATTAATTTAAAAAGTAAGAGCTAGTGAAGCACAAATTACACATAAAATAGTAAGATAACAACACTTTGTTTTGAGGATTCTTTTGACTAGATTTCAATATACAATATATTTAATTCCATTTTGAATTAAAATAACAACATATTGTAACTTATTGGAAAATGAGCACTCTTCTACTACAACTTGTACAGATTGCATTGCATATGGTAGATAAAATTACTTTGATATATCCCTTAATTCAGTACAGGTAGCTTACTACACACAGTGATGTGTTGATAGAAGAACTCATACAGTATCCTTAACAAATTCAGCTTGACTATAGCATATGTTAGATAAAACATTAAAATATTTAAGAGGTTCTTTCAAACCTTTCTCTAAAATACTTATTTTGTATTGGCCTAAAACTAGCTCTACTGAGCTCTTCACAAAACCTTTAATAACATAAAAAGTAATTAATTGTCACAATAGAGAAGCTATAAAGATGCACTTGTTTATTTAACAAATATCTGTTTCTCAGCAACAATATGCATGGCAGTAGTTAGGTACGGTTCTTAGAAAAAATAATAAATGAGATGAATGCTACCCTACAATATTATGATTCTTTGGGCAATATTTTATTATTAATTCTTTTTCATAATATTCACTGGTTAGAAACAGTGAAGGAGCATGGTTTTTTTCTTGTGACAGACTCTTGAAGTCTGATTTGAGTTACTATCGTTTAGAAGGCAGAATGAAATCTTCCCACTCGCACTAGCAGCCTCCACTAAACCTGGTCTCAGAGATTTCATTTTGATTTGACATGTGGAATTAATATGTCAGATTCTGTGGTTGTTACTGGGGTGACAACCCAAGAATAGATGTTAAGAAGATTAGGCGTACAGCTCGTAGTGGTACAATGAAGGTTGAGGTTGGTTTCAGAATCTGATCATTATGTATTGATCCTATCTTATCCATGAAGTTTACTTTGCTCGACCAACACATCTCACAGAAATATCTTTTTTTTTTTTTGCAGTTTCCTTCCTGTGATCTGTAACTGTTCATTTAACCTCTTCTTCTCTGCTTTTTTTCTTGTGAATCAGCTCATGAGTGCTCCAGAGGAAAGGCATTTCTGTTGTCTTAGCTTCACCTTAACAACCAGTATCCCTGGGTCTTTAGTGAGAACTCAGACTCATGATATCCCCATCATAATGAAACTGGAAGTTAGATGACAAATAAATTGAAAGATTTCCAGGGTCTTTCATAGCTTCGTAATTTTAATTGAAGATGTGACATGCTGATGAAGCAAAACATAGAAGAAATACAAACGTGCTCATTTTCAGGCCCCTGTCATGAGCACAACACCTTGCACATTATAATACATGCTAAATTGAATTGTTTATGCTGATAAGAACAAAAAGCTGTCTTCCATGTCTCTATTGAAGAGGCTGTCTCTCAGCTTTACAAACACGGATATGCGAACACACCATAGGTAGAGCTCTGACTAATTCACCAGGCAGAGCATGGAGAGAGGAAGTGGGTTATTGAGGAAAAAAAATGTGCTAAACTTTTTTAGTCCCCAAACATTCAAAGGTTTTCGGATTCTCTCCAAGGTCATTTTACTTCAGTGAATTGTGGCTTGGGCTCACACATTATGCCTCCTACGATCTTCCCAGGGTGTCATAAGAATTAATGAGATACTCAGTCCAACTCACATATTTCTCCACACCTCTGTGGATCTCCTCCACACCCCAAGGAGTGCTTTATAGGCATCCTTTACTGGAATTTCAGTATGCTCAATTAAGGAAAATTTAATTAAAAATTTATTTCAAAAATAACATCAAACTCCCCAATGCTTTCAAACTTACAAGCATTCCTCTCTGTAAAACACATATTAATTAGGGATCCCAGCTACATTTGGTGTTCTTTAGATGTCTTGAACTATTTAACCAAGCTCTTTCCTCTTTAATTTAAACACACACACACACACACACACACACACACACACACACACACACACACACACACACTATAACTGAGGGAAATACTCCACAAAATTAATATGCATTTTGCTTCTACTCATTGCTTCTGAACATGAAGTTCTCATTGCAATTAACCACAGCTCTGCACACTGATGAAATACGGCAGTTGCAGAGAGGAATGTCAATCTAGCCCTTTGCCTCTATTTTTTTCTTATTAATCTAAACATAAATCATCAAGATATAACTTTTAAGAAGCTTCTGATTTTTAAAGATAGTTCATTGGTGTTTTGAAGCCATTTGATCTATTTTGTCCCTAATAGTTTCCTACAATTAATAAATAGAGGAAAGGAAAATACTTAAAAGAAGAAAAATAAGAGAGGCCAAGGAGGGGCATTAAGATATCAGAGTAAAGAAACTAACAGTTCATTTGAACCCTAAGAGCTGAATTAATTGGTGAGTTATCGACCAAAATGGTTTGTGTTGCTGAAGAGGAGATTACTCTCCCATTAAAAAAATTGGATATGTTACAAAGGCATTATTTGTGGCTTTGAGCAGTTTACTTCTGTTCATTGCTCCTCAGATTTCTTATTTCACCAAGAGAGAACTGGATCTTCTCTGCGGCTTCTTGTGTTCCTAATTTCAATGTGTCTGTGGTACATAGCCATTGTCCACACTTTGCTTCTCCATGTCTGAGTATAAATTGATGCCAGTGGTAGGGCTTCTTACATGTCCACTTTCTTCTCCAAAACTGTGGCGAACAATACAGTCTTGCTGAACTGTCAAGAGAAGAGCAAAAGCAAATAATATCAATGTTAAGACACAATAAACTAACGTTTGCTTGAGTATGTAAGTGATAATTTTAGCTGTAAACATTTAGCTCTTAAGCTTTTATTTATTTATTTATTTTTGATGAGCTTCTAAACCCTCCACGAAGGCAGGATGGCCTAGCGCCCACCTTCATGGGATCACACTTATTGCTCATCTGTGCATCAAGGATAACAGCTGCCCACAGACAGAAGGGCTGCTCCATAGATCTTTATAACTGCCCTATTACATTACTTGCAAAAGAACCCACTGCCTCACCAAGACTTTGATATTTCCAATAACCTGTAACATCTGGCTTTTTATCATTTGTGTTAAGCTTTAAAATTTGAAGATGGTAAAGAAAATATAGAGACAATGAGAAACATAAGGCATATCACAAATAGCACAATGATTTCTATGAAAAGTAAAATATGGAGATGTAGACTTCACTGTATCACAAAGTATCACAAAGAAAAATAAGTCAGTTTTATATCAGAAATTATTCCACATGACTCTGTCTGCTAACATAAACCAAAAACAACACATATAGTTTATGTCTAGTTGTTCACATGTGGCAATTCATCATTTTTCATTCATTTTTATGTTTCCTTGACAATTGGAAAGATGATATAAGACCATCAAAAAATTACACGTATGATTTCTAACAGTGAGGACCTAACATCAAGCAACTTTGGGAGACTTTAATGGAGTATGTGCTGTGCATTCTAAGAAGAATGACCTAGTTGCTAAACAGAGGTATCTGGTGAAATCTCAAATGTAGTGGCTTTGCCCAGATAGCATTCCCAGATGCAGCAGAAGCTGATTCCCACAAAGAATGATTAACCAGCATTGACCTTGGGTACCACATTATTTCAGCTTCCCAGATTTTTGTTACAATTATAAGTGACAATCACTTCAGTGTAACAGACTTAAAAGATGGGCTTGCTGCAAATTCTTCTCCTGACTTCCTAACAACTACGTGCTTTCCCTGGTCCTTCCCTTCTTGTATGATCACTGTGTTTGCTACATTCAAAGCAGCTTCATCTTTTTGCCTGCTTCTCTCTCACTTATTTTCATCTCTCCCTCCCACCAAACCAATTTATTCTCTGCCTTCTTTTTCTTATCTGGCATCCAGTGCACATGGATTTGATCTTAACAAATAATTGGGGAATCAGCTTCCCAAGTCCTAGTTAAAGAGTCATCCTGAAGCTACCAGTGCCTCCTGTTGAAGGCCATTTTGAAAGAAATTATATCTCTAAAAGATCACTTAATGTTCAGACATAATCCTATCACGGTATGAAGCTAAATATTCACCGTATCCATGGTGCATCAGATCATACCAATGCTGCCTCTCCTAGCATCACTTCCTCTGAGATGAGTTGTAGGGTTTGCCCTTGACTCTTATTTATGTAGAGTAGAAATAAAGAAGGTTGTTGGCAGTTATAAAAATGGAAATACTATAGCGAAATTCCAATCTAAGAGAGAAGGATAATGGAAAATAACTTCTTATGTATAAGAAATGCTATTTTGTTCCCTTTGCTCTTTTTTTTTCTGACACCCAGGGAACCCAGTATTAAGTTATGTATTCTTTTCAAGCAATGTGGCAGTGAAACAAGATAACCTGATTAAAAATCAAATACACGGTTAATGTTTCTGTTTTCTATCATTCATCTCTATTATTATGCCTCCTAAATAAAAAAGGATGTGTTGTGATTCTCTACATGATTTCTGACTAAATAAATATCATTACTGTTTTGAAAAATGAGGTCCTCCCAACACAATAGAAGTGGACTGTCATGTGAAATCATTAGTTTGCATTACCTTTACATAACGCTTTATAAATTAATGTACAGCCCATAATACCATTGGCTGTTACAGAGCTGATTTTGTTTTGGAGCTTCATCAGCTGCTATTTTATAGGCAAGTCATAAATTCATAATTCTCTCGTGATAAAACATGCAGCTGAGCTTTTAATGATGAGTTAACAGGTTTTATTTGAAATGGAGTCACAAGAAAATCTGAACATGTAGACTTTCCAAATCTGGTTTTAAAATAACTATTTTGAAAGTGTAACTCTATTAAGTTGTATCAAAATATATTTCAACAATTAAATCTTCCTCAATAAAGACTTGTGTTAGCAACCTGGATAATTGTTACCGGAAGAGAAATGCAGACTTTAGTTTTTGTTTTAGAGTCAGTATGATTACATATTAGGCAACCTTCTTCCCAATAGCTCCAGTAATTATTAGCCAATGTTTTCAAAGTTAGTTTAAAAAGTAGTCTACAGAACTATTATCTGTCTTCCACTTTGTCTCTGTGAATAATGCAAGAAGAAATGAGGGAGGCTGGAGATTGTTGGTATTTTACTGTTAAGTGTTATTAATATTATTACAACCAGGAAATTCCTGGATTCAACACAAATTCTTTTTTTAACTGCATTAGATTTAATTGCCAGAAAATGAATGGCCAGGAGACTCATTTTCTGTTACCCTGATTCATACATCAATCGCATCTTGATTTCTTTAACCCCGTTTCATAAACTTTGATAAAAGTGTAGTCAGGAGGTGATTAGTCAATTACCAGACTGTTTATTTCACAAAGAGTAGACTTGTGGGAAAAGTAAATGAGGATAAAAGGTTAATGTGATAGTGTGGGTCATCCTGTTGATGCAGTCATCTAAGTGTGAAGCCACCAGCTGCTTTGAATAATGTTAGAAGAATTTGGGAGAGTCTGCATCTAATACTAAACCTCTGCCCTGCAAGACTTAAAATGTTTAAAAGAGGTTAATTGTAAATATTCAAGAACAACAGAAAATAATATACAGAAAAGTATATTTTTCATTGAAAAATGAAAAACACAGAAGCCAAGGTTCTCTGCTCCTGTCAGCTGTCTAAGAAGCAGTGAGTAGTTGGGACAATCCTGAATGTGCTGTTTTCTTTGTATTAAGCACTCTGACATTTGGGTTGTCTTTTATTTTGTTTTTTTTTTTTTGTTTTTTTTTTTGTTTTTTTTTTTTTAGAGTATAAGTAAAATATTAATTTATTTGTTCTAAGCATAAGAAAAAAATAAAAAGATTAGGTTGCTCTTAAGTATTTTACCTCAAAATATTACATGTGTAAGTTTAAATTTTGTTTAAAATATATTTATTTTTATGTGTATGAATGTTTAGCTTATGTGTATGTCTGTTTACCATATGTGCACAATGTTCATTGAGGCCAGAAGAAGTAAACAGATCCTCTAGGAACTAGAACTACAGACGTTTATTTCCTGACACACAAGTACTGTATAACATGAATTGCTAAACGGTATTATTAATAAAAATCCTGGAGCTAGATATTGGGGTGAATGCTGAAAGATCAGAGAAGCAGAATAAGCCACAGCCAACCTCACTTTGTCAACTTCTCAGCTGATCCTGTTTCCATGAATCCTCAGAATGAAAGCCCCTGAGTCCTCATCCAAAAGTGTCTCCACTGAACTGCTGCTAAAAAGCCTCTAGTTCCTGGTTCTCATGCCTTATATACCTTTCTGCTTCCTGCCATCACTGCTTGGGATTAAAGGCATATGTCCTTCCTAAGCAAAGACATGAGATCTCAAGTGTTGGGATTAAAGGTGTTTGCCACCACACCTGGCTCTGTTCCCAGTGTGGCCTTGAACACACAGAGATCCTCATCGGTCTCTGCCTCCAGAGTGATAGGATTAAAGGTGTGTGTGTGCCAACACTGTTCTGATAGGATTAAAGGTGTGTGTGTGCCAACACTGTTCGGCCTCTATGTCTAATATAGTGGCTGGCTGTCTCTGACCCCCAGATAAGTTTATTAGGGTGCACAACATATTGGGGAACACAATATCACCACAGTGCTGGGAATCAAACCTGGAGCCTCTGGAATAGCAGCCAATGTTATATGCTGCTGGAGCATTTCTTCAGCCTAGTTTCAATAGGTATGCAATTTAATTGGCTAAATTAGTACCAAATCATTGCGAATGTTTATCTTTAAGATATATTCACAATTTTCTAGAGAGTCTGGGAATAAATACAACTATCACAAGACTTTAGCTAACATATATGCTCATTTGGTTGATTTCTTTTCAAGCAAATGCCTTATGGTCACCTTTTTCATTGTATTAGTAACTGTTTGTAACACTCATTAATGCTGTTTAGATCACATGCAGAGTAGAGTATGTGATACATGTACAAAATGCCAAAAGTTATGTAAACATGAAGGTTAGAGGAAGGTCAAAAAGAATATAACATTAGTGTTTAACATGGAAAGATTGTTTCAAATAGAAGGCTACGTGATACATAAAAGGTTATGATGGGAACAATTCAGAAAGATTCTAAGATTTTTATCAACCTAAGGAGCTATATATAAAGAAACACATTGAAGATGGTCCTTGCTGGGAGAAGCAATGGTAATACTGCATAGGTCCCACATTTTGGTTGTTTCTTCCATTCAACAATATTCAGGGCCCCCTCAAAAGACAAAAGTAATATCCTAAATGGTGATATGTATCTTTTATAAATTGTTATGCTCTTATCTCTAAAAGATTATGAAGTGTCTTTGTTATTCTCATTTTTTTTTGTTTGTTTGTTTTTTTGTTTTTTTTTAATTTTTATTTTGCAATACAATTCAGTTCTACATATCAGCCACAGATTCCCTTGTTCTCCCCCCTCCCGCCCCCCTCACCTTCCCCCCAGCCCGCCCCCCATTCCAATCTCCTCCAGGGCAAAGCCTTCCCCACAGACTGAGATCAACCTGGTGGACTCAGTCCAGGTAGGTCCAGTCCCCTCCTCCCATGCTGAGCCTAGGGACCCTGCATAGGCCCCAGGTTTCAAACAGCCAACTCATGCAATGAGCACAGGACCCGGTCCCACTGCCTGGATGCCTCCCAAACAGATCAGGCCAATCAACTGTCTCACCCACTCAGAGGGCCTGATCCAGTTGGTGACCCCTCAGCCATTGGTTCATATTTCATGTGTTTCCGTTTGTTTGGCTATTTGTCTCTGTGCTTTATCCGACCTTGGTCTCAACAATTCTCTCTCATATAAACCCTCCTCATTCTCGCTAATTGGACTCCCAGAGATCCACCTGGGGCCTAGTCATGGATCTCTGCCTCCAGGTCCATCAGTAGTTGGATGAGGTTTCTAGCACGACAATTAGGGTGTTTGGCCATCCCATCACCAGAGTAGGTCAGTTCGGATTGTCGCTCGACCATTGCCAGCAGTCTGTTGTGGGGGTATCTTTGTGGATTTCTGTGGGCCTCTCTAGCACTCCGTTTCTTCCTATTCTCATGTGGTCTTCATTTACCATGGTCTCCTATTCCTTGTTCTCCCTCTCTGTTTTTGATCCAGCTGGGATCTCCCACTCACCCAAGCTCTCTTTCCCTCGACCCTCGCCCTTCACTACCCCCACTCCTGTCCAGGCTGTTCATGTAGATCTCATTCCATTTCTCTGTCGTTGGGCGATCCCTGTGTCCTTCTTGGGGTCCTGTTTTCCAGGTAGCCTGCCTGGTGATGTGAGTAGCAGTCCAGTCATCCTTGTTCCACATCTAGTATCCTGTTATGAGTGAGTACATACCATGTTTGTCTTTCTGAGTCTGGGATACCTCACTCAGGATGATTTTTTCTAGATCCATCCATTTGTCTGCAAACCTCATGATGTCATTGTTTTTCTCTGCTGAGTAGTATTCCATTGTGTATATGTACCACATTTTGTTTATCCATTCTTCAGTTGAAGGGCATCTAGGTTGTTTCCATGTTCTGGCTATTACAAACAACGCTGATATGAACATAGCTGAACAAGTGCTCTTGTGGTGTGGTTGAGCATTCCTTGGGTATATGCCCAAGAGTGGTATAGCTGGATCTTGGGGGAGATGGATTCCCAATTTTCTAAGAAATCGCCATATTGATTTCCAAAGTGGTTGTACAAGCTTGCATTCCCACCAGCAGTGGAGGAGAGTTCCCCTAGCTCCACATCCTCTCCAGCATAAGGTGTCTTCAGTGTTTTTGATCTTAGCCATTCTGACAGGCGTAAGGTGGTATCTCAGAGTTGTTTTGATTTGCATTTCCCTGATGATTAGGGATGTTGAGCAATTCCTTAAATGTCTTTCAGCCATTTGAGTTTCCTCTGTTGAGAATTCTCTGTTTAGTTCTATAGCCCATTTCTTAATTGGACTGTTGGGCATTTTGATGTCTAATTTCTTGAGTTCCTTATATATTCTGGATATCAGTCCTCTGTCAGATGTGGGATTGGTGAAGATCTTTTCCCATTCTGTAGGCTGTCGCTTTGCTTTGTTGACCGTTTCCTTTGCCCTACAAAAGCTTCTCAGTTTCAAGAGGTCCCACTGATTGATTGTTTCTCTCAGTGTCTGTGCTACTGGTGTTCTATTTAGAAAGTGGTCTCCTATGCCAATGTGTTCAAGACTACTTCCTACTTTCTCTTCTAGCAGGTTCAGAGTAGCTGGATTTATGTTGAGGTCCTTGATCCACTTGGACTTAAGTTTTGTGCACGGTGATAGATATGGATCTATTTGCAGCCTTCTACATGTTGATATCCAGTTTTGCCAGCACCATTTGTTGAAGATGCTTTCTTTTTTCCATTGTGCACTTTTGGCTTCTTTGTCAAAAATTATTTGTTCATAGGTGTGCGGATTAATATCAGGGTCTTCAATTCGATTCCATTGGTCCACATGTCGGTTTTTATGCCAGTACCAAGCTGTTTTTATTACTGTAGCTCTATAGTACAGCTTGAAGTCAGGGATCGTGATGCCTCCAGAGGTTGTTTTATTGTACAGGATTCTTTTGGCTATCCTGGGTTTTTTGTTTTTCCATATGAAGTTGAGTATTATTCTTTCCAGGTCTGTGAAGAATTGTGTTGGTATTTTGATGGGGATTGCATTGAATCTGTAGATTGCTTTTGGTAAGATTGCCATTTTTACTATGTTAGTTCTGCCTATCCATGAGCATGGGAGATCTTTCCATTTTCTGACATCTTCTTCAATTTCTTTTTTCAGGGACTTAAAGTTCTTGTCATATAGGTCCTTCACTTGCTTGGTTAGTATTACCCCAAGGTATTTTATGTCATTTGTGGCTATAGTAAAGGGTGATGTATCTCTGATTTCCTTCTCCGCTTTTTTGTCCATTGTATATAGGAGGGCTACTGATTTTTTGGAGTTGATCTTGTATCCTGCTATGTTGCTGAAGGTGTTTATAAGCTGTATCAGTTCCTTGGTGGAATCTTTGGGGTTGCTCAAGTATACTATCATGTCATCTGCAAATAGGGAAAGCTTGACTTCTTCCTTTCCAATTTGTATCCCCTTAATCTCCTTATGTTGTCTTATTGCTCTGGCTAGAACTTCAAGTACTATATTGAATAAGTATGGGGAGAGCGGACAGCCTTGCCTCGTTCCTGATTTTAGTGGAATTGCTTTGAGTTTCTCTCCATTTAATTTGATGTTGGCTGTTGGCTTGCTGTAAATTGCCTTTATTATGTTTAGGTATGTTCCCTGTATTCCTGATCGCTCCAAAACCTTTATCATGAAGGGGTGTTGGATTTTGTCAAATGCCTTTTCAGCATCTAGTGAGATGATCATGTGGTTTTTTTCTTTGAGTTTGTTTATATGGTGTATCACATTGACAGACTTTCGTATGTTGAACCATCCTTGCATCCCTGGAATGAATCCTACTTGATCATGGTGGATAATTGTTTTGATGTGGTCTTGGAGTCTGTTTGCCAGTATTTTATTGAGTATTTTTGCATCAATGTTCATGAGGGAGATCGGTCTGTAGTTCTCTTTCTTTGTTGTATCCTTGTTTGGTTTGGGAATCAGGGTAATTGTAGCCTCATAGAAGGAGTTTGGTAATGTTCCTTCTGTTTCTATTGTATGGAACAATTTAGAGAGTATTGGTATTAACTCTTCTTTGAAGATCTGGTAGAATTCTGCACTGAAACCATCTGGTCCTGGGCTTTTTTTGGTTGGGAGACTTTTAATGACTGTTTCTATTTCGTTAGGGGTTATTGGACTATTTAAATAGTTTATCTGGTCTTGATTTAATTTAGGTATGTGGTACCTATCCAGAAAATTATCCATTTCTTTTAGGTTTTCCAGTTTTGTAGAATAGAGGTTTTTGAAGTATGACCTGATGATTCTCTGGATTTCCTCAATGTCTGTTGTTATGTCCCCCTTTTCATTTCTGATTTTGTTGATTTGGATGCTCTCTCTCTGTCTTTTGGTTAGTTTGGATAAGGGCTTGTCTATCTTGTTGATTTTCTCAAAGAACCAACTCTTTGTTTCATTAATTTTTTGTATTGTTCTCTTTGTTTCTATTTTATTGATTTCAGCTCTCACTTTGATAATTTCCTGGCATCTATTTTTCCTGGGAGACTTTGCTTCTTCCTGTTCTAGAACTTTCAGGTGTGCTGTTAAGTCACTAGTGTGAGATTTCTCCAGCTTATTTATGTGGGCGTTTAGTGCTATGAATTTCCCTCTTAGTACTGCTTTCATAGTGTCCCATAGGTTTGGATATGTGGTGTCTTCATTTTCGTTGATCTCTAGGAAGTCTTTAATTTCTTTCTTTATTTCTTCCTTAACCCATTGGTGATTCAGGTGGGTATTGTTCAGTTTCCATGAGATTGTAGGTTTTCTGTAGTTTTTGTTGTTGTTGAAATCCAACTTTAGACCATGGTGGTCTGATAGAACACAGGAGGTTATTCTAATTGTTTTGTATCTGTTTAGATTTGCTTTGTGACCAAGTATGTGGTCAATTTTAGAGAAGGTTCCATGGGGTGCTGAGAAGAAGGTATATTCTTTTTTGTTAGGATGGAATGTTCTGTAGATGTCGATTAAGTCCATTTGAGTCATGACATCAATTAAGTCCTTTATTTCTCTGTTAAGTTTCGATTTGGGGGATCTGTCCAGTGGTGAAAGTGGGGTGTTGAGGTCTCCCACTATTAATGTGTGGGGTTTTATATGTGATTTAAGCTTTAATAATGTTTCTTTTACATATGTGGGTGCCCTTGTGTTTGGGGCATAAATGTTCAGAATTGAGACTTCATCTTGGTGGATCTTTCCTGTGATGAGTATGTAATGCCCTTCTTGATCTCTTTTGATTGATTTTAGTTTGAAGTCTATTTTGCTGGATATCAGGATGGCTACACCCGCTTGTTTCTTAAGACCGTTTGATTGGAAAGTCTTTTCCCAGCCTTTTATTTTTAGGTAGTGTCTATCTTTGAATTTGAGATGTGTTTCTTGTATGCAGCAGAAAGATGGGTCCTGCTTTCGTATCCATTCTGTAAGCCTATGTCTTTTTATAGGTGAATTAAGTCCATTGATATTGAGGGATATTAATGTCCAGTGATTGTTCATTCCTGTTATTTTTTGGTGGTGATGTGTGTGTACTTTTCTTCGTTGGGGTCTACTGCTGTGGCTTTATCTATTGCCTGTGTTTTCGAGGTTGTATCTGACTTCCTTAGGTTGGAATTTTCCTTCTAGTGCTTTCTGTAGGGCTGGGTTTGTGGATAAATATTGTTTAAATCTGGCTTTGTCATGGAATGTCTTGTTCACTCCATCTATGACGATTGAAAGTTTTGCTGGGTATATTAGTCTAGGCTGACATCCATGGTCTCTTAATGTCTGCATTACATCTGTCCAGGACCTTCTGGCTTTCAAAGTCTCCATTGAGAAATCGGGTGTTATTCTGATAGGTTTGCCTTTATATGTCACTTGGCCTTTTTCCTTTGCTGCTCTTAATATTCTTTCTTTATTCTGTACGTTTAATTGTTTAATTATTATGTGGCGAGGGGACTTTTTCTGGGGGTCTAGTCTGTTTGGTGTTCTATAGGCTTCCTGTATCTTCATAGGCATTTCCTTCTTTAAGTTGGGAAAGTTTTCTTCTATGATCTTGTTGAATATATTTTCTGTGCCCTTGAGTTGGTATTCTTCTCCTTCTTCTACCCCTATTATTCGTAGGTTTGGTCTTTTCATGGTGTCCCAAATTTCTTGGACATTTTGGTTCATGACTTTGTTGACTTTAGTGTTTTCTTTGACTGATGAATCTATTTCTTCTATTGTATCTTCAACGCTAGAGATCCTCTCTTCCATCTCTTGCATTCTGTTGATTATACTTGCATCTGAAGTTCCCAATCGTTTTCTCAGATTTTCTATTTCCAGCATTCCCTCTGTTTGTGTCTTCTTCATTTTTTCTATTTCCTTTTTCAGGTCTTGGACTGTTTCCTTCATTTGTTTCATTGATTTTTCTTGATTTTCTTTCAGTATTTTATTGTTCTCTTCCAGGACTTTATTGATTTCTTCTAATTTGTTTGCCCTTTCCTCTAGTTGTTTACAGCGTTCTTCACATTTTTTTGTCTTTTCCTCTACACGAGCCTCTAGCTTCTTCATGATGACATTCATAAGGCTATTTTCTTCTGCTTCTTCCAATTTCTGATGTTCAGGTCTAGGTGT
Source organism: Peromyscus eremicus (assembly GCF_949786415.1). NCBI lineage: Eukaryota > Metazoa > Chordata > Mammalia > Rodentia > Cricetidae > Peromyscus > Peromyscus eremicus. The sequence goes on along the minus strand of NC_081425.1, from coordinate 37,552,503 downwards.
TGGAGGAGGGCTAGGGCCTGGTGATGGTGTATTACTATTCATTTTGTTGTATGTGTTTCTGCCTTGACGTCTGCCCATCTCCTTGTGGTTCGTTCCTGGCCTTATCCGCACACTTGGTTCAGAGCTGACAGATTCAGGAAGTCTCTCTCTCTTGTCCAGATGGGAGCTCTCTTGTCCAAATTGGAAGTCCGGGGCAGGATGGAAGCTCTTGTTCAGAAGGGAAGTCCGGGGGAGGATGGGTGCTCTCCTCTCTCTCTCTCTCTCTCTCTCTCTCTCTCTCTCTCTCTCTCTCTCCTCCAGATGGGAAATCCACGGCAAGATGGGAGCTGGGGGCCAGCCTCTAAGTCTCAAGAAGAGGCTTGGGGCTCAGGCGGATGGGCGTGGGGGCAGGGCGTGGAGACTGCAGGGTCTGCCAGGGGTCTTGGAGAAGGAGATCCTTCCCGGTGGGGCTAGAAGGGCACCTGCCCGGGGAGCAGAACCTGGGGCCAAGTTGGGCAGGTCTTCCCCGGAGTGGCTGGTGCCCAGGGATGGGGTAGGGGGCAAGCTAGGGCACTCACCTGTGCTTCAGAAGGGAAGTCCTGGGCAAGATGGGAGCTGGGGGGCCTGGCCTCTAAGTCTCAGGCAGAGGCTTGGGGCTCAGGCGGATGGGCGTGGGGGCAGGGCGTGGAGACTGCAGGGTCTGCCAGGGGTCTTGGAGAGGGGGATCCTTCCCAGTGGGGCTAGAAGGGCACCTGCCCGGGGAGCAGAACCTGGGCCCAAGTTGGGCAGGTCTTCCCCGGAGTGGCTGGTGCCCAGGGATGGGGTCGGGGGCAAGCTAGGGCACTCACCTGTGCTTCAGAAGGGAAGTCCGGGGGAAGATGGGAGCTGGGGGCTGGCCTCTAAGTCTCAGGAAGAGGCTTGGGGCTCAGGCAGATGGGCATGGGGGCAGGGCGTGGAGACTGCAGGGTCTGCCAGGGGTCTTGGAGAAGGGGATCCTTCCCGGTTGGGGTAGAAGGGCACCTGCCCGGGGTCCAGAACCTGGGCCCAAGTTGGGCAGGTCTTCCCCGGAGTGGCTGGTGCCCAGGGATGGGGTCGGGGGCAAGCTAGGGCACTCACCTGTGCTTCAGAAGGGAAGTCCGGGGGCTCTTTTATTTTGTAACAGAGTCCCTGTGACAGGCCATACAACACCTCTGGCACAGGGAGTCCTACTACCACAGAGGCAATTCCAAAAGCATGGCTGTACTCTCCTTCAAGTCCTTCTCAACTTCCAAAGGTGCAAAAAGTTTACTAAGAAATTCATTGCCTCTGTCCTTTCTGGGTAAATATCTATTACCACTCAAAACTCAAAATTCTATGTACTTACACAAGAACGCTGTGTATTGGGATGTGGCCATTGTGCAAGGAAGTTTTCTCTATGTAGCCCATTCATTAAGGTATAATGGGGGATACATATCCCCAACAAAAAGAAATGGTTTAATAAGTTATATCTGCAGCTGTAATATGTTTTTTTTATAAATAAGAACAATATTTTCTAGAATAATGGATATTTTTGACCGCCACTAATTCAGTATCTTGTCTGCGAGAATTAAATTTGATTCCTAATTCCTAATGTATAAGTTCTAATGGTCCTCAAAAATAGTTTCATTCATATATATATGTATATATAAATATATATATTTAATTTTATATATTACATATACACAGTCAAATATGAAAGGTTTTATAAAATATCATCTGTATAATACAAATCCTTATATTACACTAGGATATAATCATTGCACGGGAAGAAGAGACACAATGAAAAATACTTGAGTTTGACACAAGGTAGCTCAGATAGACTGCTCTTATAAATTTAAGAAAAAAAATTACCCCTCTTCCCTGTGCTCCATAAAGTCAATCTGTTGAATTCACCACCGTGGCAGGTCACTGAGTCCAATACCATGGATGTACAATTTTATGGCTCTTAATAATATTGTTTTATGCAAAGCATGGATAATGACAAGGGAAACCAAACCTTATGCTTCATTGCATATATTCTTTTTCTTTGTAGTTCATGAAAAATAAAGCAACATACTGAATGCCACAATGAGCTGCCTGAAGGAGAAATTAAGCAATAATTTTCATGGTTGATTTTGAAAGTGAGCTGTTGTGTCATAATCTATTTTGCTATATTCTAATATCTCTATATTTTAAAATAAATGCTAAGGTAAGCCAGTGAGGAATGTTTTGATATCTGCCAGAATATAAAAATGAGAGGTTTCTTTAGCCTTTTTTGTTTTCTTCCTTAGTAAGATTCTCCCCAATGTAAAAATATCTTTCTATTCATAAAAATACAAAAGAATTTCCTATTATTTGTGAATTGTTTGAAGTTTTATTTGTTATCATATAAGCATGACTTATTAAAATAAATCAGCGAATAAGGAAATTTGGGAATTCTTGAGACTTTGTTATCAGGAACCACTTACTTAAATAGTGACTCTGAGGTCATCTGAGTGTGCCATGGGGACAATTCTTTATTTATTCAGAAAATATTTCTTTTAGATAGAGTCATTGTAGATTATTAAACACTTTGAAGTAGAACAATATTTAATTAAAAGTTAACTTTGTTCTTTGAGTGTGGTTTAAAGACTTCCTTTATCTCAGAACTGCTGACAAAGTAACTATAAAAAGGATCTTAAGGAGATCATTTAGAAAATGAAATTGCTTGTCATAAAGGAACCATGTATAGGGGTGCAGAGGTGGTTGTGCATATAATCCTTCCAGAGGACCTGATGAGTTCCCAGCACCCACATCAGGTGGCTCACAGCCTCCTATAACGCCAGCTCAAGACATTTGACCATCCCTTCTTGCCAAAACAATCATGTACACATATCTGCACACAGACATACAGATATAAATGTAATTAAAAGGTAATAAAAATAAATTTATAAAAAAGAAAAACCATAGTGGGAAGTTTTCCTGTGTCCCACTCGGTTCTACAGCCACTCGGTCCCAAATAAACACACAGAGGCTTATATTAATTACAAACTGTATGGCCTATGTCTCGTGATAAAAGGTATATTAGATATGAAACTTTTGACTCACAAATACAGGACAGAAGATAGAATATTTTCTTTATTTATACCAAATGCAAATGGACTAGATATTGCAACTGTAATTCCTGCTTGATGACTGTTTTGTTATATATAGTTTTACTATGTTAAAGTTAAAACCTTCCTTTTTGATTTCCCCTTTTAGACAGAAAAGAGGAAGTGCTGTGGGATGTCTTTCTGTATGCTGTGACTATGTGGGACTCCCATTGGATAATAAATAAAGCTGCATTGGACTATAGTAGGGCAGTGGGAGAATCTAAAAGAGATAGAGAAGAAAGGCAGAGTGGGGAGACACCAATCTTCTGTCCAAGGAGCAACATGTAATGGGACACAGGTAAAGCCATGGAACACGTGGCCACACATAGATTAATAGAAATGGGTTGAATTAAGTTATAAGAGCTAGCTAGCAAAAAGCCTGAGCCACAGTCCAAACAGTTGATAATTAATATTAAGCCTCAGAGTAATTATTTTATAAGCAGCTGTGGGACCACTGATGGGAGAGATTCATCCAGACCACGGGGCCAGGCAGGACTGGAGAAATCTGCTGCTACAAAAAACAAGGATATTTATTTATTCACATTAGCACATTATGTTTAATATACTTTACAAAGTATGTGTCACAGCAAGGATGCTCTGTGAGTATCTTCCATGTTTTTCATAAACTTAAATAAATGTAGTCCAAAGAAAACTCTAACTTCAGTTGGAAAACCTTTAGTCCTAAGTTACATTGTCCATCCTCTTGGTGTTCAAAAGATAGAAATGAAAAGAAATAGAACAGCAATCTATAAGAGTGCTCACTTACAACAAAGGAGAAATATTTGAATGCTGTCCAAATTGATGGGATTTTTGATTTGTTGAATATAGCTCATTAATTGCCTTCTAAAGATAAAGAATTCAGTTCTTGCAATAATTAGAATCATTGAAAATAAAAAAAAATTAAATTTGACAGTAGTTTCAATATGCCTGCTAAAATTAATCCTGATAAGCAAATACATTCTCTGTGTAAATAAATCAGCTACCTTGTTAAATATGGAAACTTGGTTTCATTCCAATAATAGAAAGGAAGCCACACTGTCCTAACATCATTCATTGAACTTAAGTAATGTATTAACCTTACTAATTGAAGGGAAATACAATGGCTTAATTTGGCAATGGGAATTGAAGATAAGGAAATGTTTTTAATATGTAATAAATAATTAATGTAATAATTTTGAAACAAGGTACAGTAAGACAGGGCAAAAGCCTACATATTGAGGCTGGATAAGACAACTCAATAGGAGGAAAGGAGTCTCAGGAACAGGCAAAAGAGTCAGAGACACACCTGCTCCCACTTTAATGTTATTTTACATACTACACCTACTCACCAACGTATTTATTTACTTCAAAATACCATCCAATAGCTTCTCCCTACATGACATAAAAAGGTGAAAATGAATATTGATTTACAAAACTTTGATCAAACTATATTTTGTAACATGTATGAAACCACTTTTTTGCTTGTATATGCTCACTAAAATAAAAATACTGCGTTAGATTAAATAACTACTATCTCAAACTCTTGTATTCAGGGGTACTTAGTCATACACTTCAGATATGACACAACTGAGATCTGCCTGAGTCAATCATTTCGTTTTCTGAAATAACTGTCATTTACTTTCATAAAAAGTGAAATTCCTTTTCAGGATGCAGGTAGCAACTTGTGTAGATTTACCATTAGATTTTATTTTTCAAAATGAAGATAAATTGATACTGTTTGTAAAATTCATTTCAATGATAAAATGAAATGTTGGGTTTTACACCTCAGTTTAACCCTTAATTATATGTTTTAACGTCATACATAAGTTCTGTGATATTATTGTCAAATATCTTCTCAGTTCCCTCATAAGGAAATGAAGGATAATTTTCTCTGTTATCAATGATCAAGCCAGATAAATTCTCACTGAAGGAGTCTTAAGAATTCGCAAGAGAAGCCCGGCATGGTTGCATACACTTTCAAGTCCAGCATATGGGAGACAGAAGCAGACATATCCCTGAGTTGTAAATCAGGCTGGTCTACAGAGCAAGTTCCAGAACAATCAGGGCTTTGCAGAGAAACCCTGTCTCGAAAAGCAACCTCCCCACCCCCCAAAAGAATTCACAATACAAGACTAGCCTTTTACACACAGTGAGTCCCAAACTAGTCATGTCTACCTAGTTAGTCACTGTCTCAAAAATACAAATACAAGAATTCATAAGAACTATATTACTCTGTTGAAAGGAAGAAATAGGTATAAATGGGTTTGAATAGGAAACTGGGGGGATGTTTATATAGAAAATTCTTCATATGCTAGAAAGTATACAAAGAACTCTAGACAACGTATAGCACAGATATTGAAGTAGTAGGTCTCTTATAACTGCATTCATTTTTGATTGTTTCCAATTTATTTTTCCATCTCCTCTCACTGAGGTTCTTTATCGAATGGTGCTGCGAATCGTTCTTCTGTGGTTTTTCAAAGGCAGTATGGCGAGCGTTAGAATCTTTCCTCTGCTGGGTTTGAAAACAACCCTTTGTTAAATAAATATATAAATAAATAAAGCGCTTTGATCCTTCCTCTTCGGTGTGCTCCTCTTCTGTGTCTTGCTCTGGCCTTCTTGCTTTCCCCGTGGATTTGCAACAAGAAAGGATCGGAGGGAGCTAGGTAAATGGAGTTTGTATCCCCAAAGACACTTGTTCTCAGAGTTTCTGACCAAGCTTGCTGACTAAAATGCGTTCTGCAAACCTTGCCGCTCCAAGAGGAAGTTATGGCTGAAAAAGTTAAAACTTGGAGCTTCATTTATTTACAGTGCCAGGGCCTTTGCCTGACATCACCCTGAGCCACCCTCGGGCTTCACATTGACTTAAGAGAAGGGGGTATAGATTTAGCTTTAAAATGTTTTCAACTTTATGTTAATACGAGGCTGTTTTAATGATTTTGTTTTAATACACAACTGTCAGGTGTGTGTAATTACATCTAAGTCATTGAACTTCAAATAGCTTCATGTTTTATAATTTATTTTAAATGAACTAAAAATAAAGAAATATTTTGGACATTATAATGATTTACTGTTTCTACTTAATGTTTTTTGGGAATTTAGGATCCACCGTGTTAGCATGATTGATTTCCTGAACTTTCTTTTTCAGTGTTCCTGGGCAAATCACTTAATTATTTTATAAATTTATATTTGATAGGCAAAAATCAATCATGTTCATAGCCATCAGGCTCAAAAGGATGTGACTGACTAAAACTTTTATCTGTCTCTTTTTAACTGCTTTGTTGTGGTATAATTACCATACCATAAAGTGTTCTAAGTGTGTAATTCAATGTTTCTTTTTTTTTTAGAAAATTTACTGAGTTAGACATGCATTGACGGCACATGAGTTTTAAATATTTCAATGACCTCAGAGAGGTTTCTCACAGCTATTGGCAGTCTCTCAGAGTTCTTGCTTCAAGCCTCAGGTAATAACTAATTTACTTCTGTTCTTAGAGGTTTGCATTTTATAGACATTTAATAGAAAATTATTTGATGTATTCTTTCTTACATCTGTTTCTTTTTCTTGGCCATATTTTTCACAACATTTTATGTATTTATTTAAACTTTGTTTTTATTTATTCTTTGTGTCTATCACATCATGCCTTCCCCAAATAAAACAAAATGAAATTCCGGAAACAAAAGGAAAATAAAAAAGGAAGAATGGTAAATCATGTCACGGAAGCTGAACTGCAGTGTAAAATGATGAGTCATTTATCCATACATTTTTTTCAAGCAGGCGTTCATTGCGAAGAATCATTGGTTTGGTTCAAGGAAGGGGCCCTCTACTGGACTCTTCCTGGACATCCCAATGCTGCCTGCCAGCTCACTTGTCTTCACCACCAGGGTGAGTGCTCCAACATTGCTTGGCTAGCTCAACCCTTACAGCAATGAGCAAGGAGCACAACCAGTTCACCCACTTCAAGTCTTCAGGGTAGGTTCTCCCACACCTACACCTTCAGGGTCAGCTCTTCCACCTGCCTCACACATTGATGAGGGCAGGGGGTGGGGGAGGATCTCTCTCTTCCCTACTGCACATGAAAGATGAGTTATGGGGACAGCTCTCCCATGGTCACAATATCAGGTCTGGCTCACCCACACCTCTTGCAACAGGGTCCGCTCTACTGTGCTGCCCAGGCAAGGGGCAGGGTCCACTTTCCCCGGTGTTGCGTCTGGTAAGGGGGAAGATCAGCTCCCTTACCCACCCAGGTGTCAGGGTCAAGGCGGGGAGGAGGGCATCTTTCCCTGGCCCTCACCACCACTGGGCAGAAAAGGGGCTTGTGGCCAGCAACCCCACTCTCACACACTCAGGGCTATCTCCAGTGCCTCTGCCAACAAGGTCAGTTCTACTATGCTGCCTAGGTAAGGCACAGCGCTGGCTTTCCTGAGTGCTGCAGACAGAAGGAGTAGGGTCAATTCACAGGAGGAGCCAGGGGAAAAGGGTAAGGGGGGGTGGGGACGGCATCTCTCCCCCAGCCCACACTGCTGCACGACAGTTAAGTATCGGGAACAGCTCTCTTACGCTCATAACTCCGGGGTTGGACCTCTACCAACATGGTTGGCTCTATTGTGCTGCCCAAGCTAGGCACAGGGTCTACTCTCCTGAGTGCTGCAGCTGGTGGGGGGACAGAGGCAGCCCTCCTGCTCTTATGACCTCTTACCCCATCTGCCTCAGGCATTGATGGGAGAAGGGCATCTCGCCACTGCCTATGCCACCATATGGCAGATGAGGGGTGGGGCTATATCTCCCATGCTCACATTCTCAGAGTTGGCTCACTTGTGCCCTGGTCAACATAGTCAATTCAGCTATCCTGCCCCATAAGGTGCAGGGCCTGTTTTCCTGGGTGTTGCAGCTGGTAAAGAGGAAGGGTCAACTCCCTCACGAACTGGAGGTGGTAGGGGAAAGGGGGAGGGCATTTTTCCTTCCTCCCCACCACCACCCCACCACAGATGGAGGCAGTATCAGCTTCGCTCCTCTGACACCCTCAGGCCTGACTAACCCATGTCTGTCTACACGGTCAACGCCACTGTGCTGTCCAGGCCATGCAGAGGGACTATTCTCCCAAGTACTGCAGCTAGTGAGGGCATGGTTCAGGTGCCGCACCTGCTGCAGGAATCTCGCGAGGGGCGAGGGAAGGAGGGTATCTTTCCCTCACCCATGCTTCCACATGACAGATGAGAGGAGCACTACCTGCTCTCTCATTCTCACGCCCTCAGGGCCAACTTGCCTGTGGCCCTGCGAACAGGGTCAGCTTTATTGTGCCCCCCAAGTGAGGTGTAGTGTTTTCTCTTCTGAGCACTTCAGCGAGCGAAGGGCGGGGCCAATTCTGTAAAGCCCTATGCAGACCCAGACATCTGGCCCTGGGTGACAATAGGTCATCTATGTCAGCCCATGCCTCACCTCTGCAAATCTGCCTCTCTCCCATACACGTTACTATTCTGCCTCTCTCTCGCTTCCATATTGCTACCCTGTACTCACTCAACAACAATGGTGCCTGATTGCCTAGTGCCAGAGGAACCTACCAGGCCTGGGAATGGTGGGCAGCTCATGGGTTGGTGAGATTTTTAAAGCTTATCTATATTATATTTTATATAAGTATTTCATTACTTTTTCTTGATGAATAATATTCCCTTCTATGGATACACTACATTTTATTTATTCTCTGACAACAGAAAATTGGGTTGTTTGAACTCTTGTAGGTGTTATGAATAATGAATACCCTATGAACAGTTACATAATTTTTGTGTGTGAACATATATTTTCATCTTTCTTGAGTGAATAGTTGGAAGTAGAATTGCTGCATTACATAATATGTATGTTTTTACAAAATTGTGAAATCTTTTTTTTTCAAAGTGGCTGACTGCATCATTCTGTGCTTTTACTTGTAAAATATAAATTTGTGAATGTATGCTTTAACTTTGTACATTGTTTTGATGATCGCAAGCTTGAGGTTGTGAGATGGCATTTCAGTGTATTTTTTTTTAAATGTCTAAAGTACCAACCCGTAAAACACATGTTAACTGACCATTCACATAACTTCTTTGATGAAATAGTTTCTTTGGTGAATTTGTTTGTTTACTATCAAGTATTAGGACTTAATTTTATATTCATGAAATAAAATTTGCAATTTTGTGAATGTATGTGCTATATAAATGTGTATGTACACATGTGAGTGCATTCACTCTGCAAATTTGTATGCGAAGTCTAAAAGCTCATAAGAAGATCTTTTCCTCAATTACTTCTTATTTTGTGAAATCGTGTCTCTCATGGACCTTGATCTTTCAGAAAGACTGAATGACTGTGAGACCACGGAATTTGCCTGGCTCTGTTTCTCAGCCTGGCTTTTTATGAGAGTGCTGGGGATCCAAAATTATGGTGCCTAGCCATTGAATTCATTGTTATCAGATATATGACTTACAGTATGTATGATTCTAATGTATAATTTTAATTTTAATTTTTCCTAACAACATTATTTAAAAACAACTGTGTTTTATAGCTGATATTTTATACCTGAAATAAATATAAAGATTTTTATAAAATAAACTAAAACAGCTTAAGTATATGCAGTACATTTTTTAAAATAAACTGGTGAAACAATAAAATAGTAAATTATACTGCAAAAAAACGGGTCACCAGAAAAAATATGTAATTAAATAAATATCAACTTTATGAAAATACTATTTTAATTTGATTTTTAAATAAGTAGAATAAAATAAAGAATTCAACATGTCTAATATAGTTAAGAGGGGGATTGTTGGTAAAGCCTGCCTTTATCTCTTCTGAATAAATGTACATAATTTTCATGGCCAGATATGGAAAATACTTATGGTTCCTTTACTAATGGGAACAAATTGACTGGTAGGCATACCTTAGCATCGGAAATGAAGTGGACTTGCTGACCCCACGTAGGTCCCCAATCCCTGACACCCTATCATAGAGAGGTAAGTTTTAGTTTGTAGAACCCTGACTTACTCATATTAATCTATCTCTCATTGGTATTAAAGGAAAGGGAAACTAAGAAGAAAAGATTTAATAAGACAACCAAAAGTATTTTAGTTAAGATAATTAATATGGGAATTAACATTAACTATATATTTGTGAGATTTTCTAAAGAAATCAACACTTGAAAAGGAGAATTAGATGTCAAAGAAGTCAGCAAGCAGCCCTATAGCATATCTATTCATTATGATAGGAAATTTAAGGGATACTGATGAGCAAATCTATGGAGAGCCATGTGTTCTCGTTTGTGCAGGAACCTGTGTGGTGCAGGAAAGAGTATGGCGGCTCTAGGTGAATAGGACTGACAGTTTAGAAGAGTTGGGTACATGGAGAAATGTATGAATAAGCTAAACTGACCTGGTGCTGTGACTTCACTCACTGCTATAATGCAACACATGATTATTTCTGGTGCTAGATATAATTTTAACATGAAACTGTATGAGTCAGGGATTCTGACTCCTGCTTAGTCAACTGAGTGTAAAGCCTAAAGAATAAGCATGTGTCCCTGCTCCCAAGATGGCTCCCTCCATATCAAGAAAGGAAGAGTCAGAACATGAGCACCAACCGCTAATACGCTCCTCTGTTCAGTGGCAGAAGGCATTGAGCAAGAAGTTCAGAAGTTTCTAGAATATTATTTTAGTATTAGAATTTGACAAGAGATTCCTCTCCAGGAGATGTTTGAATATTTCTCTTGTCAAACAATATTCAAAAGGGGCATTCTCATGTGTCACTCAGGCAAAAGTGTGTAGTACATGCTTGAAAGTAGATTTAGAAATATATATATTAGAAAGAATGTTTTAAGTACTTCCATTTCTAATCATTATCCTATGGAAGAACTGTGAAACTATGAAAAAATTGCATATAATGCTTTATTTATACTCTTTTTATAGCAAGAAACATTTGAAATAAACATAAATTTCCTTCCATATGTGTTTGCTTGTAAATTATGGTATTGGCATTATTGTTATTAAGAGTTATTAAGCTTAAATATATTAGAAGAATATCATTGTTTAGTAAAATAATGACAATGCATATTCTTTGATATACTAAGAGGATTATTTATGAGTGACTAAATTTCAGATAATATTAATTTTTCAAATAGTTATATGTTGTAGTCATGTAATACTTTACAAGAAATTCTTATAGTAAACATCCATTATACTTAATACATAGAGTGATGTTCTTAGATTCACAACCACACAAAGACTGACCATGTAGCTAAATATTCTGAACAAGCAAACACTCTGTCAATGCTCTGTGTGTTTCAAAAAGTCATAATGGAACATTGGAAAATGTGAACATGTTTCAGCTTTTAATGTCCTAATGAAGTGGAGGATGGATTATACCTTTAAGGATGAGAAGTGGCTTCAACATAATTCTACCCTGAAAAAGTGTGCTGAGCTTGATGGCAGCATTAGCAACATTTTCTTTCATTTTCCTGTGAGACTAAAAGAAGAGGCAGCAGATTGTTGCTGCTCTGTTCTTTCTTCTTTCTTGAGCTTTGATTCTAAGGACAGGGCACCTTTTTCATCTTGCTACAGATCTGACTGTTTAAATCTCTGAGGAAAGGTCTCTGTGCAGGAAATGATATAATAAAAAGAAAGTTCTTCCATTTTCTGTATAATTTTTCCCTCTGTGAGCCTGTGATCGGACTCTGAGTTTTATTATGATTCCTAGTTACTTACCAATTGCCTTTTGTGCATTATAATCCTTGGCTTCTAATTTTGTTAGAGGAATATATCTATAAACTACAAGGGCTTCCTCCTATGAGTGTCCCTGGCATATGTTATTATCTTATTTCTATAACAGGGCCTTTACAATGAAGTTAAAGTTGGAAGTGTAGGCATATATTTTCTTTGAATTTAATGAACACCAAGCTATCAGTTCTACATTGGATAGGTGTCATAAAAACACAGAACACTATGTAGTAAGAGAGAATGCAAACATGAAATTAAAATTCTTGCAAAAATACACATGAAATTAATGAATACAATAGTTCATAGAAATCAAATGTGATATATATATATATATATATATATATATATATATATATATATATTGGCAACAGCAGAATGGATTAGTTTTCTTAGAACTTTCATAAAGCCAAACTTGTTTAGAAATGACATCCCCTTATGCTGTGTGTATTTGGGCAAGTTTCTAAGCCTCCCTGTGCAACATTAATAACAATAATGACTAGCAATAATGGTATAGCTATGAGGATCCAATAATGCTTCAAGTATCTATATAGAAAAGTATTGGCTACTATGACTATTGGTATATATATGTTCATTTTAATAGCTATAAGGGAAGATAAGACTCATTAAATACATCATGGTCCTTTGTCTAATATACATCTTTATGTTTTGATGTTCTGTATAAACTGTACCTTTTAATAATAATATAGTACTACATCTGAACAAGTTGAATGGCTCAGAGTAAGATAAATAATGTATTCTAAAGCTTTATATGCATTATTTCTTTTTTTCACATGAAGTACATGCGTCAGATTAAAACTCTATGTATGCAAACTAAGACTGAGAAAGTGGGGGTGAGTTCAGTTTTTGAGTAACTGAAACTGTCTACTTGATTTTTAATGTCTTTTTTCTCTTGGTTAGTATTTTGAGAGCATCCAGAATAGAAGTGGAAGGCAGGAGGGAGATGCTGTGGATGGTCTTTCTGTATGCTGTGAATATGTGTTACTACCATTTGTTAATGAAGAAGCTGCCTTGGCCTATGGCAAGACAGTTTATAACCAGACAGGAAATCCAAGCAAAGATATAGGCAGAAGAAAGGCAGAGTCAGAGGAGATGCTGCGAGCTGCCAGGGGACCAATATGTAATAGAACATAGGTAAAGCCACGAGACACATGGCGACACATAGATTAACAGAAATGGGTTAATTTATGATGTAATAGCTAGTTATCAATAAGCCTAAGACATTGACCAGTTTGCAATTAATATAATCCTCTGAGTGATTATTTTATAAAAAATGGCTGCTGCCCAGGTGGGACCAAGAGAGACTAAGAAACTTCAGTATAGAGGGAGATAATCCCTATTATGTGGGGTTTCTAAACCCTCATTTTATGCTATTTTAAAACTTTGGTTAAAAAAAATTGCTCATCAATAACCTTTCTTGTTATCAAATAAGTCATGCATGAACCATCTATAACTCACTAGCATATTTTCCAAGTCAATTTTCTGAATAACTTTCAGGTAGCTGTTTCATTTCAGTAAATTAAAATTGATCATAGATTATTAAGATTTTATATAATGCATCTGATGTAAACTCAGAAGGGGATAAATAAGATCTAGAACATCCAGATTTAGTATAGCAGCGAAATTCACACAGTTTCATTCACCCATATGATAACAAAGTCACACATTCTCACCCTCCCAAGCAAGGCTGTAGAATTTTCATGCTGGCTTGGGGATTTTTCAATTTGGGGTTTGTGGGATTTGGTTCCTGGATTGGTTGGTTGGTTGTTGTTTCTGGATTTTACAAGGGTGCTTAATAACATTGAGTTAAACTAGGCTTTTGACCCTCTTAAATCATGGATAAAAGCAATCACATCCATTGTCCTCTTTTTGTTTTGTATTCTTGCTTTTGGCTTCATGTGAGGTCCATACTGGAAATCTTGAGTTCGTCTACTTTAGAGAAACTAGAAAGGCAGTGGTTGATTAGGGAGAATTGGGAATTTTTGAAAAGTGCTTCCGTATGCTTTTTGTTTCCCTTTACTGTTCTAACCCTTGATGAGGCCCCTGTTTTGGGCTTTCTTCTGGAATATGTCTTTTAGACCTCTTCACAGGCTTCTGAGGAGTATCATTATGTCCATTGCTTAAGTACAAGCTCCAAACCTTGTGCAGTAATAATTTTCACACATATATTCCCCGACCTCTTAACATACTACCACGTCCACTTGAATTTTCAGAATGATGTCATATCCTGAACTGGCCACTCAGGATAACATGAGTTTCTTGCTGGGCGGTGGTGGCTCACTTCTTTAATCCTAGCACTCGGGAGGCAGAGCCAGATGGATCTCTGTGAGTTCGAGGCCAGCCTGGCCTAGAGCGCGAGATCCAGGACAGGCACCAAAACTACACAGAGAAACCCTGTCTCGAAAACAACGACAACAACAAAAAAGAGGATAGTATGAGTTTCTTTCCACTCCCACCTTAACTCCTCCTGATCTAAGCTTTCGGTCCTTGTCCTTGTTTACATAATGCCTCACTGAAATCCTAGGGGGAAACATGGTTTCTCTGATGAGTGGTTCTTAGTTTCTTCTTACAGATTAGACAGCTACACCTTTTCTCTGGAAACCATGTCTATAAAAGTGAATATGTATCATAACACATACACAAATATGAAGTTATTCAGCATGAATAAAATAGCAATCTGCTACATTGACCAATACCCAGGCAACCTTCAGTTCCAACCCTCTCTCATATTCAGCACAATGAGGTGCTCACACAGACAAGACTGTATAAGGAGGGCAGCAAAATAATAATCAACAATGCTGATGAATAATTAATATAAAAAACTCAGTAAAGATAAATTTTTAATATTTTCAGTTTCTATAAATCTTGAAATTAGCAGTTGAACCCTGCTTAGTGTCTATCTTATTCTGGTTCTTAATATTAAAGGATATTGCAGACTGAGAAATCTTTAAAAGAGTAAGAGGGGCCTGAGACATACAATAACACAATGTCCTCATTGGAGGAAAGCACTCTTGCTCTACTGTAACATCATAAAGGGCATCACATTATGATGCAAGGAAAAGTTATAACAAAGTACCAGAAGCTGATTACCTAATCCCAAAGAAGCTATTGCCTCACAGTTCTAAAGGTTGTTGGTTTAAAATCAAAGGGCCATCAAAACTTGTAGGGGAAATTCCATCCCCTCTCCGTACTTTCTAGAGAATTTCCTAGCAACTCCTGCTGTGTTGGGTTGAGCTACAGTACCTCTTTTCCTTCATTGTCACATATTTTCCATCCCTGTGTCTTACCTCTTCTCAAATGGACAAGAACTATGCCACATTAGATTTTGTCCTACTATCCCATTACTTCACCTTAACTTAAACAAGTACACCTTGAGATACTGAAAGTAGGAATGTATCATTTCTTAGGGGGCATAATTCCCCCTATTACAGTAGGAAAAGCCACTAAGAATTTTGTTAATAACCTACCAAAGACTCTAAGAACAGCCAGGAAGTATGTGTTTTACAAAAAAAATTACTGCTGTACTTGTATCATTTTAAGTATCTTCAAAGTCCTTGCTAATACAGTCACTAAAAATCATACAGCTGAGCTCTGGTACATTAGAAATGAAGAAGGTGGGGTTGAGACAATCAATTTTATCACAGCAAAGGCCTGCAGGATGCACAGGGAGACTGAAAACTTCTCACAGGATCTCCAGGTACTGGTCTCCATCACTGCACATCCCCAACTGTCAGCGACACTTGCCTTCTCACTCCATTTCATCTCCTTTCGTGTGTGAACTTTAAGCTCACTTCCTGAGTCTAGTTTCAGTCATATTCACTATCTCAGGCAGTTCCTTGCTCGGTTTTTCTTACTTGTTTGATGTAGCTCAGTCCTTCTGTCTGACCTTGTTTTAGAAGTAGTTGCTTAAAAGCTGTGCGTTCTTACTCCATTTATCACTAAAAAGTTTTTCCTCTGACAAAACCGAGTTAAATTTTCCTCTTCTGGGACTGCAGTCCTTGTGTTAAGGAAGATAAGCCCTCAAGCAGAGATGTATTCATTCTCTAGGGTGGCTTTTCTACAGTGTGGCCCTGGGCCACTTCCTGGCTCTGTACAGGGAACTGCACACTCCCCTCAGGGTGCCCCAGGCCACTGCTCCCTCAGTGTTCTCTCCTCAAACTTCTTTGGCTGCCTCTGCCTGTGGGCTTTCCTGGAACTTCTGGCTGAAGACTAAAATGCTGACGACCTGTATTAACATTTCTTTCTGTCACTAGGTATACATACTAGGACATTTCAGTATAATAGTTTTCTCATAATTTTCATATGGAATCAGCAGTATTTTAAAAAAAATATGTATAGTATAGCAGAGTTACAAATCGGAAAACTGTTATCATATCACTTGGTAAAAAGCATCTGGTGGGGGAGAGGGGCCAATGACTACATATATATGTGCGTTTGTATCCATTTGCATATATTTGTGTGTGCATGTAAATATATAAGCATATATATTTTGTTATATTTGTGTGTGTGTGTGTGTAAGAGAGAGAGAGAGAGAGAGAGAGAGAGAGAGAGAGAGAGAGAGAGAGAGAGAGAGAGAGAGAGCAGGCATATGCTATTGAACCCATGTAGATGTTAATGGACAACTTTGAGGATTCTGTTCTCTCTTTACAACTATGGATCCACGTTTCAAACCCAGGGTCATGGAGTTTGTGTATCAACTGCTTCACCTCTTTCCCCATCCTTCCTACCATAATTCTTTTCTATGTGATTCATCCCCTATATCTGAACAGGCCAAGAAAAAAATAGTTTTTTGATTTAAAGTGTAAGTAATGGGACAGTTTTAATAGGATTTTACACTGACCTACTTACTTACTAACACAGGAGTAAACATACTTCCAGCCTATTCAGGATATGGGAATCAGCAAGCTGAGAAATGTGGAGATGGAGTTATTTTTTCAAATAGTCTATCTTTTCTGTATTTGAGAAACTAATAAATGTGTTAATATTCTAGAATCTTTATAGGGAAAACATCCTTACCTACAAACACATTCTGCTTCTTCCCTCTCTCAATCATACACATTCATATTTGTGTGAGAAATCAAAAGGAAAATACAATGAGATATTTTCCATATTCAAATAAAATATGCGTTTATGTGAGTGGATAAGTCAGATATGAAAGGCAGACTCAGTGTTTTCTTTCCTTTTTCCTTTCCTTAACTTGCTTTTATCACAACTATTTCAAGTTTCATAATAGTAATCCCACATTTTAAAAATATGTATGTGCATGCCCTGGGGGATATCACTTAAAAATGCTGCATTTGTTTTCTACTAGTACAAGAAAAGAAACACATTTGATTGGTACCAACAAATAAAATCATATAGCTTTTAATCATATTTATCCTTTGCAGAATACCTGTACTTTCCATCAACAGAATACTTAAGAATTATGATTTCTATTCTTTCATTATTACAGAAAACTTCCTCTGTTATATGCTATTGAACCCATGTAGATGTTAATGGACAACATGCTGGAAGATGTGAAAGCTTTGGATTCCTCATATTTTATAGCAATTTTCACACTTTTGTCCTTTTTTATCTCCTACTTCATGAAAGCTTGCATCTCTGCCTTTCCCTCCTAATTTCATCCCTTTGAAAACCCCAATCACAATGCTGTAACCTGTTTCTTAATTTTGAAGGCAGGTAACACATTTACTACTTTTTGTGCATACTGGCTGTATGGCTTTATGAAAGCTACCCAGTCTTTTATTACTTATGAGGAGATGAGAATTATACATGGTATAGAAGGACAAGGTAATGAAGAAGATGTCAAAAAATTAACAGAATTTAAATAAGAAAATATTCAAAACTGGATAACTGACTGTGCTACTAGTTCCATTACAACAAGGTAAGGAAAAGTAAAAGTTAATTGTCATTTGAGTGAAAGGATTGGCTTAGTGAAATGACCCACTCTATTGTCCTTCAATAAGAAGTTGATGAAGACTCTTTGAGGTGCAGCGGTATCTGGAATGTGCTTTTACAGTCAATGTAATCAAATGAAAGTATGATACCGGGCACAATTACACAGAGAGAGAGAAAGACACATATACACTAAGGAAGTGAGTATACATATACAAATAAATGTGTAGATTTATATAGATACTGGTGCAAAAAAATCCATGAATACATAGTACAGAAATGAAATTTCATATATGTTGTTATACCAATTTATCTACATTTTTCTAAATGTTAAAGTTAATTTTATTCCAGAAATTAATATCTTACATTCAAATCACAAAACAATGTCAGAGAAACCACAAGTAATGACATATGTCTACTTGAACAAAAACCAGAAATTATCAATACTGATAAATTAATCCACTCCAAATATAAATCCAAATGAAAAAATTCAAAACATTTTTAAGGATAGATTTTTTTAGTAAATATTTACATATTGGGAAATCATTCCTTCACAGTTGAAGAGACGATAAAATGAATTCAGTTGCAGGTGATTCATAATTCATATAAATTCATTTTTTAAAGAACTGAGCCCTAACAGTTATTAATTATTAGAAGATTTACAGTACATTTAAGAACGATGCATAGCCATGGCTGCTGGAAAAGAATGGATCCTTGCCAAATAGCATGGAAATAAGTGTTGCATTTATACATAGGGAAAGAGGATTTAATTCCATCATTATTATTGCCGTTTTTAACAGCAATATGACTGCACAGCAGCCACCATAATTATTGTCACAGGCTGGGAGGTTGTGGGAGGGCAAGCACATTTTTATAGATTAATAATCTCTTGAGGTCACAGGGTACCAAATGTGTTTCTTCTGTGTTGGGGAGCGGGGGAGGAGTGGGCACTGGCTCTGATGGAGTCTGTGCAGGCTGAGTGTCTGCCTAAACATCTGAACCAGGAAATGAAGCTTTAAAATTCACTCAGTTCAACTACAGCAAATGTGGGTAGGCAGAAGTGCAACCCTGATTAGTATGCTTCCTCCTTTTAAACAATGCTAGTCAGAAGACATACTGAAATGGTGATGTTTGCCTCTCCTGAAATATTCGCTTTGAGTTTTCTTTCTTTTTTAGTGTATTTCATTCTGTGACTGCTCCATAAACTTGTGCGAGATATATATATCTCATATCCATTTATTTTTATCTCCCTCCAACTCCCCCCAGTGCCTCACCCTTCATCACTCTCCTAGCCTCATGTACTCTCTATATATTTTGTTTTATTTTTTGTTATTAAAAAAACCTTTGAGTCCCGGGTGTGGTGGTGCATGCCTTTCATCCCAATACTCAGGAGGTAGAACCAGGCGGACCTCAGTAAGTTCGAGGACAGCCTGGTCTACAGAGCGAGTTCTAGGACAGCCAGGGCTACACAGAGAAACCTGTCTTGAAAGACCAAAGATTAATTAATTAATTAACTCCAAGTCCAATTAATGCTACTCATAGACAGAAAGGTTTATGGCCGTTCCCTGGGACAAAAGCAACCTATTAGAATCCACATCCCCAAAGGGGAGTGAGTCTCCTTCCCTTAGCAGTTTCTTTATAGGGTAAAGTCTTGAAGGCCACGTCCTGATCAGTGCTGCAATTTTATCTGGCTTGTTCTTGTGCGGGTCTTACAGGTAACCACAGCGGCTGTGGTTTCTTGTGTCCAACAGCCACAACATCCAGAAGTCAGCATTTCACTGTGGTTCTTTCCATCATTTGGCTGTTACACTTTTTCCACCCCCTCTTCATTGATGTTCCCTGAGCCTTGGATGGTGGGAGGTTGGTATAGACAACCCATCCACGGTTGAAGAACTCTGTGTTATTTATCCCCAGCTACCACAAGCAAGAAGTAGCATTTCTGACCAAAGGCGAGGGGAGCACAATGCTATGGTATAAATGAAAATAATTATAATGCAGTTTGACAGAAATACCATTTCCTTTCTTTAATTCCCACATTTCAATCAAACATTGTGTATATATACAGTCTACTTAAAATAAGACATTGACATTTGACACTGCAGTACCAAACTACTGACTTCCCTTCTTCAATTCACTTAAGATGTGTTTTGTTAAGTATGGTAGGAGATATTTCTTTCAAGTTAAGTTAATAGCTACAATTTTTATTAAAATAAAGATGTGTCCATGTTTGGGATGGATCTCAGTTAGCATTTATGTTGCATTTCTGATGGTATAAGTACTGGAAGAATAAAATACCATTAAAGAAACAAAAAAACTCAAGCTGAACAATCATATGTCAGTTTCTTACTATCTGAAAACATTACTTGGGAAAATAAGGTATGTTATGTCCTCTACACTTAGTTATGATTGTTGTGATTTGCACATGAACTTTCCTCTATAAGCGCATGTGTTTAAACACTAGGTTTGCAGGCTGCAGCTCCGTTTTGGAAGTATCTGGAACCTTTCTTTCAGGGGTGGTGTCTTACTGTAGGAAATGTGACACTGGAGGCAGGATTTGTTTGAGGTTCATAGTCTAGCTCCTCTTACTGTTCTCTCTGATTCATGTATGTATATGAAATGTGATCCCTCAGCTTCCTGACAGCCAGGCCGGCCTCACATTCTTGTTATTCTTTCTCCACCACAGAGGACTTGATCTCTTTGGCACCTGAACAACCAAACAAATCCTTTGTTCTCTAACTTGCTTTTGGTCCTGGTATTCTATCAATGCAACAGAAAAGTAATACAATGATGTAACATAAATTTAAAGTCAAAGACTTATATATAATGATAGTTCTGGAACTGAAACTTTTTACAGACTTTCTCCTAAGTTACTAAATAAGTTTCCTTTAATTCATGCTCAACCATGTGATTAATATTTATTAGGAAATCTTATAATATCTTGAGAAGTATACTGATGAGATTTAGAGAGGGATTTTATCCTCAAAAGACATCCCAACTATTTGGGAAAGATATGCTCTGGAGAAATGAGCATATTTGCCTTCCAAAATATCAACTGTATTTATTCTGTAAAACCAAAAATGTTTTAACCAAAAAAGTGAACAAAGATTATAAAATTGATTACCTTTGATACCCACATTTCTCTAATATGGAAATAATTTATTTCCCTCTATTATGTACTAAACATCAGGAAGTGTATTCTTTAGGCACTGTAATCCACAGCACGGTACTACCGTGAGAGAAAGAGTTTGTGAGGAAAAGTGAGAGACCTGCTGTAACTTGCAACTATGTCCAGCAAATCAGAACATACAGCTACTTACACTAGGTTACTAGAACACCTCACTCGTAATCATTTTATCTTTATTTTCAATCAGCTTCAGAATATTAATAACCTTCTGATATTCTTTTTTCTTCCTTTTATCAGTTTCATAGACACAGACAACGAACATATTCTATCATCCCTTATCTTTTTTCTTGGCAGATAAAAGCATTGGGCTGGATGGTATGGGATTGGGATAGAATTGGATAGTTTTTGAATTTAAAATCAAGAAATAACTGGAACATAGATAGCATACTAGTGTTAGTTCAAAACTAGTTTCTCTGTTTTTCTCTTGTCTCAGCCCTTTGGTTACTTTTCCAAGAAGCTCGATGACAATTGCGTTTATTTCTAAGCCCATGAAACAAAAACTCTCTGGTCATGTTTGGCTGTCAGTTTTGAATTCTCCAAATGGAAGGTTGAATCAAATCGCTCCCAAGCAGACATTTTGATGTAACCTCAGTCACCATTCACACATTCTTTTATCTTCAGTACAGTTCTCCTTTGATTAACTGCTTGGCCACAGATGAATGAATGATAGTTCTACTATAGTTAAGGGAGAGTCCTGAAATTCCCATTCATGGTACATTTGGATTTTTTATATTGAGAAAATATCTGCCACTTATGGAGGTATAGAGTTCCCCCTTGGGTATGACCCTGCCTATTTCTCTCATAGGAGAAGCACTCTTCTGCTGCCTGCTGATTTCTAATCCCCTTTGACCTTGCCACCAAGCTTCTTATTTCTATGATCGCTATCCCCTACATTCTTGTCTGGCCTGAGCACAAGAGCAAAGAGCTGCTCTCTGCAGCATTCCTTTCTTGATTTCTCCAGCCAGCCTTGTGACTTAAGATTTCTGACAGAGGAAAGCAGGATCCAGGCTCAATAGCTCTATAGTTGTACATGCATCAAATTCTCTTGAGCCTACATCATTCTGGTTGATGGACTGCTAGTGCAAAAGTTAACTATGTGTGTGTGTGTGTGTGTGTGTGTGTGTGTGTGTGTGTGTGTGTGTCTGTGTGTGTGTTGTCATAATCTGATAGACAGAATGATGTAGGCTGGAACCTTCATAATAAATTCTCATTTATACATTATAAATCCATTTAAAGAAGGTTCTTCATTCTTCTAGTAAATATAACTAGTTTTGAATAAGGTTCTTGATGAGGTTTTCTAATTTTAGTATTTACTGTCTGAGTTTATTTGGATACCATTCATTGGGAAGGGTATGTAGTTATTGCCTGCTATCTTCTGCTTCAGACACTATTTGGAATTATAAAAATGCATTTACATTTTTATGCACTGCCTTGTCTCTTGTAGAACACAAGAAAACTAACTCTAATACCTGTTAACCTTAATGTCTATACAAATCACTGGGAAAATAGGCTTGCAGCAAAGGATGCTGAGACAGTCCTTTGTACCTCCGTTCCCCACTGCTATGCAAAATATTTAGCAGCATGAAAACAGCTTAATAGTCATAGAGTCATTGGTTCCATCATTTCAACCCCTGGGTGCATCCAACCTAAGTATGTTTCTATAATCCTTATTTTACAGGATTCTTAGGAAGAAAGAGAAATCAGAATGCATGCCCAACATAATGCTGTCAATATTTATGACACCATGTAAATCTAATCCATGTTGCTGAGGGAGAAAAAAACACACCTCAGCTTCTTAAAATCCAATAGCTTACAAATAATAAAGTTTGCTTTGGATGATTAATAGTAAGAATCCTGCTTACACATCTCTACCCTGATCTTTTAAATCATATCACATCTTCTTTTCACTTAGTAAGAATATAGATGATTTGTATACCTTTGTTTGATTTATAGTTTTGAAGTAGAGCTCTTGAAAAGCTTATGTTAAAATGAAAATCAATAATGCTGATGTGAAAAGGGCCCTGTAAGGTGCACTTCCTTCTCTAGCCTCAATGCTATCCAGAACACAATTTCCTAATATATCATTACCAAATGTTATTTGATCCTTACCTTTAATAATGTGAGTGTAAGAGTTATTCTTATTAACTTAATATATAACCTTCAATGTTTAGTTGAATTATTAACAGCTATTAATAATTTTCCTCCTATACATTATCACAAAGTCCTAGCCTTAAGTAATTAAAATAAATTTCAGAATTTCAAGTCTATTCATCTCAATGATAGACCAAAGTACAAGTTCATGGAAGTCTAACTTGTCCCAACATTGAGTCTTTTTGAATTACTGTCAGAGCATGTGTGAGGAACTAGGGTGACCTCATAACAGCCTTACCACCAAAAAGTCTTACCCCAGCATGGATGGTGACTTACTTGTCCACTGCTTAGATACCATCTCCCTTTGGTCAACTTTGCACAGTCAATTAATATACTCTCTCACCTCCTGAGACTACAAGACCACATATAGATAGGTGACAGAAAAATTGGAGGGTACTGGCTGAGATATCAGTTGTTGTGACTCATAGATATTACCATTCTTTCCGATGAATATAGTAATGGCTCTTTGGCTCAGAAAACAGCATTTTTCAATTTTCTAGGTGTATGAAATGAATTACTATACTTGTATTAATTTGCAAAAAAATCTATAATATTTTGCTATTTGATGTACTGTTGAATTCAGTCATTGAGAAGCTCATAAACATATAAAGCAGTTAACAAAATATTCACAGTTCAAAAAATGAAAAAACAAGTATATCTGGTTAGTAAGGCAGAGAATGGAGAAAGTGTTAATCATAAAACAGCTGCTTTTAACAGATCCGTAATAATTTAGTAGAGTGATGCCTACATTGTAATGCTGTTGTTTTACTTTCATTGGATTTGGGGTTTTGCTTTGATTTATATTTTTATAACTGAGAATTAAACCCAGATTCTCAGGCACATCAGGCAAGCACTTCCACTGAGCTGCAATTCCAACTATTTATAAGTTTTGGAAAGTATTGAATCCATGCTGAAAGGAGAAAATACAATTTCTAAATATTTTTCAATTGAAAAAAAGTTTTCACTTTCCAAGATAAGTCATTGAAATACTTCCAAAGCCTTCCTTGTGAAAAATTGTTTAAAAGTCCTGAAATGATATGATTATAATGTAAAATGAATATATGTTGTCCTTTTTATCCTCCATGATTAAAACAAATACCTGTGTTTGTGTTTAGTCTGTAAGATAAACCCTCTCAACTTCCAAATTTTTTATTACTGTCTCCTTGGAACTCATTGAAAAAAATCAATAAATCCTTCATGTTTCATTGACATGTCTATGTGTTCCAACATGACTACTACTTTAGAAGGTTAGTCTTACTGTATATACTGCTGATGTGATAGTCAAGCTCTTACAAATGCTCCTGCCTCAGCCTCCCAAATGCTGGGACTACAGGCATGAGTTACCATGCTCAGCTACTCATGTTCTACTTTATATAACATAATATTAAAATTTTAATGTTATTTCAATTTTTTGAAAATCATTTTTTCAAGATGACCAACATTTGGATCTAATTGTCTGACTTGTGAAACGTGCTGAAACATGATCTGTGTATCTCAAATTTTTTTCTCAAACAAAGAAACAGTGTTGATCACTAATCCTTCCTTAGAAGGTCATTTCTCATTCTCTGTCTCTCTCTGTCTCTGCCTTGTCTCTCCCTCTGTCTCTGTCTCTATGTCTCTGTCTGTCTCTCTGTCTCTGTCTCTCTGTCTCTCTCTCTCTCTCTGTCTCTCTCTCTCTCTCTGTCTCTCTCTGTCTCTCTCTCTCTCTCTCTCTCTCTCTCTCTCTCTCTCTCTCTCTCTCTCTCTCTCTCTCTCTCTCTCTCTCTGTGGGTGTAACAGTTAGTTTGTCCTGAATTCTATTATGTGGGGGCTCTTAGGCAGGATTTGTTTCATTTATTTATTTTTAGATTTCCTTGTGTTTGTCTTTTTTGTGCCTCATTGATACTTAAGGAATACAAAAAGACAGAGGGAGGAAGTCTTTCAGTAGTGGAACATACCTTTAATACCGGCACTGGAGGTAGAGGCAGGTAGATCTCTATGAATCAGAGGCCAGCTGGTCTACATTGTTTGAGGACAGCCAGAGATGCATAATGAGACACCGTATCAAAACAAAACAAAAAAACCCCAAAAATTCAAAACAAACAAGCAAAAACCAAACCAAATCAAGCCAAAACAACAACAAAAACAGAGGTGAGGGAGGAGAGGTTGTATTTTTTACATTTTGTACAGACATTGTGAGAATTATTTTTTAAAAAATCACCAATTTATAATCTTACATTTTCAATATATTTTCCTTTACTAAATAACAACTCAAGGTTTTGCACCTGAGTTACTCTATTTTAAATATTACCATCAATTAAGACATCTATTTTTGTTCAACAATGTTAAAAATAGTTGCCTTTGTTGATAATTTTATAGTATAATGATGTAAAGCAGTAAGCTTGAACATCTTTAAGATTTACTCACAACTCGAAAAGTCTATGATCTATTATCATGTAGTGGCACATAGTGTCCACTTACTCTTTTACTTTATGTGTTTATCACGTACCTATCGGTCAGGATTTGTCCTAGGACTTCAAAGAACAAAATGGTCCAGAAGTCTGACTTCTAGATGCCAATCACTCCCTTGTCTGACACACAAAAATACTCACACTTTGATTACGTTTTTGGATGAGTAAATAAAAGTTCAGTGCCTCTGGAAATGATTCTGCATTTATAAAACAGTTCAAAAATAGTTATGCAGTTTTACCTTCAGGAAAAACTACTAATTAACAGTACAAGCAAGCATTTTGCATAACATTTCCTTTTTCTGTCCTATGTTTCCTTCTTTTCTTTTGAAATGTTTCCTTGATTACTTTTTCTCTTTAGATGCTCAAGGGAGAAAGTATTTTGGGTGGTGTACCAATTTATTCTAGATGATGGCACACTAAAAGTTAACCAATATTGTCTCCTAATACAAAAAAAATGAGACAATAAAAAGGGGAAAATCATCCCCACAGAATTGCTGAATCAAATAATTTGTTAGTAAGTAATGACAGTTTGACCCTTATTATGAAAATACTGAAAATTTAAAAGAGAGATCCTCAGCCTCCTGAGTTGCTGGGACTGAAGGAATGTACCCTCAACAGACCATTCCCCATTTTTGTAACATAT
The DNA here is from genome assembly GCF_949786415.1 of Peromyscus eremicus. Taxonomy (NCBI): domain Eukaryota; kingdom Metazoa; phylum Chordata; class Mammalia; order Rodentia; family Cricetidae; genus Peromyscus; species Peromyscus eremicus. Next base: position 37,526,346 of record NC_081425.1, on the reverse strand, counting down.
ACTTTTGTCCAAATACTCTGTTCCACACAATAAGCCTTAGAGTATTTACAAACAAGGCTGAGCAGAGCACAAAGACCACCATTTTATTTACATATCCCTTAAAGTCCCTATTATCACCAAGTCAGATGTAGTTTCTGCTAAAATGACTATTAACTCTATATGAATTATTAATTTTAGTGTTTACTTGGAAGTACTAATATTTCAAAATCTTGTATTTTAGTATTTTAAATTACCATAACTTATTCAATATTAGCATACAATATTTATGTTTGGTATGCACTACAATTGATAGAGTTATGATTACAATAAGCGTTAGAACTGGGGACACTGGCAAGGGCCATTAACTGAGTCCTTCTTTCATTATCAAGTAACAGTTCCTTTATTATTGTGACTATGTATTCTCGTTCTTTTGTGTTGCACTGTTAGTAACCTAATGAGTATTCTCTTGTCATCTTTATACCTATTCTTTACTGTGAATATTGGAACATTCTCTTATTTTTATTAACCCTAATTTTATTATAATTTTTTCCGTAATTTAACAATTTAAATTTCAGGTCACCTACTTGTGATATAGGGATGAAATGACTATTAGGTTTTTTCATTATATAGGTCATTTCATCCCTATATAATGAGTCACATGGATCAATCACTTGATCATCATTCAACTGATATAATGAGTTGGTCAGAATTATTTATACCTTGTGCTATAAATAGCATGGCAGGTACTTTAAGATAGTGTCTAAGATTTTTATTGAAGAATAGACTTTTGTAATGTTAAAAAAGTTAGTAGGCCATCATCTAATACATACATTCCTCAAATTCAACACACTGACTTTCAGAATGATCATCTACCATGGGAGTAACTGTTAAACAAGTTACTCTCTTCTGCCTAATGGACCACTCAGAATTTCAACTCAACAATAACTAAACACATGTTTTATAGTTTTCGGTTTTCAAATACCTAGTATATTGTCAAGTCCTGAGGGATACTCAATAGTTCTTTGATTAGGAATTTGTTTCTGAGTGAACCATAAGTAACAAGGAACATAAACAATAGCATCTTCCATATTTTGTTAATATCAGATTAACTATAAAAGAGTCTAGAAACATCTGTCTAGTATGAAATATACAACATAAAAACACTTGATAAAAATGAATAAATTGATATATTTATATAGGCATATTATATATACTTCATATATAAATCTCTTTAATGATAACCCTCCTCAATAGATCTTACACTTGATCTAAGATGTATTATATATTACAGCATTAAAATTTTATGGTTCTATATTTGCATGAATACATACATAAATATGAATATGTAGATATACGTCTTTTTATATGTACAGGCATATTTGAAATATTTTACAGATTATTATCAATACTAGCCATTATTAAAAGTGACCAAATATGGAGAACATATAATTTTAATACACATTATATTTTAAACAAATATGTTTCTAACTTCAAACTTAAAAGTATATGAAATGATTAAAATTCACAAAACATAAAATTGATAAATTATTTTATAGATTTTTCAACTATTGTAGACTTTGAAATTTGGAGTGATTCTGTGAAGGCTGTTATTATTATTATTATTATTATTATTATTATTATTGTTATTATAGATTTTAAGAAATTCTACTATTTTCTAAACCAAATATATATCATGAAGGAAGAAGGAAAAGCATTGCTTCATTTACTTCTCTGTAACTGATATTTGGTGCTTGATCAGGCATCACACCTACTAGCAACCTATTTGTAGATGGGGTGTAATTAAATCTGCTGATGAGCATATGAGTATTATGTCATTTTTAATGAGCGTTTAATGTCATACTCAAGTAGAAAACCATGAGACCTTAAAGGCATGAAGATTTATTTAAATTATTCAAATTTACTCTACCTTATTTTTAACCATATAAGCAGAATAATGCAAAAAAAACCCTGTATTTATTCTATGGAATTTTAGGGATTATATTTTACACATTTCGTGTCCATAAATCTGGACTTCATTGAACTGGAGTCAGAGCTCTCATCTATGATGTAATGTGGAGTATTAGAAGGTAAACAAAATTATTGTTGCCAAGAAATACTCTCCACAACCTGCCAGCTCCTCAGTTGATCCATATTGTGGCCCACAATCTTGGCACTAGACAAGCTGGCTAGGCTCTCCTCTCTGCGCAGGCGTTATACTGTCTAATATCTGGAAAGTGTCATCACTCAGAATATGAAGATGTAGCTGAGCTGTGCCATATTTGTTTCTTCACTCTGATAGTGACTTGAATGAAATACTAGAATGAGAATAATGTATATTTTGCCATATGAATAGCTTAGGCATGTTTAATTTCAGTAAACTAAGGTAATGGGATATATGATCAAAGTACATTACATATACATGTATGAAATTATCGAAAAATAAACATGAAAATATTATAGGAAAAACTATAAGCAGTGTTGCCAAATGGAAGTTTTATATTTACTTCTAAATCAGTTAAGTATTTTGTCTCTAGATTATGCTTATCTTTATATTTTTATATTTCTGAAGTACATGAGGTGTCTTACTTTGTTATGAAGACCTATTGTGTATAAATTTCTTCCTTCCTTCCTTCCTTCCTTGCTCACTCCCTTCCTTCCTTGATGTCTTTTTTTCCTGTCTTTTTCTTTCTTTCTTTCTTTCTTTCTTTCTTTCTTTCTTTCTTTCTTTCTTTCTTTCTTTCTTTCTTTCTTTCTTCTTTTTTCTTTCTTTCTTTCACTCTCTTGCTCTCTGTCTTCCTTCCTTCTTTCCTCTTTCCTTGCTTCTTTCTTTCCTTTCTTTCTTCCTTCCTTCCTTCCTTCCTTCCTTCCTTCCTTTCTTTCTTTTGATGATTTAAGCAAATGGTAGTAAAGTGTGCTTTCTAAACCTTACCTCATGAGATACACTTCTTGCATGAAACCTTCCTCCATAAAATTCTGTTTTATTTAGTATGTAGGTTTTCTATGGCTGCCCTAACAAAATGCTATAAACTCAGAGTCCTGAAAAACAGGAATCCATTGTCTTCCTGTTCTAGAGGTTTAAAAATTCCCCAATTAAGGTATCAGGAAGCCTATGACCTCTCAATAATAGGTAGATTCCTTTGCTCACCGTTACTTCGAGAGAATACAATAGCCTGTCAGGTTGGTTGATTGTTATCACTTTTAATTCTTTGGAATCACTTTGGCTGTCTATTATCCTTGTGGTTATTCTTCTTGAGAAGACATTAGTCACACTGGGTTAGGGCCCTTTCTAACTGACAATAGCCTCATTTCAACAAGATTATAAAGTCCTGAGTTTCAGGTTAGCCATGTTAGAGTAAGGACTGTATGTGTAGGAACTGGGACTTATAAACATCTCTCAGGGAGCTGGTTCAACTCTTTACATTTAATGTCTAGAGTAAGGACCCCAAAGTGATAGGTCCTATTGTTCTGACACTACAGAGGGTCTTGTTAGTCTTTTTTCTTCTTTTCACTGAATTTATTGATTGGAGAATAATATAAAAATCCATCATCTTTGCTATGCCATAGTTCATAAGACTTTAGAACCCAAAACATATGGGAGTGTCATCCTTGAGTGGCCTTAATCACACTTGCTTATTATTTTTATTATTTTTCATTCATATTAAGCTAGAATGTTCACCAATTTAGAAGCAGGTTATAGTTACAGGAATTGAATAACTTTCATAAGTTTTTTAACTTTTAAAGGTAATATCTAAACATTAGTCACTTGTCACAACTTGCTTAATTTCAAATCCATGTCATAATAACAGAAACCTAGTGGTTCAAAGGATCTTGAGAAATGAGCTTAGAAATGGCTGATGCTTGGAGAAGAAAGTATCATCACATAACCTCCAATAAGAAACCTCTTACAAGAAGGAATTTGAATTCTGACATTTTTATTCTATTTTTAGGGCTGCTGGATTGTTGGTACTTTTAATTTTAATGTGTATTATTCTCATTGTTTATTAAAAATCGATTGGCCTATAGCTGGGCAGGAAGAAACTGGGTGAGACAGTCTGACAGAGAGAATTCTGTGAGGAAGAAAGGTGGAGTCAGTAGAGTTGCCAGGAGAAAAAGAGGGAGAAAGACATGCTGGAGGACAGGTAAAGCCATGAGCCAGGTGGCAATATATAGATGAACAGAAATGGATTAATTTAAAGTTGTAAGAGCTAATAGTTAGTAATAAGCCTGAGCTATAGGCTCAGCATTTATACTTAATATTAAGACGCTGAGTGGTTATTCGAGAGTGGCTGCCAGCACAGAAAAACTGTACCAACAGTCCACAGCTTTTCCTCTTCTGTAGAAACAAAGGCAAAACTTCTTCCCCAAGGTAACACATTTACTGGTTTACATTCCGAGGTCAACACATCTTTAAAATGTACAAGCTGATTTAATTTAGCAGGTTTTTTTTCTACTGTCCAATGTTTCTAGGCAGCTGTTGATCCTTTTCTGCATCAATATAGAATGTAGGGGCTCCAGAAACTGGTGTCCCTTTTACTATGTGAGACAGAATCCAAGTAGTTCTTTTTATAAACTGAAGTCTCTTGCTCTGGGAATATTTGTTGTTAATCTCTCCCAAAAATAACTGAAAGTTCTTTGCCAATGTTCTTTTTGCCTGGATGACCTGTTCATTGGTGAGAGTGAAGTACTGAATTCTTTCAAAATTAATGTGTGAGATTCAATGTGTGATTAAAGCTTTAGCAATGTTTCTTTTCAAATGTAGATGTCCATGCATTTAGAGCATAGATGTTAAGAATTTCAGTATCCTCTTTGTGTACTTTTCCTTCGATGTGTATGAAATATCCTTCTCCATCTCTTTTGATTAATTTTGGTTGAAAGTCCATTTTGTTAGATATTAGAATATCAACACCAGCTTTCTTCTTATGTCTATTTGCTTAGAAAATCATTTTTTCCAACCCTTTACTCTGAGGTAATAGTTATCTTTGGTGTTAAGGTATGTTTCTTGTATGCAGCAGAAGAATGTGTTAAGTTTTCATACCCATTCTGTTAACCTGTATGTTTTTATTGGTGAATTGGGTCCATTGACATTGAGAGATGTTAATGACCAATGACTGTTAATTTCTCTGGTTAGTTTGAAAGAAAATAGTTCCCAAATGAGTGGCACTATTAGGAGATGTGGCCTTGTTGGAGAAAGTGTGTCACTGGGGGGGAGGGCTTTGAGGTCTCTTTTGCTGAAGCTTCCCTCAGTGTGATTTTCAGTTGACTTCCTGTTGCCTGCAAGATGTAGCACTCTCAGCTCTAGAAACATATCTGCATGAATGCCACCATGCTCTCTGTCATGATGAAAATGGACTGAACCTCTGAAACTGTAAGTGAGCCACCCCAATTAATGTTTTCTTTATAAGAGTTGCCATGGTCCTGATGTTTCTGCACAGCAATAAAAACCAAAACTAAGATAATTCCTCCTTTTTCGTTGTTGCTGTTGGTTTTGGTAGTGTGTGTGTGTGTGTGTGTGTCTGTGTCTGTGTCTGTGTGTGTGTGTGTGTGTGTGTATGTGTGTCTGTTTCCCTTCTTTAGGTTTTGCTGATATGAAATTATTTATCACCTGTGTTTGCGTGGGTGTAATTAACCTCCTTCAGTTGGAATTTTCCTTCTAGTATCTTCTGTATGGCTAGATTTGGAGATAGATAATGTTTAAATTTGACTTTGTCATGAAATACCTTATTTTCTCCACCTATAGTGATTGAAGGTTTGGCTGGGTATGGTAGTCAGGGTTGGCATCCTTAGTCTCTTAGAGTCTGTAGGACACCTGTCCAGGTCCTTCTGACTTTTAGAATCTCCACTGAGAATTCAGGTATAACTCTAATAGTTCTGCCGTTATATGTCACTTGGCATTTTTCTTTTGTAGCTTGCAACATTCTTTCTTTGTTCTGTATATTTAGTGTTTTGGTTATTATGTGGCACTAGAACTTTTTTTTCTGGTCCAATCTATTTGGTTCTGTTGTCTGTTGGAGACCTGAACTTTTCTAATGAGGACATTGGGGAAGTGGATCTGGAGGAGAAGGGAGGTGTAAGAGGAGCTAGAAGTGGCAGAAGGGGAACTGTGATTGGAATTTGTTGTATGAGAGAAGAATATATTTTCAATTAAAAATGGAAAAAATAAAACTGACTATCTGAAAGAAAGAAAGAAAGAAAAAAGAAAGAAAGAAAGGAAAGAAAAAGAAAGAAAAAGAAATTCTATGAGCTGTTCATTGGGTCATGAAGACATAATTCAAGAGAAACTTTAGCCAAGATGTACTTGCAGTATGTATAGCCTGCTAGGCTGAACTTCTTGACTTGGATTTAGACAAGGTTCCACTGATTCTAACACACAATACATTTGTGTGTCTTTCTTTTCATAATTTTTGAAAACTTCATTATTACTGAAAGGTATATGATATATATGTGTGTGTGTGAGTGCACATATGAAGGAGGATCAGAGATTAATTTTTAGGACTTGGTGCTAACCCAGATGGTCAAACTAAATGGCCTAGGACTTTACTACTGAATCATCTTACAACCTTAGATTTTTTATATCTACTGAAAAGTTAGATTTGGCCATTTAACATTTTAAAAGTACAAAATTGATTAATTCTGATACCCATTTTTAAATGATGATAATAGTTATATAAAGAGACAAAAAATGTCCATTTTCAGGATATTTCTTTTGTCTCTTACATGTCACTAAAAGCTTTGATGCATTGTCACTTAACAGTGAGAATGGCTCGGTGAGACAGATATTTCTCTTTTCTTTTTAAAATTATTTCTATTTTTGAGATTATAATATAATTATATCATTTTCTCTTCCCTTCAAACTCTCCCACATACCTTTCCTTGGTCTCTTTCAAATTCATCATCTCTTTTTTATTAACTGTTACATGTGGAAGGGAAAGACCATGAAGCCTCCTCAGCAAATAATTCTTGGCTACTAAGAAATGCTGAGAAATAGTCTTCCCAGGAAAGAGTACACCAATTGGTTGACCAATACCAAACTGGTCAGCCCTGAGAACATACATACAAGTAACATTATAGAGATTAAAATGGTTATATTTAGAATATATATATGTCACACAATTCTTTCATATTAACTTATTTTTATTTTTCTCAGTTGTGGAGGGTGTGGAGTATTAGATCAGAATACAAACATGGTGAAAGCCCTGTTGAGAACTCTCTTCCAAGTTTGCAGATAGAATTCTTCTTGCCACATCCTATTTGGGAAGGAATCTTAAGAAACCCTTATGTAAAACATAAAATGTCCTTCAGCTGGTTGTATGCTTCATCATTGATGACAATTGTGGAAAGATAAATGAAAACAAACAAACAAAAATGAACATGCAAATTTTCCCATTAAGTAGCTTTACTATCTCAAAATATTACTGTGCCAGACATCTGGCTCACAGGGGAAAGTTCTATCTTATTTCTTTCTTGGTACCAACTAATATTTACTCTTGTCCTGGGAGAGGCTTTCTGCTGTACTCATCAGACACTCCCCACCCTGGGTTTGATATTGATTTGTGTACAAACAGATAGATATTAAAGAGGGTGCAAGGGTAGAAATTGTTACAATTTTCCAGGGCTGGTGTTTTCTTCTTTTTGAGCTCTTAAGAAAGTTATGCAAATACCTTTATTAATGCTCCCTCAAAATATTCTTTCCTTTTTCTTTCAGCTAAAATTATGGAAAAGGTAAGCATACCCAGAGGCTTTCCTGTCATTCCAGGTAGTCAATACCTGGGATGAGTGTTTCCACATCCTTGACCTCTTATGCAAAGAATTGAAATAAGGTGTATAACATTTGCTAAGTAGCCACAAAACTTAATTTAAAACAAAACAACTAGTCAGAATACAATGAAGGAAAGTAGCAGGCTACATGAGTGAAGATTTTCAAGGACCCCAGTCATTTTTTTGTAACTCTTGTTTTCAATTTTAAGACAAGTGGTGGCATACAGGCAGACATAATGCTGGAGAAATAGCTGAGAGTACTGCATCTTGTAGGCAATAGGAAGACCATTGAAAGTGACATTATGAGAAGCTTGAGCAAAAGAGACCTCAAAGCCCATCTTCATAGTTACACACGTCTCTAAAAAGGCTACACCTTCTAATAGTGCCACTCCCTGAGGGCGCTATTTTCTTTTAAACTACCACACTCTACTTCATGACCCTCATAGGCTTACAGACATAGCACAATGTGAAAAAAGGAATTCAATGCAACTTCAAAAGTCCCCCTACTGTGTCACAGTCTCAAAGTTGTTTCAAAGTCCCAAGTCGCTTTTGAGATGCATGGCAATCTCTTAACTGTAATCTCCCTGTTAAAGTCAAAATCCAAAGGCAGATCACATACTTCCAACATATGATGGCACATGATACACATTAGCATTCCAAAATGCAGGGAAGGGAGCATTGTAAGGAAATACTATATCAAAGCAAAAATGAAAACCAGTTGAGCAAACTCCAAACTCTGTAGCTCTATGTCTTATGTCAAAAATGCTCATCAGATCTCTAACTCCATTCAGCATTGTTGACTGCATCACATTTCTTTCTCTTGGGCTAGTTCCACTTCCTGTTAGCAGCTCACCTTGGCAGGCATCCCATCACTCTGACATCTCTAACATACTGAGTTCTCCAAGACAATCCATGCTTCATCATCACAGCTTCACAGCTTCCCACAAACTCAAAGTCAGAGATCTACCAGCCTCTCCATTCCTTGTGCTGTGCCCCACCACACTTGACTCTAAGCCTTCCTGAAATTCCTTTTCACAAAATGGAAACTTACTGGGTGTCTATCTGTTCCACTTCTCAATCCATTTATCCCCCTGAACAGAGAATTTAGTTATATTCTACTTCCTGATTCTCTTTTTCTTCTCAAAATTTTTATTTTATAATTTACCTGTTTAGCTTGCCTCTTTCCATTATAAATCTTCATAAGAATTATCACTAACTACCACATGAAAGAGCCTATGTTATGCTCTTTTGAGATTTATTCTGCTAAAGGAATCAATCCAAATCTCTTCACTTTAGCCTCAGGCAGACTCTTTGGACAAGGGCAAAATTCAGCTACTTTCTTCACCAAAGTATCACAAGAATGATCTCTAGGCAACATACTAAAATTGTTCTCCTCTGAAATCTCTTGAGGCATCCCCTCACAGTTTACCAAATCACACTCATCACCATTGTCTTCCATACTCCTATTAGTAGGATCCATTAAGCAGAACTTAAACTGCTTATTATTCCATTTTATTTCTTTCATAACCCAAAGTATTTAAGTCAAAATTTCTCCAAAGAAATACATGGTCAGGCCTATCATAGCAATAGCCCAGTCCCTGGTATGCACTTTTGCCTTAGTTAGGGTTTTTGTTGCTGTGAAGAGACACCATGACCATGGCAACTCTTGTAAAGCAAAACATTTAACTGGGGTGGCTTGCTTGCAGTTTTTAGGTCCAGTCCATTATCACCATTGTGGGGACCATGATGGTGTGCAGGCAGATATGGTACTCGAGAAATAGCTGAGAGTCCTACACCTTCCAGGCAATAGGAAGTTGACTGAAAGTTACACTGTGGGAAACTTGAACAAAAGAAATCTCAAAGACCTCCACTACAGTAACATACTTCCTCCAACTAGGCCACACCTCCTAAGAGTGCCACTCCCTTTGGGAGCCATTTTCTTTTAAACCACCACAGATGGTAAAGATTTTTCCCAAAAATTTATGCAGGGACAAGATTTGCCTTATTCATCATGCACCCAAAATCAGCTCAGGATTCAAATAGAATGTACTTAAGAGTAAACTAAATTGAGTATGCTCAAGAACATTCTTGTTCCTCTAAACAGCTTTCCTGTTTGATGATATACAGGCTCCTCAAATAAAATCTTCATGCAACCTATGTTCAAGAAGGGCATTGCTTTAGATATAACCCATGTGCACTCCTTAACTGTTGTAAAAAAATATTCCTCTGCTTTTTTTCTGGGCATTGCTTTTTTGAATTTTCAATCATTAGGATGTGAGGGCATTGCATTTGGTTACAGTTTCTTTCTGTGATCCCTTGTTTCTTATTTCTGGGCTGCAGTAAGGCAGAACATCATGGCAGGAGGCATATGCAGAACAAAGATGCTCATAGTGCTCAAGAATCAGAGGGCACTACATACTACTCTTTCCACTTTACAGAAGAAACTGAAGGTTGAGATATTGAATAACTTCACATTTATATTACTGCACAGTCTATAATTCAAGTTTGTCTGAGGATGAGACTTAGGAACCTGGGAACAAAGCTACATCAGAAAACAGAAGTCTGAATTGTTCTCTTTATTGTTACAATTTGTAAAATACTGATCTTTTCACTTGCTGAAGCTGATAATATACATTGTCAGCATTACTTTGTAACTTATGATTTGTAATGTGCATGGGTGGAGGAGAGAGGTGAGTGTAGGTACACGTACATGCCTGTATAACTGATTATATACTCGTGCATATTTATGAGTGAACATATATGTCCAGATGCATAAGTTTATGTGTGCTCATGCATATGGAGGTTGACATCACCCCTGGATGACATTCCTCAGGCCTAATCTACCTTCTTTAGGTATAGATTTTCTAACTGGCTAGGTGCTCAACAAGTAGACTAACTGAATGGCCAGAGAGACACCAGGGATCTACCTGTCTCCCCATCCCCAGTGTTAAGATTGTAACCCTCTGACACCATGCCCAGCTTTTTTTAAATGGGTTATAGAGTTCAGATTTAGGTTTTCCCACTTCCATGGAAGCAGTATAACAACTGAGCTATCTTTTCATCCTTTTTGTATTTTTTAAACTTTATTTTATGGAGGCAGGAATATGTTCTATGAGTTCCACTTCATTATATCTCAAGTGTATAATACAAGATAGTAAAGTAAGCAAAATATTGTATACCAGATTTTTAGAATGAAATATTCACAGAATAGCAATTAATTTCCCTTCCATATAGTCCTAGGCCTTGCTTTTATAAATGTGACACTTCTATATTCATCCTATAAATTGAATATTCAATTTCGATATTCTATGATTGACTTGTTTAGCACAATGTTCTGCAAGTTCCTCCATGCTGACATAATGTTATCAAGTTGAATAATATACCATAGGATGTGGTTACAACCACATTTTCTTCTCTCTTCATGTGTCCATAAAGATTTAAATGCCTTCTGCTATTTTTCTGCTGTAAATAGTACTGCAGTGAATGTGAAAGTACTAATATCTCATCAACATTTATTTAATTTCTTCTGCATAAGCACTCAACAGAATTAGTAGATTTAGCATTATGTTCACTTTTATTGACTTATTTATTTTAAAGAATTTCCATTTTTCCACATTCACTGTGCTGCTTTGCATCCTAGTAATATTATAAGAATTTCCCACTTTATAATACACACTTTTTTTCAGTCTATTGTTGTGAAATGTTCTCACTATATTTTTCATCTTCATTTTTTCTATCAGTGATATCAAACAACTTTTCACATAGCCTTTGATCATCTGTATGTCCTCCATGTAGAAATTTCTATTCAAGTTTTTAGTTCATTTTTAAATTTGTCTATTAGATTTCTCACTATTTGAGTCACATGAATTCCTTATATACTTTTCAAATTTGCTTTTGTCTGACCTATGGTTTTGAAATGTCTCCCATTCCATTGGTGATCTTTCAACTATGTGGGTTGCTTTGTTTAAAGAGAGAAAGAAAAGAATAAAGTAAGAACTCTGAATGTATGGCTATCTTGCCCAAAAATACAGAATGAGAAAAAGGTAGAATGATTGCAAAGGCTGTATTTTACCCGGGATAGCACTTCATAGCTCATCTGCTTAGCTTCCTGCTCTCTTTGTCTCCACTCTATTTTCTATGGTGTTTCCTTATGGTTAGAGCAGGTGGTGGGAATCTACTTATAACTGAGCTTTCAGTGGTCATTTATGCTAAGCACTTTGAGTAGCATGAGTCTCTGCTTTTATGGCCCTTCATTGCAAGAGAAGCTTCACTGATTAAGGCCAAGAGTATCATTTATCTATGAGAATAGACATAAATATTTAGAAGGAATTTTAATTTAGCTAATAGACAGCACTAAGTTGTCTTTCGGATCTAACATTTTCTCAAACATGGATTTTTAATTGGACTGATAGTACCTGGTATGAGCTATGTTTTGTGGAGTAGGCTCCAAATCCAATCATAGAGCTGTTTTTTACCTATGTAACAGTCATACCCTTATTGCATCAGTGAGCTTTTATGTAACGGAATGTTGGTTTTACAACTCATATGGTTCAGAACTAGTCAAGACTGTTGATATCTGCATAGCATCTCTCTGCACTATGGAAGATAGCCAACAGTAAGTAAGCTTCCAGTTTGGTTTTCTAGCTATTGTAACTAATGTATATGGTGTATTCAGCAATAAGGTCATAGCACTTAGTTCTGGTGGACAATTTAAAGGAAGGAAGAGTTTGTTTTGTGGGGCTTCTGAGGCCTCATTGAACAACAACTTGTAAGGACATACTCCACACCTGCCACTGTATTTCTGCTTAATAATCTGCGACTTTTAGGAGAAGTATTGTTCACTCATGTATAATACCTTTTTTCTAACTCTTGTTTTTGCACTTTTGTATTTTTTCATTATTCACAAAGTTGCAGGTTTCCATACACTTTTTTCATACTCTCTTATGTATCATGGCATTTGTGGCTAGCTGTACATGGCCTGCACATAACTGATCTCCTCAACATTCGATAATGGTTGTAGGAGAATTTATAGGGTCCTACTCTTCCTTGCTGAACTATTGGCTATTGGTGAAGTCTTAGGGGAAATGTTTAATTTCTTCAGTTTTTTAGTCATTCATAAGCCAACTAGACAAAAAAGGGTAGTTCCAAATCTCAGATCATGGAAGGATCTGGTTAAGTTTAAATATATAAATGGGGTAGGGGAAAATGATATAAAATAAGGACAAAGGACTTGAAGGGAAAATGGAGAGTTGACAGGAGTGGGAGGGAGATAAAAGCACATGGGAGTGAGAGTAATCATGATGCGTTATATGAATGTATGAAGTTGTCAAAGAACAAATTTAATAAAAGTTATAAAAAAATGAAAATTAAAAAGACAGATCAGAACTTGAACTTAATTTTTATGAATCATCCACATTTCTTCTGCAAAATAAATTCACGTTTTAAAGATTTTTCTAGAAACTCCATGTGAAAGGTTAACCGTTTAATCATAGTGAAATATTGGTTAAGGATAGAAGTATGTAATACTGGTTATATAATGAATAAGGAAATAGCAATGTGTGACAGGCCCCAAGGGCAACATCTGCTTTTGTTTTATAAAGTACATTTTCTATGTGAAATTACTCTTGAAGAGGCTATGGCATATTTTATTCAAGTGAATTCCATATATAATAAATACTTGATGTCTGTCATCTAAGGCAGTGGGCCACCTGAAAGGAGCTTATTATATCCACTGAATGTGCCTCCTAAATGGCAGGGCCCAGGGGTGGTTGATTTAAGAATTTAAACTGTCAAAATGAACTGCTGACTCATAGATATTTGATGTGATCTTTCATGTTAGTGAACTGCACAGATAATATCTTAACCTTCTTTGGTCTCATTCCTAAATTCAGCGATATGAATGTAACTCCTTCTTCCTTAATGGATTCATATGCCAGAACCGAATGCCTGGTAAAATAGTACTAAGTCTTGAGGGCTTTATGAAGTGATAAGACCGTGAAGGAATCCTTCCTGATCAACACAAGTAGGGCTTCAATAAAATAGGTTCGGGGAGGGGGGATTGACTGTTTCTGCCATGTAAAAACACACAAAGTCAGCACCTCTTCTAACAGAAAACAGACATTATCAGAATCTGATCAGAATGATGCAATGAATTTGAACTTGCGGCCTTCAGAACAGTGAGAAGCAAATTTCTGTTACTTAAAAGCTCTCCAGTTTAGTACATCTTGCTAGACATATAGACATAAAAATTAATAAAATAAAATTCATCATAGCCATGTTTTGGTAAGCAAATGGAAAAGGAAATAAAGAGTTTGTTTAACAGTTTAGGGCACACCTTGGCCGGGCGGTGGTGGCGCACGCCTTTAATCCCAGCACTCGGGAGGCAGAGGCAGGCGGATCTCTATGAGTTCAAGGTCAGCCTGGTCTCCAAAGTGAGTTCCAGGAAAGGCGCAAAGCTACACAGAGAAACCCTGTCTTGAAAAACAAAAAACAAACAAACAAGCAAACAAACAAAAAAACAGTTTAGGGCACACCATTTTGCATTTCAGCAGATGCAGGAAAAGCAGGAAGCTTTATTTCCTTATTTTAGTCAAAGAAACAGACACAAGACAATAAAGAAAGAGAAAAGGGCTAATTAAAATGGGTAATGACAGGGTACACTGAAGTATTTAATCTATTTATTGAAAAATATAAATATTTTTTTATTGTGATTGACCAGTTGTGTGTGTTTGTTGATACAGTTATGAAGATAAGTCCCATTGTGCACTTTTGTTTCCTAACACCAGGAGATTCTTAGTGAATTGGCCCAACAGTAATTTGGAATGACAACAGTCCTTTTCAAAATAACCTGCTATCCTTCATAAAGATAACATGATTATTTAATTTCTGTATGCAAAACTATTTCTGTTCTATCTTATAAAATGTGAATGTCTAATTATCCACTTATCTTGGTTCAAAGACTATTATAATTCTTTAAATTTGATTCTTATGCACAATACAGAGGTTAGAAAATTATTTTCAGCCTGAAAAAAAGTAAAATCTCAGTTTACTAACTTCATACTCTTTCTTTGGTGTCTAAATATTTTTATTGGCAAAAATGATTCCATATGAAGTACTTAATGTTAGCAATGTTTAATGATTATGTAGAATTTCAGTCATGCCAACATGCTTAGAAATGTAAAGTTACCTTATAGCACGATATTCTAAGGTATGGGAGTATTCAGGCAATAGTGTTATGCATCCCAGAAAAATAAACAAATGTGGGAAGCCTGTCAGTGGAGTTTGCCATAGTTTATCTTCAAAGTAGTTGTGAATTACTGTTACTATATAAGTGTATGTGATCTATTATGATTTTTAAAACTGCTTCAGTTAGCAATACTTACTCATTGGAAATCCATTGTCCTTCAAGTCCAGTGCAAATGTAACACAGGCTTAACCTTAGCAAGAGAAAAGCTCCAGGACAGAGGACATCTAAAATAAGGTCTTTAAAAACAATCTTATCCTTGTGAGCCTACAGGAAATATAAGTTTAATGAAGGAATAAATGTTATTAGGACCAGTTTTACAGAGTGGCTTAAAAAAATTAGATCCCCAAACTGCAACTTCAAGTGACAAGTCTCTCCCATCAATACGAACCTGTTTTTCAGGAGATCAGGTGTTTTAGGCTTGAGTAGCATCACTAGATCCTGTGTATGGTGTTAATGTATATGCCAAGATGATATTTTTTACATTTGGAAAAATTGTGCAGGTTACTGGAAATGCTTGACTTCTAGTTTAGTGTCAGTATCATTTAGTAATCTGCAGCAAGAACCATCAAGGGCAGATAGGACACCAAACTTGTTAGCAGGTCCCTTATTTAGGTTACTTCTCATTGTTGTAATAAGACATCATGCCCAAGACAAGTTATAAAAGAAAGTATTTAATTTTGGATTTAGTGTTTCAGAGGATATGATAGTAGAGTGAAGGCATGGTATCAGGAATAGCTGAGAGCTTACAAATTGATCCACAAGTTAGAGTCAGGGGGCAGGAGAGGGTGTGAAGATAGTCACTGAGAATGACTAGTCTTTTGAAATCCCAAAGACCATCTCCAATGACATACCTCCTCAACATGGCCATATCCCTAATCCTTCCCAAAGAGTTCCACCAACCAGGAAACAAGTATTCAAATATATGAGTCTATGGAAGCCATTCTCATTCCAACCACCATATTCCTCTATCAACATGAGGGCCCTTCTGTCTTTTTAAGATAGTGACTCTCACTGTTCCAGAAGATTGCTGTTTCAGCTAGGTGGGCTGGCTAGGAAGCTCTGAGAATCCAGCTGTCTCAACCTATCAATGCTGTGCTTAGTAAGACATTTAGCCATGCCCAGATTTTTTTTTTGTGTGTGTGTGTTAGTTTTCTGGATTTGAAATGAGATCTTCCTGCTTTCTTAGCAAGTGATCTAAATCCACTGAACTTTCACTCAGTCACAGGTCCTGTTACTTCTAATATGTGTACTGCTATTAACTCTTTTTCTACTTAATTATCCTGTCTAAGGGAAGAATTAAATAGATAATAAGGAGGGAATACTTGGGAACTAGATTTATTGTGCTTTTGACATGCTCTATGTTTCAGGCTGTAATCTACAATTTATTAGTTCTAGAAAGTCATGGAACTTTTAGTGTTCCCGTTTCTGATGACTAATCTTGGTTGTCAACTTGACCACATTTGTAAGTAACTAAATTCTAAGCAGCTGGAAGCAGCTATAAGGGATTTATTTGGTTGTGATAATCAGTTGGGAGTCTCACCCACAAATGCAATCATTTGAAGTCTTAAGATCCACTCTAAATTTGTAGCTCACAATCTGTCTGCTTGCCCTTCCTTCCACTGTTAAGTTCACCTATCCTGAGCCATTTCTTCTCTGGTGTTAGAACTCAGTCTTCAGGATTCCAACATTCTCCTTGATGCCTGTGGGCTCCAGTAGCATACTGGAACTACTGAGACATCCAGTCTCATATACTGTAGCTGGACATTTTCCTGTGTCCTGCCCGGTTCCTATGGTCTGGACAAATCTCTCCCACCCATGTCCCACAGCTGCTTGGTCCCAAATAAACACACAGAGGCTTATATTATTTTCAAACTATATGGCCTAATGGCACAGGCTTTTCACTAGCTGGCTCTCACATCTTAAATTAACCCATTTCTATAAATCTATACTTTGCCACGTGGCTTGTGGCTTACAGGTACTTTTACATCTTGCTTCTCCTGGCTACAGCAGCTAGCAGCATCTCTCTTGCCTCTCCTTTCCTCTTCCTGTCTCTTTCCTTGGATTTCCTGCCTGCCTCTAACCTGACTTGCCATAGGCCAAACAGCTTTATTTATCAACCAATCAGAGCAACATATATTCACAGCCTACAGAAAGACATCCCATAGCACTTCCCCTTTTCTGTATAATGGCATGTCCACAGAAGATTAGCCTGGATTGTTTTCAGGCTAATATGGTTTGACCAGCCAAGACTCCCTAAAAGGTCTCTGATGACACCATGGCCCAGATGATCCAACATCCAGAATGGCTTCAAGACAACTGGCTCAGACAATGCAGCCTCACAGACTATTCTAGTCAGAACTTGACCTTAATTCTTCATTTTCTCAGGATCCTCATAATATTGCCAGTGCCCCCATCCATCAGTGTGGAAAGATATGTCCAAATTTCCAAAATAGTATTTATAAATGTTTATTTTTATTTAAAGGGGGTTGATTATAAATGTAATCTCTTTCCAAAGAAAAACAAGGAGACACCAGCCTTTTGCCCAAGGAACAACATGCCAACAGACCAGAAAAGCCATGGAACATGTGGCAAAACATAGATAATAGAATTGGGTTAATTTAAGATATATGAGCTAGCTAGCAAGAAGCTTGAGCCATAGGCCATCTAGTTTGTAATTAATATAAGCCTCTGAGTGTTTATTTGGGTTCGAGTGGCTGTGGGACCTGGGGGGACACAGGAAACCTTCTGACTACACATATACTGAACAATTATTTGATCCTCTACCTTTCTGTCAGGAAACAAAAAGGCTATTTGGACCACGGTCAGTAATACACTCTAATAAACCCCTTATACACACACACATACACACACACACACACACACACACACACACACACACACAATCATTCTTCTGTTTCTTAGCAAACTCTGACTAATACACCATTTATCTATGAAATCCTCTGTGAAAATGACTAACTTAACATCTTCTTATTAGATAATTTATTGTTTTCCAGACAAGCCTGCCCTACGCTTTCCTGTTTCTCTAACCTTATTCGTCTTGTGACTTCTATGTTATAATATTCTTATTGAGATTTTTTAATTATCTCTGTATCCTTTCTTCAAAACTTCTCAAATGGCAATGTATTCAATGCCAATTTTGCAACTCTCACATGGATTTGAATTTTCCTTTATATTTTATGTTACAACTGGTAATATCTATTATGTGTTAGTTTTTAATTTTTTTAAAAAATGACAAATTAAATGTCTGACTTAATAACTAACCAGTAAACTAAATTAGTGAACCAACAGCACAATAAGTTTTTGAAGAGCGAGCCAATACTCTGGGGTCAGAATGCTTCTGTTCAAATCCTTTTTGGCAATTCCTAAACTGTAAGATCCTGAGCCATATACTTAATCATCAGAGTCTGTTTCCTTATATACAAGTGAGAGAAATATTATTTTGTTTTCTAACATTTTTAATGCTTAAATAAAAGAGACAAATGGCTTATAACATAAGTGTTCCAAGAATATATAGGTAAATATCATTATTATTTTAAGATTCTATGCATTTACATTATTAGTCAATATGTTACAAATTATTTATACAGAATGAAGAACTACTTCACTCCCCCTCCTCCTTTTTCGTTTTTCTTCTAAGATAGGGTCTTGTAATTTTCATGTCTGGTCTGATATTAACTATATATCTTATATGAACTCTAATTTACAGAAATATTCCTGCCTTTAAAACACAAGAACTAGAATTATATGTAGGCATAACCATGTCTAGCTTTTAGCTACTAGGTAACATGGATATATCAGGTGATCCATGGTGTTTTGTACTGAGTGTCAAATTTCTGAAGAAATCTCATAAATTTCAGTATATGGTACCCAGGTGGTTGTAGTTGGAAGTTTTCCTATGTCCCATCTGGTCAGCAGTTGGTACAAATCTCTCCCACTTGCATACCCCATGTAAGCACACAGAGGCTTATATTAATTATAACTGCTCAGCCATTAGCTCAGGCTTATTACTGACTAGTTCTTACATTTAAATTAACCCATAATTCTTATCTATGCTTAGCCATGGCTTAATAATTTTTCTCAGTTCTGCCTTGACATCTTGCTTTCTCTGTGTCTGGCTGGTGACTCCTGACTCAGCCCTTCCTCTTCCCAGAATTCTCCTCGTCTGCTTACCCTGCCTATACTTCCTACCTGGCTCCTGGCCAATCAGCATTTTATTTATCAACCAATCAGAGCAACACATATATTCACAGCATACAGAATGACATCCCACAGCAGTTGGTGGTGGTATTGTTAATTTAGGAAGCTATGGGATCTTCAGGTAATGGGTGATAGCTGGAGGAATTAGAACACTGGAATATAGATTTTAAGCTCTATAGCTCTGACTCTGGTCCAGCCTTCTCTCAGCTTCCTTGTCCATGAAGCTGTGAAGGAGTAACCTCAATTTCATACTAACACAACCATAAGCTATTACCACAACATTGCCTTCACTACTGGGATGGACTCTACCTTAAAACTGGAGGAGGTGGGAATAGGGGGTGGGCTGGGGGGAAGGTGAGGGGACTGGGAGTGGGGAGAACAAGGGAATCCATGGCTGATATGTAGAACTGAACTGTATTGCAAAATAAAAAAAAAATTAAAAAATAATAATAATAAAAACTGTGAGCTAAAATAAATCCCTTCTAAAGCTATTGCTTGTCATGTATTCTATAGCAACATCATGAAAAGGAACTGATACAACTGTTAGTGAGAAAGTGGATCATTGCTATCATAAACTGGCTTCTGGAGAAGTTTTGTAGGAAGCATACAGAAAAGTACAAAGGTACACACTGGAGAAGCTCTAGAATGCTATAAGCAAAAAAATGTGCAATTATGATGACAGAGTAGATGCTGACAAGGCTGATAAAAATGCATACACATGTAGATGTAACCGTCTTGTTAAATGAGAAACACAGAGCCAATGCAGAGATGAAAGCCCAAGAGGTCAGAGCTAAGAGCTAAAAACCTTACTCTTCACTGCTGCTGTCCTCCTCAGCAAGAGACCTACTTCCTGTCTGTCCTTTTTATTGACTTTCTCTTCTGCCTTCTCATTGGTTGTAAACCCAGCCACATGACCTCCTCATCACTGCCTGTCTGTATAAACCTCCAGGTCTTCTTTGGTTGGTACTGAGATTAAAGGCATGTGTCTCCATGCTGGCTGTATCCTTGAACACATAGAGATCTGCCTAGCTCTGCCTCATAAGAGCTGGGATTAAAGGCGTGCACCACCACCACCCAGCTTCTGCTATGGCTTGCTATTAGCTCTGACCCCAGGCAACTTTATTTATTAACATGCAAATAAAATCACTTTTCAGTACAAATAAAATAACACCATATTAATAAAATATCACCATATACATGAAAGGAGGTGCCCATGAGACTTTAGATTAGTGGTAGGGCTATGAGGAATTGGACTAGTGGCTTTTAGTGTTATATTGGGGTAAAGAATCTAGCTATGTCTGGAATATTTCCATGAGTATGACTGCAAAATAATGCGCATTAAGGGTTAATTGAGGATTATTCCCAAGTTTCATCATGTCACGAAGACCAGAAAAAAAGGTATAGCAGGGTCATTCCCTGTATGGGACTTCTGAATGAGCTGTGGATGAGACTGTACAGAAGAAATTGAAGTTGAAATAGAGACCTCAGTGTGGTGGGCATGCAAAAAACATTGAATAACTTCCAAGGAGATCCTGGAGGTCCTGACTGGAACCTTCTCAAGAGGGAATCTTTGTACAAAGAAAGTCTATAAGCAGGGGGTCTAGGGAGCGTGGAGTTTTCAAGCCCATGAATGCTCCAGTGTTGGACACAGGTTTAATGTTTGCCCTAGTGAACATTAGTCTTGCTTAATCTAATCTTCCCTTGATTTGCCTTTCCTCCCTTTTGGAATGGGAATGTTGCTGTAGAATTCTATTTTAAGATGTGTTACATTTGTTTATGCTGTGGAACATTTGTTTTGGTGATGTAAAATGTGTTGCATTCATTATGTTGTACTTGTTTAACAATGTGAAGCTGTGTTGCTTTGCTTGTCTAAAACACCTGATTGGTCTAATAAAGAGCTGAAAGGCAAATAGCAAGGCAGGAGAAAGGATAGGCGAGGCTGTCAGGCAGAGAGAACATATAAGAGGAGAAAAAGAGGAATGGGGAAGCAAAAGAGATCAAGGAAAGAGAAAAGAAAGGGCCAACCACCCAACTACACAGCCAATCATGGAGTAATAGTGAAAGTAAGATTATAAAAGTAAGAAAAGTAAAAAACCCAGAGGCAAAAGGTAGACGAGATAGTTTAAGAAAAACTGGTAAGAAACAAGCCAAGCAAAGGCCAGGCATTCATAAGAAATAATAAGCCTTCATATGTGATTTGTTTGGGAGCTGAGTGGCAGGCTCCCAAAAGACTAAAGAGTAAAAAAAAAAAAAAAAAAAAAAAAACAACAACAACAACACAATATATTATTTATGTCATTGTACATTGGAAGTAACTTGTCCTTTATTTCACAGGATACACAGTTAAGAGTGAGAAGGCCAGGCAAAACCATGAGGTGCTCTTAGTAACTCAGTTAAGAACTAGGCCTAGGCTCCTACCCTTGAAACTGTACAAACAGTTTCTGAGGAAGCCAAGAACAAAGAGCAATCAATCTCCAATGCCCCCAACAGCAAGCATGAGGGGAACTGCATGTACCAGACCTGAGGCAGCCCCTACAGTATCTCAAAAAAAATAACCAAATAAAGACAGAGCCTTGGACTTGTCCAGACTTGCCACCAAATGGAAAAACTATAACCTTAGCCCTATATAAACTATAACCCCTGCTAGCCCTAACCAAGCACGAATATGCTAATATGATTGGCACTCACATAAGCCAATCCTAGATAGAGTGATCTCCCTGCCTTTAGAATTCCTTTAGCTGTATATAAAAGAGCCTTTAAACTTCCCTTGGGGTCACGATTTCGCCTTTATGTCAGATATGTGGTCCCAGCATTCTGAAACTCTTACTCTCAAGATAATAAGTGCTCTTGTTGAATGCATATCTGGATGGTGGTCTTTTGTGGGACTTCTCTAGGACCCTAATAGAGATTATTTTGAGTCCTAAAAGGGGCTATGGAGTTTTGAATAGTATTAGGACTTTTAAATAAAATGGAAACTTTTGAAGTTGGACTGGATGCCTTTTTAAATGTGAGATGACCACAAAACTATGGATGATAGGGGTGAAAAGTTTTGGTTTCTTTGTTTTGTTGTTTTTATTATGAAAAAATCTCCCATAGACTCTTGAGCTTGAACGCTTGGTCTTGAGAGTGTAACACTGATTTGGATGGTTGTACAATTATTACCTGGCAGGGTCCATCTAGAGGAAGTGAATTATTAGGGGGCAGGTCTTAGGAATTATGACCTGGCCCTGCTTAAACTCAATCTTTCTGTTTCCTGGTTCAGGTAAACAGGAGCCACAAACAACACTGGCTTCCATGCCTTCTGCAGCCTGATGGGCTATGTCTTCAGCCACAAACAACACTTGCTCCCATGCCTTCTATGGTCTGATGGGCTAGGTCCCTAAATCCTAAGCCCACAATATGTTCAAGTTGCTTATCAAATATTCTATGGGTATGAGAAGAATTATGGCCAATATGATGTGTAATAGTTAAACATTCTTTTTTAAGTTTCTTTTTAAATATATTAATTTAATGTACTGTAACTTTCCTTCATAGAATTTTACTACTTTCTACGTTTCTTGATACATATATATGATGGCGATCACTTTTAGTTTATAACATTATTGGTATGTTTTAATTTGAAACAATTTTTTAAAGTGAGAAGATATGAAACATAGAGACCGTACTGTAGTTCCTCCTCTAACTGACTACCTTTGAACTTGCTGTGGTGCAGTCTTTAAGGTTTCAAATGAACCCAGCAGAACTCTGGGGGAAGTAGAATGAAACTCCTTGTATGTGAAAACTCTTCTTGGGCTATCTTCATTTTCTAGTCTAAGTGCAAAATGGGAAGCAGTTAATAACAACTGGATGCTCATTATATTCAAATGTGATTTAGTTAATCGTCTTTCTGCAAGAAAATACCTTAACAAAACAACTAAAGGAGACAAAGTTTTGTTGGGGCTTACAGTTGAAAGTTACAGCCGGCTTTTCAAGGGTAGGCAGGGGTAATGGTGGTAGCAGGAGAAAGACACAACTTGTTACATTGTGTCAACCATCTGGAAAATTGCAGCATGAATTCTGGAGCTCAGCTTGTTTATTCCGTCCAGTACTTCAGTGGCCTGCTCAATGATGCCACTCACATTTAGGTGGGTCTTCCAACCTCAAGTGGTCTAATCTACAACTCCTGGAGACTTTTCTCATAAGGGATTCTAGATTCTTTCAGGTTGACACTCGATAGTAACCAAAACAATATGTTAATCTTGAATTTATCAGCCATGGGTTGTTGATTTTTTTCAATTACATAAACAGTACTAAATACTGTTCATACTAAATATTAAATACTGAGGGTAATATTGTTATTTCTCCTTTTTTACTAATAAGTTGCTGAGCCTAGAACATTTACAAGATGTGCTCAAAAATACAGAGTTAGGGAAGCTGAAGACTGTGGATCTGAAGATCATTCTCTCTGACTGGAAAGAAAGATAGAGTTCCTTGCTAGGATTGATTTATATATACTTACCGTATTTACTGTTCTATTGCAGTGAAGAGACATCATACCCAAGGCAACTTACAGCATTTAACTAGGGAAGAGAAAGAGACACACAGAGAAAGACAAAGACAGAAACAGAGACAGAGGGAGAAGGATAGGGTCTACCACTGGCTTTTGAAACTTTAATGACATACCTCCTCCAGCCTGTCCTTCTAAGCTTCCCAAACAGATCCAACAACTGCAAATCAGCATTCAAATATAAGAGCAAGTGGGAAGTGTTCTCACTCAGACCACCATAATACTTTTATTAACTGTCTTTCTTTGGGGATGATAGTCATACTCATTAGTACTCTTTATGATTTATAGCTAAAAGTCTGTACAAAAACCAAAGTTTACTAAGAAAGCACACTAGGACACTATCATACTTATAATGTATTGGAAGTGGATGTGATAATATATAAAATGCTATGATAGAATAATAAAATATTAATTTAGAGTTATGTTGGCAATTTATTTGTTTTAGTTTTGTATTTTTGTTTTTTTGCCCTTCCTTAAGTTTTCTAAGAATTATTTTTTATTGTAAGAATATATATATATATATTCCTATATATATATTCCTATATATATATATATATATATATATATTCCAAAATATAAGCTCTGAATGACTAAGCAAGTAAAGGGTCTCCTATAAAGCATGCACAAATACGTATGATCTAGCAGATTACAATGGGAACTCAGTGGTAGAGTCTCTAGGAGTAGCGAAAGAATATGGATAGAGATTCAGAAAAATAGACCAGCAAGCATCTGAAGGGGTCATTCTCCATTCGCTATCTCATGCTTTGCCTGTGCTCTTTCCAGGCAAATTTTTATTATAGTCGCAGTAAATCTGATGACTTTGCAAGTTGTTACAGCAAAGATGTGAGCTTCAGAGTATAACTTCTAAATACTAACTGTATGAGAAGGATATTACAGACCTACAGTGATATTATCTACACTGCATTTGGGCAAAATACATTGTCTTCTAGAGCTTGTGAGATGGCTCAGTTGGTAAAGGCATCTGTCACTATGCCTGAGGATCTTAGTTAAATCCCTCCGGCAAGTACAGTTCAAGTGAAGAATCTACTCCCATAAGATATACACTGTATTCCACCTCTACACAATGAATATACCTTCTCAAGTCTCTAAAACAACAAAAACAACAGTAGACAATATTGTCTCACTACTGTGGACCTAAAGTCATTTTATAGAGAGCTTTGAGGTCTTTAAGGACTTGTACATATCAGAGTTATTTAGTATGCACCTTATCGATAAACCAAATCCACTGAAAACTGGAATGATAGAGGCAACTGGAAAAGTACAAAACTTAACTTCATCAATTTCTAGAACTAATAGTATATAATATTATAAGAAACCTTGGCATGAATGTTGAAGACGGGAAGCAAAGCCCAAATGAAAATGTTTAGTTTTTCTACTTTAGAGGATTTCATAATAGAAAAGCAACTTCAGCTTCAGAAAACACTCACATTCCTCTTTGTTGAGTTGAAATCTGAGTTCCACAGGCAATCACATCTTTCTCACTAATCCACTCTGCACAAAGGTTTTAAATATAATTATTAAGCTTAAATAATTTAAGAAAACAAATACATTGTGTGCACACTCAGCATTCAATGCTGATTGTAAACTCAGTCTATCCTTTTGTACAGTGCTCTTAGAAATGATATGTGTTCACAGATATTCCAACTAGAGTAACCTATGTGTTTCTACACTGTGTCCTGATATGAAATTATATGAATAAACTGCATTAGCCTTTTTTTTTTAATTTAAAAGGTTTTTTTTTTTTTTCCATTTTACATACCAACCACAGTTCCTCCTCCTTCCCCTCCTCTGGCTCACCCTCCAGCTTCTCCCTACCCTACTTCCATCCACTCCTCAGAGAGGGTATGGCCTCTCATGGGGAGCCAACAAAGTCTGGCATATCAAGTTGAGGCAGGACCAAGACCCTCCCCCTGTATCCAGGCTGAGCAAGGTATCCCTCCATAGGGAATGGGCTCAAAAATGCCAGTTTGTGCATTATGGATAAATCCTGGAGAAGCTAGGTAGCAAGGAGGACCCTAAGAGAGACATGCACGGATCCTCATTGGAAGGGGAAATAGGTAAGATCTCCCAAGTAAATTGGGAGTGGGTGGAGGGGAGTGGGGAGGAGGTAAGGGGAGGTGGGGAGAGAACATGAGAGAATGGGATGCATTAGTCTTTTTTTTATTAGTTATGGGTTTTATTACTGTGAGGAGACACCATGACCACAGTAAATGTTGTAAATGAGAACATTTAATTGTGGCTAGCTCACAATTCAGAAGTTTAGTCAATTGTCACTGTAACAGGAAGAAGGGCAGCATGGAGGCAGACATGGTTCTGGAAAAGTACCTGAGAGTTCTCTATCTGGAGCAGAGGGAAGCCAGAAGAGTGAGACACTGAGGCTGGCTTGAACATGTTAAACCTCATCCCCAGGGACATACTTCCTCCAACAAGGCCACACCTACTCTAACAAGGTCACACATCGTAATAGTGTTACTCCCTATGAGCCAATAGGGCCCATTTCATTTAAACCACAGCATTCCACTCTCTGGTCCCCATAGGCTTGTAGCCATATTATAATGCAAAAAAAAAAAAATGAGTTCAGTCCAACTTCAAAATATCTATCCATAGTCTATCGCATTGTTTAAAAGTCCAAAGTTCAAAGTCTTTTCTGAAACTCAAGGCAACCTCTTAACTGTAATTCCCTGTAAAATCAAAAGGAAAAAGCAGATCCCATACTTCCACCATATAATAGCATAGAATATAAATTCCCATTTCAAAAGGGAGGAAAAGGAGCATAGTGAGGAAATATTGGACCAAAATACGACTGAAAACCAACTTACATAATTTAGAAGTTCAGCTAAGTGGAGTCTTGACCTGAAGTCAACACTCCTTTTACTCCATTTAACATTAGGTTTTTCTTTAAACTATTTATCTCCTTGAACATTGAACTTACACTTCCTGGTGCTCAATCTACAAAGTTTATTATTTTTCCTTGCTCAACTCGTTCCTTTTTATTATAGATCTGCATAAAAATGGCCATTAGTAACCACAAGACACAGTCAACATTGGAAGTCTAGAAGTCTCCTCTGCTAAAGCTGTTAATCCAAAACTTTTCAACTTAACCTCAGGAAGATTTTTTTTTTATATAAGTACAGAAAGCACCCACATTCTTTGCCAAAATACCAGAAGAATGGTCTCTAGAGCACATACTGAAATTCTTCTCTGGACCACCTTGAGCAAGGACCTCACAGTTCAAATCACTCTCAACACCACTGCCTTCCATTCCTTTACTACTATGGCCCATTAAACCATGATTGAACCATTAAACTTCTTTCCTAATCCAAAGTCCCAAAGTTCACATTCCTCCAAATAAAAGCACAGTCAGGCCTATCACAGCAATACCCCACTCCTCATATATACTTCCGTCTTAGTTAGGGTTTTTATTCCTGTGAAAAGAGACCATGATCACAGCAACTTTTATAAAGGGAAACATTTAACTGGGGCTGTGCTATAGGATAACCCTTCTGTACCCATGTATTACTCTCATTGGTTAATAATAAAGCTTATTGGCCTATAGAAAGGCAGGATAAAGTTAGGCAGGACAATCAAACTGAGGACTCAGATGAAGAAGCAGGGAGTCAGGAGAAACACCAATGAGCTGTCGAAGAAGCAAGATACTAGAGGACAGGTAAAGTCACTAGCCACATGGCAATACATAGATTAATAGAAATGAGTTAATTTAAATGTAAGAGCTAGTTAGTAATAAGCCTGAGCTATTGGATGAGCATTTATATGCATATTCAGCTTCTGAGTAGGTTATTGGGACCGGGCAGTTAGGACAGGAAATATCCATTTACAGGGCTGGCTTATAGTTCAGAAGTTTAGTCCATTGTCATCATGGTGCTGGAGAGCTAGCTGATATTTCTAAATCTGGAGATAGTAATAAGAGCAAGACACTTGGCCTGGTCAGAGCATTTTAAAATGCCCACCCCTAGTGATATATTTTCTCCAACAAGCTTATACCTACTCCAAGAAGTCCACATCTCCTAATTGTGCCACTACTATGAGCCAATGGCGACATTTTCATTCAAATAAATACACCTTTCATGGAATTTTCATCATAAACCTACCCAAAGCATAATACATCATTAGTGTTCACTGATCTTATTATAAAATCTTTTTAACTCTTTTCAAACTTAAATACAAATGGATATTTCTTATACGATATATCAGAATTACATTTTCTCCTCTCTTTACTCCTCTCAGTTCCTCTAAACCTCCCCTCCAATCAAGATCCACTATGTTTCTGCCTCCCAAACAAAGAGGCTTCTAAGGGATAACAATAAAGTATAATAAGATTTTTAAAAATCACGAACAACTAACACTAACACATTAGAATTGGATGAGACAAACAGAAGGAAAAGAGCCCAAGAAATGGCACAAGAAAAACAGATCTACTTGACTGAACACTCAAGAATCCTATAACACTAAACCAAAAGGCATAACGCATAGGCAAAAGGCCTGGTACAGACCAATACAGGCCCTTTGTATGCTGCCTCAGTCTCTGTGAGTTCATATATGATTTGATCAATCATGTTGGTCAAGAGGTTCTTGTTTTCTTGCTCTCCTCCATCTCTTCTGACTTTTACATTCTTCCTGCCTCCTTTTCCAAAGGGTTCCCTGCCCTCTGACGGTAGAGATCTGATGGAGACATCTCTTTTAGGGCTGAGTGTTCCAAATTCTCATTCTCTTCCTGTCTGCCTATGGGTCTCTATATTTGTTCCATGTGCTGCAGGAGGACGCTGTCTAATGATGGCTGTGTGGTTTTGTGTCTAGATCTTCAATTCCATTCTATCAATCAACATATCTGTTTTTGTGCCAATATCATGCTGTTTTTATTACTATAACTCTTTAGCACACCTTGAAGTTGGGAATGGTGATACCCACTGCTGTTGGAATTGCATAATCTATTCTGGTATTTTTTGTGTTTCCATATGAAACTGAAAATTGTGCTTTTAAGGTCTGTGAAGAATTGTGTTGGAATTTTGGTGGGGATTGCATTGAATATGTAGTTTGCCTTTGGTAGGATGACCATTTTTACTATATTAATCCTACTGGTCCATGAGTATAGAAGATCTTTCCATCTTTTGATATCTTCTTCAATTTCTTTCTTCAGTGCCTTGATGTTTTTATCATATAAGTCTTTCATCTGCTTGGTTATAGTTACCCCAAGCTATTTTGTATTATTTGAGGTTATTGTGGCAGGTGTTATTTCCCTGATTTCTTTTTCAGGCTCTTTGTCATTTGTACTATAGGAGAGCTGTTATTGGTTGTTCCTTTGTTGTTGCTTTGGATCTTTCTGGGAGTTAACTTTGTACCCATCTACTTTTCTGAAAATGTCTATCAGCTGTAGGAGTTTCCTGGTGGAATCCTAGGATCACGTGTGTATACTATCATATTATCTGCAAATAAAGATACTTTAACGTCTTCCTTTCCAGTCTGTATCCCCTAGATCTCTTTCGGTTGCCTTATTGCTCCAGCTGAGACTTTAACTACTATACTGAATAGGTAAGGAAAGAGTGGACATCCTTGTCTTCTTTCTGATTTTAGTGGAATTGCTTTGAATTTCTCTCCATCTAAATTGATGTTGGCTTGCTGTAACTGCCTTTACAATGCTTACATATGTCTGTTCTATCCCTAATCTTTTCAAGACTTTTATCATGAAGGGATGTTTGAGTTTGTCAATGCTTTTTCTTCACCTAATAAGTTGATCATATTTTTTCTGTTGTTTGTTTTATTTTTTTATCTTTCTGTTGGTTATGTGGTGGATTATATTTATTGACTTTTTTGTATATTAAACCATTTCTGCATTTCTGGGATGGAACCTACTTGCTCATGAAGAATCCTTCTGATGTATTCTTGGATGGAGTTTTCCAGTATTTTATTAGGAATTTTTGTTTCTATATTCTTAAAGGAAATTGTTCTGTAATTCTCTTTGTTTGGCCTTTATGTTGATGGGTATCATGGCAACTGTAACCTTGTAAAATGAATTGGACAATGATCATTCTATCTCTATTGTTGGAATAATTTGAGGAGTATTGGCATTAACTCTTCTTTGAAATTCTCGTATTATTCTTCTCTAAGACTGTGGGAGCCCGTTTTGAGGTTCCTCATGGCTTTACCCAGCAGGTCTGCATAGAGAGGATGATTAGGGCCACGGGCCTGAGTGCAGGTGTCTGAGATGGTCTGCACTTGGCTGTGCTGGGGGGTGGTCTTTTGCTCCACCCCTTGGCGTCTCTATAAATACCCTGGGGCAGAGACAGTCGGGCCCATTGGAATAGGTTCCAAGCCCTCTCGAGGCTATCTTTTATTTTCCATCTATTTATCTCTGCAATATAAATCCTTCTATATAATATTTCCTGCTGCTCGCACTCAAAAAAACTCTGGGGAACTGTGGGGTTGGTGGGTAAACGCCCCACATAAAACCAGTTGGCTCTGTTTTTTTTTTTTTTAATTGTTGGTTGAAAGATTTTTTAAATACTGCGTTTATTCCACTAGGAGGTATAAGTTTGTTTATACTGCTTATCTGATCGTGATTTAACTTTGGTAAGTGATACATAATGAGAAAATATCCATTTATTTTTTATTTTTCAATATATTTGATACAATACAGGTTTTAAAGGATTTCCTTATGATTCTCTGTATTTCCTCAGTGTCACTTGTTATTTCTTCCTTTACAGTTCAAAATTTGTTAATTTGGATGTTCTTTCTCTGCTTTTTAGTTAATTTGGAAAAAAGTTTGCCAATCAAAAAGAATCAACACTTAACTTCATTGATTCTTTGTATCATCTTTTTTGTTTCTTTTATTGATTCTAACACTGAGTTTTATTTCTTGTTGTATAATTTGGGGTGTGATTTTTATTTCTTTTAGAGCTTTCATTTTTGCTGTTGTTATTAATATGCAGTATCTCTAAATTTTTATGTAGGCACTGAGTACTATGAACTTAGCTCTTAGAACTGCTTTCATTGTGTCCCATAGGTTTGTGTGTGTTGTTAATTCATATTTCACAGAAGCAAGGAACACAGAGTGTTCCACCAGGAACAGCTCAGTTCTCTGGGAACTGGAGCTGAGAGTAAGCACAGGCCCCTGTAGGTGGTCTGCTGCGGAGAGGGGGGTGAGACTGAGGGATTGAAAGAGCAAAGGGAGAGTTTAAGACCTGTAGTTAGTCTATCTGTTTCACCAGATGGAGTAGCCTGTAGGTTCCCAGGGCACACTTGCTCATATTAGATGCTAGGACAAAGCAATGAGTGGGGGAAGGGATGTTAGAATGGGAAGATCTCTGATCTACTGGAGATTTCAGCAAGTATGGGGGAAGAGGCCACAGTAGGTGGTGGTTTTGCTACAGAACTTGGGATGAGATTGGGGAATTGGTTTTGGAGAGCTGAGGATTAGATGAAGACCTTCAGTTAGCCTACCTGCTCTCCTGGCTGGAGTTAAAACTTTGGATTCTTTCTAACAGTCTTTGACATATTCCTCTGTCCATTCCTTTTCCAAATCACACTTATAGGAATTCACTTCATGTTGCTGAGATAGCTCCTGATACTTCTACACATTTTAAGTCAGGATATGCTCTTTGAGCTTTCAGTTTTTAGAGTTTGTTTTCATATGTTATTATATAGTAAACAACATTAAACTTACTGTCTTGCAATAACGAATATTTATTTCCAATACAGTTCTACACTTTGGGGTGTACTTGGAAGAGACTCTTTCAAATAGCACCAGCAAAAGAAACTCATATGCAACAGGAAGATGTGCTTGTCAAATGGCCTCCTCAAGTGTCTGTCAAGTTTGCCAGGATGACAGAGGCACACAGTTTAAACTCTCTAGGCAGGAACTTGTCTTTTGTCCACTTAACCTCCCATGTTGACACACTGTACTTTCATATTGGTAATGCCATAATAGTAGGGACTCTTATGTGGAGAATGGTTGCCCTAATAATGTAAGAGTGAACATTTCTGGACTTTCTTGCAGCTTAGACTCAGAACATGAGAGCATTAATTCCATCATAACTGAATCCAAAAGTAGTGGTAATACAAGATCATGAGTATTGGGCTTTGTGCTTAATGGAGAAATATCAATAGCAGTGTTTGACATGGCTTTTTAAAATTATGTAACTATACAAATTCCAGACATTACAATCATTTATACAACTAATGATAGAATAGAATCAAATGACAATTGTAGTATTAGAAGAGAACATGGAAAAATGTTTCCAACGAAAAAAAGATACATTGGGAAGTTTCTTTGGCAAGGAAAAAAGCATATGAAATCCAAAGAAGGCCAGAGTAGATGAGTAGAGAGTGAGAACACTGCCTGAGATGAAGCTAGAAAAACATTCACAAAGCCTTTCGGACTGTGTTAAGTAAGCTTCTTTATTATAAAAATGAAAATGTATGATGTCTAAACGAGAAAAATGACACGCATTAAATATCTCTTTGGTTCTTATGCAGAAACCCGCTGGAGTAGAAACTGAGAAACATAGGAGAGCTGAGAGGTAATATAACTGATGGAAATATTTGCTGAGTTAAAAAAGATGAATACAGGGTATTAATTTTAGCAGTAAACAGAAATGTAATGGATGATAAATATAATGGACTAAATGTAAGATGTTAAGGTACTATGTTTAAGATTACTAGACAAGTGGAGGATGTATTTTGCAAGAGAAAACTAGAATATATTGTTTGAAGGGCCCTTTGTAACATTAAATAGGTGATATCAAAGCAGCTGTTTGTTACATAGGCTAAAGCTGACAGAAAACATGAGTCATTGGTATTTAGGCAAAATTGAGATCATTGTAGGAATAAAACTTTGGAAGAAAACAGAACAAGAAGAGTTTGTCCTATCAAGTTGGGACAATAATGTCACTTATTTCATAATGTTTTTTAACAGTTATTAAACATTCGACATTTGTCCTCATCATTGACACCAATTTTTGTTATTATTACTTTGTTGTTTTTTAGTGCCCATTTTCACCATGAAAATGAGAGATCAACCAGAAAGGCAAATGGAAATTGTTTTCTGAGATGTGGAGGAGATGGAAGAGGTTCATAAGTCATCCATATTTGATGAAAAAAAAAAAAGACAGAAAGATCAAATGCCTCCTCTTAAGTAATATGCTCACTCAGGCACAGGGAATGCTCAAAGTACGAGTAAGGTGAAACAATATTATGCTTGAGAGAGCTTGTCAAAGCAAACAATTGTAGCAAAGCTGTATTTAGTTAGGATCCACAATGAAAAATAGTGATACACACTGTCACTGTCCAAATCCAACCTCAGCCCCATCACCTTGTCCTAGATGACCTGTCAGCACCATCTATCCCTGTTTTTAAGTGACCACTCAGCACTGGAGAGCTAGAAGATTCAGGCCATTATCTGACTAATTTTATCAACATCTCAGATATCCTGTGTTCCTAGAGGATATTAGGTTTTCCTGGCGATTTCCGCCAATCAGGATCATCTTGCTTTCCATTTCTGGTACTTGCATTGAAACTAAGTGATAATGTAAAGAAATATCAAGGGGGTAATTTTAGTATGGCCTCTATCACTAACATTTGTCATAGATTATATATTTTGGTAGAATAATTTGCCAAACATTTATCAAGATCCAAATTGGTCAGATATTTTTCTGAATTCTAACAATTCAGAAAACAGTTTACAGAGGATGAAGACATTAGTTGTTAAAGTACAAAATGTTCAGGTGATGGAAGAGGGCTGCATACTCTCCATGTGTGATGAGACAACAGAGCACACTTAGCATTCTAATGTCTGAGATTTCGGGGGGGGGGAATAAAAAGCACATAGTTTAGAAGTACCAAAGGTATCAGGAAACAAGAGTTTCAGAGAATAAAAAAAAAGCCCTTGTTGTTGACTCATGGTCTGTCTGAAGAGTGGTACAGGATGCTGTGCAGGAGGTAAATGAGAGTTGTAATGCATATTTCTGTGTCTTTATGTGAAGGTGAAAGCCATGAGAGATTTTACAAAGGGGAATATCTGGTCTCATTTATGCATCATGATTGGATACCTGATATTGAATAGACTAAGGGGCTTTAGAGAAACAACTCAGGATGCTGTTTTAAGAAAAAATGTTGGTGGCTTAGATCACAGAAGCAGCACTGGAAAGAGACAATTGGGCTATGGATTTGAGACACACCTTGGTCAAAACAAGCCAGGCTTGTAAGTGAGAAAGTGCTTTGAAGGGGGTTTTACCCCTTCAAAAAGAATTATGTGGCAATAAGTTTGTGCACAAATATTGGAAAAAAACATACTGAAACAGTTTATTTAGTTTTGGATTTCGAAGCAGTTCAATAGTTACAAATTTTTGTTTCAATGATTATTCACTAATAAGGTTTTATTAAGCATTTTTTGTATGTAATTTTAGAACCTGTTTTTCTTAGTCTAACCCTGCCCTCAATAAAGACTAAACTCACTTTTGTCTAAAATGTGATTAGATGAGGACATATTAAGGATATAAAATTACATGTCCTATTAGAAGTGGTATTAGTCGGGAATAAAACAAAATGTTCTACTTTTCTCTTAGAATATTTTTGTGTAAAAGTGATCTGAGAGTCAATTGCTACTTTTGTATTTCTTACATTATTTAATGAAAATGATTCTATGAAGAGAAATCAAGACTGTAAGTCAGTAGACACATTTCAGCTGTAATAGTTATATAACAGAAGAAATGTTTGATTAAGTAGCTGTATGATTGACCCTATACACTACATCTCATTTCCCAATTTGCAGAGTAATGATGTCCCTTCATCACCCATGATTCAAAGATAATCATGCATATCCTGTGTAAGCTATTCTAGAGAAAAGTACATTTGAAATACAATCCCAAATATTCCAATCTTTAGATACGAAATTGAACTACTAAGTGATTTAGAGATTTGTCCTAAATGTGGCACAGGCTAAGGAGCCAAGGAGCATAAAGCAATTTTATATATTGAGCTCTTAAATGAAAATTCCCATTTATGCTAGTTGTTGAACTGCTTTTGCAAAACTCATGTTTTAATAACTAGATTTTCACACTCTATCTTTAAATATCAATGAGTGGAGGTACAGGTACTTTTCATATTTAAGAGAGAATTTGAAAATCTTTAAAGACTAGAACATTTGGGAATTACAATGATGTTAATATCAAATGAAACCGACATGAATATGGTTTTTCTAAAACATTCATCTCGAATTCTTTGAGTACATATAAAGTTGGATTGAGTAATCCCTTTTGAATTTTAACTTTAAATTGGCAAACAACGATTAAAATATAGGGTGTGGTGTGGTGGTTAGTTTTAATTGTCAACTTGATGAAATCTAGAAACATTGGGGAAGGGAGTGTTAACACAGAATTATCGATATCATGTGATCTATGGTCAAGTCTTTGGAGGATCGTCTATATGATGTCAAATGAGTTGGGAAAAGACTACTCATTGTGTAGGTGGAACTGTCCCTTGGCCAGGGATCCTGAACTATATGAGGTGAAAGAAAGCAAGTTGAGCAGTACTATGCGTTAACTAATTAATTAATTAATCCATTAGTTAATCAATTAATTAATTCAGTTTTTGACTGTGGATGTATTATGATTAAATACTTCAAGTCCTGACAATTTGACTTTTTTGCAATGGTAGATTTTAACCTGGAATTGTGAACCAAATAATCCATTTTTTTTCTGTAAGTTGCTTTAGTCAGAGTATTTTATATAGAAACAGGAATGGAAACTAAAAAGTGTAATGTTTCAACATGTGTATATGGTCTGTATTGTATGTTCATGTATGTATGCTGTGTTATCACAATATAATTACTATATGTGAAAAATTATCTATTGTTAAATTTAAAACTTTGCTATCTGAATTAAATGAAGCTAAAATTACAAAAAATCCTATAACATAAGTAATATTTAAGAATTTCTTACAGATGTGACTGTTCTTAACATTCTTTTTTTTTTTTTTTTTTTTAATTTTTATTTTGCAATACAATTCAGTTCTACATATCAGCCACAGATTCCCTTGTTCTCCCCCCTCCCGCCCCCCTCACCTTCCCCCCAGCCCGCCCCCCATTCCAATCTCCTCCAGGGCAAAGCCTTCCCCACAGACTGAGATCAACCTGGTGGACTCAGTCCAGGTAGGTCCAGTCCCCTCCTCCCATGCTGAGCCAAGGGACCCTGCATAGGCCCCAGGTTTCAAACAGCCAACTCATGCAATGAGCACAGGACCCGGTCCCACTGCCTGGATGCCTCCCAAACAGATCAGGCCAATCAACTGTCTCACCCACTCAGAGGGCCTGATCCAGTTGGTGACCCCTCAGCCATTGGTTCATATTTCATGTGTTTCCGTTTGTTTGGCTATTTGTCTCTGTGCTTTATCCGACCTTGGTCTCAACAATTCTCTCTCATATAAACCCTCCTCATTCTCGCTAATTGGACTCCCAGAGATCCACCTGGGGCCTAGTCATGGATCTCTGCCTCCAGGTCCATCAGTAGTTGGATGAGGTTTCTAGCACGACAATTAGGGTGTTTGGCCATCCCAACACCAGAGTAGGTCAGTTCGGATTGTCGCTCGACCATTGCCAGCAGTCTGTTGTGGGGGTATCTTTGTGGATTTCTGTGGGCCTCTCTAGCACTTTGTTTCTTCCTATTCTCATGTGGTCTTCATACCACTCTTGGGCATATACCCAAGGAATGCTCAACCACACCACAAGAGCACTTGTTCAGCTATGTTCATATCAGCGTTGTTTGTAATAGCCAGAACATGGAAACAACCTAGATGCCCTTCAACTGAAGAATGGATAAACAAAATGTGGTACATATACACAATGGAATACTACTCAGCAGAGAAAAACATAGACATCATGAGGTTTGCAGACAAATGGATGGATCTAGAAAAAATCATCCTGAGTGAGGTATCCCAGACTCAGAAAGACAAACATGGTATGTACTCACTCATAACAGGATACTAGATGTGGAACAAGGATGACTGGACTGCTACTCACATCACCAGGCAGGCTACCTGGAAAACAGGACCCCAAGAAAGACACAGGGATCGCCCAATGACAGAGAAATGGAATGAGATCTACATGAACAGCCTGGACATGAGTGGGGGTAGTGAAGGGCGAGGGTCGAGGGAAAGAGAGCTTGGGTGAGTGGGAGATCCCAGCTGGATCAAAAACAGAGAGGGAGAACAAGGAATAGGAGACCATGGTAAATGAAGACCACATTCTTTATTAGTGCATTAGTCATTGAAATGACATGGGACTATTTTATACATATATATATATATAGTAACTCAAACCTCTGAGAGGTTTGTTATATTTTTTGTTCTCATATTATTATTTTGTAGTATATATTAATGGCCAGTTTTAATATACTCTATGCCTTGATTTTCACAGTTCTGCCAAGTGCTGAATCTGGTTGTACCATGGTAGGTGTTTTCATTATTGATGATTTAAGCATCGTAGCTCATGGGCTCTTTAAGTAATTCATGTTGTAGAAGAGATGATATTACTGGACAATACTGTCATCTGGCATACAATGCTTCAGAGTGTTCCTATTAAGAGAAAGCCACTTAGCAGTTTTTCCAGGTGTTACCTATCAACTACAAATACCTCCTTATTTCCAGTTTTACTCTATGTCAATGTAAATTAATAGTGGCTTTACAAGTTAATTTCTTTTACTACTCAGCGCTTCTCTGAGAGCCTGTAATGAATTCACGTACAGAAGTGACACATCTCTCATATCTGTAACAGCACTTTTATTTAACTTGTTTGTTTTGTAAGTCAACAAGATATAAAATGACCTTATTTTTAAAAAAAAAAAAAAAACAACAA
This sequence comes from Peromyscus eremicus, assembly GCF_949786415.1. Taxonomy (NCBI): domain Eukaryota; kingdom Metazoa; phylum Chordata; class Mammalia; order Rodentia; family Cricetidae; genus Peromyscus; species Peromyscus eremicus. Next base: position 37,488,720 of record NC_081425.1, on the reverse strand, counting down.
CTTCAGGAAAATGAGATACCTGGCACCAAGCATTAACATCACAGAGACATTCAAGTTACATGGAGTTGCTGAAGAGAGTCTTCTAGTGGATAAACGTTCTGGTAGAAATGGCTCATCCCTGTTAGTAGTAAGACTGTGACACAAAATGAAGACTTTAAATCGCAGTATTCATGTTTGAACCTAGGACAATAGAGGTAACTCTGTCAGAAGCTGTATTAAATATGATATACTCAGTATGCCTGGAAAATATTTAACAGCTGAAAATTATAGATTCCCTTATATATGTTACTGTGATTATTAATATTAGAAATAGAACGCAATTTAAATTTAACCTGTGGTGGTTTTAAAACATGTCAATTAGTTATTTGACACTTGCTCAATCACATGATGCTCTATCATCTCATTAACTATAGGAATCTCATGCATGTGTTTCTAACAATAGAATGTGGCAGCAGGTGCTCTGTGCCTTTTGAGATTGTCATGAGTTGGGTCTGTTTTAATTCCCTGCAAAAGCTCTCCTCTTTGTGATACACATGCATCTGCAAATCAGAAGCAGTAGGTAGGAAGTCTTTGGTGCTACCATACTAAAGAAACCCCTCACAGTTTAGAGGTGAGCAAGAAGGATGAGCCGCTCCAAGAACCAGCTGTTTTATATTGCCAATCAATAGCCAATTCCAAGTTCAAAGTGTATGATTCTAGACCCATATATGTCATTACATAGACAAGAGCACTAAGCTATGCTTGTGGTCCCTATTTGGGGTAGCAGCAATATAATGTGGTTCTATCACCATCTGTCTTTTCACCATTTATGTACCTCCCTCTCATCATCACAGTAATCCTTTCTTTCTGTGAACACAATAGGAATATTTCTTTTCATGTATAGTATTGCATTTGGTGTGGGTCTTTTATTAAGATACTAGGGCCTATTGAGAATAAAGAACATAGGAGATTGGCGTCCAGTCCGATGTTGATATAGTAAAGCTGAACTTAACACAAAGCAAGGTTTAGTCTATGGATAGGCATAGAGATGCTAGACAGCTTCAGCACATCTTGTTTCTTAGGTTATAAATCTATTAAAATGACATAAACTTAAACCTACTGGAGACACTCTTTTTCTGTCTGCACCGCCATCACATCACAGTCATGAAACCACACAAAAAGCACTGCACCCATGGGGCTGGTGAGATAGCTCAGCAGGGAGAAGCACCAGCTACTCTTCAAGATGCCCCTGATTTGATTCCCAATACCCATGTTACAGCTAAAAACTGTCTGTAACTACAGTCGCAGAACACATAAGAACTTCTTCTGGCCTTTGTGGATACTGCATGCGCATACACAGAGGCAAAACAGCCATGTACAGAAAATTTTTAAAAAAGTGAAAAACATCTTAAACTGCCACACCCACAAAGTGTGCTAGTAGTGTACATATTGCTACTCCAGCATCCAGGAGACTTCATTTAAATGGAGATAACACTTTCGAACAATTATCTGTTCACGAAGAGTGTTAAACTGTTAGGTCAGGGACCCTTGGGGTAATGGATCGGACATGTCTGTGGTGTTTGTTTCACAGAGGCACTGTTCACAGTGCAATGAGACTGTTAAGACAGGGCTTCCTTCGCAGCTTTGCTCAGGTACTATCAAGTGAGAGAACTTTTCATAGCTTTTTCTCACCTCATAATTTAAATTAAACACTTCAATGTACCAAATCAAGTTCAGTTATGTACTGATTCTCTACTCACATATTTGTTATCTGGCCCCAGAATTTAAGGTCCAGATTGATTCACAAGCCTCTGCACTATTTCCCGAGGTGAATGCAATTTTCCAGTGTTATGAAAAAAAAAAAAAAAGTGAGACCTTCTGAAACTCAGAATGGATGCCAGTCTCTGGTGGGAAACATGTGGTTAATTCTGGATTAAAGAAATGTAAATGTCAATGCCTAACACATTTGACGCATGCTGAACTTGTTTTTGTTGTTTTGGGTTGGGTTGGGTTTTACCTCCCACCCAGGGTCACTGCATCTGTCATGAGCTGCCCTTCAAGGTGGGGAATTTCAAGTCTTCCCCTCCGCCTCTGTTTGGTCAGTCTGTTTTCCTTCTGTGCAGCTAATGTACAAGATTTTCAAGGTCCAAGTGTTTGGGGATGGGAAGGGAGAAAGCAGATTTGTGTCTGTTCCTAATGTTCTCTGAAAATTTTGACAAGCCCTGCAGGAAATAACGTCTTGGATGCCAGACTCTCATTACCACATTAATCGCCTCTGTCATGACAGTTTGGGCATGAGCAAATGGCAGGGACCCTGCTGAGCTCCTCCTCAGAGAGTAACACTGGCCAAGGGAAAGCGGGTCTGGAGTTCCCCAGGCTGGCAATGGAAAGGTGCCCTCATCAAAGCCTGTCCCACATTCCTCTTTACCTCAGCCACTGGCAAATTGGTCTGGGAGGGACTCTGAGCAATCTTGTGGAAAATATTCATGTAAACAAAATAAAACAGGGTTAAGTTCCGTGTTATCAGCAGGGCATCTACAAAGAAGCGATTGTCCAATTGACTGTATGTCAAAGCAACAAAAGGGTGAGGGGTGGAGGGGGGGTCTGAAGGTAAAAGCTTCACAGGGGCTTTCAGCTTGCCTTCATCTGAAGCGGAGTGAGTTCAGCGTAATCAGAGCATCGCGTGGGAAGGCAATTTGAATAGACGGAAGAGTAAGTCACATTTGAAGTCAAAGCAAAATTCAAAAGAAAATTCCCTTAATAGTCCCCCTCAATATCATTAATACGAACATATTCTTTTTAATTAATGTAATTAGAGGTTTAATTATTGAAAGTCAGGTTAAAGATGAAAAGGACCATGTAATTAAAATGATTATTTCTTGATTTCAGCCCCAAAGGAAAATCAACTGCAGTTTTCTTTCCCAACCCTTTCAACTTTAGTTCTATTTTCTATCTTTGAGTAATTCTAAGATTTAAGGGAGGCATTGGCTCAGCAATGGGTTGAATAAAGAATATGTGAAAAGTCTTATTGAACATAAAGGAGAAGTTATCTTTGATCTGTCTTAGGTCACAAGAAATTAAGCTTTAATGATACCAGTATTAGCCTACACAGAGAATGTCAATACAGATTGGCACAACCTTTTTTTTTTAATAAAGTGAACTGAAAATTAACAGCCCAAAAATTCCAAACAACAGAAAGAAATCTTCTTACATGTCTAACATCACAACCTTAGTAGTAAAATGAAAGTTTTACTGAAAAAATACTGTCTTTTCAAAGATTATACTATTATAATAAACAGCCTGCAGACAAAGCTTATATGTCAGAGAACCTTATTTGTATCTTACATAAGAGTCAGGGTACATCATGAAAACAGGATAGTTCAGTTGCCCATGGTTCCAAGACCCAAGCTCTTATCTTTTTCATCTATGTCATTTACATATTGTAACTCCTTCAGCAGAAGGTGCATCCTGAGTGTCTATCATTTCTGACATGAAGGCTAAGGAAACTGGAAAAAAAATGAGCATCAGTAGTGTGTGCATGTTCTGAAATATGAAGACTTGAAAGTTCATGCATTCCTCAATGCCATTGACAGAACGTAGTCACCTAGGACACCTGGTTACACAGGAGGCTTTTTGTAGGCAACCATGCACTCGTGTGGAAGTTGGAAGGACAATGACATCAGTAGTAAATGGAAGAAAGAGGAGGACAGACAGTGACAACGTGAATGGCATCATAAAATCTAATAGTGCTGTGATGAGGAAGGGCCGAAGATGTTTCAGTGGTTAAAAGCCCTTACTGCTCTTGCAGACCATACTAGTTTAACTCTCAACACGCTAGTTGTGTGGCTCAGAATCTCTGTACCTCTAGCTCCAGTGCATCTGACACCCTCCTCTGGCCTTCACAGTCACCTGTACTCATAAGTACATTCGCACACACAGAGAAACATGGAGACGTGAGATTAAGGCCTAAAACATAAAATCTAAAATAAGAAAAAATAAAGACTGAGCTCAAAATATTCTGAAATGATTACTTAAGGCAGTGTAGAAATGTACAGAAAAAAACTTTACCCAAGAATTGATAAGAGAAAAGCATGACATTATTTTAATGTGTACACAAGTGTGTTTGAATGTATAAGCACATGTTTATCTATTGGAGTATCTGTCATCTACCTATCTATATGCTCAGAGGGTGTAGTAAATTACCTATATATGGTAGTTAATGTAAACACATTTATCTATATGTGATATTAAATTGAATAGGTTATGGTATCCATTTAAGTCCTATTACAGATATTGCTTTGAATATAATTTTAGAAGACATTCATGTTTAAATTGTTACTCTAGATAAAACAGTACTTTAATATGAGTGGACTTAAGCCCTTAAAAAAAAAGCAACCTATTTTCTAATTCAGAAGTAACTCTGTCCTAACCTAACTCCAGACTTTAGCTTTGATGTGAATTCTTCCTGTTTCCAATTTGCATCCTCATTCTCCATGTTTTAGAATTAGTAGCTTCCACAGCTGTGTAAGTTAATTCCTTAAAGCTACTGTCCCAGCCTCTGCCTTTATGTGTGTCAGGCCAGAGGCTTGTCATTATTATTATTTGTTTACAAAGCCTTGTTTACTGTGTTAGCTACTTGTTTTATATAATGCCTTCAAACATTCATTTAATTCTGTATCTGTGATAACATATTTCTTATAAAATATCCTCTTAAAATTTTCAATTTTCTATAAAAATAATAAAGTTCTGTCTTCTCTTGACAGATTATGACCATAGTATTTTTCATAGTATTTTTCATGTGAATTTTGTGTAATTAAAACTAGTTTTAATTCTACTCAGTCATTGCTGCTTTCATGTTACAATGTTTGACTTCTACATACAACAAGAACAAATCTATAAATTCTCCCATCATCTCCCCTTCCATTTCTGTCATAGTTGAATTCAATAACCCCCTCACTCCCACCCACAGGGTCCTTAACCTGTTTGAACACCTGGTCACTAGCTGATGGCATTGTTTTAGGAAGTGAAGGAGGCATTGGGGTAAGAGGCACGGTTGGTGAACTTGGGTCACAGAGTCAGGCGTGTGAGGGGTATTGTTTGGCTTAAATTCTTATTAGAGCTCTCTGCTTTGTGCCTGCCATTGTCAACTGAAGGGCTTGGGAAACAGCAACTCGCACCACTGAAGACTGCCATTCCAGCTGCCATGTCTCCTGTGTCACAGTGGAGTACACACTTTAACCTTGAACCCAAGGTAATTTCATATTGCCCTTGATGTCTATCTTTCATATCTCTTACTGTTTTGCTGCATGGTGTTTTCTTTTCTCCTATATTCAATTCATTTTCATTCTACTATTTTTCCCTCTACTTTATATTACTGTTTTACTATTTAAAATTCCCCTTTATTTTTATACCATACTTTGCTTGAGTTCTTACATTTTTATTCTGTACTCTTATTTCTCATAGAGAATTCATCAAGCATCATGAAAATTGTTCTAAACATTAACAATGTTCTTAAGGTTAAACATTTCTCTTTGTAAGGTATTTTAAAATGTTTCTACATCTTTATATAGTTGTACGTACTGGAATCATTTCAGTGGCTAATCATGCAATGGGGTGGGCATTTCTGGAACTGCTGTGGCTTCTGCATCATGGAGACTGATGACATACTATATGGTCCACCATGTTCCCTAATACAAAGACTTCTTTTGTAACACAGACATAAAATGTTTCCAAAATGCTGCCTTTATATTTTATTAAGATATTCCTCTACAGATTTATATTTGGTTCCTTGAAGAAAATTAGGTTCAGGATACCTTATATTCTTACCCAATACCAACTTGGGCAAGAACCTCATTGACTATTACAACCAGTAACCATCATTTCCTAGATTTCAAGGTATATAGAGTTTTTTCTTTTTTTAATTTCTTTTTTTATTCAGAAATTTTATATTCATTTTATAATCTAACCACAGATCTCCCTCTCATCCCTCCTCCCACTCCCCGCAAGCCTTTCCCCCCAGCTAACCCCCCCATCTCCTCCTCCAAAAATGTAAGGCCTCCCATGGGGAGTCAGCAAAGCCTGGTACATTCAGCTGAGGCAGGACCAAGTCCTTCCCCATGCATCAAGGCTGTGCAAGGTGTCCCACCATAGGTAATGGGCTCCAAAAATGGGCACCAGGCATAGATCCTATTCCCACTGCCAGGGACCAAGTTACATAACTGTCTCGCTTATGTAGAGGGCCTAGTCCAGTCCCATGGAAGCTCCACAGTTGTTGATCTAAAGTTCATGAGTTCTCACAAGCTTGGTTCAGTTAAGCAGTTAAGAGTTCTTTCTGATCTTCCAAAAGACCCAAGTTCCATTCTGAGCACTCATGTTATATTGTACATAACGACCTATATTTATCCACAGGCTTAGACACCCTCTTCTGATCTTCTCAGAAACCCACACATAAATATCACAAACACACATGCACACACACACACACACACACACACACACACACACACACATCGTCAGAAGGTTTCTCTAGTCTCGCCAAGTCCTATAGTGGGGATGAATCTCTCCCTCCCACATCCTGCAGTTGCTCAGACCCAAATAAACACACAGAGGCTTATATTAATTACACACTGTATGACCGTGGCCTATAGCTCAATTTTCTTGCTAGCTAGCTCTTATAACTAAACTCAGCCCATTTCTATTAATTTATATATTGCCATGTGTTCCATGGCTTTACCTGTGTACCATTACATGCTGCTTCCTGGATGGTGGGATGGTGTCTCCTGCCTCTCCTTTCTCCTTTCACTATCTCCCTTGGATTTTCCCACCTGGCTCCATCCTGCCCTGCCATAGGCCAATGAAGCTTTATTCATCAACCAATCAGAGCAACATATATTCACAGTGTACAGAAAGACAACCCACAGCACATAGACACACACACACACACACACACACACACACACACACACACACACACCACTAATAAATTTTAAGAAATGGCATGAAATTTTGATAGAAATTATTTTGTACTCAGGATTCCATCTAACCTTCTTTACTCAAACTTTCCCAGAAACATTATTTACACACTCCCCATTCATTTTACCTTTCCTGAACATATACGCTAGCTATTATGGCCTGTTAAATTTCAGTCCTACAAAATTTGCAATTCATAGTGGGCTTCTGATCTTTTAGAGTATGTTTTTGTGGACTCTTTGGCATTTGCAACTGGTTGAATGTCAGAATATGGACCATAAATGAAGCTATGTGAAGACATTTCTGAGAGCTTGTGAGAAAACTTGAAGTGAATAAGACAAGAGTCTTGTAACTTCTGTTCCTCTATAACATGGGATGTTCTTGGAATGTGCTTTCGTGCCCCTCTCAGGTGTAACCATAGGAGTGGGTTTACTTTAGGTTACCTGTCGTCTTACCCATTTTTATTCAGAATGATATTTCCAAGCATGTATTGTCCTTGTTACTGTATACAACCTAAATTCAAGTGAATTTTGCTCATAATGACTTTGTATAACCCCAGAGTACCCTCATAATATAAACTGTCTGAATCTCCGAATAAACTTGGCTATTGTATAAGGTTTTAGTCCGCCTCATTTTTAGGTTCCACTCTCCCAGGTTCATGCTGCCAACTGGAGTGGTAACATTGACTTCTCAGTTCATCCATATAAAACTCCCTGGAATATCTTGTTTAATGAATTCTAGTTCCACAGATTTCTAGACAATTTCAAGCATTAAAAATTATTTCTCCTATGTTAACATTTGTGCATTGCTTATGTCTTTTTGCTCTAATGGAAGAGTGGTTTGCCTTTTTTTTTCCTTTTATACAGGTATTTTTTTAGCCACTGAACAAGAATTAATATTTAGAGAAGTGCAACATTTATACCTGTATCATTTCATATTCACTAAGGAAACTAAATGAATCCACAATTGATAATTAGATGTTGGTGGTCCCAAGGCACAGTGGCAGGTTAGGTACCAGAACTCAGATTGTAGGTGATAGTCTAAATCCCCTTCTGCATAACCTTTATCCCCTCAGCATTAATGTACTGAAAAAAAAAAGATTATTGTTTTCATATTATACATATTCTAAGCTTAATAAGAGAGTAAATGACATTACAAACATACTGATTTTTACTAATACTTGTTGTTTAAGAAGTCCTTAAGTAGTTATCTTGCTCCTGTCTTCAGCTGATAGTGAGAATTTAAACATACTAAGGAAGACACATTGCTTATTGTTTGTGAATTACATTGTGTCACTTTCCAGCCTTTAGGCAAAGTTCAAGTGGAGATAACCATTGAGAGTTCCCTGCCACATAGGCTATTAAATATTTTAATAACATTCCTAATTCATACGGAATAATGAAGAGTGGAATAGCTGTATTCAGTTAGAGATTAGCAATACAAAGTTTATATCATCTCAATTATATGTATACATTTCAATGTATGTAAAAATAATTTTTACATGCATAATTTATGTACTTAATATGATTTCAGCATTTTCCTTACCTGAAAAGGTAAAAAGGAACAGAGCAGTGAAATGAAAACACTGAGATTAGCTGCAAGCTGGAAGAACTTTTGAATCACAAAAATCTCTAATTATAAGCAATCCAGTGTTATAGGAAACAAAGTAGAAAATATTGGCAAATTGTTCAAAAGATGTTATTACCTTATACTATAGGAGTTTCAGAGATAAAAATAACAAAAATCTTTTATAATTAACACACTTAACACGAATTTGCCCTAAATATTGCAAAAAGCATTGCACAGCCATTTCTAATTGCCGAAGTCATCATATCTTCTCTGGGGAATCAGCAGCCTCAACAAATATGAGCAGAAATTATTTCCAAAGCTCTGAGGCTGTAAACTGAAAGGGTATAAATGATCTAGAGCATGCAGCCAAATCTACCAACTTCTGCTTTCTCTACAATAGGTTTTTAATCCAGTCAAGCCTTTCATTGTTTAAACTGGTTCAGTAAGAGGCTGCAACCATTTTCATTCACCAACCAATATCTTTCAGCAAGTAGCAATCTACGTGCTCAGCTTTAAAAAATCTGGTGTTCTAATGAATGTGTGGCAGAGGGTACATGACAAGATTACTGAGTAGTTCACCCCTTGGTCTCTCTCTCTCTTGGGTTTTTCTTTTCCAATAATAAGGTCTAAGCAAGCTGTGTGCCACCTGAGATGGGCAATTTGTCTTTGCGCCATGTTTTGCACAGGTCTTTAATTAGTTGCTACATGGTTTCTAAATCAGCAAAAGAATATAGCAAACACTCAGAGCAAACTGAATTCAAAGCCCACATTGTCTCTTCACTGTTACCAGTTCTGTTTATAGAAATACAATTTAGAAGGAACAACTTGATATCAGGAGGAATCTACCCTCCACAATATACCATTCCTTTTTAACACAAGTGACTCTTCCTGCAATGGAAACAGAACAAAACAAAATCCCAAGCAAGATTTTATGTGTACAACTACCCTGTTGTGTCAAAAACAAACAAACAAACAAACATAAAACAGTTGGGATGCACTCATCTATTTGCTCCTACAGTCTTTACTGACTTCAGCAATGATCTCTGAGTCTTGGTAGAAGGGCTTATATATCAAATGACCCATTTAGGGTCGAGCATTCCACAGTCTTTGCCCTTCTGTTGACCAGTTGTTGGCCTTTGTTAATCATCATCTACTAGAAAGAGAAGCTTCTCTGATGAGGGTTGAGAGATGCACTCGTATATGGTGTAAAGATAAGAACTGAGAAGTCCAATTAATGCTATGTTCACTTATTAGAATACTAACATTAGGTTATGACCTATCTCACCACAAATTCATGGCACTGATATTTGTAATAAACATGGCTTCCACCTTATGGAGGTGGGCTTCAACACAATTAGAAAGTGAATGGCTAGCCCCATAGCATTGAAGCCATTTTTCACCAGTGAATCATTTCTTCCCAGGCATATTGTTATTGTAGTTCACAGAATTTACAGTTGTATAAGAATTTATGATTGCATTTCTCCTCCAGTAATATGCATAGCACCTTAGTCAGGAGGAATGGAGCTTCCCAGTTAGTACCAACTTGATTTCTCCATGTTCGATAAATGAAGTGTATGGTGACCTCAGCAATACGAACTTATCATCAAGTTCTAGAGAGTAATCGAAACCAAGGGTAGTCATTTGTAACATTTGTGAGTCAATGGTGTGTCACTGACTGACAACAGCAAAATATGTAAACCATTCCTGGACTGGGCTCTCTATTTCATATGCTGTCTGTCTACAATTGTTACCCCCACACACACATTAGAGTGTAACTCCATTAAAAATATTTGTGTATATATATATATATATATATATATATATATATATATATATATATATATTTTAAGAAGTTTTTACAATAGTAAGTTTCCATATGACTTTTTTCAAAGGGCTGTGCTGTAGTGTTAGCTATCCATCTCTATATTCTTTCCTTTTTCCTGACCTCCCATATCCCACATCACTTTCTTCTTATGTTGTAATAGCATGCAGCACATCTATTCAAGATTAAGCCAGACAAAATCCCATCATGGACAAGGAAGGTTGTTGTGGGATATTTTGATCACACTCTGACACACCCGAAAACATCAATTAAGTTTAATTTTTACCTTGAATCAGAGAACAGAGCTAGCTACAAGCTGACCAGAATTAGCTACAGAGGTTTTGAAGGATCCAGAACATATAGAGAGACACAGGAAGTAGTAGGGAGGGGCTTAGAAAGACTCATGGGCCTTTTGAATAGAGGAAAGTAAGTGAGAGCAGGTCACTGGTTGCTCCCCTGCCTCTTCTTTGATTAACCAGGTTTTAACCCTGATATCTGATTCCCAAGTTTTATTTAATAATAGAATAATAGAAATAACCACATCAGAAGGTAGCTGAGGAAAAATAATAATTGTTAGTTGCAATGACAGAGAGATTCAGCTTTATTTTGGGCCTCTGATAACTCAACCACATGCTAGTGGATGGCCCCACACTCCTGAGTATGTGGGTAGCACAAATGAGACTTTATGAGTTATTGAAGGTAAATAAATAAAAGAGGACATGAAGTTGTGGGCTATCCTAGTTTTCTATTGCTATGATAGGTGGGGAGAATGGGGGGTCAGGTTCAAAAGTTGAGTCTGTACCTGCTTAAGCTCCAGGCTGTTGTACACCACCCCACCAGCCCTACTGGACAATGACAGCATGTCAGTCTCAGCTCTCTCTCACCTGTCACCACCACCATGTCTCCAGTACCGCCTCTCTCCATAGCACACACACTGCTCTGTCTTTCTATCTTTCCAATGTCTCCAACACATATTTGTTCTTTGTTGTGGTGCCCATGGCCACTGCCCCAGGGCACAAAGCCAAGACAGTGCTTGGCTGTCTTCCATCAACATGTATCTTTTGAATTTAGACATTTTCCTTTCTGTGAAGGATTAGAAACTATATCTCTTGTTCTCACTTCTAAGTAGATATATTTATAATATAATTATTTTTGCCTTGAGCTGAGGGCCATTTTAATCACATTGATTAAGGCACTTGTTGCTTTCTGAAATTGGAGAAGGCTTTCTACTGTTATACAATACAGCACAGCAAACCTCATTCAGAAGTCTACATGCCCAGTGGTGCACTTTCAGAACCTCCTTCCCAAGAGAAAAGAGATGCAAAAGGAAGGATGCTATTCACTTCAAAACTTTTTTGTAAAGCATTTGTCTATATGTTAAATGACCAGAGACTGGTTACAATTTTAAATTATTTGAATTGACGAAAGAAAAGGGAAGAATACTAAGCATAAAGAAGTTATATCTATGAATAATGACAGTCTTTATAATTTTAAAAGGCAAGACCAGCACAATTAAATTTACAGACTGTAACTCTTTATAAATTCACCCAATTAGAGCCAACAAACTACACTTTGCAGAGGGAGGTGTTTAAAAAATGTTTATTGCTTAATTATTTAGATGATAATTTTTCAAAACAAAAAACAAAACCTCTAGGTGTGAAATGCTATGCTACATATATAAGCATAAATCTCTATAATAATAAGCAGACAAAGGGGACATTTACAGTGCTGTGTTGTTTTACAATGAAATAAAAACAAAGAATTTACAATTTTAATAAAAGTTTATGATTCTAGCAAGCTATTATCTCATGTCTAACTTCAGGGAAATATCTAAAATCTGAATACTTAAAAATTGATCAGACAAGAATGTGAAGTTTCAGGGAGAAAAAGACAAACTTCAAGATAACAGGACTTCTGAAATGGAACTGATTCTCATTGTGCTATCAGAATTGAAGAAATGATCCAAGTGTCCCAGAATAAAATGGTGTCAAACAAAAGGTGCTACAATTACTGACAAATTGAATATTGAAACTTGGTACCATTTATTTACAAACTATTCACGCAGACACTGAAAATGAAAACTCTAATAGGGCTACATATTGAAGTACTATGCAAAAAAAAAATAGGACTTTTAGCATTAAAAATGTGAACATCTTAGTGGAACACAAGAGTAAATTATGTGAAGTGACTTATTTTTTTCCCTCAAAGAAAGTAAGTTACAGTTAAAACTGGAATTTCAACTGGGAAGAAATTTATATGTATTTTACATCAAGAATACAGTTTTGTTTTAGCAAAGCAGGCTTATACATTACTATATCCTTTTATCTGCTTATTATTTCCTAATTTCAAACCTTTAAGCTAAGTTAGTGGAAGCAAAAATTATGCCTTTTAGTTTGGTTTCCTTTTATCCATTGATGTTCTGTAAGCCTTTGAATTTATAATATGAGTATTAAATGAAATTTTGAGAATGAATACAATCAAATTTATGGAATTTCATACTCACCTCAACACTCATAGCTAATGTATGCAGAAAATTCTTGATTTTAGAGATATAAAAGAAAAAAATCATGTTTTATCCCTACTCAAAATATGGAGAAAACTCAGAATAAAAACATATATGGAGGTCATTGCAAAAGAATGGTTAACACAGAAATGACCTGGGTATCCTTGTTGATATTAAGGTATCTCTACATAGTGAAAAGGGAGGTTTATTTTGTGGGGTAACTTACAAGTAAAGGGATAGGTTACAGGGTCCAGGAATGGTGTAGTGCAGTCCAGCAGTGTTCTCTGGAGAATTCTGCTCAGTCTACCTCCAGCGACCGGATCCAGGAACCAAGAGAGCCAGCCCATCCGGATCTCAGGCCTTAAGGGCTCCTGTCTCAGCCCCACCTTGTAGGCATGACAGTTACTGGAAGCCTCAATGGGGGTTGTACTTTCAGGTCAAAGCTGAAACAGCTACCCAACACAGGCCTTGACCTGCCTTCAAAGTAACTGACATTACACTGATATTACAATTTAAACACAAAACAAGAATAAATATTGATTAGTATTAAGTATAAGTATTAAGAATAAATATTAAGTATGCTCAAGAAGCACAGAAGTGAAAACTCATCCTGAAGTAAGTCACAGGGAATCTCTGATCTGGGAAAAAAAAAAAAGTTTAAAAAGGTTTACAACTTTATCAGAGTAGGATTTTAAATGAAATTTCAAATTTAAAGCTCCTTATTACTAATAGAGCTTTTTCTAATATAAACGATTTCTCTACAGGACTCACCGTGAGTCTGGAGGAGCTGCAACCAGAGCAGTCAACAAACACAGCGAGTCTCTTTCCACACCCATTTTCTTGCTTTTGTTATTGGCTCATTCCAAGTTTCCACACTGCTGTCAGTATGCAACCTAACAGCAGTCCAGCTTATTTCACCTGCAACACTTTCTGCAATTCACATCCTCCAGTGACATGTGATCTCTCTTCTGTGATCTATCTCTCTCTCTCTCTCTCTCTCTCTCTCTCTCTCTCTCTCTCTCTCTCTCTCTCTCTCATGTGTGTATATATGTGCTTGACAACAACACATAGATACATAGATAGAGCGGGCAGACATACACATTAGGTAATATAAATGGATTCCAGGCAATTCTGGGAGTATAAATAGTTAGAAATCGATTCTTGAAATGTGATTTGGAAGCAAACTGAATTCATACTAGAAAGAAAACAAGGTTTGAGTTTTTGAATGTAAATTTCTGTACCCAAGGCTTGGAAATTTGAGCTTGTATGAAGGTTCTACGTAATGCTTGAGTTCATAAAGATTTATTCAATACCGTGAGTGAGAATGAGGATGAGCAATTCATAACCTTTCAAAATGTGTACATGTTTCATCATCCACTTTTGATTATTTTACTTGTCCTTCCTCTTTTCTATACTCTCCAAACTTTCTGCTAAATCCCTTAGTACTACAGTCTCCAAGGATAAGAAAATTCATGACAGATGATTGTATTACTATTTCAGTGTTTCTGTAACAACAGCCACATATTAGCAGTTTAAAATGACACCAATTTTCTGTCTCACAGTTTCAGTAGGCCAGGACTCTGGGCACGCTGAAGCTTCCTTGGGTTTCTAAGGGTCACAGAATTATAATCAAGGTATCAGCTCTCTCCAACCACTCTGATGAGGCTCAGTACATACTCTAAAGGTCATACAGGCTACTAGAAGAGGCTTCCTCCTAAAAATTAACTTCCCATGAGATAAGGTGTGCCTCACATACTGTATGATACCCACAGCCCTGTATAGCTTAGAGCCAGAAATGACACTTAGATTCTTTTCAGTCCTATACTCAATGATTTGCTGAGCTGATTTATTGCTTGTCTATATCTTCTGTAGCCACCAGCTTTCACCCAAGACAGAGAGAATTTGATTTTGAAAGGTTTGATGCTATTGGATAGGGTTGACCAAAATAAGCCAGGATAATATCCCACTTTTAACTTAGAGCTGCTAAATCCTTTTTGTCATATTCACAAATTTAAGGCATTAGGTGTAGGCAGGATTTGGAGGCTGTTGTTGGGTATTCTGTGGGATATAAATAAATGTCTTTAGAGCTCAAGTATCTCAAGTCTGCTAAAATCCCTTCTGAAATATTTTTCTAAACCTCTATCCACTCCATGTTATTCTTATGGGAATCCTCGGCCCTCGGTGTCAATCATGGTCTTAGCTCAGCTTATGGTCTTCAGGTCTTCTAAAGCTATCTGTGGAAATAAGAACACAGTAAAATGTGAGCATTTAAGGATTTTTTTTTTGTTTTTATAAATTATTGTCCTCAACATATAACCAGACACACTGAACCCCATAGAAGAGAAAGTGGGGAACAGCCTTGAACGCATTGGCACAGGAGACAACTTTCTGAATAGAACACCTATAGTGCAGGCACTAAGATCAACAATTAATATATGAGACCTCATGAAACTGTAAAGCGATGTTCATTGTGGATTTATTCATTATAGCCAAAAATTATAAACAACCTAGATGTCTCTCAACCAAGAAATGGATAAAGACAATGTGGTACACTTACACAATGAGGTATCACTCAGCTGTTTAAAAAAATAACATCATAAAATTTCAGGCAAATGCATAGAACTAGAAAAAGAAAAAAACATCCTGAGTAGGGTATCCCAGATCCAAAAAGACAAACATGGCATATGTCCATTTAATAATGGATATTAGCTCTTAAGTAGATGCTAATTAAACTACAACCCATGATTCCTGAGAGGTTAGGTAAAGAGTAAGGTCCTTGGAATGCATAAATCTCCCTGGGAAAGAAAAATAGAACATACTTTGAGGGATGACTGGGGGCATTGGGTGGGGACAGGAGCAAGAGGGATTGGGTGGGAGGATAAGGAATTGAGGTAGGGAGAGGGAGAAAGGGCAGGGAGAGATAGCTGAAATTAGGGAGCTTTGGCGGGATGTATGTGGAAACTAGTGTAATGGAAATGTCCTGGAAAATATGATAGTGACCCTCATGAGGACTAGTAGTAATGGGGGATACAAAGTCTGAACTAGCCATCTTTTGTAACCAGAAAAGGCTTCCAGTGGTGGAACTGGATTGTATTCATTTGAGTTGATTTGCTAGGGGGTCCCATGGAGATCCCTACAGAACCCAGGCTGATGCTAGGACAGATGGTCACTCCCCTAAAATTGACAGTAAGTCCCCATTGCTAAGAACATCACCCAAACAACTCATTGAATGTAGAGAGGTTGAGTTTTCATCCCTATGTTTTGGCCTCTTTTGTGCAGGAAGATACCCAGCAGGCTATGAAAAGAGAAATCTGAACCCAAACTCAGCCAGCAAACCCTTGACCTAAAATCCATCATGCTTGCATGATGTGCTGGGACAATGGTGGCTCAGAATATACAGGAATGGCTAATAAATGTCTGGTTTAAATTGAAGCACACACCACAAAAGGGGCCCTTGGCCTACATTATCTGGATGGCCAGGAACCAGACTGGGTAGCCTAGAGACCTAAGATAAAACCAAACACAACTGGCCAAAAAAAAAAAAATCAGTGAAGTAATTCCTAATATTATTCTGCTATATGTAAATTAGAACACTGTCCACTTACCATCAGAAGAGTTCCTCTGGAAATCGAGGAATCCACTTAAAGGGAATCAAAGAGAAAATAGAATATCAAGACTCAAGGACAAAGTAGAGGATCTAGACCAAATCAGAGTGTCCTTTTCCTTACAGGAAAGAAACATAAAGAAAATGTAGGATACCATGAAAAATCTAACTATTTAATTGTAGGCATTGACGAAGGAGAAATACATACCCCTTAGATGGAACAGACCAGATCTTCAATGGCATCACAGAAGAAAATATACCCAAACTAAGAAATGACACAGACATAAAAATACAAGAAGTACACAAAAACATCAAAAAAGGCAAGACCAGTAAAGAAAATCTGCATGGCATAATATAGTTAAAACACTAAGTGTGCATAGTAAAATTTATTGAAAGCCATGAAAGAAAAAAAGAAAGAAAAAGAAAAACAAAGTCACATATAAAGGAAACTCATCAAAATAATAGCTTACATCTCAATGGAAACTTTTAAAGCCAGTAGACCCTAAAGCAATGCATTCCCAGTCATAAAAGAATATGACTGACAGCCTCAACTAATATACCCAGCAAATTATCCACTAAAACTGAATGAGAAAGGAAAACTTTCTACAATATAAATAGCCTAAGAGAGTCTAAATTAGAAGTCTCCATTGGTTGCCTGTTTGGGGCTGGGGGAACCCCACAGAAGAGGGGAGGAGATTATAGGAGTCAGAGGTGATGGAGGAGGACCCCAGAAGAATATGACCCACTGGATCAACTCAGCAAGGCTCCTTTGAGCTCACAGAGACTGAAGTGACAAGCAGGGGGTCTGCATGGGTCTGCATCATGTTGTCTGATTATATGCTGTGGTTGTAAGCTTGGTCTTTTTGTGGGACTCATAGCAGTGGAAGCAGACGTGTGTCTGACTCTTTTGCCTGATCTTGGGACTTTTTTCCTCCTATTGGGTTGCCTTGTCCAGCCTCAGTGAGGGCTTTTGCCTTGTCTTATATGGTACCTTGTTTTATTCTGTTCAGTTGTTGTCTGTTGGAGGCCTGTTCTTTTCTGAAGAGAAAGGGAGGGGACATGGATCTGAGGGAAGACGGGGAGGGGAGGTGGAGCTGGGCAGTGTAGAGGAGGGGAATCTGTGGTTGGGATGCATATAAGAGAAGAATCTATTTTCAATAAAATAAATATAGTATATATAAATTACTGCCCCTGTTGCATATGCAGCAGTTTATCTTATACTCTAGTGTACATGGAAACATTTGCTGACAATTGTTATCTCATTTATTGTTAAGTCTAAAAACTAAGACTTTTTTCATTTTTTATTAAGAAATTTTTTATTCATTTTACATACCAATCACAGATTCCCCTCTCTTCCCTCCTCCTGCGCCCCCAGCATTCCTCCCTAACCCATCCCCCATTCCCTCCTGCAAAAAGGTAAGGCTTCCCATGGGGAGTCAGCAAAGCCTGGAATATTCAGTAGAGGCAGGTCCAAGCCCCTCCTCATGCATCAAGGCTGTGCAAGGTGTCCCACCATAGCTAGTGGACTCCAAAAAGCCAGCTTATGCACCAGGGATGGATCCTGATCCTACTACCAGGGGCCCCTTAAGCAGATCAAGCTACACAACTGTCTTGCTTATGCAGAGGGCCTAGTCCAGTCTCATAAAGGCTTCACAGCTGTTGGTCTAAAGTTCATGAGTTCCCACTAGCTTGGTTTGGATGTAAGACACACATTTATAAAAGAGTGAAATGATATGAAATACTTTAAATTAAAATTCTGAGCTATATGGCTCCTTCCACCTAACTCTGCTATGCTATGCCCTTACTACTTTCCCAAAGTTACAGTAACCTGTCAAAACTTAGCTCAGTATGTTGTGGGATCAGTTTCTAAATAACAGATGTTTGCCTGTATGCAAAGTTCTAACTGAAATTTTTTAGCAAAGTAAAACAACATGAGTTACTGTTTAAAATGGTAAATTGTTGAGAAGGGAATTATAAGTAAAATAAAACATGTTTGGCTTTTCGGGTGAAAATGATGAAGTTGTGTTGATACATTAACCAACCTAGAATTGTTTTTCTGTTAGCTCTGTGCCTTTATCTTGTCTTCTTCATATATTCAGGAAAGGAAGACATTTTGATTAGAGGATGTGATTTTATGAACTGATGGAGCTCAGCTACAAGGCTAAACTGGCTGGACTGCGGAAAGACATGGAGACAAAGGGGAAAATGTGAACGGAAAAGCAAAGGGATTGTCATGTGAGTCAAACATTTTTCATATACAAGAATCACAGTGAATTGTGCAAAATTTCACAGGCTGCTAAGAACTTTACACAAAGTTCATCTCATTTCATGTATATATTTCTTTAAAATTGTAGATAACTAAAGAGGATGCACTGAGGGTAGGAATTAAATAATTTTTTGCAGAGATCATATAACTTCAACAAATCTGTGATTTGTACACTGCATGTGGAGCTTCAAAGCCAAAATCTCTCTCCTCTGAAACATTGTATTTCCATAGAAGATCAAAAGATTGAAAAGTAGTCTTTAAAGTTATAGGGAAAGGTTTAATATTCACAGACAAAAAAGAATAGTCTCAAAATTCTTCAATTGTAGTATATCTCCCATTATTTAATTCCTGCTCCAAATTGTTCATTGTTCTTTTTACTTGTTGCATTTCTTCACTGTAACAATGATGAAGTATATGGAAAACATGACATACAATTAAAAACTGGCACTTTGCATAACTCAATATATTACCCATTTCTACACTAACTCCTTAACTTCCATTCTCAGAGGCAACTAGTATCATTGTTTCATTTCACAGACGTAGATGTGTGTTTGTATTGTTGCACAGACTCTTTCTATAATAAAATACAGAGCTATGAGTTCTCTTTAAGATAGCTTGTAATAGCCTATAGTAGACTAAAGATCACATGTATACATGCTATGTTTATATCTTGTGATCTGCCTCTGATTTTGTTTGGTAAAAAGATGCTATTTCAGTAATACTTAGATTTTAAAAAGACAGAAATATTAAATATGTCAGAGAAACACTATATTATTATTTTGGCATAGAAATAAAAATGCACACAGACCTAGATATTACATTATGAGAATATAATTTTAGTTATGAATGCACAAAATGCATGTGAGCATATGTAAATTAGTGCATCAACTATGACAGTAAGTGAATGAGAAAATATGCATCCATTAGCCATATATTGGGATAGTACTTAGTGATATTCATAAAATAATGTCCAGTTATAAAAAAGCTGGAAGCTGTGTGTTTTTGTATACCTAAGTAGTTCTACAAGAGCATTGACCCATTTCCACTCACATAAACAATGCATGAAACTGTTATTTTCATCTATCCTTACTTACATGATATTATCTTATATTTTTAATCCATGCTAAAATGAAAGGTGAAAAATAATGTTTCATTATCTATTTAATTTGCATTTAATTATGGCCTTTTTTTTTATCAATTTAGTCACATTTCCCACATACTTATTGACAAATACTATTATAAAAAAAATAAGATTTTCCCCCCATTTTTATGCTGCAAAAATATTTCCTGCTTAGCTTTAGTAATGACTTATGAATTATTTGCCCTGACTAAAACTTCAAATTATAAAAGCCAATAGTGTGTTGCTTCTGAATGCCATGACTCATCTATGAGATTTTAGTGTATTACATCTCCATTAAAAGACCATGGTGATAGCTGTATCAATAAAAAAATATGTTCCTACTTTCTTGTCATGACTGGGGTTTGGAAGGATATTTATGTTGCATTGGAAGCAGGAATATGTGAGCTTGCCATAGTGATACACACCTGCAAGCTCAGCATTCTGGAAGCTGAGAGAGGAGAGCAGCAAATTTGAAACCGTTTGGGCTACGGTGGGACAAGGTAAGACTTTATTTGATTTTAAATGAAGAGGAAGGACGAGGAGGATAAGAGGAAGTTCAGAAATGGAAAAGAGAGGGGTGAGGAGGTTGAGGAAGAGGAAATACATGTACACGAGCTCTGTGGGGTGTGTGTGTGTGTGTGTGTGTGTGTGTGTGTGTGTGTGTGTGCTCTTGCACTAGTGCATGTACATGTGTGTTTCACAATCTCATGCATTCCAAGTTTGTCTCAAACTTACTATATAGCCAAGTGATCCTTGATTTTCTGATCCTCATGCTTTCTTCTCCTAAGTTCTCAGATTGCTGATGTGCACCATTGCATCTGATTTTGGAAATGTACTCTCCCCTGATAGCAATAACTAGGAAATAGCTTTGCTATATAAAAGTATAATTATGCTATGTTAAGTGTGACACACAGATAGATAGACAGATGGAGATAGATAGATAGATAGATAGATAGATAGATAGATAGATAGATAGATAGATAGATAGACAGATGGATGTAAAAATAGAATAGAATATTGTTGAAATTATTAAGGGCACTCCACGTAGTTAAAAGGGAGATTTAGTTAATGGCGTTACTTACAAATGAAGGGATAGGTAGATTGCAGGGTTCTGGGAAGGATGCAGCACTGTGTTGTTCTCTGGAGAACTCTCCCTGGTCCACCTCTAGCATCAGGGCTCCCAGCAGCAAGAGAGTGTGGCACATTCCGATCTCGGGTCTTCAGGGCCCTCCCTTGGCCCCGCCTTGTAGGCGTGATAGTTACCGAAGCCTCAATGGGGGTTGGAACTTCCAGACCAAAGCTGGAATGGCAACCCACTACAATAGAATCTACTATGTATGTCTTTAAATCATCAGTTTTCTTCAAATGTTGAGTAATTTGAAAAATTAATGGTTTGAGTAGATTTTTTAAAATTATTTTTTATGTTAGTATATAAACTAATAGAATTGTTTACGGCATTTTCATGAACATACATATATATATATATATATATATATATATATATATATATATATATATAATCTTTATCTGTATTCATTATCTTCCCCTTCAATCATATCTCATCTCCCCTGCATATCTTGTTGGCACCTTCCTTGTATGAATGAGTCCTTCCCTTCTGCTTTCATGTTAATGTCTCTTCTCAGCACTCCCACCCCTTTAAGATATCTTCCTTCTTGTTCATGGTCCTCTACTTTCATCATACACACACATACACACACACACACACACACACACACACACACACACACACACATACACACACACACTTAAATATAGATTCTGCATTTTTTGTCTTGTCCAGTCTGATTCATTCATTTTTCTTTTTTTTTTAAAGAAATGTTTTATTCATTCCAAATACCAACCACAGATACCCCCTCATTCCTCCTCCCGCTCCCCCCAAACTTCCCCCCAAGCCCAACCCCTATCCCCTCCTCTGAAAACATATGGCCTCCCATGCAGAGTCAGCAAAGGCCAGCACATTCAGCTGAGGCAGGTACAAGCCCCTCCCCATGCTTTGAAGTTGTGCAAGGTGTCGCAACATAGGCAATGTGTTCCAAAAAGCCAGTTCATGCACCAGGGATGGTTCCTATTACCACTATCAGAGGGCCCCTTAAACAGACCACCCTACACAACTGTCTGGCCACCTTCATCCAGCAACAGATGGACACAGATGCAGAGAGCTTTGGTCAAGCATCAGGATGAGCTCTGGAAGTTCAGTCAAAGAGAGGGAAGAGGGATTACAAGAGCAAGGGGCATCAAGACCATGATGGGGAAACTTACAGATACAACTGAACCAAGCCAGTGAGAACTCATGAACTTTGGACCAACGACTGTGGAGCCTGCATGAGACTTGACTGATTTATTTTTTCTAAACATAATAACTTCTAATTTCTTCCACTTTACTGCTAATGTTGATTTTGTTTTTGTTTATTGATGAACAAAATTCCAAGTGTGTAGAATAATTCTTCATTCATTCATCTATTGATGAACATCAAGACTGATTTCATTTTACCAGCTATTGTAAATATTACATCGATATACATTTGTACACATGTATCTTTGTGCACACTAACGTAATTTTTGGGATAACCTGGATATATAACCTTTGAGTATATAACTATGGGTTTATATAATTCTGCTTTTAGTTTTCTGAGGATCTTACATACTGATTCCTATGATGACTATCCAAGCTTTTATTCCTGTCTTCCTCACATCCTCATCATTATCTGCTGTCATTTGTTTTCTTGATATTGTCCATGCTGACTGATCAAATTTCAAAGTAGTATTAATTCACAGTTTCTTGATGCTTAGTATGTTAAATACTTTTAATGTATTTATTGTGTTTTTCTTTATGCAGTACATTAATGCTTTTATTGATTCAATTATTTGGTAGTTCTTCAGGCATTCTGGATATGAATCCACTATCTGACACACAGTTGGCAAAGACTGTTTTCCAAATCTATCAGCTATCTCTTCATTGATTCTTTTACTGTCCAGATGCTTCATTTCATCTAACCCTCTTTCTCAGTTGTTGAAGTTACTTCATTTTTCTTGACATTCCATATAAATTTTACACTTTTTTTCAGTCTATGCCATAGGGATTTTGATGGAGATTTCATTGAATCTATAGATGGCAGATGGTCTGGGATAATATAGTGATTTTTTTCTTTTCTTTTCTCTTTTTTTTTTTGTTTTTTTGAGACAGGGTTTCTCTGTATAGCTTTGTGCCTTTCCTGGAACTCACTTTGTAGACCAGGCTGGCCTTGAACTTACAGAGATCTGCCTGCCTCTGCCTCCCAAGTGCTGGGATTAAAGGCATGTGCCACCACTGCCCAGCAGTGATTTTTATAATACCAAAATGTACATTAAAGTTAGTTAACAGATTTCTTCTGCATACTATAGATCTGATCATATAATTTTTCCTTTAAATTGATTTATTTTTGTATTATATTTATTTATTTTTATGTATTGGATCAATGAAGTGTCTCTGGAATCTGTGGCATGAAACCAAGTTCATTATTATCAATGATCTTTTAGAAAATTAATTTTTTAGTTTATCACAATATACCTCTGATTGTTCTGGAACTCATTATGTAGAACTGACTGTTCTCAAACTCATGGCAACCTTTCTGCTTGTTTTTCATTCTCTAGATCAATATGTGAACCACTACATCCAGCTGTATCATCATCTTTTATCTTCTTCATTTTTGTTTGATGGTATTTGTTTGAAAATTTTTGTTTATGTTTATCAACTGAAGGGATCTAAAGTGTTTTATTTTATTTTATATCTTATTACAAAACTCCTATATGATCTGTGTATCAGACAATAAGTGGGTCATAGAATGAGTTTGTGTTCTTTTCTTTTTAGTCTTATGGTACACTTTGAAAAGTTTTATTTTTCTCTTCCTTAAAGATTTAGTCTTTTTTCTCTTCATGGGAAGATTGTTATTCTTCTTTATATTACATTTCTGGCTATTGACCTTTTTAAGTTGTTTTATTTTCTTGATTAAGCTTTAATATTTCATATGTCTTTAGGAATGTATCCATTTCTTTTAGATTATCCATGGTTTGATTGTTTGATTTTATTTTTGGCATTTGTTTGGTTGGAATAAATTTTCATAGCATTCCATAAGCCTCCTGTGGATTTCATTAGGATACATTGTAACCCTGCCTTCTACATCTTTAAACTTATTGTTTTGGCTTTCCTTCCTATGGTTAGTTTTGACAGATGTTTTAAAATCTTTTTTATATTTACAAAAAGCTCCCCATTCTTTTGAATGTCTGTGTGTCATTTTAGTCACAATTTTATTCATTTTGTTCCTGATCGTTACTGTTTCTTAGTATCTGTTGTTTTGATTTGGGATTGTTCTGATTTTTCTAAAACTTTGGGGTATATCATTTAGAATCTGAGATTGCTATGATTTCTGAGTATAAATACTTGTAATTATATACTTTCTATAACTGTCTTAGTTGTATCACAGTTCAGATACATTGCTATTATTTTTACTTAATTATACAAAGTTTGCTTTTTATTAAAAATAGATTTTTTCTCATACAACATATCTTGATTATAGTTTCTCCTCTCTCTACACTTCCAAGTTCATAACCACCTCACCTTCTACCCACATCCACCTCCTTTCTGTCTCTCAGAGAACAGGCTTTTAAGATATAACAACAAAACACAACAAAATAAAGTACAATAAGATAAAGCAAAAGCTATCCCATCAAGTTGAACAAAGCAAACCAAGAGAAGGAAAAGAGCCCAAAAGAAGGCACAAGATCAAAGACTCACTTATCCACACTGTCAGGAGTCCCATAAAAACATTAAACTGAAAGTCATGATATGTTTGCAGAGGACCTGGTGCAGACCCATCAGCCCTTTTCATTCTGCTTCAGTCTCTGTGACTTCATATGAGCTTTGCTCGGTTGATTTAGAAGGCCTTGTTCTCCTGGTATCTGCCATCCCTTCTGGTTCTTACACACATTCTGTATCTTATTCTGCAAGGTTCCCAGAGCTCTGAGGGAGATATTAGATGGAGACATCTCCTTTAAGGCTGAGTATTCCAAATTCCCTCACCCTTTGTACAATGCTTAGTGTGGTTATATGTACTTGTTCCCATCTGGTGCAGGAAGAAGCATCTCTGATAATGGCTGAGTAAGGCACTGGTCTATGAGTACAGCAGAATGTCATTAGGAGCCATTTAATAACTACATTTCTTTAAGACCAGTAGTATTTTGTTTTGCTGTAGGTCTCTGGGCTTTCTAGTCTCTCGTTCTTCGTAACTCAAACAGTGTTGAGTGTGGGTCCCATCTTTTGGAGTGGTCCCTACATCAAATCATCAGACATTTCTCCTTATTCCCACAAGCTTTTTACTACCATTTCCTAGCATATTTTGCAGGTACAGCAGCATTATAGACAAAAACTTTTGTGCTTGGTTTGGCATATACCTTTCCCTTTTGGTAGCCTGCAGAGTAGCTTCCAGTACCACTAGAATATAAGGGTGAAGGATTTTTTTGTGGACACAAGCTTGCCCTCTCCATGCTCAATGAGTTGTATGGGTGCTGTCTTGAGCAATTCAAGCTTTATGTCATTTTTTTTCTGGAGCAAACTATTGTCTCAGCAAGAGACTGGGTTGTTTGGCAACTTCTATGGGATCCCAATAACCAAAAACTCAATAGGAGATAAAACCCGGTCCCAGTACTGAAAGCATTGTTAGGTGACAAGAGATGGCCAGTTGGCACTCTATTTCCCTCATTATTTGAAGACTTCATTAGGGTTATCTTCATATATTTTAGGAAGTTTCCACTGCACTGTTTCCATACCATCCCTCAAATGCCTGTCAATTATAGCTATCTCTCCCCAAGCTATTCCCTTCCCTTTCTCACCTGATCCTCCAGTTCCTGTTCCCCCTATTCCATTTCACCTATAAAATCTATTCTATTTCCCCATCCCAAAGAGATCCATGTGTCCCCTTCTTGGTTAGAGTTTCTATTGATGTTAAAAGACACCATGATCATGGCAACTCTTATGAAAGAAACATTTTTGGGGGAATGGCTTACAGTTTCAGGCCATTATTATCAGGGCAGGTGACATGCAGGCAGACATGATACTGGAGAAGAAGCTGAGAGTTCTACATCTTGATTTGCAGGCAACAGGCAGTGAACTATGTCACTGGATATAGCTTGAGCAAAGGAGACCTCAAAGCTCATTTCAACAATGACATACTTACTATTACAAGGCCATGCCTATTCCAACAAAGCCACACCTCCTAATTGTGCCACTCCCTCTGGGGACAATTTTCTTTCAAACAATCATACCCGTTTAGTCCCTTCCCCTATATATAAGTTCTCTGGGTTTATGGATTGTATCTTGATTGTCATTTAATTAAAAGCTAATATCCAAATATAAGCAAATATATACTTGTCTTTTTGAGTTTGGGTTTCCTCCTAGGGATGTTTTTTTTTTTTTTTCTAGTTCTATCCATTTACCTGCAAATTGAATGATTTCATGTTTTTTAATAACTGAGCAATAATATTCTTGGGTAAATGTACCACATTTTCTTTATCTATTCTTCTGCTGATGGACATCTAGATTGTTTCCAGTTTCTGGCTATTATGAATAAAGCTGCAATTAATATGGCTGAACAAGTGTCATTGTAATAATGTCAAGCATTCTTTAGGTGTATATCTAAGAATGGTATAGCTGGATCTTGACATATATCTACTCCCAACTTTCTGCAGAACCACCACACTGATTTCCACAGTGGTTGTGTAAGTTGGTACCCCCAACAGCAATGGATGAGGTTCCTTTTATTATATATTCTTGTCTGTCATGTGATATTGTATCGCCACTAATTTCATAATTCTTTGGTTTTATTTTGACTCTTTAAAACTTTTCTCAAGGTATAAATATTATCTTAAGTACCAGAGTCCAGCTCCAGATGAGGGCAGGGTCTGAAGATGTGTGGATGCAAGAGTAGTGATGAAAGAATCAGATAAAGGATAGTTCTTAGTTTTATTTTAGGAGAGATGGATAGAGAGGAAGCATATGGGAGTTATTCCCAGTGGTGGACAGGTCCCAGCAGAGGATGCAAGGCATCAGCTGGGAAAGGAAGTATACCAGGCCATGATGGTCAGGAGAATCTTGCAGCCTGACTGACTAGCAGCCAGAGTGTTTCTTTATTTATATAGAATTTAGTATTTAGTAAGCAGGGATACACCTATGATGTTACAAAACATAGAACATATCATTTTTGTTTTTGGACATGTGTTTCACTTCCTTTTGCTCATCTTTTAGTCAACATTAATAAACTATGACAGAACAGAGTTATCATTTCCAATCACTTTTCTTCAAGTTTTGATATCATTAATAAACAGAGTTATTATTCTTACTCATTAACCTCATAACCCAATTTTTAAGAATCTAGAGGCATATTGACAGCCTGTTCTCAGGCTGGTAGCTTTGGTTGCTTCAAGGACACTAGACCAAAATAAAATTCAAGCCACTCTGGGCATTTTGCCATGTCCCTTTATTTTTCCTGGGCTCTCTAACCACTAAGAGTTAATAATACACTACTTGGGACATTCTATAAAGATATAAATATAAACATTGTATTATGCCAGAATTTTAATAATAACTGCAGCAGCTTTGGCCTGAGGATTTGGTGGTCTTTTATTTATGCTGAAATGTGGGGATATTTTATTTGTAAGTTAATAAATAATGTTTACCTGGAGATCAGGGGGGAAAGGCCAGCCATTTTAAGTAAACAAAGAAGTCAAGCAGCACACACCCTTAATCCCTTAGCAGGCAGGATCTTTGTGTGTTCAAGGCCATACTAGGTAACAAAGCCAAGCATAGTGGCACACGCCTTTAATCCCAGTACCAACCGTAGAGACCTGGAGGTCTGTACAGACAGACAAACAGTGACAGAGCTATGTAGGAAGAGGAAGTGAGGTAGCTGAGCTAAGAGCCAATGAGAGAGCAGAAAAGCAAGGCATATAAGCCTAGGTAGACAGGAAGTCACTGCTGTTTGGTAGCTCCAGAGTTGGTGAGGTGAGGTTAGCTGGTGGCTTTCCATATTTTCCTGATCTCTCTAAGACTTTAACCCAAATTTCTGGCTTTTTTTAATTTTATTTAATAAGACCTTTTAAGATTCATATTACAGAATACTACTCAGCAGTGAAAAACAATGATGTTATGAAATTTGCAGGCAAATGGATGGAACTAGAAAAAAATCATCGTGAGTGAGGTAACCTAGACTCAGAAGGACAAACATGGTATGTACTCACTAGTAAGCGGATACTAGATGAAAAGCAAAGGATAACCAGACTAAAACCCATAGCTCCAGAGAGGCTAGCTAACAAGGAGAACCCCAAGAGGGATGCATGGATTGCCCTGGGAAGGAGAAATGGATGAGATCTACATGAGTAGACTGGGGGTGAGGGTGGCAATGGGGAAGAGGATGGGGGATGAGAACATAAGGGAATGGGATGGTTGAACTGGAACAGGAATGGAATGGAAGAGCAATGAAAGAGGTACCATGATAAAAGGAGACACCATGGGAATAGGGAGAAATTGAGTGCTAGGGAAGTTCCCAGAAATTCACAAGGATGACCCCACCTTAGACTACTAGCTGTAGTGGTAAGAGTGCCATAACTAGCTTACACTGGTAATATGATTAGTGAATACTCTGTCATCATAGAGCCTTTACCCAGTAACTGATGGAAGCAGATGCGGAGATCCACAGCCAAACACCAGGCCAAGTTCCAGGAGTCCAATTGAAGAGAGAGAAGATGGATTCTACGAGCAAGGGGCATCAAGATCATGATGGGGAAATGTACAGAGACAACTAAACCAAAGTAGTGGGAACTCATGAACTGTGGACTAATAGCTGTGGAGCCTCCATGGGACTGGACTAGGCCCTCTGCATAGGTGAGACAGTTAAGTAGCTTGATCTGTTTAAGGGGCCCCTAGTAGTGGGATCAGGATCCATCCCTAGGGCATGAGCAGGCTTTTTGGAGCCTACTGTGTATTGTGGGACACCTTACACAGCCTTGGTCAGCAGGAGGGGCATGGACCTGCCTCAGTTGAGTGTATCAGGCTCTGCTGACTCCCCACAGGAGGCCTTGCCTTGGAGGAAGTGGGAATGGGGGTTAGGATGGGGTGAAAGTCTGGGAAGGGGAGGAGGGGAGATGGAGGGGGAGGATCTATGCTTGGTATGTAAAATGAATAGAAATTTTCTTAATAAAAAAGAAAAGAAAAAATGAACATCGTGCTAAAAGCACTCTACAGATGCAATGCAATCCCTATCAAGATTCTAACACAATTGTTTACAGACTTTCAAAGAACAATATTCATATTCAGGTGGCAAAAAACAAAACAAAACAGGATATTGCCAGAATCCAGCTTTAGTGTGGTTCAAGTCCCAAAGAGAAGGTGTGGAGTTGCTGTAGGGAAGGAGGAGACTGAAAAGATATGAGGGTAAATAGGGATGGCTGCCATTTTACTGATAAAAAGCTACACTTTTTATACTTTGTAAATGCACAAAGAATTAAATGGGAGAAAGGTGGCATGTGAGCTGAGGTGTGGCTTTTGATCAGGGACTGAAGAAGTTGGCATTGACCTTGACACATTAACAGGCAACAAAGCCTTACATTAATGGATGGTCCATAAGTTCCTCTTGCCAGAGAGAAGAATTACTTCCTTTTTAGCAAGTAGTAACTTTCTTCAAACCCCTGAGGGAATGGGGGCTTTTGTCTGAATGCCTGACCTTGGGAAAAGAACTATCTTGAGGGAGTAGACATTCCATTATAGAATACTATAGTTTTGTATATTGCTTGGTGTCTTAGTTACAGTTTCTATTGCTGTGAGGAGACACAATGACCACAGTAACTCTTATAAAGGAAAACATTTCGTTGGAGTTGCTTGCTTACAGTTCAGTGTTTTAGTACATTATTATCATGGTGGGACATGGTGGCATGCAGGCAGAAATGGTACTAGAGAGGTAGCTAAGAGTCCTACATCTTGCAGGCAATTGTAAGTGGACTGAGGCACTAGGCCTGGCTTGTGTATATATGAGACCTCAATGCCCACCCCCACATTGACACATTTCTTCCAACAAGGCCATACCTACTCCAACAAAGCCACACCTCCTAACAGTGCTACTCCTTATGAGTTTATAAGGGCCAATTACATTCAAATTTCCACATTCCATTCCCTGCTCCCGATAAGCTTGTAAAAATATCATAATGCAAAATGCATTCAGTTCAACTTCAAAAGTCTCCGTAATCTGTGACAGTCCCAAACTTTTTAAAAAGTCCAAAGTTCACAGTCTTTTCTGAGATTTGTGCAATCTCTTAATTGTAATCACCTGTAAAATAAAAATAAAAATAAAAAAGCAGATCACATACCATGGTACTTTGAAAAAAAAATTAATACTGAGTGAAGTATCCCAGATAACAAAAGACAAACATGGTATGTATTCACGTTAGGTGTAAAGATTAATCATGCCACATCCCATAGACACAGTGAGACTAAATAAAAAGGCAGACTCAAGGTAGGTGAAGCATGGATCTCCCTTGGAAGGGGAAGTAGATTTCATGGATAGACCTGTGATGGCTAGGGACGGGAATAAGAAGGATCAGGTAGGAGCTGGAGGGAGAGAGGACCACAAGACAGGGAGGAATTGGATGGAATTTCAGGGTGAGGTAGAAACCAAGTTCAATGGAAACTCCCAGAAATATATGAGGGTGACTCTAGTGAAGATTCCTAGTAATGGGAGATATGGAGTTTAAACCAGCCATCTTCTGTAACTAGGTAAGTCTTTCAGTGGAGGGATTGGGACATCAACACAGCCACCAACCTTTGACCTACAATTTGTCCCAATTGCAAGATGTACTGGAGTAAAAGTGACACAGAACTTGTGGGAGTGGCCAACCAATGACTGGTCCTACTTGAGACCCATGTCTCGAGAGGGAGACCATGCCTGACACTGTCTTAATAACCAGGATCCAGAGTCTGAATAACCCAGAGACCTATGGTATAACCAAACATGACTGACAAAAAAAAAAAAAAGCAATGCCTAATGATAACTGCTATACCAGTAGACCAGAGTCTAGCATAATCATCACCAGAGAGGCTTCATCCAATAACTGATGGGAGTGGATGCAAAGACCCACAGCCCAATATTAGGTGGAGCTCGGCAAGCCTATGGAGGAGGGAGAGGAAAGATTTTAGCAGCCAGCGGGCTTAAGGACACCACAAGAAAATGGGCCACAGAATCAATTAAGCAGGGCTTATACGGGCTCACAGAGACTGACCTGACAGTCAGGGAGCCTGTATGAGTCTCCCGTAGGTCCGTTGCATATATGTTAAGATTGTGTATCTTGGTGTTCTTATAGAACTACTAAAAGAGTGGAGGCTGTCTCTGACACTTTTGCTCCCTTTTGCAACCCTTTTCCTCCTACTAGGTTGCCTTAATATGAGGGGATGTGCCTTGTCTTATTATAACTTGATAGGCTATGTTTGCTTTATATCCCTGAGAAGACTGCCCAATTCTAAAGGGAATGGAGGAGTGGATCTGGGTGAAAGGGATGTGAGTGGGGGGCCGGGAGAAGAGGAGGGAGGGAAATTGTGGTCAAGATGCAATATGAGAGAAGACTAAAGAGAAAAATCTGCTCTCTTGAAAATCAAACATGAAAGAAGATAAAGCAATAAAAAGAGCTAATAACTTTTATAGCCCTATGTAATGACTAGAAAATATAAAAATGCATAAATATGTAAATAAAAACCTTAACAATTATCCAAAATATACAATTACATAAACATACTTCTCAGGGAAAAAATAGCTGTAAATTTCATGATCTACCATTATCATATCATGCTACTTTCATCTAATTATTCATCATCACCTCTTCACTATTATGACTAATTAAATTTTGGCAACACTAATGAATGCTTTCTTATATTTTAGTGAATACAAATTGGATAAGGTTATATAAACAAGAAATTGGACACAGGTTAGTCATTGTCTAAGTTACATTTCTATTGTTGTGTAGAGACACAATGACAAAGATAAATTGTAGAGAAAGAAGTCTTTTGGGGCTTACAGTTTCAGAGAATTAATCCATCACTTCAGGGAGCATATCAGCAGGCAAGCAGGTTGGCATGGCATGGCACTGGGTCAGTAGCTGAGAGCTTATATCCTGATCCACAAACAGGCATGAAGCAGGAAGAGTAACGCTGGGAATGGGGTTGGCTTTTGAAACCTCAAAGTCTACCCCAGTGACACACCTCTTTCTACAAGACCACATCTTCTAGTCATTCTCCAAAAGTTCCACCAACTGGGCATCAAACATTCAGATATATAAGTCTCTGGTGACCTTTCTCATTCAAACCACCGCACTCATTCACGATCAAGTCATTAAGAGTGTATCATTTTAGCTATTATTTCGTCATTAGAAAAGTGAGAGACAGATTGGTAAAATGTCGCCTGTTCCTAACACCATCAGAAGGAAGAAAAAATAATACTGCATGTTTGATATGCTAGACACTTTGTAGCACATTATGTATTCTAATCATAACCTTATTTTAAAAGTCTGCAGCAATGTGAGAACTATCACTGTCTACATGTTATGTATGAGCACATTGTGGTGTTAAGCACCTCATATAAGGCCATGTGATTACTACATAGCAACTCTTTCTTTTTAATTTAATCTATTAATTAATTAATTTATTTAGTGTGTATGCGTGTGTTTTGTGTGACATATAAATGTGTGGGTATGTGCTGTGAATATCGCTCTGTATGCTGTGAATGTGTTGGTTAATAAAGAAAGTGCTGATTGGCCAGTAGCCAGGCAGGAAGTATAGGTGGATAAGCAGAGAGGAGAATTCTGGGAAGAGTAAGGCTGAGTCAGGAGTCACCAGCCACAGACAGAGGAAGCAAGATGTAAAAGTACTGGTAAGCCACAAGCCACATGGCAACTTATAGATTGATAGAAATGGATTAACTTAAGATATAAGAACTAGATAGCAAGAAGCCTGCCACGGCCATATGGTTTATAAGTAATATAAGTCTCTGTGTGTTTACTTGGGTCTCAGCAGTTGCAGGAGCCAGGTGGACACAGAAAAACTCAGCAACAGGTATGTGCATGCCATGACCCACATATGGAGGTCAGAGGACAGCTTCTAGGAGATGACTATTCTATGGTATATGTCGCTGGGGTCAAAATCAAATTATTAGTCTTAGCAGCAAATGCCTTTAACCTGTATTTCCTGCCTTGCATTTCTTTAAATTTAACTTGTCTATTGACTTTTAAAATATGGAGTGTTCTCTATAGTTTAAATTTCTTTCAATTCTGAGTTTATTTTTTGTTCTTTTTTATGTGTTTTAATGTTACCAATAAAATTACCTTACTTTAACTTTGTTTGATAAGTATATCATCATGATATTCATACCATACCTATCTCTTTCTATGCAGGTTATGTTGATGATGCTTTCATCCTATTTTTATAGTACAGACACAGAAAATGTAAGTTATTTGTGGAAATGCTGTAGAATGAGAAATATTTGTAAAAAAGTCATATTCTTCTATTTTCTATTAGTTGAGACTGGACATTTGACCAAAGGCTGCCTTGAAACAGTAATTTCTTCCAGCACCAGCATGAATCAGATAATTGTTGATGGTTGAGAAGATTTAATTTTGTAGTATGGCTAAAGGAGGACTCTTTCTGGTACTGACAACCTTTTAAGTAAAGGGATGTACATAGACCTAACAAGTTTATATTGGAAATGATAGAGTGGTCACTTTGGCAGTTCTGCTTCATTTCTCATGGCTCTAAGTGAATTACCTACTCCTGTGGTCTACTTGATATACTGCCATTTACACTGTTTGTTATTTACTATGAATTTTCAGCACTGCCAATTTTATATTAATGCCTATATAAATGAACTTTAACCTACACTTTGTAGCATAAACTGGCTTATTTTGAAATACTAATAACCTGGTGTTCAGGTTCATACTCAGCATGGTTAGCTAATATGTGAAAAACATGAATCATTCTGGAATAGCCACTATGACTATTTCAACTGACTCTGACTACAGCTTCTTTTAGAAGTTTGAGCTCAGGAGCTAGAGAGTTGGATTTGTGATTAAGAACACGAACATCAAGTTACAGAGGACATAGTTTGCTACCCAACATCCATGTCAGGTGGCTCACAACTGCCTGTAATACTAGCTCTACAGGATCTGACACCCTATTCTGGTCTTGAGGCAATGGCATCTGAATACACACACTTTCAGCACAGACTCTATCTATCTGTGTATCTATCTACTTTTCTTTCTATCTAACCACCTAACTACCTATAGTGTGTATGTGTGTGTGTGTGTGTGTGTGTGTGTGTATTTTTGAAAAAAAAAAGAGTCTGCAAGATTAAAATATTTAGAAAATAAGTTTTCACTTCAGTGTAAGTTCTGTAATTGTTCATAAGTTGTTTACATATGTTGTTCATAGTGGATTATTGCTGCATAGGATTCTGATGAGGGAAATGAAGTCACACTCTCTAGACTGGTACCATCATCCCCACTCCAAGACCACCATGCAGACCCAGATATTGCCAAATTATACATCATGTTCCTGATTTTCCCTAAGTAGGTTTCAGATCTTGAATATTATTGTGTGTGCTTTCAACCAATATTTGGGAAGGTAAATGTCAGAGTGTCTAAAAGATAGGGATTTTCTGCAGGTGTCACTGAAGTTACAAAACTTGAAGAAGCTAAGAAGAGTAATACAGATGATGAATGGTTAAAACGATGCTTCTTAAAAGGAGACAATTTTAAAAGCCTGTTTTGTGCCCAGGAGCCATTGATGGTTTTTAGGTGTGAGTTAATTCCATATCAAATCTCATGTAACCATAAAACCATAACACTGTTTTTGAATTCTTGTATATCTTGCCTACTTATAACCATGTAGCCAGTATTGATAGCTATGAAAAGTAACTGAAATCAAATTGTTAGAGATCAGTTTTAAATCCGTACCATATTTAATATTATACATTTTAGATTTTTCTTTCTTTATTTATTTTTATTTGTTTTTTTTTTTTGAGACAGGGTTTCTCTGTGTTGTTTTGGTGCCTGTCCTGGATCTCTCTATGTAGACCAGGCTGGTCTTGAACTCACAGACATCCTCCTGGCTCTGCCTCCCGAGTGCTTGAATTAAAGGCATGTGCCACCACCACTTAGCTGCATTTTAGCTTTCCTTAAATCTGTCATTGTACTATTAAGTCTTGCTAACTATAAATTCTTACTATAATGTAGTCACAGACAGGTTTAGTACAAGACAATATTTATTGCTGTTCCTGGAAATTAAAAATTTCTTTTGCTGTAATCCTTGTTCTTTCAGACTTTCATATGTTCTGTTTCTATAGCAAATCATACTTCCCACAGAGAAATTTTCACTACACAGAAATAGTTTTCCTGTGCTTATTTAATATATACATAACTGACTAGCATTTTCTTCTATTAGGTCATGTGTGCTTTATAGAAATATTCAATGCATTTATTTCATTAATCAATATACTACATTGATTAAAGCATTATTTAATCTTTCATTTTCTAAAACATAGGAAAATAAGACTTCCAAACATATAGCAGTTGCATTATTGAAACAAAAACTTTTATATAAATGAAGAAGAAATATATATTTTTAAACAGTGACAAAATGGTTTCCTAGAGTAAGCAATTACCTCAGAGTGAATGAAACTATACAAACAGCAACACAAAGGATTAGGGACAATTGGAGAAATGACAGCAGTACAAAACTAAAATATGAATCATATCTAGTGGCGAAGATTGATTTTAGGTAAAAATTTACCTTAGATAGATGAAATAACTTTGAGCTTGTTAACAGAAACCGAAAGTGTTCTTTTTCACCATCAGTCTGGGATCTATTTCAAATACTTTACACTATAGAGGAGTTTCTCTAGAATTTGGGTCTTTTCAGCTTGAGTGTTCACAAGAGTTTGACAATAAGATTTTTAAAGAGTGTTTGATATTTGAGTTTTCATGCAGAAAGGAGACAATATTAATAGAGTAGCAGAGGCTGTCCACTGACTCTGCAGTGTTCTACAGACACCTCTGGTATGATGTACAATATACTTATTGGAGATATTAAATATTAAAAATAAACAGAATAAAAGTATAACTAGCACCCTTTCAGAATTAAAGAAATATTTCCAAATACACATGGTCTTCTTGTTTTATTTACTTTTGAAAACGATGTGGCCCAAGTGTCCACTTTAGTATTAAGCCGTTTTCAGATGGATGTGAATTCTGAAATAATTTTCTAGTTTGTTGATGTTTATCAATAGAAAAAGGAGTTGGGTTAACTTATTAAATATTTTCAATAAATGAAAAAATGATTGAAGATTCCTCTGATTTCTGAATAAGAATTTCAATCAAGAACTTACTCTCAATTTGAATAAAGTCACACAGACATCTTCCTGACTCTGGACTCCTGATCTCCGTTTTCTTCCACCGTTTACTTTATAAAATTTGCAATTGTAAATTATCTGCCTGCCCTTCTGAAACTCAAACATTTTTAAAACATCTTGCCAATTTCACAGTCCAGGAATGTCCTTTTCCCAGGAACTGAGAGGAACATATGAAACGTGCACACCAAGGAGAGAGCAGCCTGATCTCCATGTTTATCTGCAGGGATAGGACCCTAACCTCGAAGCTCCCAACTCTTTAATAAGGTTCCTTCCAGAGAAATTAAAAGCCATCCCTTGCCAAGAAAATATTACAAAATTATTGTAATTGGAGTGAAACCAATGAATAAACATCAGTAGTCAAGCCCCTCTTTTCACCCCAGCTTATGATAACCCCTGGGTCTTGTTTCAACAGATTTCAACTCAGATGAATTCAGTTTCTCTTTCTTAATGACAAGAGCCATTAAAAATGCTTTCCTTGTCTGTGAAACTTTTATCCATGCGACTTTGTCTTCACAAGCGTTACTTCTGGGGAAAAAAAAAAAACCCTGCCAACTCCAACTAAAGCAGCATAAAGACTCAGAGAAAATGTGCATTCCTTTTGAGATGATGGGCAAAGCAAATACTGTCTGATAAAGGAATATCTGAACAGAGACATATAGGAAAGCAGAGACATGGATATCAATTACACAATATGTGAATCTTACAGATGAGAACAAAATACTAAATGGTGTCATTTCTACAGAAAGCCTGAGAAAGACAAAGGAGACAGTGATTTCCACAGAGCACCATAATGTGTGAACTCATCAAAAGTCCCATTCTGTCTTCTTCAGAATAGGAAACCGAGGAACATGGGAATTTGCTGCTTCATGTAGAGTAAAAGTACATTTTTAAGATGAAGGGAATTTAATAATTGGTGCAATCTATTATTTCTGCTAAGAAATTGTCAACTAAGCCAGGGTAGTGTCATAGGCTTTCCATCCTAGCACTCAGGAAGCAGAGGAAGGCAGAGCTTTGTGAGTTTGAGGCCAGCCTGGCCTACAGAGCTAGTTCCAGGACAGCCAGGGCTACACAGAGAAACTGTGTCTTTAAAAACCAAAAGAAAAAAAGAAAGAAGAAAGAAAGGAAGGAAGGAAGGAAGGAAGGAAAAAGGGGAAAGGAGGGGGAGAGGTGGGGAGGGAAGGGCGGAAGGAAAGAAAAAAAGAAGGAAGAAATTGTCAACTAGAATCAATTTCATTAGATCATATCAGGAAATAAAACATTCTTATGATATGACCAAGAGTACACAAAATCCCTCCATGTTAAATGATACAACACCATCCCACCTCCAATTCTTAAAAATGAAAAATCAAACCAAGAGTGATATGTATACTCAAATCCCACTACTCAGGAGTCTTAGGTAGAAGGAGTGCATGTTCCAGGCCAGCCTTGGATAAAACAAGGAGAGTACATTTTAAACACCAACAACCAACAAAACACACATAAACAGTACAAAACATGGAATCCTATGTACTTAAGAACATGAAATTTTCATTATTGCCTTAGAATCTTAGCCAGAATCGGATGCAAAAAGCATCTCATTGAAAAATCACAGCTCAGACTCTCACTTTGATGAAAGAGGAAAAACAAGGGGAATCCAAGAAGATTAATTGTAGCTGTGGAACAGGACAATGTAGAAATAGCGCCTGCCACTTGTCAGGCAAAAAAACAAACAAACAAAAAAACCAGTTTGTCAGGAAAAGCTACTTAACTTCCTCATAATTTGTAAAAAAGAGGAAGTTATACACCTAACGGTGTTCTTATAGTGACTAAATGAGATGTTAAGGATATCACATGCTTACTGTTCAACACTTCAGTTATTTTGATCGTTACCATTTTTATACTTTTACTAAGTTAAATGTAATACTGACAGACCTAATTGATATTATCAATCTTTTTATTTTAAGGAAGACCCAAATACATTTATTGCAACTATACCTATTTTAACAGCATAAGGCTCTCTGTATAGATGGAGGAATAAATATTCCTTTTACATTTGTCTTTGTTTCCTTTTTAAACTTGTATACATGTTTAATTAAAATATAGTTACATTACCTTCTGTTTTCTCTTTCTTCTCTGCAGTTCCTTCCATATCCCCTCTCTCCAACTTCTTTAATCCTTCCTCCACCCTCTCATTGTCTTCTTCTCCCGTGATTATTAGTGTTACACATCTATATGTGTATGTATCCAACGACTTGTATATATATCAATCAATTTTATGTATTCTTTGAAAAGTGCATGCATTTAGTCAATATATTTTGATCATATCCATCCAATACTGTTTCCATATAACTCTTTTTAGGACCACCTACTACATGTCTCTGAGAAGTTCATGTCTTCTTTCCTTTTATTGCTGTTATTATTACCATCTGAATACAATTAATGATACCCATATACCCATCACATGATCATGGACAACATACCAGTGTTCAGCCCCACAAAATAATGTGACTTTCCCTCCATAGCTGTCGCCTGTCAATAGTTCCTCTGACAGTGGGGCTATCGATTCATGCTGGAATTTTGACTGGCTTGATTTTGTACAGTTTTTGTGCAAGTACCCAAGTAGCTGTGTGTGGCATCCATTCATGTCCAGAAGTAGTATTTTACAGCTCTCCTCTCCATCTACCAGTTTTTACCATTTTTTCTACCCTTTCTTCCATGATGTTTCCTCAGTCTGGGGTGGGGAGAGGTTGATAGAGATGACCCCTGGAGAGCTGAACACTCATGATTATTTACATTAAGAACTTTGGTTCCGCCTTAGCCAGTAACCATTTTAAAAAAATCTCTGAGCAATGTTGAGAGCAGGTAAATCCATGGTTATAAGCATAATATTTAGAAGGTAATTTTACAACATGGCTACCTAAGAAAGCAACAAGAGTTGTTTCCAGTCATGAGCCTATGGTCTATCCAGTTGTGGGCTTTTGATCAAGTTCACAACTAAGCATAATATGCTTCCTGTGGAGTAGGTCTCATATCCAATCAGAAAACTTTGGGTTATCCTCACAACTGTTTTTCCACTGCTATACCAATGGGCACATCTTGACAGGCTGATCTAGCAGTGGATCAGATCTTTGATATTTTTCATCCCTAGTGCCTTCTAAAGTATACTTTGGCACTATCATATATATATATATATATATATATATATATATATATATATATTCTTTTGAGACATTGTCTCACTGTGTAATCCTAACTGGCCTAAAACTTACTATGTAGATCAGGTTGGCCTTCAGCTCAAAAAGATACACTTGCCTCCACCTAATGAGTTCCAGAATTAAAGTCATATGCTGCATGTCCAGTTACATGTCAAATTTATAATTAGCCTACAAATAAGTGTACTTCCATAAGGCTGCTTTATATAACCTTAGCTTTGGCTAAACCACCCAACTCTGTAATCTCTTCAATCTCCCTATCCTCACTAAATCTTTAACCCCAATTATCATCCTCTGCTTTTACTATGGCTATATTTTAATATCCACTCTAATTAAATATATTCTTTGCGATGGAAGATTGCAGGTTTACAAATAGCTTTCTGTACAACTATTTTGTTGAAGCCTTTGACACCCTTCAGTCTCATTCACTAGTGTTTACTGCTCTAGTTGGTGCATTGACCTGGGAGACTGGAGCCTAAAAATGAAATGGACTATAGTCTCATGCAGTAGCCAACTTTATTCAAAGCATCAGGCAACTCAACTCTGAGGGTTAAGAGAAATCACAGGAGTAAAGTTCTCAAAAGTTCAAGCTGTATACAATCATAAGGAAAAGCACACACGGCAAAAACTATTTTTTTTCTTAGAAGCATATAAATAACAACATCTGAAGTACTCTTATTTGCTTTGCCTATGAAGAGCACACACACATAGTCCAAGAACAATTCCTTGTTTTTGAGGAAACTGAGGTCACAAGACTCTCCACCTTTTTTCTTGGAATTCACTCATAAGCACTCAGAATTCTCACACAACTCCATTCTTGGACTGTGTTTTGACAACCACTACCCTTCATGCTTGAACCTTTCTGCTTCCACTATTCTCTTTGTACTTTCTTTTTCTCCATATTTGAGTATCTACCCTCCTGGAATACGTCTAATCCCAGTAGCCCATTTCTTGGTTCATGGCTTCCACATGTATTCAAGTTTAAGCAGAGACAATTCTGTAACAAATGATTTTGTGATTTTTTTTTAAACAACCACCATCTTTATTCTCTTTAAGGAGTTTCTATAAAACCAATTTCTATCCTCTTATTACTTAAATCAGAAATATTTCAACATTTATGTCTTTACAATGAGGATTCTTTTAAAATAACACATTCTTAGTACTATTCTTTCAGCTAAAATAGCATTCCTTTTTAAAAATTTTTCTCTCAGATATTATATCCCAAATGCAATTTTCCTTTCCTCCCCTCCCCGTGTCTATCCCCAACCTCTCCTGTCTCCCACATCCAGTCCTCATCTGCCTCCTCTGAGAAAAGAGTAGGCCTCTCAGGAACATCAACCAAACATGGCATAACAAGCTACAATAAGACCAGGCCCATACTATCACATCAGGGATTGATGGACATGAGAACCCAGTAGGGAGAAAAGGGTCCTACAAGTAGTCAAAAAAGTCAAAGAAGCCCTCCAATCCCTCTGTTAGGAATCTCACAAGAACACCAAGCTACTCAGCCGTAACACGTATGTGGGCAGCCTAAGTCAGACTCTGTTTTAGTTAGGGATTTCTATTGTGAAGAAACACCATCACCAAGGCAACTCTTACAAAGAAAACATTTAATTGGGATGACTTGATTACAGTTTTAGAAGTTCAGTGCATTGATATCATGATCGGTAGCATGGCAGAATGTAGGCAGATATGGTACTGTAGTAGTAGCTGAGAGTCCTGAGTCTTGCAGGCAACAGGAAATTGACTGAGACACTGGGCAGTATCCTCAGCATAGAAAACCTCAAAGGTCACCCCCAGAGTGACACATTTCCTCTAATAAGGCCATTCCCATTGCAACAAAGCCACACTTCCTAATAGTGCCACTCTCTATGAGATTATAGGTGCCAATTACATTTAAACTACCATAGACCCCTACAAGCTACCTGATCTATGTGAACCCCAATCAATGATTTGATACTGTGGGCTGTGTTCTCATGATGTCTCTTACCGATTTGGTTCCTCTGATTCTTCCTCCCTTCCTCTGCAGGACTCCTTGAACTCCACCTAATGTTTGCCTATAGGATTCTGCATGTGCCCCCTTGAGTTGCTGGATGAAGGGTCTGTGATGTCTTTGATGAGGATTCTCTTGGGCTCTGCTTCCAGAACACTCTGCACGCAGGACAAATTGTAGGTGGAAAGCTTTGTGGCTGGGTTGGTGTACCAATCCCTCCATCTGAGGCCTTGTCTAGTTACAGAAGATGGCCTGTTCAGGCTCCGTGTCCCCTATTACTAGGAGGCTTTGTAAGGGTTACTTACATGAATTTTATGGAGTTTTCATTGTTCTAGGTTTCCACCTCCTCCTCAAACTGCCCCTCAGTCCCAGTCCTTTCTCCCAGTAATTTCTCCTTCCTTTAACTCCCACCTAATCTCTCCTGTTTGTTACCCCACCAACCCCAGCCCACCCATGAAATCTATTTTATTTCCCTTTCTCCCCTTAAGGCTTGCTTGTTACTTAGATCCTTGTTTCTCCCCTTAATTCCTGCTTGTTATTTAGCTGCTCTGGGCCTGTGGATCTTATTATGATTATCCTTTACTTTACAGCTAATATATGCTTTTAAGTGAATACATACCATGTTTGCCTTTTATTGTCTGGGTTACCTCACTCAGGATTTTTTTTTTAGTTCCATTTGCCTGCAAATTTAACAATATCATTGTTTTTTAACAGCTGAGTAATAGTCCAATGTGTAAGTGTACCAAATTTTCATTATCCATTATTTGTTTGAGGGACATCTAGATTGTTTCCAGTTTCTGGTAATTACAAATAAAGCTGCTATAAACTTAGTTGAGCAAATGTCCTTGCTGTAGGATGGACTGTTTTTGGGTATATGCTGAGGAGTGCTATAGCTGGGTCTAAGGTAGATCAATTCCCAGTTTTCTCAGAAACCACCATATTGATTTTCAAAGTGACTGTACAAGTTTGGACTCCCACCAGCAGTGGTGGAGTGTTCCCCTTGCTCCACATCCTCAACAGCATGAGCTGTCCCTTCTGTATTTTATTTTGGTAATTCTTACAGGTGTAAGATAGAAACTCAGAGTCATTTTGATTTGAATTTCTCTGATGACTAAGGATGTTGAACGTTTCTGTAAGTGCTTCTTGGCCATTTGAGATTCCTCTGTTAAGAATTCTCTGTTGAGATCTTGTCCCATTTTTTAAGTGGATTATTTGCTTGTTGATGGCTAATTGGTTTTTGTTTTGTTTTGTTTTTTAGTTCTTCATCTATTTGGATATTATATGGAGTTAGTGATGATCTTTTATTGGGTAGGATTTTTTTAGGTTTCCTGTTTTTTGTTTTGTTTTACTTTTCCATATGAAATTGAGGATTATTCTTTCAAAATATGTAAAGAATTGTGTTGGGAATTTGACGGGGATTGCATTAAATCTGTAGATTGCTTTTGGTAGAGTGGTCATAAAATACCGTTCCTTAATGTTGTTAAATATTTAGTCAATGTTCAAATGTCCCTGGTTAATTTTTTAATTTTTTGTAAATCTTTTTCTAAATAACAACCATATGACATTATAATCCATTGTAGTCTATAGTCTATTTTTAAAAACATTTTGAGTCTTTTTATTTAAATAAAACTATTTGTTTTTTTATTTGACAACCTGGCTGCAGTTTCCCTTCCCTCCTATCCTCTCAGTCTCTCTTCCCCAGTCCCCTCTGTTCCCACTGCACCCCAATCCATCCCTCCTCCAGGAGATGGCAAGTTCAGGCTATGTATCTGTTACTGCTAACACTTTGTTAGTGGACTGTAGGAGGAAATGTTGGGGGGGGGTACTGAAAGAGACTATTAGAAAGGTGGGATATTTTGGGGTCATATATAAACCTGGTACAAGGGAATCTCCCAGGAATCTACAAGGATAACCCCAGCTAAGACTTCTAGCAACAAAACACTTTCTAATGTTAACTTTCTATTCTATCTTAGACATTTTGTAAATGGAATGTAAGAAATCTCTTAGTATTGGAAGTTATTAAATGCCTGCTATTTTTTTTAACTGAGATGACAGACATGGTGAATGACTTCCAGTTCAGTTGTTGGAAGTGCCTCAAGAGTGGAGGCGTGGCTGGGAATGTGCAGTAAGGATCCAGTGTAAAGTATTCACTC
Organism: Peromyscus eremicus; assembly: GCF_949786415.1. NCBI lineage: Eukaryota > Metazoa > Chordata > Mammalia > Rodentia > Cricetidae > Peromyscus > Peromyscus eremicus. Next base: position 37,445,061 of record NC_081425.1, on the reverse strand, counting down.
AGATACAGCCATAAAATCAATAAAGGCAAATTGTTTGCAGCTGCTCACCGAGAAGTTCTTGATAAACAAGATTTTGCCATTAAAGATTACAGAATAAGAGGATGCTACAAAATAGTCTCTGCTTCTTCACAGATAATCCCAAATGGGGTAATCACTTCACCTGCACCCTCTGATGCTATCATGTTAAACCTTTGAAAGAATTTTCTGGTGCCCAGCAGTGATTGAAGTCACTCTCCAAATGCTTCTCCCATGCTTTGTACCATATTTTCATCTTTCCCCCCACTTTGAGATACTGAAGCAATAAAAATAAAATGAACATGGAACAATGATGCTCATGTACAGATGTTAATTGCAAGAACTATAAAAAGTAAATATTTCAATCTGTGGGAAAGTAATTTCAGAAGCTCTGTCTTTTCCAGACAATCAGACTGAATGGCCTGAAGAACTTAGTTGATTAAGAGAATGTGATTAAATTTACTAGGAGACTAATAGTTCAAAGAATGAGGCAGAAAGTTTTAAAGGATATGATGGAAAATTTCTAACAAGTTAACATGTGCAGGTAAAACCAAGTTATCTGACCCCAGATGAACTAATGAACCCAGGTCACAGTATTATGAAGAAATTAGAAATTTTTCTTTATATTTTCAAGGTTCAATAGGAGAAAGAATGATAAACAAAAGCTGAAACAACACACAATAATTAATGGAAGGCATAATAGTGTGCTGTGGGCTAAATATGCCATGGAAGATCAGAGGACATCTGGCTGTGGAAATCATTTTTGTGTGCACTTGTGCCAGTAATTTGATATCCCTGAGCCTCTTTTTCTTTGGTGAAATGAAGATTTAAAAACTCTACATAGAAATAGAAGGGCTGTTGTAAATATTAAATAATAAAGTATGTGAAATTTATATATTATAAGACTCGATATTTGGGAAACAATAACAAGTGTTCTTCTCCTAAACAAAGCTATCATTACTATGATAGTCCCAAGGTCACTAGACATCAAGTTAAGCTCTTTCAATCTCAGCACTTGTAATTGGGAAGAGGAAGCTCTTATTATTACCATTGTCATTGCTGTGGATTTTTTTGAAGTTATTATTTGAAATCTCTGTGACTCCCCTACCAAAGTCTGTTCAATTAGATGTGTATCTGTAAATGTGGAGAAAAGACTTTTTTCCAGAAGTTTGCCAATGTGTGTTTCAAATGAATATGATCATCACTGGTGAATTCTGAGTTTTGCAGTTGTTTCCTTTTGAGTTCGGGGTTACTCTGGACTTCCAGCTAAGCATATTAAATTTGTATGTAATTCATTAAGGTTCACTAGCCCAGACCATATATTTTTGTTCAGTGAGTACTCTACAAGTACATTTGAAAAGCATGACTATCACAGCTTTCAGTATGTCATATATCTTCCTTAAATGTTTGTTGTGGGTGATAATGATACTAGTGAATCTTTTCTGAACTCGATAACTACAGTAATCATTCTGAGGCTGTTTTGAAGTTTTATGTACAATTCTCCTCTTGTCATATCTTCCGAATATACAGCTGGCCCCCATTATACCAGGCATGCATCTGTGGCAAGCATGCTTTGTATTATTGCTCATTTGTTTCTTCCTCTGCCTATTCATCTGTTTTCCTGGCTCTGACTTTTAGCCTCATTTGTCTAAGCATGTATTGTCCTTGGCTGTTTCTTTTGCATAATTTCTTTTGTTTCTTGATTTCTGGTCACTTTGTTTGATGGCATTTGTGGAACATTTAGCAGTCATTAATCCCCTCTGTGTGTTGCTTAATAAGAACGCAATTCTCCACACAATTAAAAAAAAACAAAACAAAACAAAGCAAACATGTTCAGCTTTGGTTAAAAACCTGTACACAACTCATTCTTGACTTAGGAAACTTTCAGTTTATGACAAGAAAATAAATGCAGATGAAGTTTCTAGAGAATTCCTTTGAAATGCATATGCTGAAGATTTTGAGCTTGATCACTAAAGAAAAAGTTTGCACACTGTCAAAATACACTTAAGGAAAACACACCAACTAACTATACCAATGTTTAGAATATTTTGTTTAAAATATCCAAATTTATTGACAGAGAAAAGTTTTAAATGTCTTAATAAAGCAAACGCAGCCTCAATTCTCTTTTGTATATTGCTATGTAATACTCCAAGTCAAATATCTATTATCAGATAGTAGTGTAAATATTTTGTTCAATCACCTCAATGACAATAGAATGTTTGAAAACAGGTATTTATAGTTATTTCAATGCCTGATGCACAGGACAGGATAAATATGGTAATTAATTATCATATTGTTCAAGACGGAAAACTTGTTCTACCCTTCTTTGGCCTCAAAATCCATTTTATTCTGCAATTCAAATCAGGTGATATCTGTGTGAGACTAAGGCTGTTATTGGCTTTATTTTATTCTAGAGTTTTCTGAAGAAAAGGCTACTCAAAAATCAAGATCTCTCATAGTATAGAGTTTCGGTGTTACTTATAACTTCTGGAGTAAAAATCCTCAAAAGATCACTTACAGTTCAACCAAGGTTTCTGCTAATGCGGCAGCTGCTAGTTACATCAAGAACATGTCAGATAATATTAAGAATGACATAAAGACTGTGTTCACCCAAAACTTGAAGTCAGATCACAAAGGTTGTTATAAAAATCCTTTCATATGGAAATGAAACTCTACATTGAGAATCCTGGTAGGAGGCCAGGGACTTCACTTCACCCACCACTTCCCTGGGGTTAACTGGAGTTTGAAAGGAGCTCTAGGTTCAACCTGGTTTTCCCTTTTCTAAAACGGTAGCTACTTTTAAAGACTTGAGATGTCTTTCTTGTTCAGACTGTTTCTTAACTTCACTGTCATGAAAGTGTGTCTGGTTTACTTTGAAACTTCTAATTAGTTCTTCCTATCTTTCTTTCTCTGTGTCTTGGCCTGCTTTACATTCTTATGCCAGAATACTTGAGACTGGGCAAATTATGGAAAAAGAGGGGTTTATTTTGACTTATGGTTCTATAGGGTAAATCCAAGATCAGGAGGCCTCATGTCAAGAAGTCTGGCTCATGGAAAGCAGAAGGGCAAGCATGCACCTGTGAAAAAATAAGGACATTTGATAGGAGTTTGCTTTGTAACAGTCTCCTCATACCCTAAGTCACCAGATTTTCAACAGTGACAACTGGCCCAGTACTGTGACAGCAGCAATCCCTTCATAAAGGTGAATATTTCTTGGACCAAAGGGCTTCTTAATGACCTAACCTCTTCTCAATATGGTAACATGGGGCATCAAAATGCAGCAAGTGTTTTGGTGACTGCAAACCATATTCAAATAATAGCTTTCCCTCTTTATAATTCCAGTTGTTTCAAGTAACAGCAAATCCCACACCTCACACACTGTGAGCATCTACTAGTGATCATGTTTTTGGAGAGCGAAAGTAGGTCCCACACATCTTTGATTCTCCTCAAGCACATACATGCACATAAATATACACAACACTCTGCATGGGACTAACCTCTGGACAAGCACACTTTATCTCAGCAATACTACCTTTTTTGTTGTTGTTGTTGTCTATTTGTTTTGAACTGATACCTGCTAACCCCTCTATCCTAGACCCAAGAAGACATTGCACTTCTAGGATGATTGGGACTAGTTCTAAAAGATAGAAGTTGCACCCACGAATGGGGAGAAAACATTTTTTTTTTCAAAACTTTGACAAGCTTCTTATATAACATGTATTAGCTTCTTATTCTTTAAAAAATGTTTGGAATAATCAAATATGCTCAATGGAATATTTAAGCAGAGACCTTTTTATCTTTGCTTGCTATATGTTTTTGGCTATTATTATCAGTTCAATTGAGTATGTAGGAAAATAAACATTAAAAATGAATTTCAGATATGCACCTTCCACAGTTAAGTATGTAGGTAAATTGTCATGTTCAATAGGCAAAGGATCATAGACAATCAAGAATGCCTTGCCTATTTATAATTTTCAGAAAATATATGTACTCCTTTACTTCTTACTCCTCTGTATTGTGACTTTCAAACTAAGGAAAGTCAAGTCTAGGGAAGAGTTTTGCCAAGTGTGGTCCTGTTCAGGTTTCTTAATCCTTAGATTCTGCATATACAGCATATCTTTCATTTAGCACCTGATGAAATACCTGTTTTACAGATAAAAATATATCAACATAAATCATGATGGGACACTTTAGTAACCCAGCAGGTGTGAGGCCATACATGTTAGTCTCCTCCCAAATTCTCAAGAGACTGGGATGAAGTATAGAGGTGTTTGTAGTCTGATGTACATCATATTAAGTTTATGTATTTGGATGCTTAAATGCTGGCATATTTACATTATAATTGTTACATCTGCTGATGACTTACTTCCTTTATGATAATATAGTTAACCTCTTTGTCTCATTTTACCATGTCTGCCTAATTTATTTTCTGTGATATGATTTTAGGAACCCCAGCTCACTTCTGGTTCCTATTAACATGGAAAAGCTCCCTTTTAATGCCTTTACTTTTAAATTTGTGATTTCTGAAAAATAAGAGAGTTCCTTATTGGTAGCTTATATTTATTAATAGTGATTACTGTATTTATTTATATTTATTTACACTGATTTTTGACATTTGAATTTTGTCCAGTTATTTTCAAGGTAATTATTAAGGGTTAAGGAATTACTGGCCATTTAAAATCATTTTCTGAGTCTTATGCAACTCCTTTATTTCTTTCTTCTTTACTTATTGAGTTTTCTGTGGTGATGTGCTTTGATGTTGTACTTCTCAAATTGTTATCATCTATAGTCTTTTGGTTTCTGATTACCATCAAGCTTACATGCCACAATTACAGTTATAATATTCTTGAAAGTCATGATTTAACTTTGATCACACTAATATTTTGCACTTTGATTCCTTCCATAATTCAAATAATAATGTTGTAATTTGCATTTCATGTACGCATTTCTTATGTATCATAGGAATACAAACTGTAGCTCTTATTATTTTATCATCTTTGTCTTTTTAAAATAGTAAATATCCTTTTTTCAAGTTTTATCTTTTAACCTTCCTACAACAGATATCAGGTATTTACACAACACCTTTGAAGTACTTGACTATTAGTATGAACTATGCAATTTTCCTGTGAATTTTGCATTTTCATGCATTTTCTGTTCCTGCTTAGTATCTTTTTCTTGTCTTGCTTTACATTTTTTTTTAGCTTGAAGGATTTCCTTTAGCAATTCTCGCTCAGCCTTTGTTTGTCTAGGAAAACCATTGCTTGGTTACTCTATTTCTCTATGAGTTTTTTGATAGTTACAGGTCATGTGCTCTTATACTCTTATCTGTATTGATATGCCTTATGACCTGTGATTCTTATGTACTCCTGTTGCTATGATTTTTTGTTAAGCTAACTGCCTCTATGCACACTTGTATTGCTCTCTTCTTCTTAAAGTCCAGTGACATCAGATGCCTAGCCTTTGAATGTTTTCTGTTAAGTTCTCTGAGTTTCGAGACATCTTTTTATTTTTTCTCCTTTGACTGTGTGTTTTTAAATAATCTGGTTTTGCCTTCATAGAACATTTCTGTTTGGTCAATTCTGTTGATGATCTCTGTTCAAGTTTCTATTTACTTTTTATCATACTTACAGGTACAGAGTTTCTATATTATATTTTCTAATAACTGATAGTTTTTTATTTGTTAGTTGATTATTTTTCTTATTTCATTGATTGCTTGTCTTCCATATATTCTTGACATTTATTTGGCTTCCTTAAGACACATGTTTTTTTCTTTTAATTCTTGGTCATTTAATTTGTGCTTCTTTGGTATCGCATGCTTGTGGATTTTTACATTTTATAATTGGTGTTTCATGTCTTTTCATTTTTTTTATTTTGTTTATATATTTGAATAAACAGGTACTAATTGTATTTATTGGAAACTGGATTTGTCATCCTATCCAGACATTCTGCCTGACACTATCCACAGGTGGCCTGTTGTGGTGATATTGTGTTCCCTAAAACATTGTGCACCCTAATAAACTTATCTGGGGTCAGAGAACAGAACAGCCATTAGATATAGAGGCCAGAAAATGGTGGCACACATGCCTTTAATCCTATAACTTGGGAGGCAGAGATCCATCCGGATCTCTGTGAGTTTAAAGCAACACTGGAAACAGTCAGGTATGGTGACTCATGCCTTTAATCCCAGGAAGTGATGGCAGAAAGCAGAAAGGTATATAAGACATGAGGACCAGGAACTAGCCTGGTTAAGCTTAAGGCTTTTGAGAAGCAGTTCAGCTGAGATCCATTTGGATGAAGACTCAGAAGCTTCCAGTCTGAGGAAACAGGATCAGCTGAGGAATTGGCAAGGTAAGGTAGCTGTGGCTTGTTCTGCTTCTCTGATCTTCCAGCATTCACCCCAATACCTGGCTCTGGGTTTGTTTTTATTAATAAGAACTTTTAAGATTCATGCTACAGGCTGTTGATGAAACAGTTCTGGAATGTTAGTCTACATAGCTTGGAGTCCTAAGGGTCAAACTCGAAAATGGAGCAATAGGTCCAAGCCTGGCATTAGGTGGGCCTTAAGTCTCTTTACAAAGGGGAAAGCTTAACAGTGAGGTCAGTGTGAGGAAACCTGATAATCAGGGTTCCAGGGACAATCTGTATGCTGGGGAAGCATTGAGAACGAGGAGATTGCAGGGAGCCCAGTGTTGGGTACTTGGGGATGCTACTGTTACTAGCCAGGCGGTAGGGCAGCCTGGAGACGAACCTCTAAATCTTGGCACAAGGGTGTGTCCAGAGGCTGAAGCTATGAGTTTCTTCGGAGAGTAGTTTGGTGAGAGCTTGGCTTGCTCTTTGGCTGTTTTGTTTTTCTGCTTGTTTGTTGTTGTTTCTTCTTTGAGTTAATTCAGAAGTTGTCATTCAAAGCAGAATTGAATGTTCATTTCCCTCTCCTTCCTCCAACTGGAAAGTGGCTTTTTCCCCACCTGCTCTGTCTAACACTAAGTGGGGTGCGATAGGTAATGTAAGACTGCTTTCCTTACCATCTATATGGCATCTTTTCTTATTGAAATGTCATGATCAGCTGCTATGATACAGTTCGCTCAGCTCTTGGCAGGTGTTTCCATGTGCAGATAATGTTCATAGTAATATTTCTGTGGGGAGATGTTCACCAAAGATTACTATGATGACAATTTTCTGATAACTTTTCTCTATGGGATATTCCAGATGCTCCCAAAACTTCATATAAAAAAAAACATGCTTATGGGACTGTGGTTGTTAGAAAACAATTATATTGGCTATAAGGTCTTCAGAAGAAGAAAAACATACTATCTCTGAGTCAGTGTATATATCATGGTATAGTTCAATTGAGTTAAAGCCAATGAATTCTACTGTTAAAAAACAAATACATACTCTCTTACCTCCCAATTCATTTTCGGAATTGTATGACAGTGTGTGTTTTTTTCTAGTACATATTTTCTCCAAGATTTTTTCCAACATAATATTTTTTATTGATTATTTAATTGAATTTCTTACAATTCACCCCAATCACACTCACCCCCATTCCTCTCAGGTTCACCATTTAACCCTTGTGCCCTCTGCAAGAAAGAAAAAAAGGTACACCAAATCTAATTTTGTTTCCCATATACTCACTGGAGCATGGTCAAACTTGCAGTGCCCAGCCCTTTAAGTGTAACTGAGTTCATCCCCATCCCTCTGCCAGAAGCTCTCAACTGTCAAGACCTATACTTGGGCTTCTACAAGTTTTTAAACCATTTATTTAAATTCATTATTGTTTTCAAGTGCCATAAATGAAGACTTGCATTGGGTCTTGTCGGATTTGAAGCTCGTGACTACGTGTTTCAGGCCATGAAGAAATACATTGGACATGTTAGTTCAATATTGCCTATTGTTTGAGGTAGTTCATGTGTTTTCATTTTGTTTAACATTGTAATTTGAGTATCTTTAAAATAAGATTTAAATATTGAATTTTATTTGCCAGTCACATGTAATTTACCACAACATCTTTATCTTGATAATTTATTAAATGAAATAAAAACTTCTATGTATATAAAGAAATATGGATATAATGAAATACCTATTTCTGAGAGGCAAACACAAAATTTTCTTACTTGGAAAATTAGTGGTATTAACAGAAAGGATTCTTGTTATTTCATGAAATTTGAGTTTGATATTATAGTAACTACTCTACTTCCTTAATCAGAAAGAAAATTTTGTGCTGTGTTTCCTCTAATTGGTACAGAATGAAGCCTTATGCTCAGCTCTCCTCTAGCTGATATGTATTAATAATACACATGTGTTGTTTTTCAGTTCCTGTAACACAGTGCTGATAGGGAATGCAAGAGAAATAGCCCAAGATGTAATGAACACTGCCAGCAAGTTGAGAAATGCACTTTGCTCTCTGCCGCCAAATGCTGAGGCCATAGAAAATCTACCGTCATCACAGGACTTCATTTAATTCTATTATCTCTTTGTCCTAAATGGCCATGGGAAAAATATGCATAAATACCTTCTTTCCAATCAGCAACCTGAAGAATTATGTTTGGAACTGAAATGATAAAAAGTATTATATTTAAAGAGAAGCCCACCTTTAGAAATGCAAAGTGATATTATTATTTCACTTTATAAGATTGAGATACACATAAAGGAAGTGCAAGTATTCAAATCTAGAAATATTCAAATAACAACGGATTTGAGCAAATAACACTTTCTACTATTCGTGAATCAATGCCAGATAAATATAAGAAAAAAAAAAAGTCCATTTGATGCATTGAGAAAAGCATTGCTGCCAGGCAGTGGTGGCACACGTCTTTAATTCCAGCACTTGGGAGGCAAAGGAAGGTGGATCTTTGTGAGTTCGAGGCCAGCCTGGGCTATAGAGTGAGTTCCAGGAAGGCACAATGCTACACAGAGAAACCCTGCCTCGAAATTTATGACAACACCCATCATTCCCACAGAAGAATAATTCCAACTAGTTTGTAGGTATTCTTCTTGCTTCCAGTTGAGGAATACATACGAGCTTACCTGCCATTCCTGAATTGTTACTGGACTTGATTATGTATCTTTGCAATAAAAAAAAATGAGGAAGGGAAAACTTCTTTGTAGAATACTGGATTTCAAGAAGTGGATAATCTTATATATTCAAGAATGTAATGTGAATGGCATGCTATAATATGATGGGGAGGGTATTTCATTTTTATCTTTTTAAATTTTATTTATTTTTCTCTCAAACAGTACTTTCCAACCGCAGCTTCCTCTCCCACAATCCTCCCAGTCCCCCTTACCTCCTCTCTTCCCCAATTGCACTCCCCCTGCCTGGTCCTCAAAAGAGCAGGTCTCCCAGGGGCATCAACCAAACACACTACAAAATGCAGTAAGACCAGGCACAAGCCCTCACATCAAGACCACCCGGTAGGAGGAAAAGGGTCAGAGACACAACACAAAGCCAAGAACCATAACATATATGCAGAGCACCTAGTGCAGATTCATACAGGCTTTGCCATTGTGAATTCGAATTCTGTTTGCCCCCATGATCCCTGCTCAGCCTCCTGGTGCCCTCAACTTCTTTGGTTCCCACAGTTCCTCTTCCCCCTCTTTCTCAGAATTTCCTGAGTCCCAAAGGAGGAACTCAATGGAGACCTCCAACCTGGCCTCTGTCTCCATCAAAAGTTTGACTGTGGGTCTCAGGTTGTACTTCATTAGCCTTTCTGAAGATGACTCGAGTAGACACTGATCTATGAGGACAGCAGAATATCAGTCGGAATCAGTTCATTGATTTTTGGAGGGTGTAGGGAGCAGTCATGTTTTGTCCTACCCTATGTCTCTGGGCTACTCAGGTTCCAGTTCCTGATTAACCAGGCAGTGTCTCACATGGGTTCCTTTTGTGGTGTGGGCCTCAAATTAGACCAGTCATTGGTTGACCACTCCCACAAGTTCTGAGCCATGATAGAAAGCAATCTGGCATTTCCAGTTGGGTCCTAAAAGTGAAAAAGTACTCATGGGAATACTGATTAAATCTGAATTAGTTTAGGTTAATTGATAGTAGTATGTCAACGCTGGTTCCTTGGTTTTGACAATTGAACCTCAGTTGTGAGAGCTAATATCATTTCAGAAAACTGAAAGTTGGGAGGGGAAAGGTAAAGTGGATATATCTCTCCACTATCTTGGTTCTGTTTCTAAAAGTATAGTATTTCTCTAATATTTAGCGGGTGGTAGTGGCTTATGCCTTTAATCCCAGCACTCGCGAGGCAAAGACAGGCAAATCTCTGTGAGTTGGAGGCCAGCCTGGGCTATAGAGTGAGTTCTAGGAATGGCACCAAAGCTATGCAGAGAAACCCTGTCATGGAAACAAAATATTTCTCATAATAAAGAGAGAGAAAATGAGAGGGAACCATTTTTTTACAATTAACATGAGTTTTAACCAACAGCATTTTCTTTTTTTATCATTTGTACAAATGAGAAATCTTGCATGCTTTCCTATTTCTTTCATTGGGTTCTCAAGTCTTTATTTTATTTTTAAGTTACATGAAAGATGGAGAGATAATGGATTTGGTAATGTGCCTTCCCCAGAAACATGGGGATATGACTTCAGATGCCCAATACCACATAACAAGATAAGTACAACAGTATATATGTGTAACCCCAGCACTAGGGGAAATGGAGACACGTAGATTCCTGTAGTTCATTGGCCATATATTCTGCCTGAATCAAGAGTACTGGTGAGTAACCTCTGCTTCTGAACTTAAGTTAGTGAGTGATTGAGCAAGATACCCACTGTCAATGTGTACCCTCTATAGGCATATATATGTACACAGGCACAGGTCCACATGAACCCCCCCAACACATTCACTCAAACACATACATGACAGAGAGAGACAGAGACAGACAGACAGAGAAAGAGAGAGACAGAGAGATAGAGAATCTGTCATCAATACTACAACATCTTTAAAATGTAGTCAATGTGTATTATTGGCCTATTGCTATTTGTTCAGAATTTACAAATGATCACTTTCCTTGTTTTTTCATTTTTCTGATGGTGAGTGTAATACAATTGTTCCAGGCATTATTTCAGTTTGATTTAATAATAACAGGATGCCATGCAATCATGAATAATGTCAGAAAGAAATTAGATATATCGTAACATGGATTCCTTAACAGTCTTATTAATAAAAACCCAGAGCTGGATATTGGGGTGAAAACTGAGAGATCAGAGGAACAGAACAAGCCAAGCCACAAGTTCTTACAGCTAGGAAATCCTCAGCCCAAGAGAAAGCTACTTCCTGTATATTCATGCCTATATACCTTTCTGTGCCCTGCCATCTTACTTCCTTTCTCTGCCCAGCTACATCACTTCCTCTTTCCACCCAGCTCTATCACTTCCTGTCTGTCTGTACAGACCTGCAGATCTCTATGGTTAACTAGTGCTGGGATTAAAGTGTGTGCCACCATGTCTGGCTCTGTTCCCAGTGTGGCTTTGAACTCACAGAGATCATAATGAATCTCTGCCTCCTGAATGCTAGGATTAAAGGTGTGTGCTACCACTGCCTGACCTCTATATTTAATATATTGGCTGGCTTTATCCTCTGATCTCCAGACAAGCTTTATTTGTTAGAGAACAAATAAAATATCACCACAGTATATATTCTCATAAAGTAAATTAATAAAATGATTAATTTAATACATGGAAGATGAAGTGTTTCCATCAACTCAAGCTTTAATTATCATACAAGTTGGCAATGGAAAGCTAGGGATAACATATAAACAAATTAAAAAGTCAGTTTGTGAAATGGATCCACATATACCGAGTGCTATAAAGGAATATTGTCCCCAGTGTTTCAAGAAAGTTATGTTGTGCATTTGAACCAGAAACCTAAGGTACATAGTAAATCAATAAGTTCTTTGCTCCAGTTGCCGTATGTACAGAAATCATTCAGCAGAAATGCTTGAAATGATGAGATTCTGAGATAGCTCATTTGGAGACAAGCTCTTTTGGTGTACTTCCATTATGTTTCAGGATTCATGGTGTCATTGCAAACACACAATTACAATTTCATATAACTAGATATAGTAGATGTATAAGAGCTACAGAATTGAATTCAGCCCTCAGTTATGAGACTCTCTTGGAAAGAAAAGAAAATGAACATGAAAATGAGCACCGAGTGTCCACATAAGGAAAAAAATCATATTTCATTTGTTCAAATCATAGTTGAAAGTCTGTTCCTAGACTACTACACTCTCTCAGATCCCCCCCCCCGCCTCCTTTCTTTCAATCTAAACCATAGGCTGGCTTCTAGAACTCATTATGCAGCCTAAGAATAATTATTTTATGGAAACTTGAACTTCTGATCCTCCTGCCTGTCATCTCCAGCGTGCTGGGATAACAGATTCATGCTAACACATCCAGTATATATGGTGCTAGCTAGTGATTGAACCTGGTACTTTGTTCATGCTCTACCAACTAAAATACTTCCCAGGCCAATCTCTCATTTTTTAAAGAAAATAAAAAAATAAACTACTTCACAAAATACAGTATCAAATATGACCTCTTGAAATTTATAGCAAATTCAGGACCATAGTCACAAACTTGAGCACTTATTTTGATAAATTATTAATTTATTGAAGTAAATAAATACAAATAAAACAAATGTTGCAGGGAAATTAAAAGAAAAGAAAACAAATAAATGTGTCTCTTTATCAAGAAGAAGATATTTACACTGCTTGCCACAATCTCTACCAAAAGTTTTCCAATTTTCTTGATGCATTTTTGATTAAAAACTATAAAATAAATGAAGATCAAACTACAACCCACTCTGTTTTGAACCAACACTCCTGGCATACTTCCTTGTATATGAATTTTTAAAAAGAGGTTTATGGCTTGAGCAAGAACACATATGCATAAAATTTCCAGTAACTTAGGCTGGTTGTCTATCAAAACTAATGTCTAACAGATCTCTTTATAGTCCTCCGTAGTGAATAATAGAACAAAATCTAAATAAATAAAACTTTTCAAATGTCTAGTTTTATAGTTATACCCCTCTCTCTCAAATATATATTGGAATATATATTCAAATTATACCTAAAGTCTGTTCCTAGACTCCTAAACTCTCTGATTTTTTTCTTCTTCTCTTCTTCGAGATATGAATTATACTCTGGCTTCTAGAAGTTGCTATGCAGCCCAAGAATGATCTTAGTATTGCATAGAAACTTGAAATTCTGATCATACTGCCTGATTATATATATATATTATATATGATTTTATCTACTTACCACTCTAACAGCTTTATAGATTGAAGAAATACTAATAAAATCAGACAGTACTGAGCTGAGCTCCTTAACTAGATGCCACTTTCACACTACCTTCCCTGCCAAAGAAGTCTAATGACCCATCATGTTCAGTATTTTTCTGAAATATGGCACATCTATCATCTTTCCATGAAGTCCACTCATGTCCGATCTTCTTGTTGGACATGCACAACTCTACTTCAATTCATATTATGTACTTCTAAACACATGGTTATATAATTTTCTTTTTCATTGTAAAGTTGGATGATTGACTCCATAACTCTGTCATTGAACTCCTTTTTCTACTGTAACTGATGATATTTCATGGGCATGCTCACTGACTGTTAGTGATTTACTAATAAATTGCACTTATAATAGAAAATATACTCATATCTGCTTACTTGTGTCTACTTGAAAAGGGAAAATAATCCCTTCCTGAAATTATGTATGTCAAGGACCATTATTACTTCCTATCAAACATACTACAGAACATTTTACTTTCTGGGATGTTTGTAGATACACAATTGCTACAGCTGAAATCCTCGGGTGAAATACCATTACACATTTTGCTGAATATATTGTCTATTGAATGTTTTCAAGTTGTTGTTTTAAAATATCAAGGGGGACTACATTTTTACTAGGAAATTTATTTCACCAGTAAAGACATATGACTACTTTTTGTCATTTCTACGTATAATCATTTAATAACAATGATCACTTAATAAGTAGTTTCAAACCAGGATAACATCTTCCTTTGTCCACACTGTCAGAATGTAAGTGAGTAACAGAATACAGACAGGTGAAGCAGAAATAGACACATCCATGCCTTTGAGAGCACCAGAAGGGGCAAAGTTTATTATTCTTCTATCACATTCTGTAGATTTCATTATTTCTGCAGTGAAATCAACAGACAATGAAATTTAATTGAATATCTAAAGATGGCTGTGTACCTTGATGACACTTCATAAATAGTCACAATGAGAAAGCAAAGAGAAAATGTACAAGAAAATACAGAAATATTTAGATGTGTATATAAATATATAAATGTATCTATATGGAACTGGAAAATACTGAGAAGAAATAATATGATCAAAGAGTTGACATAATGATAAACTGGAAATTATTTTCTTGTTATGTACTCCTAATAAAGAACTAGATATGCATACTATTTGATTAAAAGAATGATGGAATGAAGTCAAGGGTGCTATTCAGTTATCAATTTTCTAACTAACAAAATTGAACAAAATACATCCAGATCAATGCTGAATTAATTAGTGTAAAATCAATTCTAGAAGTTTATCTTAACATCAAGCTTCAAATTGAGCTATTTTATATTTTTTATGCATGATGGGAATAATTTTCAGTTTACATTTCTGTGCTGACATTACTAAAATCTATATAAGATATCCTTTTTCTCTTTAAATACATGTGAATGTTTTAGTGAAATGTAAAATAAAAAAATATAGCTGAAATCTGGGTATGTGTCAATGGCGTAAGCTATCCGTTTTGAGAAGAAAGTTAGCTAAGAAAATTAGTAGTGCTATTTGATAACTAAAAAATCAGTTCTTTATCCTGGTTTTAAAAACTAGTCATTAGTAGTTAACTGGATTATTTGAGGACGAGTTTATCTACCAACTCTACTTATAAATCATCTTCAGCATAGATGTTTTCTGGGTATTCATGTATTTTTCTCCTCTCCAGAAATCATTTACTATCCGTTTGTTCCAGGAAAAAATTGAATCCCCCAAGGCTCTCATTGAATTTATATTAAGAGCCAGCAGGTGGAAACATGGCAGAAGAGTATGTAATGAGATAAGACAGCAATGACATTGTACCATTGAATCTATAATTTGGTGCAAAAAGAAATTGTCACATGATGTCGTGCTCTAAAAAGCTTGAAAAAGTCACATTCTTTCTACTGAAATTTGAAATGTTTACTATATTAGTTCAAATGCATTTCCTAAAAAATAATACGTTTCTCCCTGTTGTTCAGATTATATAGGAAGACCACACTCTCAGATTCCATGAGTTGTCGTCACTCTGCTTGCTAAATCTTCTGTGCATCTGATGGTGGAATGAAATTTTCAGAAAAGCAAAGTTAATAAATAAACAAGGTTGAATTTGTGTCAACTTTCTATGAGAATTAAACATGAAGATGACTTGTGTGCCAAAAAGTTTTAAAATAAGTAATTAATAATATAAACAGACAGCAGTATGGTGATATGAATTTTCAGAGATAGTAAAGTAAGAGGAGTAATGTCACAGAATTGGTACGTCTAATACTGTACCCTTTCTAGTCTCGTCTCACAAAAGTTCAAAGTCAATCTTGGCAAACTTAACTTTGATGCTCAAATAACAGTGGTCAAATTCCATAAAATATATTCTTGATTACACCTGAATGCATAAAAGTGACCTTATCAAATTTATGAATTAGAAAACCCTCCTCATCTTTATATACTTCTACAGTTAATTCTAGTAATTTTAACCTCTCACAGTACCTATGATCAATACTAAAACGTCTGAAAAAAATGGCCATTAGATGATTAGTTACACAAGTAATTTGCTTCATTGCTTAGATGATATGCACTTAAAATAATATATCCAAGAAGGAAAATACCAAGTCAAGTTAATGAGTTTCTAATGATGGACTATCCAGTAATATAGATGCTAGCTAAGGAAACTATTTTAGAGAAGTTATTTGCAATAAAATTCAAACTTTAAAACTGTATTTCACCTGAACATTCCTTAAATTTTTATATACATTGTTAGGCAGTGAGGATAGAAATAATAATGAAGACAATAATGTTTTTTTTTTGTTTTTTTTTTTTGTTTTTTTTACAAAAGAGTCATTCATGTTGGACAACACTCTTATCTGCTGCTCAAACAACCCTACCACCACCACCACCATTTGCTGCAGAGAGCAACTAATTGTCATAGGACAAGATCTGTACATCACTTCCTTGGGAAGAATGGAAAAGATTGCTGTAGTGTCATGCAAGATTTTGATCAATACTTGGACTTTCTATAAGAATTTAGCCACTTTACTGTCTACTGGTTGTTTCTACCATTACTTAATGACTATTGTCCTCTGTAATTTTATTCCCAAATCCTAGTTTTGAAGACAATTGATTCAGGACATACTTGTCTTACCCATCATTAAAATCAAAGCATTTGATTATCCAGTTACATTCAGGATACAGGTGTAAAAAAATGATACTGATTTATCTTTTACTGATTGAAATCACAGCCTTGACAATCTCATTAAATTTTATCAAAATTTTTTGAGCAATTTACCCAAGTAAGCAAGGTAAGTGTTTAATCTTAAATTTTGCCCCTTCATAAAGACAAAGCCAAGAGTAAAAGAGATTAACACATTTTAATATTAATTTATAAAAATAGATTTAACTTAAGGAACTAAAATTCATTGCATACCTAGCTTATTCATTTTTGAAATTTGAAAGCATGTATATACAGAATATATGTGGATTTTTAATCAATGGAGTGCCAAAGTCAAATGTGTACATGTTTTCTCCTATATTATATAATAGATAGAAACTGCATGCATATACACATGCTTTTCATAGACAATAAGTAACTATAAACACACAAACGTTCATTCACAGAGGCATGCTACATTATACACAACAATCTCTATATGAAGAGGAAAACATAATATTAGTGAAATGCTTCATGATTTTCCTGTGGATGATGTTGAGTTGCATACATTTCATTGGCTTGAGCTTCAATTTTGAGACTTGGAGTTATTGAGGAAGAATCGAGACCCATTTCCTAGAGGAAATTTCTTTTTAATCATTATTGGCTAACTCATAGAGAAGAAAAAGCAGCAAAATAGAAACAAGAGGTGAACCACAGTGCATTTTCTCCTTTTTTTTCCTTCAGTGATCAATGTCTGTACCCTGTAGAATTAGGACGTGCATGGCACCTTTTCAAAGTGGGTCAGACAATCAATGTAGCTCTGTTAACCCTTCCATCACCCTTCAATGGTCTAGTGTCACCATGACCGTGAGCTATTTAATTTTCAGGTTAGATTCCTTCCAGAGACCCCTCAATGAAATTGATTGCTGACTGTAAGTGGGTTGTACTGTGCATGGTATTTGCAATGGACACTACAGCATTTTCAGGTAGTTGGATTAAAAATCATCTCTGATTTGCCAGATATGGAGTTTCAGGGTAAAAATATTTTTTGCCATGTAGTGAATTTTATAACCTCTCTTTGGGTATCTCAATATTCTATTTCACTAGGATTAATATATTGAGTTGGTAATTTTGGAGTTTGGTTATAACAGGTGGTCATCATTTCCCTCTCAAATTCGTAAATCATCTTCTTAGGCACTACATCATTTTTTGTATAACTACATTTGCTTATGTATTTCTTAAAAATAGGATTTAAAATGTTGGAAAAAATCTTAGGAATTTTAATCAGTTAGTACTACAAATATAGGTCATCAATCAGACTGATGGATTCTTTTTACATTAATGTTTTAGTTAATATATAATTTCTTCCTTTGAGAGTTTCTAATAATGCATTGAAAATAAATTTAATTTTAGCCCATACCTGAAAATATAAATAGTAACTTAGTTTTCTGTAGTGTTTTGGCTTGTCAAAGAGTCATTAATCATCCTTGGGAGAATTTTGTTCACATTGAAAACCAAGAACATTGTTTTGAATTGCACCTGAATCTGTGGTGCTCTAGAATATATTTACTTTCTTTTAAAAGTGTACCTTTTGTGTTTTCAGATGGTCTGATAATTAAAATCCCCCAGTTCACTAACAATAGCACATAGTATATTCAAATTGAATACAGAGCAAGCACACTTTCATTGATTTCTAATATAAATACAAAATAAAACATAAAACTTAAAGAAAAATATTTTAGGTACATGACTGGAAAAATTTAAAAAAAAATCACTGATAGCCTTGGATATTATTTCGGTCAAATAAATTACCTCAATAGTATCATCCAAGAAACAGTTAAATACTGTATAATACATGCACATATAAAACTGACATGAGCCAAGCATAAAACTGCAAAAGGATGGGTTATCTAAAGCAGAGGGAGTGATAGAACTCATGAGAGAAACTTCAAAGATAAGTCAGTACACAAGAAGAATGATTCAAGGTAAGTATAGTTGTTTATTAACACATTAAGGTACTCACATGAGGAAGCTAAAGTAAAAGAACTGAGCATTCCAGGTTACCTTGAGCTACAGAATACAATCCCACTAAACCTATCTGTGGTGTGTGTGTGTGTGTTACATTCTAGTCTATACATATCCACACAATGCAACAAGTAACTCACCTATCTTTTCTTTTTTTTTTACTTTTTTCCAGCTGAAATAGAAGATATAAAGTGGGGAAAATTAGAACTAAGTAGAAACTTAGTACATCATAATTACTAATGCACATGCTAATAATTACTCTGTAGTGAGATTATCTTAATTCAAATAAGGTGTATAACAAAGGTAATGCCCTTTGTTTTAAACTCCAATTATGTGCACCTTCAGAAGATAATTTTGTAGCTATTTCTACCTAAAAAATTATCCAATTGTAAATTCGTTAGACCTAACACTTTTGATAGTAATAGTTTTTCTTGACAGGATTAGTGATCAGCCATGCGGCAAGTGTTTGGACTTGTCTAGATTAGATTAAAGGAAGTGGGAATTCCTACCTTAAATATAAGCAGCAACACTGGTGACAATGGAAAGAGACGCAGGGGAAGCAGTTTGCTTTTGTTGTTGTTGTTGTTGTTTTTAACTTCTTGATGATGACTGCTGCTGCTGTTGGCTCTGCGGCTGCTGTCACCTTCCTTCACTGACATCAGAACCAGGATTTTTTTCTTGATTCCTAATTTTGAATGAAGACCAAGGACCCTCCAGGAGTAGTCCAGATCTTCAGGTCTGGAAATGAGTTCCTTTGGGTGGATGCAGTGAGCATTTGCCTCATTTTCGGCCTCTCCAGAATGAATACAGCCATTGTTATGCTCCCCAGACCAGATTATATAAGCCAACCAAATAGATATCTCTGTAATTATAATCACTCTGTTGTCTCTATTTCCCTAAAGAATTCTCCTCAGTGACTTATCTTACAACTGTCTCTGTGTTAACAAACTCATGGAAGTCTCGCTGAAGAAAGGAGTTAGGGGAGGCTGTCTATAATGTCAGCAGAGCCTTGGATGTAGAAATGGCATAAGTTATGAGGTATCAAAGATTAGGCTTTGAACGAGAGTTGACTTTCTAATATGTTCAAAGATTTTGTTTTTGCTACTAACACTGCCCCTTTTATGACTGCTTAATGATCATTCTTCAATAATGTAGAAGATAATTCATCAGAGATGCCCACTGCAGAGTGATTCACCACCAGAAGTCAGGGGATTCTTATTCCTTGTTTAAATTCTTAAGGTGTGGACATTCATATTTCTCTTTCTTTTTCCTTCGTCTGTATATATTATTCAGTAAAACCTATAAAATTATTCTGTTTTAAAGGAATACCTGCTGACCGGTCCATAAAACATGGCGGTTTTCCATGCAGGTTTCAAGAGATAAGTTGCGTGCACATTATTTTCTACTTCATTAGAGTCCATAGATATTCTTCTCCATGCCTCATTTTGTGGTTTTCTGTCCAGAATCTAATCAAATGGAATGATTCAGGAAGTCTCAAGTTTAAAATTTTATGCATCTAAAGGAAACAAATCCAGTATAACAAAGAGAAATCTATTTTTCCATGTTTATTGAAGCAACATAGTCCAGAAAATTTTCAAATGCTTCTAAAAATTGAACAGATAAAGAAAATGTGATACATACACATAATAGACTGTTATTTAGGCATTGAAAAAAGAAATCCCTCCATTTAGTACAGTATCGGTAGGCTCAAAGAAAATTAATACACCAAAATTGGACCTGTATTGCATTATCTCACATGTGATATCAAAAAATGTTGAGTTCATTGCAGTTAGCATAAAACGGTTTCTATCAGAAGCTAAGAAGAACAGAGGTTGAGGGAAAGCTTAACAATAAGAGGTTATATTCACATCATAATTTCCATTATAGTATATTATTATATTTTTTTTATTTTATTGTGGTAGTTAGTAAACTGCTACCATGCTTAATTTATCAGTTGAATGTTATCACAAATATATATATATATATATATATATATATATATATATATATATATATATATAAAATAAAACAGCAAATTTAGTGTTTTTCATTACTCAGAGCTCTAGGCATCCTTTGAGGATCTTGGAAATTTATAATTCGTAGATTTGGAGGACTAACGTATCTTTAATCATTTTCCTGTCTTAATAACTCTGTGGAAGCACAATGATATCTCCAGTTACACTGAAAAAGATAGAATGCTTAAGTACTTTGTCCAAAGACAAATCTGGTAAGTGATATTCAATTTTATTTCTCTCAAAACTTTATATCTTATGCTACAGAGTTTGAGGTTTAAACATTCAGTCATTCACTTCAACATCTCTGTATTTTATTCCTTGTGAATGAAAACCAAAATTGTAGAGAATGAACAAGATATGATGATAACCTGTAGGAGTCTGAGAGTGTCTGAAGCGACACAACTCAGTGAGATGGTGACACATTCACTTCTCTGTGTCTACTTTCTTTCCCCCACCACTTTCCCCAGCTTCTAGGCTGAAGCCCTTTGATGGCAAGAACTAGTATAATTCACCTGGATCTACAGTGTATAACAGAGTGTGTGACTGCTACCTCCAATTCATAGTGTTTTCCAGATGGAAGATGTGTTGGGAGTTGTTTACCAAGAGCCCAGGCAAGAGACAATGACACTTCAAGCCATGATAAAAGGAAAGCAGATGGAAACTAGAAAGCACATTACTAAAATATTTAGAACTTAATGTTTTCCTGTATGTGTATTTTTATAGAGAAGGGAAATGCAGGACAATTTATAAGAACTTTGAGTGACTTCTGGCAAGAGATGGAAATTGTGTGGGTAATGAAATCTTTTGCTAGGAATAGGGGTTGTAGGAGATAACTTTGAGAGTTTTAGTTGCCTCTTCCTGTTGCTAATACATACAAATGAGAGGTTCAGGAGCACTGGTTATAAAAATTTGGGATACAATTGTGTTACATTTATTGATGTGGTTAAAATCATACATGATTTCCAATGTGCCTATTTCAGAAAGGTCTCACATAAACTACTGAAGAGTTTCCAAATCATAATTCACTTTTAATAAGAACAGCCTTTACTTTTAGTTATAAATTTTAAAGTTAAGTTGTTCTATTCTAGTGGAAATTTTACATTTTGTATATTTTAAAATTGCTTTCCAGTTGGGTCTTTCACTTCCTTTTTTAATATTTCGAATATTTAGTTTTACTTGCTGCATTTTCTGATTGCATGCTGGTGAATACTGCTTAGGTGTGGCTGCAGAGAAAGAAGAAGGCATTTCGGGGCAAACTAGGGGAGAGTTTAGGAGAAGTAGAGAATATAACATGGCCCATACACCTTGTAGTTTGTTTTAAATATGAACTGAGATAACAAGGGGAATTTTAGAAATGCACCAACCAATTGGGAAACAATATTTACTAATATCTTCAAAGAATTCGGAGGTCAGAAATCTATATTTTATTGCAAACTAGCTTGATAGTCATAAAGGAGGCTAAAAAATTTGTGTTATAAAACTAAGGCTAAATCCATTATTCTCTATTTCATATTTTTATATACTCTCCTTGTCAGCATTTACCCAAAATTCCCATGAAATAAAAATTAAGCAAATCTAGTAAAATAAGTAAATATTGTATAAATATGTCATACCCCATTTTAGGTGCTGAAAACACAGTCTGTGCATACAGTAATCTTTTAACCCAGATCTATCCTAAGAATGGTTTTTGGGACTCTAGCACTTCCCTTACCAGCAATGAGGAACCCACAGCCTATGTGAGACCCATCAGCTTGTGGGGAATATCCTTCACTGTTTCAAATTCAATGGACTTGTTTTCATCCTGCCCATGTCTATGGTCCTCAGGTGGGAATGGACAGAACACCCTACTTCTTTAGGAGAAGAGTAAAATTTAGATGTTTCCATTGCCTTGGAGGGATAGCCGTCCCTGCTGGTTATGGGGCAATTGAAGACACTACAGGAACTGTTCTTGTTCAGTTTTTTCTCTGCATGAACTAAAACACGACCCCATGTAATGCTTCTCTGTCCTGTGCGTCAGATACCAAGACGCAGGTGCTTTGATGACTCCTACAGAGACAGAGTGGGTAAAAGCATTTGTATTTCTCTTCTCTGCCATTGGCATAGTGCAGTTCTTTGCTATCTTCCATGAAGTTGGAGTTCACCCAGCATGAGTAAATGATGCACACTGTTCTATACCACATTTAGCTACAAATTTGAATCAACTTTGCTCTCCTTCTTTCCAAACAAGATTTAAAACTGTTCTACATTTTCATGATGCTACATCTTTTCTGTTTGCTTAGCTCTGTGCAACCATTCATTGTATGTGAAAAGAAAAATAAAATAGTGATATTGTTACTTGACAAGTTTTTTCTAAGTTATATTTACTACTGAAGAATATGTAAAAAAATAGGTTGTACGGGAGGTCAAATGACATCCTTAACCAAGAGTTTAATGATTAAATTTTGTGGCCATGGGATTACATCAGAAGAAATGCTGTATGCATCTTTCAATCAAACCCACAAACTTAACTAGCGAATAACTAGATTTTAAATGCAACAAATGCTTATGGAGAGATTTGGGGTTATCATAAAAATGTGGGTGATTTTATTCAAATTATCTGTGAACAGTATTTTCATAAACATGTCAAATCAAGAGCTCTATTTCCCCGCTTACACTAACAAGTGAATGTACTGTTTGATTTATAAAGTCAGCTAGTAGGAATGAAAATGTAATTCAACCTCACTGTTTTTCTGTTTATTCCAACTTTTTACATATGTTTTAAAGAGCTTAGACTACAGCTGAGAGTCAGGCCATCCAATATCTAGTCTCTTCTTTGAGCTAATTTAAGTCCTGTTGTTCCCTTTTTTTCCCCAATATTTTGACATTGATGTTTCAGGATGAAGAGGAGTCCCTTTACTGTATGCACTATGTGCATGTGATGGCTTCTAAC
The DNA here is from genome assembly GCF_949786415.1 of Peromyscus eremicus. Classification (NCBI taxonomy): domain Eukaryota; kingdom Metazoa; phylum Chordata; class Mammalia; order Rodentia; family Cricetidae; genus Peromyscus; species Peromyscus eremicus. The sequence goes on along the minus strand of NC_081425.1, from coordinate 37,421,640 downwards.
TCATCAACAATGCTCACTTCTCAAAGTAGCTGTACTCCTGCATTGCTCTCACTAACAGAATCCAGGCTTAGCAATCCCTTCTAATTCTGTACTACTATGTCCACTACGTAAAAGTGGGTGGCCATTCCTGTTCATCATCCTGAGTCCAGCTTTTCCATCCCAGGAGGGTGGTGAATTAGATCCTCCAGGGGAGACTTTTTGTTTACAGCAATCACTTCATTGTCTCAGTATGACTTTGCTAGTCTACAGTCTTGACCTCTCTAGCCACTCCACTTACAAATTCCACTTCTCCCCAGAGCCTCAAATCATTCAGGCCTGCTTCAGTTTTATTTGGTGAACCTTATCACTTTCCAGCATACTACAAATTTTATGTATGCATGTACAACTATTCCTCTCCCTGGAAGAAAAGTTCCACATGGGGAGGTTTCTTATTGTTGTCATTTTCTTTAATTTCTTGGTTTTTTTTTTCTGTCCCTAATATCAGGATTCCTCTGAGAACACAGGGCTCTGAGAATTCTTCTGTTCTTCTTAAGGAAACTTCTACTAAACATAAACATATCTCTACTTCTAATTGTCTTTATAAATAAATCTTAGAGCAAAGGCCCTTCTGGAACTCCTTGCTCTACACATACCCTGTGAATCTCCAGTCACAGTTGCTATTGCAGGAATCACCACATCTCAATTTTTCTTCATTTATTCACAGGTGCTAACTTGTTGATTATCAATTATATGATTGTGATGGACCATCCAGTCAAACTGATATTTCTAGAAATCTAACTACTCAGGCAAATTATTGGAACAAAAAGCTACTGTAGCTTACGCAGATAGTGAATAGACTATGTTTCTCCTACTGTATTAGTTGATAAGTAACCAGGGAACCCTAGTAACCACTTCCATTGGTAGTTTTTGTTCCCTGAGAGGAAACCAAATGTAGTACATAGGACACTCACTTATCTGGAAGTTCTATGATATCTTTGGCTTGTTTTAGATTAGGAAAAAAATTTTTTCTTTCTGTATTGTTGGTTTGGGGGGATTTTGTTTTTTTGAGATGGAATTTCTCTGTGTAGTCCTGGCTTTCCTGGAATTCACTCTGTAGACCAGACTGGCTAGAACCCAGAGAAAGTTCCACCTCTGTCTCCTGAGTGCTTGGATTAAAGGTGTGCCACCACAATTTCTAATGATGGCAGATGGGTGGTTTTCAATGGTTGAGGTTTTGTTCATTCCATAGTTCTTCTAGATTAATCCTATGATTCTTAGAATTGTATTGGATAGAAGTGTGTCTTTTTAGGGGGAGTAGAGAAGAAAAATGCCCTATAGCTATTTTTATGGGCAGTTCTCTTCTGATACTGGCACTTAGCAATAAATAGTTTGATGCCTTAAAAATAAACCCAGTTGCATACTTGATGGAGGATATCTATCACTTGCTGGAATGAGGGAAGATGGAGCATCTTCTGATCCCATTGTTAACAATGGTGCTGAACCCACTTCTGCAAACTGTGAGGATGAGATGGAAGTCTGTGGACAGAGGTGGTAGAAGCCTATCTTTTATCTGTGCTCCAGAGTGAAGAGCAGCTCAACTTTCTTCTGCCTTCTTTGCCACAATACATTTGTGAAACATCACAGTGGAAAGAATAAAAGACAGACAGCTAATGATCCAAAGTCTCTCTGAAGTTACAACAGAGATAACAGGGATAAGTTCACAGCAATAGCAATGGGCTGACCTGCAGAATGTTGTTCTCTTGCTCTCTTCTTTCTCTCTCTCTCTCTCTCTCTCTCTCTGTGTGTGTGTGTGTGTGTCTCTGTCTCTCTGTCACACACACATACACTCACATATTCCATTCACACATATTACTCTATTCTTGTTGGCATATTTGATCACCATTTTCCAAGTATGATTCTTTTTAATATATTAAGCAAAATAGTGCTATTATGTAGATGAATCTCAAAAGGTTTTATTACTAAAAAAAAACCTCAGTGTCAGTTACTGGAGTGAATGCTGGAAGATCAGAGAAGCAGAGCCAGCCACAGCTAAACTCACCTTGCCAATTCCTCTGCTGATCTCGTTTCCTCAAACTGGAAGCCTCTGTGTCCACATCCAAATGGATTTCATTTGAACTGCTGCTCAAAGGCCTAAAAGCTTAACAAGAGACCCTAGTTTCTGGTTTTAATGACTTATATACCTTTCTGCTTCCTGCCATCACCTCCTGGGATTAAAGGCATGTGTCTTTCCCAAGCAAGACACAAGATCTCAAGTGCTGGGATTAAAGGCATGTGCCACCATGCCTGAATATTTCCAGTGTGGCTTTGAACTCAGAGATCCAAATGGATCTCTGCCTCCAGACGGCTAGGATTAAAGGTGTGTGTGCCACCATTTTCTGGCTTCTATGTCTATCTAGAGACTGTTCTGTTCTCTGACCCCAGATAAGTTTATTAGGGTGCATAATATATCAAGGGACACAATATCTCCACACTATTAGATCCTTCTATTTGTAATATACTAAGATAATATTAACAATGCATTGTCTCAACCAGTGGTTCTCAACCTTCCTAATGCTGAAACCCTTTAATATAGTTCCTCACATTGTGGTGACCCCCAACCATAAAATTATTTTCATTGCTACTTCATAACTATAATTTTGTTATAGTTTTTGCTATAACATTTTGCTACTGTTATGAATCATGATGTAAATACCTGATATGTAGAATATATGATATGTGACTCCTCTGACAGGTAATTTTGACCAATAAAGGGGGTTTTGACCTACAGGTTGAGAACCACTGGTCGAAACAAAGATAGTTTTTGTTCGTTTCTACATATGGTTCAATTATCAGAGCATTATGAAGGATATATACTATAAGTGTGCATATATATGTAGTTTTAATTACTATTTTTAAAACGTGTGTATGTGTGTGTGCTCATGTGTTTGTGTGTGTGTGTGTGTGTGTGTGTGTGTGTGTATGAGTAGATACTTGGAAAGGTCAGAGTGCTAGATTCTCTGGATCTAGAGTGTTGTGGAATAATCTTTTCGTATGCTGTCAAGATGTGTCACTCAGATTTGTTTAATAAAAAGCTGTGTGACCAATAGCTAGGCAGAATTTTCCAGGCAGAGAAGATGCTAAGAAGAAGAAGGTAGACTCACCAACCAGCTAGAGAGGGAGCAAGATGTTCACTAGGACAGGCAAAAGCTATGAGCCTCGTTGCAGCACATGGATATATGGAAATGGGTTAATTTAAGTTATAGGAGCTACTGGAGCAAGCCTAAGCTATTGGCCAAACTTTTGAAATTAATCGGTTTCTGTGTCATGATTTGGGAACTGGCTGCTGGGCCAGAAAAGCCCACATACATTAGAGTTACTGACTATTGTGAATTGCCTGATGTTGGTTGTGGGAACTGAATTCAGGTTCCATAGAAGAGCAACAAGTACTCTTAACTGCTAAGGCATTTTCCTTATCCTGTATATGTAGTTTCAAAAAACAGTTTGTTTGTTTGTTTGCACTGCAGAAACTCAATTGAGTTAACTTCTCATCCATTTCCTTTATAACAATATCCAAAACAGTGATTTCTTTTACTACCATGCTCAGTCATACTTTGTAGGCAGAAATGATAGCATTGAGAGCAACAGAACACATTTGCCATCCTTGCAAACTTGTAAATATGTAATAGAGGATTTGTCGACCCTATCATAGCGTAATTACCAGCAAACAAAGGAAGGATCAAGCTTTCAATATGTCACATAATTTTTAGGTAGACTTTTCTCATCCAAGCAATCCATCCCTCTGCAAGTCTTGTGCCTGGCCACCATTCTTCTGCTCCACAGTCATCAGCCTCCAGTGCTCATGAATGTTTTGCTTCAGGTAAATTTTCGTCTTAGTCAATTCCTGGGAATGAAGAACAAGGATATCTTTAACCTATGGAAACAATACAGAGAGCCTAAATGACTGTTCTGATTGTCTGTAGTACTCTACAAAAGCATGCATCCAAAGCAAATGTGATTGTTGCTTTCAAAGAATTGAGTCTGAAGTGATACCTTTTCAGCAAGAGCATGCGCAGCCCTCCCCTTTTCCCACCTCATCCTTCAGTTCCCTGTTCTTTGGCTCAGCTGTATTTACACTGTACCCATCACATGCTTAAGAGACACAAGTCCATTGCTGCCTTGGGATCACTGCATCTTTTCTTTCCTTTTCTACTTTGCCTGGCTGCTTCTCCCTATCAGGTGAGAGCTCAGAATTTACATTTCCTGAGCACAGCAGATAAACCTGCATTTGTGGACAAATATTACTCTGTTGACCTTCTTGAAGTAGCTCCCCCTACTAGTCTGCAATATGCACCAATTTGTATTCTTCTTTCTGTTCAGTAGAGTGAGAAATGTGTTTTTTGCTTTAAAGCGGAATATTCCCAGTAGTTAGGAGGATGCAAACATGCTAGCACATCATTTATAATCAGTTCATTCATTCAGACATACTACAGATGAATAAAAAAGAAAAGTTGGCTCTTATTATCAGTAATCATCCAATGACAAATTATAATCACTTCAAAAAATTAAAATGGAAGTTTTAAGTGTCCTGAAAGCATTAATAAACATAATAATTTTGAAAAAAAATAGGCTGAAGACTTCTTGAATCAGCTATAGTTTAAGGCTGTGGTACTTATTTTAAGAATTTAAAGTTGAATCACTCCTAAAGTCTTTGTAGCAGCATTTATCACAAAAAAATAGAAGTCCTAGAATCTTTTCATATATTATTTTATAAATAACTTTTCTTCTCTAGATCAATTAATTCATTTGTCTTGGAAAATTAATAAAAATTAAACTTAATCCTTTGTTTTTTTTAATTTCTGAGATATAGTTTGCATGATATTAAGCACAATAATATTTCAGAGCCTACAACTGTAGTTAGAGGTAGAAATTCTAAAGTGTTTATAATTACAGCCCCAACATACTCATATAATAAAAGATAGGAAGCCAGGGAAAAAAACCCTGCTTTGGAAATTCACAAAACAAGTCTGTTTGGGCTGATGGGTTCACACATTGCAGGAATGACTGGCCAGATCTAGTGCAGGTCCAGCCAGCGACACTGCTGTGTAATAATGATGTTGGGGACAGCACAAGCGAGAGCAGAAATGACACTGGCTTCGAATTCAGCTTTCACTGATGAGCTAAATGAACTGGCAGTGCTTATAGGAGAGGGACTAGGAAGAGCAGCGAGAGCCAATTTCCAATGCAGTCTAATACAACCATTTCTTTAGCAGAGGAAATTGGTTTAAAGTTCCTCTCTCCATTTTCAAACGCCCTTTGTTCAGGGCTTCTTAAGAGCAGTGTGCCATAGAGGATTTCTATTTGCTGGAAAGTTCTCATCATAGGAGATCCCTAGCAAAGTTTCAATAATTCTCTGGGCCCCCATAAGTCAGGTGTGATGAGCTCTGGTGGGTTTTCATCCCTTACATTAATGATCTGACAATAGCCAAAAGTTTTTGGAGAAAGGCCTGTCAGAGTAACAGCCTGTGTGCCTAGCTAGACCAGTCTGCGCTCTTCCGGACTCTCCTGTGTAGGCAACCCAGGGTCAGGGGACTGAAAGTGAAACCCAGCAAGTGAGGAATGAGAATTTGATTCCATTTAACCTTCATGGAATCTACATTTGAATTAGTGCTAGACAAAGGCCGAGGTATGATGCTTCTGAATCCCTTGGCCAAAGGCTCAGAGTAGACATACATTTGGGCAAATATGTTTGATGCTTTCTATTTATTAGAGTGTCTTTTCATGGAAAACACTAATACCACACATTTTGTTATTCTTCATAAAAAGACTACCCTGACAAGTTTCTAACTAATGATATAATTACTTCATTAGGTAGCATAATTAGAAATTGCTTGAAGTCTAAAGAGCGCCTGGTAAAGAAATGCTTAATTTACTAAATAATTTCAACTCGGATGATTATTAAGTTAAAATCAGAAGTTGCTGAAAACCTCAAGTAATGGTTTTACCAGTGCCACATGATGGAGTAATTGCTCAATTAGCAATTAGTTACAAACAGCAGTGCCCTTTATTTTTACTTAAAATAAGTAAGCCAATTTCCACTCTTCAAAAATGAATATTAATTACATAGGAAAATTGAAAAAAAAGAAACCACTCACCTTTTATTAGAACCCACAGTCATACAGAAACCTTATAAGATCTTATTTTTCCCGAGTTTAAAACTTTTAATTTGTACTAAAATCACTGAAGCAAAAAAAAAAAACAAAACAAAAAACAAAAAACAAAACAAAACAAAAAACATGATTAACATTCTTCTACAGCTCCCAGTGCAAAAACAAAACAAAATAAAACAATAACAAAAAAACTTTGTGAGAAAAACTTGGTTTTGTACAGAGGATGGAACAATATAAATTCAAAACTCACAGATAAGCCTTAGCTCTATCTCTCATCTTTAAATGTTTATATGACTATCCAGTCAAAACCAATAGAGTTCTCTCTTGAAGTCTCATCTATATGGATTCCAAGTAGACCACATGGCTCTATACTGTCCTGGAATGCCCTCAGAAGGCTCATTGAACAGGTAACAGAGTAAAATCATTTCTTTAAAATTCTTTAAAATCCCCAGAATCCTTTCTTTAAAATGAAGAGGGAAAGACTGGGAATGGAAGAAACTATTCAAAGTTTGTCTTCTTTCCTTGTAGCTTGAAGCTTGCCCCTCCTCCTCTGCCTTTCAGGAAGCCTCCTCGACTTTGACTTTCCAAACGTCTGCCTCCAAGTCCACCTTTTCCTCCTCTGCCATCACCTTGGCCTCCAAAACATCCTCTGCCTCCACCTCAGTTATCATAGACTTCAACAGTGAGGAACATGGCTGCCAAGCAGGCCATAGAAGATAGAGAAATCAATGGAAACAAAGTTACCTTGGACTGGGACAAGTCTTATAGGATTTTAAGAATTAGGCACAAGGAGAAATCATCTTTCACTTTTAAACTGTTAGAAGTGTAGGGATGAAAAGAAATCTTTATGTTTGCTGAACTATTCTGACCATTTTTATTGAAGTGAAATAAGCCTATTCATATTAAATAGAAAATACGGAGGTGCTGCCCATGTCTTTCATTTTTTGAAAATATTAATATTTGTTATTAAATATTACTATATTCCTTGAAAATAAAACTTAAATTTATATACAGCTATACTTGTCATTTTATACTAAGACAGCAATAATAACTGTTCGTCCTATTGGCATTAGTTGGTATCATAATAGTAGGAAACTTAGAACAAAATCCAGATTTTGGACATAATATTGTTTTTCTCCTGGCCCTAAGTTATCATGTTTTAATTAAAATATTTATGATTAATATAAGTTATTTTGTCTACACTGTTTAAATGCTAATAAATAATATGAGAGAAAGAAAAATTGCAAAATAAGACCAGTTAGATGGTTTGGTGATTTAAGATACTTGTCACCAAGCCTGAAGACCCAAGTTTGATATCTGGGACACACATACTGTAAGGAGAGAATGGATTCTCACACACTGTCTTCTGACTCCCACATATACACTTTTTCATTCTCTCTCTCTCTCTCTCTCTCTCTCTCTCTCTCTCTCTCTCTCTCACACACACACACACACACACACACACACACACACACAAGCAAAGGTAATAAACTTTAAAATACAAGAATTTTCAGACTGGTATGCTTCTAGGGTTCCACTCTTCTCTTACTAGCTATGAGTAATAGGAGCAGTCCAGTTGCCTCAGGCTGTCTTCTGAATCAGAGAAGTGATGGTGAGGGGTCTTCCTTGCTAGAGAAGTAAGGGTATTATCCACAGTATCACGTGACTACCTATCACACGTACCATACTTGCCTGTGCCCATCACATTCTACCACAAACTGAGATTTACAATTACTGCAGTGATTAAATAGAGGTGAAATGACCAGAAAACGGATATGAAGAATACACTTTTGTACTGGAGTAGTTTGTTCTTGTATAATAAAATATCTTTTCATTGGCTAAATGTGTGTGTGTGTGGGGGGGTGTGTTTTAAAATCAAGTTAACTCTAGAAAACTTACTTGTACGCTGAGACTGAGGGCAATACACTTATTTTTCTCAAAGTGGAAACAACAGGATAAAAATGTATGGATTAGCTGAAAATACTTTTTCTTACTTCATTGAAGCTGCTACCATAAAATACCATAGACTGTGTAATTTATATGAAAAAAAAGTATGGCCAGCTGTGGTGGCACAACTTTAATCTCAGCACTCAGGAAGCAGAGGCAGGTGAATCTCTGTGAGTTTGAGGCCAGCCTGGTCTTAAGTAGTCTATATGTGTGATCTTGAACAGGCCCCGGTGGAGAAGCTGACTCTTGTCAGGTTTCCTGAGGCGAGGGACTGCTGCTGGGTAGGTTTTTCGAGAGGGTAGGATCTGAAATGGGAGGAGTGAGACCTGAGCATGGATTGAGACCCCAAGCTGCAGATCCCCAATCGACATATTCAAGTGCTACTACAGAGCATCAGAGTCTTTCCTTATATGGAAATAGGATCCCTGAATTATGACTAGTTAAGAGGAGGTCATCAAAAAATCAGGGTGAGACAAATCTATCATGGCAAATGTCCTTTTAAGAGGGAGAAAAGAAGCACACAAGCATCTTTTAACAGCAAAGGTATGAATCTGAGTGATGCATCTATAAGCTGCGGCATGCCAAGGATTAATTACTACCGCTAGAACAGAGGCCGAAGCAAGCAAGTATTTCTCCAAAGCCTTAAGGGAGCATGGCCCTGCTGACACCTGGTTCTCAGGTTTCTGCCTTCCAAAGCAGCAAGAGAATTAATTTCTGCTATTTTAAGCCTGTGTGCTTTTAGTAATTTGTTAAATAAGCCCTAAAAAACTGGCACATTACATAAGAAAACAAAATAAAGAATAGCAGTTGTAGAAAGTAATTCATTAGAACCAGGCAGGATGAGATCTAGAAGAAAACATCTAATTGAATCCAGAGGGACAGAGAAAAAAATAACAACTACCCTGGGTTTTTGCCAAATGCCATGTCAGAGACTGAGGCAGGGGCATGATGTTATTCAGATTCTCCTCAACTTATTTTTGATACAGTTTCTCATTGTGCTGGAGATCACATATATTGTATATTCTCTATCTTCAGCCTTTGAGAAGAAGGAGATTTTTAGTGAGCAAGCAGTGCTAAGAAATGGAAAGGAGGAAATCCACAAGAAAGCAGTCACAAACTGTGTTTAGGCTCTAAAATATAGATAGAACTCATCAGAATAGGAGAGGATATTTTAGTTAACAGGAAAATGTTGATAAGCCATGCTCTAAGGAGGCCAGCTCAGTGATACATTGCTCTACTGTATTCAAGATTAATCAAACCTGGCAGAAATTTCACAAGGATGCGTTTGTAGATGAAAAGCTACAGGCAATTAATGGTTGCTGAGAAAAGCCTAATCAGTCTTCTCCAGGGTTGAGCCTCCTGAAAGGTTATCCAGTTCCAAGTGGTCATCCCTAAATGAGTACACATGAGAACAAAAATAAATGATCTCTTCAGGTTGTATTTGTAATATATATGCATGTGTGTATGCATATGTGTATGTATGTGTATATATATATATATATATATATATATATATATACACTTACATATTATATGTGAGTGCATATACATAATATATATGTAATAGCAGTAAAGAATAAGAGGCCATGGATTTGAGAATGAATGAATGTTGAGGACAATAAGGATTTGGAGGAAGTAGTTAGGGGAAAATGATCTGGATACAGTACTTATACATAAAAGTCTCAAAAAATAAATTAAAAATCATTTAATTTTTGGTTGGGAGATACAACCAAATAGGAGATCTTCATGTATTCAGGAACAAATCTAGGAAAACCACTTATGCTGGGGAATATGTATTAAATCCCTACCAGCGACTATTGCAATAGTAGAAATTTAGTCGTGTTAGAAACTTAGCCATTAGTAGACATTTAGTCACATGTTATTTGACTAAAACACAAACTCAAAAGTGAATTTCTAATGGGATTCTACAGCATGGAAGCTGATGAGTAAATAATATGAATCAATAAAAGGACTTGCCGGGGGAAAACACACTTCCAAAACCTTTGAATTATTATCAGAAAATATATATAATAAAGTTGTTTAATTTCAAAAGTTTTACACTGAAATTGAATTCATTCTTTATTAAAATTAACTTAAAAGTAGAAGCAAATATTATTCCAGATTTAGTATATGTCAAATATAATGCACACTGGGGTTGGTGAGGGGATTTTATTCAGTGTTTGTTGCCTTATGTCATTTGAACTGACCACTCACAACCTTGAGGACCAGATTCACTGATAATTATAGTGAAACATATTAATAAATTTTTTCAGCATGGGAATGACTTATTTGCTAAAAAGAAATCTCATGTACAAAAGAGAACAAGAAAGAATAACTATTAATGGGTGAGGGATAACTGAATGTAGTAGACTTTGGTTATGATAAGAATACAAAGCTAATTGCTTTCTACTTTTACTTTGTCATAATTTTTTATTTGGATAGTGGATAAGTGCATAAAAATGCATCTGATAAAAAAAATATGAAATCCAATATGAAGCACATCACCTTTAAAATGGCTATTTTGACTGCATGGGAGTTCATTGAGCTATCGACTTTGGATGTGGTTAATTCTGGTGTGTGAGGGCTTTTATTATCGATTTTTAATAAGTTAATTGAAAGTTAAAATAAATTTAAAAAATAAAATATTAATTTTTCTATTTTTACAGTTTAATTGATGTTATAGAATATCTACCTGTTTTTTAGATTGCCTTGAATAGAAGGTTTTCAATGTGTGTATGTATAGATTCTTCTTTACAACATTTTCCGTGTGTCTAAATTCCTTTTCTATTAAGAATTACAATCTAGGGTTCTTGTAAATATTTAAATTGATTTTCTAATCCTGACATTTTAAACCAAAATTGTCCCAGCTTTCCTTTGATTACATTTGACTTCTTTGGAAAATTTTTACTTTTAGAGAGGAAGCTGGGCTTTCAAAGGCACTGGTTAAATATCTACACTGTGGGGAGGGAGAACCCTATCATTTCTTTTTTGAAGTTCATTTCAGTGAATGGTGTTTGCAAGTTACACTTCTTTGCACAGGGTGACTATTCATGTGTCGAAGTGCAGGTGTGCGAATGTCACAGTGAATGCTGCTATTGCATAGGGCAGCCTGGCTGACCCATGAGTTTCCTAGAATTCCTGACTTTACTTCCCATCTTGCCATAGAAATGCTAGGATTGTGTGAAGGAGCTGCCACATCCAGCTTTCTGTGGTATCTGTTTATCTGAATGCAGGTCTTCATGCTTGAACAGGAAGCACTTTACACACTAAACCTTTCCCCTAATCTAAGAAATATGTCTTATAGGTGCTGGAAATAGGTGAGAGCCTTGATTAGGGGTTCAATTAATCCAAATTCTTTTCAGTTCAAGAAAGCACACAATGAACACTTCATGATATATAAGTATGGTACTGAGCATAGTAAAACAATGAATACAAATCATGTGAAGATTATAGTAGACTTATTAATAGCATAAAAGAGACCGAAGAATGAAACATTGTTTCAGTAAGATGCATCTTAATAATTATGACTAAATATGAATATATTAAATACGTTGCTGTTTTAAGCAAGTGATTCTGAATTACTTACCTTTTGCTTTGTTTGCATTCTTCTGGTTGCCAGCATTATTTATGCTTTTACTCCTCATAAAGTGAAAGGGTAAGAATTATGATTCTGTTTTTTTTTTTTTTTTAAATGAAGCATAGTCACCAAGAGGATAATAAGCTGCCTGCAAAACCACACAGTTACAATGCAGTGTCAGAGATCTGCAGCCAGGCTGGCTGGCTCCTGAGACTGCCCTGACCTAGCACACTGTCTCACCCACTGCACTGGGCACAGCCTCCTAAGATCATTTACACAAGCCCCCAAATATGACTATTGAGAATAATATTAATCAAAACCGTTCCCTCGCTCCCCTTTGCTTTTCTCTATCTCACTATCATTTTTATGTTGTGAACACTTTTCTCTAGGTACTGTCAGAAATGCTTTTAGTAAGCTAAGTTCCATTGACTATATGAAAGAGCAAGAGAGTAACTATAAAATACATATTAAAATACACTATTAAGCACCATTGTGATTATGAAAAGTTAGTAACTCCTACAATAAATGCAAATACTTGTTGGACATGTGTAACTTATTGATAATTTTAAATAAAGTTTTTGAAATGTGAAAATTATGCACAATGGATAAAAAAAACTTATGAACAGGTTCATCTTTTAAGGATATTTCACATACATTATAAGTACCTGTATGTGTATTTGCACAATTACCCATATTTGACTGTATTGAGAACAGTATCAAAAATGTATTTTCAGTTACACATATCATTGGATTTTATTCTCTAGCCTCTACTGAAAAAGAGGAAGTTAGAAGCTACTGAATGCCTACTATGTGTCAAGCAGTTTCTAATCATTAGAATGGTTATCATTCTTGCAAGTTTCCACAGTATTGTATTCACATTATATTACTACATGGAGGCATGGAGAAGTTAATTACTTGAACAAAGTGCCAAACCTTGGTAACAGTGTAGAGAGTTATCAAACCTCAGTGTGCCAAGGTTATCTTGAAAAACAGAAAAAACATAAACATGAAAAAAAACCGATACAGATGTTTCGGGATGTGCAGTGGGAATGATGAATTTTGTCTGTATTGCTTTTTTAAAAAACTTTTCTTTCATTTCAATGTATGGCATATTATTACATTATATGTTTTTATCATTTTGGGTTCCCTACTCAATACTTTAAAGCTAACATTAATTATTTCATATTTATCTGACAGGTAAATTTTGTGTTTTAGTTAAATGTTATCCTTTCTACCTTTACATCCGTAAGTAGTGTCTCAGAGGAATGAATAAAGCAAGTAACTTTAGCAATAGCCATGTATCATTAGCTGTGAGGAAGGTCAACCCTTGGAACCATGGCTCAGTCCTCATGGATCCCCCTCCCTGATGAAGGACCAGAGTAGAAAAAGATGGGCCTCCAGCAGTCATACTGCTATGTGTCTTTCTTGATTGGCCATGCCAACAGGTTCAAAAGGAGGACACCTGGGCCCATGTGCATCAGTCCAGGATCTAAAATAGATTTTCAGATCCAAATCATGCTTATAAGAGTCCCTTTCCTATGGGACTTCCTGTTGAAAGATCCCCAGGGCAATATTGGCAACTGTTCTGTAGATTGTTTGACTTTAAAGTTCAGTTTGGTTTCTTTGTGATTTGTGAGCTATTTCTCTAATTAATTAAATTTTGAATCTAAGAATTCATGTTGTCTGATACTTGGCATTAACAACCCATTTTCTCATATGTGACAATAATTTTATAGAAAGAAAGAGAAAAACTGCATTCTGTGATAAGCATGGACAGACAAGCCATGAGTAGTCTCAGCAATTAGTCTCGTAATATCATAGTTTCATGGCAGACCGTGTATATGTTTCCTAGAGTTGCGTAAAAACTCAAAAGAAATTTATAAATTTGGAGTAATTTCATTTGATTTTTTTTCAGTGTCTGTGTCCTGAAAAATCATATGCTCATCAGGACTATTTCCTCTGAAGATTTCAAGAGAAAAATATGCTTGATTCTGCCTGAATTTTTTGGAATATGGCTACTTTTTCCATCTCAAACATTCATTGAACCATTGGATGCATTATAACAATTATAACTTCTATTTTCTTTTCTGATTTTGATTCCTGTCCATCCCTTTTATAGAGACTTTTGTGGTTGCAATGTGTGTAATGGGTGATTTAGGATTATCTTTCCATTCAAAGATAATTGATGTGTCACATAAAAACACTTTATACCATGTAAATAACATCTCCATAGGGTCTGAGATGTAGGGTACAGATGCCATTTAAAATCATACAGAATATTTAGAGATTATAATTCATTTATTACATTCTAAAAAGTGAACTATTACATTGATAATAATGGAGCTGATAGAAGGTAATATTTTTCATGAAGCCGTATTAATTGTATCAGAGTGTCTCCCTAAGCCACAAAGAGAATATTCTGACTTCTAGGTTTTTCAAGTGCTGTAAGCAATAACCAGGGCAACAACAGTCAGCACGCTGCAATTACCATAAAGGTTCAGTACTAACATGCATACCTTAGTGGCAAACAACAGTTCTCTAATTGGACTTATGACTCACTCAACAAGAGAGAAATCACACCTGGTACTGGAAACCTAGCCAACTTCTCAGTGCTAATGGATTCATGTATTTCAGAAGAGAAACCAAAACCACCACTTCACTAAAACAGCATAATCCCTCACTGAATATTTGTCGTTATACTCACATGGGTGTTGTCCTCACCCTTCATCAAGAAAACTTCTCTTTGCCATAGGTGGAGAAACTGTCTGCTTTTGGCTCAGAAAAACATAACCAATTAAAGTGAAGAGTTGTGGAGCCCAGCCCCACAGACGTACATACAACACACCCCCTGAACGTAGAGAACATTGCGGAAGATGGGCAGAAAGATTGCAAAAGCCAAACTATCAGGAAGTTGGTTATGACATGGTATCTTCTAGTAATGTAGAAGCTACAACCATAAAGTCTCACTAGCATGACTGCTCCAACGTGAGCTAAACACCGGCTAGCGAACAAGAAGATGTCCACCTCTTTCCACCTCCATGCTACAGTTATAGACCCTGAGTTTTAATACATGAGTGCTAGGGATCGGAAGTCAGGTCACACGTTGTCCTACAGGCGTTTTACCTACTAAGCTATGTCCTTAAACCCTCATTTTAATGTTTCGTTGCCTTCTGAAGAGCAGATTCATCTAAGACAGACCGCAACATTAAAAGTTGGCATATTAAAAACGTCTAATACCATGAGGGAGGGGAAAAAGCATCGCTGTGCTTAAACACAGCAGAGGGATGTGCTTTGTTTTTTAAAAACAAAATTTGTATTAAAAAATATCCTTGGACTGCAAAGGTAGTTCAGTGGTTAAGAGCACTGACTGCTCTACAACACTCAGGTTTTATTCCCAGCATTCACAAGGTGATTCTCAGTTGTCTGTAACTCCAGTTCTGTTTTCTGGTCTCTGTGGGCACCAAGCATACATGTAGTGCATAGACATATGTGCAGTCAAAACATCCCTACACATAAAATAGAAAGAAACAAATTTCATAAAATTTCTTTTTTAAGAGGCATTTTGTCTCATTCTTTGAATGAAAATGAGTATCAATGTCATTTGAAGTTTTGCAAACCCAAGTAATTAAGGCCCAGATGCTAGGACTGACCCTATGTCTAGAGACTGTCACATGTCACAAATTGCCAACACTTGTTTACAGAAATGCTGATCAGAGGGCCATAACCTCCCATTTTTAATACCCACAATTGTCAATCACTGGGAACAGAAAATCAACACCAGTGAACCTTGTGAAACAGACTTAGCGGAGGCAGATTTGATGATAGTGAATATCGCAGGCGCTGCCACAGTTGGTATTCTTCGCTTCCACTTCTTTACCTCCCACAATCACTGCTAAACAACCCGTATCACCTTTCTCCCGTCTGCTCCAGGTGGCATCCATTTAGGACACCATTACTTACTGAGTAATGAATCCTATTGCCACTGGTGAGAGACTTTGGAGATCACGATCTGATTCTGTGACTAAATTCACTTCTTTCCATTTTACTATGATGTACACTAATCAATTAACACAGTTTTTAAAAAGTCAGCTCATCTTTGGGTGAAGCCATGGAAAGCGAAAAGATTTTTAAAAACAAAAATTCAAGACCTTTTTTCCATCAGTTTTCACTGACATTCAAGGCAGGTCACTTAACTCTTTGACAGTCGGGTGCCAGATATCACTATTAAAAATAATACATAATTATTGATATTGTTGAACTCTTCTTCAAAACTGGCATACGTTAAAGAGGATTAATTGATCTTTAAAATTACCTTCCTGGGTAGGTTCTAGTATTGGTAACATTTTCCACTGTGGAAACTGAGGCTTAGACAGGTTAACTACTCTGTTCAGGGTCTTATAATAGAAAGATAATGACAATCGCTTAAGTATAGATTAAACTGAATTTCAAGATAATAACTTTAATATGAACTTTTAAACTTAAAAGTGGTTTTGAAGATTTGAAGTGTTCATTTTTCACATAGAGTACTGGGAAAAAAGAGAGATAAAGTGTTGCACATTTCAGTACTCAAAATATGAGTGTTGATAATTTGTGTTTTAATCTTTGTTATATTTGTACACACACACATACACATGTAACATTATATATTCATTTTATAAGCAAAATATTATAGCACTTTTATTATTAGTGCATGCTAAAAACCTGCAATATGCCAAATTATAAATGTCAAATATTTGGATGCCGGATGGATATTATTCCTAATTTTGTCTTTACCCTCAATAATTTCTTATTACTTGGTTTTATTTTTTCATTAATATATGGAGATCACTATGAGGGTCATAAGAAAACATTAAATTGGATGAAGTTAGGAGCTACTATTCCAGTAAGTGGGATTAACTATGAACTTGATATCCCACTTCTCTGTCAAAGTAGCTCTTCTATGTCACCCTGCAATTAACTCTTCAGTTCAGAATGTTATGTGACATCAGCAAATGCAAAGAAGTTGAAAACCAGCATGTTATTTTTCTATGCTGGACAAACATTTACTAAGCATCTATTTCTTTTTTGTTTTTTGTTTGTTTGTTTGTTTGTTTGTTTTTGTTTTTTGTTTTTTTCGAGACATGGTTTCTCTTTGTAGTTTTGGTACCTGACCTGGATCTCACTCTGTAGACTAGGCTGGCCTCGAACTCACAGAGATCCCCCTGGCTCTGCCTCCCAAGTGCTGGGATTAAAGGTGTGTGCCACCCCCGCCTGGACTAAGCGTCTATTTCTGAAGTCATTGTACTGTGCATGACAATTTATACTGAAAAAGAGAAATTAGCCAAGTTCATAAGACAGATATCCATGATGGAAAGGGAAAGTGATGGGCATATAAATGAATAGTAGAAGAGGTGAAAGAGAATGGGATGTGGTGGCCTTTTATGCTAGGTTGTTTAGAGAGAGAATGGCTGCTTTAATCTGCATAACATGTTTTTATCCATATTCTTTCATTTCTATTACATATATATATATACATATATTCATTTTCTAGGATTTATAAATGAAAAATATCTGAAATCATACAAGAACAGAGAAACACACACATCTACACACATACACATTTTAAAGTTTACAGAGGAATTTTATACCCTTATTTCACTCTGTGGTGAGAGAAGTTTTATTATTTAATTTTATCACTGTTATTTCATAAACAGATACAACAGGCCATATTTCTGGTGTTAGTGGATAAATGTCCCTTTAACCACAACAATGGCAGTGACATGGAAGGATCCATGAGAATCTTAAAAGTTTGCCAACATCCAGGAGATGTTGAATTTGTTTTGTTTTGCTTCTTTCATTTCAGGGTACTTAGCAACTTAGATTTGCATCAGGGAAGAGAAACCAATTGTTTATCAAAGAGTGGATGACCAGCTCTAAAAGCATTCATAAGATCATGTAGACTGAGCAGGGCTTATGTAGGAGTGTGTGTGTGTGTGTGTGTGTGTGTGTGTGTGTGTGTGTGTGTGTGTCTGTCTGTCTGTTCATCTGTGTGTGCGCATCTGTCTGTCTATCTGTGTGTCTCTGTGGGTGTGTGTATGTCTGTCTATCTGTGTGTGTGTGAGTGTATGTGTGTGTGTGTGTCTGTCTGTTCGTCTGTGTGTGTGCATCTGTCTGTCTATCTGTGTGTCTCTGTGGGTGTCTGTTTGTCTGTCTATCTGTGTGTGTATGTCTATCTGTGTGTGTGTGTGTGTGTGTGTGTGTGTGTGTGTGTGTGTGTGTGTCTGTGTCTGTGTGCATTTAACAATAATGGAAGCAGAGGGCATGGATTTGAAAGAGAGCAAGGAGGGATATATGGGAAGTTTTGACAGGAAGAAAGGGAAGAGAGAATGTAGTTTTATTACAGTCACAAAATTGTAAAACAATAATAATTTTGTCTCTTGTCTTTTTTTCACACTGCTTTTTTTTCTTATAAGTATTCTTTGTTACAAATTTCCCATGTTTTCACTGAATATGTTCTTTCTCTACTAATATACTTGATGGAAATTCTCCATACAAACTTAATTTTTAAACGTTGCATATGGGTTCAGGAGTTCCCCAACTGATCTTTACATTTATTTAAGTAGATTTTGATACAGTTATGTACTCATTTTTTTTAACTTACAGTTTTGTTTTCATTCAGCTTTGTAGCATTTTAATCATGATTTTCATACATTTGTGATTTCATTGGACTTAAACTTGCATGCAATATACAATTAGGCCTTGATTTTTCTTTGCTCCAGGTGGCATCCATTTAGGTCACCATTACTTATTGAGTAATGAATCCTATTGCCACTGACTGTAGACATTATTATATATTAAGCCTTTGTATATATAAGAATGTTTTTAAGTTGACTTCAATGCATAGTTCATGTTTTCCTACTTATTAGCATGCTTGTAGCAAGTGAGACAATTTAGTTGGTCAAGAAATTAAGCTATGTAATATTTCTGAGTATATACTTGAAGGATTCCGGTTCATAATGCTAAAGATATATCTATACACCTAGGTTTGTTACTACACTATTTACAAGAGTCAAGACATGAAAACAGCCTCAATGTCTACCAGTAGATGAATGTATAAAGAAAATGTGGCACACACACACATATGTGTGTGTGTATTTCCTTCATCTGAAGAATAAAATATGTTAATTATAAGAAAGCTTAAACAATAGATCATTATGTTAAGTGAAATAAGTCAGACACATAAAAAGAAATAGCTTTTTTTTCATATAAAATATATAATTTCATATATTACATGTGACTTCAAGGCACAAGGAAATGATATATATTACGTATAAAATGAAGGCACAAGGGAATGATCAAGGAGGAGGGCACTGGGATGTCAGAGAGAAAGTGGGTGAGAGAAGGTAACAAGACATGTATGAGCAAAGTGCAATGATATATGGGTCAATGTGTAGTAATGAAACTCATTGTTTTCTATGTTAACTTAAAATTATTAACTAAAAAGATTTAAAAGCCAGATTTCAGAATCATGTGACCTATTTTAAAGTAAGTCTAGAGAGACACCTCAGAGTTTAAGGGCATGCACTCTTCTTGCAGAAGGCTGGAGTTCAGTTCCCAGTGCTACATCAGGTAAATCATCACTCTTTGTAACTTTAGCTCCAGGGGAATCCGATGCCTCTGGTCTCTGAGGCACCTGCACTCATTCAGGTACATATACCCACATAGAGATACACAGATATGTGAATATAATTTTTAAAAATGAGAAAAAAATTAAAATCTTTAAAAAATACAATTAAAATTGAGAAGGCAAGCAAGATGGCTTAGTAATTAGAGATGCTTGCAGAGACACCCTACTGACTCATATTCGATCTTCAGAATCATGTCAATGTGGAAAAAGAGAACCAACTTCTTGGAATCATTCTCTGACCTCCATACATCCACCATGGCTTCTGCGCACTTAGGCACACATCAATCACTCAAATGTACACAATAATAATAAATGCCTAAAAATTAAATTGTACTTGATTTGGCTATACTAGATGAAGAGAAATATGTAGAAGAAAGAGACCCGTGTTAAAAGATAGAGATAGTAGAATTAATGCAAGATCTCAGGAGTCTTCTAACAGTAATTTTTATCCAAGTTACTTGGACAATTTAGCAAGCTGAACAACAAAGAAGAATGTCCAATAAATTCCACCTTTCTGAGATGTATAGAGAGTAGTTTCCAATAAATCCTGACTGCTAGTTACCTGATACTTATCAAAACACTGCTGAGTTTGAGCACTGCTTGTTGATGATATTTCTAATTTGTATTCATCGCCTTTCTTGAGATAGTTAACTTCAGTTTATTGAAGGTAATTGAATCTTTCATGATTCAGAATCCAGCAATGCCTCGGGGACATCTTTCTAAACATCAATCCTCATTTTATGGGCATAGATCACACAAGAAACTCGACTAAATAGAACTAAAATTCTGAAAATTGCATTTCACTAAAGTTCTGACACCAAGCTAGTTTTTCTTTTGGGGTGTTTGAATATTTTTCATTAAAAAATTGAAATGTAACAACTTTGGTTAACCAAAAACTTGGGTTTAGTAGATTTGTTTACTTAAAAACATCTTAAAATTCATATTTATATTGTATCCATGTATAAATCATTTTCCTTAGAGAAATTGCATTTTTTTTCAAATTGATTCCAGTATAATAGAAGTTATAGAGTAGAATGTTTACTGAGCAGAAAAAGAAGATGAAGTGTTAATTTTTAAAGAATACATTAACTCAACATTAAGGTAAATCTGAAAACATCTAGTAATCCAGTCTTGCATCAGTCACTAACTTCTACTTTGGCT
Source organism: Peromyscus eremicus (assembly GCF_949786415.1). NCBI lineage: Eukaryota > Metazoa > Chordata > Mammalia > Rodentia > Cricetidae > Peromyscus > Peromyscus eremicus. The sequence continues at coordinate 37,401,143 of NC_081425.1, read as the reverse complement.
CACAGAAGGGATGTTCAACTGGTGGGCTGAATCTCCAAAGCTGGGCATGGAGTTCATTCATCCTCATCATGAGAAAACGATATGGCTTTTACTCACACTCAAAGTGGCCTTCTATCCAAAACCACTGCTGCCAGACATTCTGCCTTGCCATATCTCAAGCAATGGCTAAGACATTCTTCTGGCTGAGAGAGTATCACTATGTCATATCATAAAGTGGAAGTGAGGTCAGCAAGGGCTCTTCTCTGTTGTCTATACCCTCAAACCTAAGATTTTTAGGGGAAAGATAGTGGGCATGTCCATGACTTCCAATAAATATATCGCAAGTTTCTAAAGAGAGCAAAGGGATGAACTAGGCAACATTTATCCAGATTAATGGCAGAGTAGCATGACTTAGTGGTATACACTTGTAATTCCAGGATGATCAAAAGTTCAAAGTCATCCTTGGCTACATAGGGACTTTGAGAAAAGCCTAAGCTCTATGAGACTCTATCTCAAAAATAAATAAATAAACAAATAACAAAACACACACATAACTAAAAACAGAGGGGGAAAAAGAAATACAGGTAAAGAGGATAAATGGACAGACATAGAGAAGAAGATGATAGTTTTCAAGAAATATTGGGGAGGAACCCAATCCATTTTGTCACTCTGAATTATAAAAGTTCCACAGAGAAAAAGCCACCTATTCCTCCATATACACTAGCCATCCAGCTAATGGTTCCTTACAAAAAAAGTCTAATTAGTGTCCTTTGATCCAGCCAATTAGCACTTTTCTTTTAGAAGTGGTCTAGTGTGGTAGTGATGAGTGTTTTGATAATCGAGGCAGACAGAAAAAGTTAGAAACCAAACCGCTTTTCTCTTTAAAACCAATAATATACATCTTATTGAAGCATGGTTTTCCTCTGTCCTATAAAGCATTGACTGTGGAATAAAAGAGGCAGTCTTTCATTAATCTGCTGAACTTCTGTAGTTCAAGTAATCAGATGTTTCAGAAACACTGATCATAGGTTTTATTAAAATTAATAAAAATATAACAGTAGCTACAGATCTGACATTATATATTTTAAATCATTTGCTAAGCAGTAATTCTTTTTCAGGACAGCTTTAGAAAATTAGAGCAGGAATCTCACATAGATGTAGAATCTACAAAGTTTTAATTCATAGAAACAGAGTAGGATGTTGGTTAACAGAGGCTGGAAGTAGAGGAATTGGGAAGATGCTCAATGAAATTTCAATTAGACAGAAGCGATCAATTTAAAAGAGGCATAGCTTTGTGAATATAGCTAATAACTATAAATTATACTCTAGAAGCTGCTGAGATCTCCATGAGTAAACTGGGGATGAAGGGTGGGCAATGGAGGGTAGGGGATAGGGGATGAGAGCAAAAGGGAATGGGATGGTTGAACTGGAACAGCGAGGGAGGGGGAAATGCAATGAAAGAGATACCATGATAGAGAGAGACATCATGGGGATAGAGAAAAACCTGGTGCTAGGGAAGTCACCAGGAATCCCCAAGGATGACTCTAGCCTGGACTACTAGCAATAGTGGAGGGGGTGCCTGAACTGAACTGGCTTGCCCCAGAGATCAGACTGGTGAATGCCCTAACTGTCATCACAGAAAATTTCTCCAATGACTGATGCAAGCAGATGCAGAGATCCACAGCCAAACACCAGGCCGAGCTCCAGGAGTCCAGTCAAAGAGAGAGAAGAGGGATTCTATGAGCAAGTGCATCAAGATCATGATGAGGAAACATGCAGGGACGACCAAACCAAACTAGAGGGAACTCATGAAAGTTGTATCAATGGCTGTGGAGCCTATGTGGGATTGGACTAGGCCCTTTGCATGTGAGACAGTTGTGTAGCTGGATCTGCTTGGGAGGCTCCCTGGTGGTAGGATCAGAATTCATCTCTGGTGTATGAGCAGGCTTTGTGGAGTCCACAACCTATGATGGGACACCTCCTGAAGCCTTGAGGCAGGGGTAAGGGCTTGGACTTGCCTCTACTGAATGTGCCTCCACACAGGAGGCCTTGCCTTCTTGTGGGAGGGAGTGGGGGATGGGTTGGGAGGGGAGGCTGGGTGGGGGGCGGGAGGAGGAAAGAGGGGGATCTGTGGTGTGTAAAATGAATGAAAAAAATCTTAATAAAAAAATGAAGAACCTGCCAGCATAATAGATTTTAATTATCCTAACAACAGAAATTTGACAAATATGGAGGGTAACATATCTACTAATGAGCAAAATTCAGAAACTCTACAGAGTATTCATATTATAAATGATAAATATATACACATTATTTTCATTTTAAAGTAAGTATGAAGGGAGGGCAGCAGAGCTTTGATCTGTTGGTGATTGGTAAGTGATTTAGTGGCTTAACTTGTGACAAGGAAGGTAACACATGGAGTGTTGGTGGCAAATGTGTCAATATGGATTGCATACCCAATAAGCTGATGGGTCAGACTGTGCTGCTGGAGACACGATCCAAGTGACCTGTATCTATGGCTGGAATGTGTCCTGTTCCATCCAGTAGTGGAAGAAAATGGCAGGAGCTATGCAAAACTACATGAAATCCTTGAAACTGTGTCATCTCCAAGTTTAGGATAGGAATCTCTAGTACTTTAATATCCAAGCCAGGTTTGTGAACAAGCACACAATTTATGGTGTCACAGAAGACAGGAAACTGACTCTGTTTTTAGCTAACCACATAATCATTGCTACAGGAGAGCATCCAGCTATCCCATACAAGCCTCCCTGAACCCACTCCGCTGAAATAGGTCTTCAGACCCCCCACATGACAATGCCTTGGGACCACTCCACACTTTTGGATCTTGAGGCCTGTGTCCCTCTAACCCAGTGTCCTCCTACTTCCCTCCTTCAGTGTTTATCTATGTTGTCCAGGATTGTTCCAAACACCTGAGTTCCTACGATCCTCCACATCAGCCTCCCGAGTAGCTGTGACTGATATGTGTAATATCACACCTGGCCATGTACTCCTCCTTCCAAGCCTCCATTGTCAATTGTTTTTATCTTAAATTTCAAAATGCTGGGGCTTCCTTGACTTAAGCCTCATTCTTCACTCTCTTTTTTACCCACTCTTTAAATGTTTGAAACAAAATTTATTTACCAGAAAAAAATACACATGTAAGATAAAATTTAGTAAAAGACGGTGAAGAAGTTACAGAATAGAATGTTGATACAATAATGAGAAAAACAGATATTTGTAAAAGAGCAGATATAAGATGGGCAAGTGATAGAGGAAGAACAAATCAGTTAATTCTAATGAATAATGTGATGGCAAAAAAAAAAAAAAAAAAACAGTGAGAAGACAAGTGTGAGCCAAGAAAATAATCAAAGTGTAAATGGTTGCAAGCATCACTCTTCATGAGTAGGTGGGGAGCTGGCTGTAGCGAACTGCAAGCCCACGCTTCTTGTCCACACAGTAAGCTTGGAGGTTGAGCACAACCACAGCCCAGCATCTTCCCTTGTCCCAGGCCACTTGCTAACCATGTGTAGTTCTCAGTAGGTGCAAACTGCTTTCATGAAGCCCAGACACCTTTCTACATTTCACCATTATCTTTTTAGTCCAGGTTACAGGTCAGTTGTTGGTGAGTACACCACAGCTCTTCCATCAAGCTTTGTTCTTCTATAGGACATCGGTGAACAGCTGTTGATTCATGAACAACTTTAGGGAAAAGCCTGAATATGAACAAAAGCTTTTGTTTGGCACCAGCGAAGAATCTATGAGCTAGGGCCTTTCCATTCGTTTATTTTTAATATTGTGGGATAATATTGCCTTTGTAACATCACTTTACTTAGAATATAAAATATGTTCAAGAGATAAATTATCTGGAAATAATTTGAAATTGATTTAAAAATTTAGAAACACTTTGCTGAGATATGACTCAGTGGAGAACACACACATGAGGCCACCCAAGCTTCCTTTTTCTCTAGATCAAAACACTCTGGTTCCCTCTCCTGCCTCTGTGGCACTTGCACCCACATGATACACATAAATACACTCAGGCATACATACAATCACATAAAAAGTAATGCTGATGTGCAAAGATTTTTAGCTTAATGGGATATGAGGAGGTAGTAGAAACTTTATGAAGGAGGGCACAGTTGGAGAAAGTAGGTGTTTGAGAGCCCTTGAAAGGTCTATCTGAGGCCAGGCGGTGGTGGCGCACACCTTTAATCCCAGCACTCGGGAGGCAGAGCCAGGCAGATCTCTGTGAGTTCGAGGCCAGCCTGGGCTACCAAGTGAGCTCCAGGAAAGGTGCAAAGCTACACAGAGAAACCCTGTCTCGGAAAAAAAAAAAAAAAAAAAAAGGTCTATCTGAAGCATTTACCTAATTATTCATTATCAATAAAAATTTGGGAGTCAGATATCAGGGTAAGAACCTGAATGATTAGAGAAATGGCAGAGAAGCCACCAACAACATCCTATCTGTTATGTTCCTCCATCCACAAAGGCTGAGATCCTCTTTCCGCCCAGCTTACAACTTTCTGTTTCCTATCTGTCTTCAGTCTTCCAAAACCTCTATGGTTAATTTTGGTCAGCTAGTGGCTAGCTCAGGAAGGCATATAGAGTGTACAAATACATAATTTCTACCAGAAGCCTATGAAAACATACAGATCACCTAAGATTTAGTGTTGAGGTACAACACCATTTGCGTACTCAATGGCATAAGAAACTAGTTCATTGGACTTTATTAAAGTGGGAACTACTACTCTTAAAATGACAGTTAGGAAAATGAACCAAGGAAAAATAATGTTAGAAGAAAGCTAAAAGACTGTAGACTGGAAGAAAACAAGGGCAAGGGGAAAATATTTGAAAATATTTGAAAAAGTAATAGCTGAATTAATTATAATTATAGTATTATAGTGTTTATGTTATACTGTTTATGTTATAATGTTTATGTTATTGCTTTACCGTGCTTTTACTGTCCATAATAATTCATCCTCTTTCACTTCAAACATACATTATTTTCTCCTTGGCTATTCTAACAGTTTGTCAACTTACAACTTACTTTTCAAATAATTACTTTTACACTTTGTTGATTTCTGTGCAGTATCCCTGTTTTCAATAGTTTATTTTTTTCTTTTCTTTGCTTTAGACTTAAATAACTCTTCAAGTTTAGTTAGCGATTTTAAATAACTTTTCTAATAATATATACTTAATTCTTTAAATTTTTCACAAAATATAACTTTTCTTTTGTCTTTCAAATGTCACAAACAATATTTTCATTTTTCTCCAACTTAAATATTTTTAAAATTTAAAAAATATTTTTGATATTTCATGATTTTATTGTTTTTATGTCTGTGGGTACTTATATATTTATTAATTTTCTGTGTATAGGTGTTTATCGATGTACATGTGTACCATGCGCATGCAGTGTCCACCAAGGGTGGAAGCAGGCATCAGATCCCCTGAGGGCAGAGTTACAGACTGTTGAAAGCTGTTATATGGGTGCTAGAAATTGAACCTGGATCTACTGGAAAAACAGACAAGTGCTTTTAACCACCGAGCCATCTCTCCAGACCCCCAACTTAAATGGTTTTTAAATATTTACTTTTAACTTTTATTTGTGTGTATATGATCATATATTTGAGTGTACATGACCAAGTATGCTGCCCTATACCAGTAATGGAACCTGATCTCTAGTACTCTGAAAAAGCAAGTGTTCTTAACCCCTAGACCCAAGCTTAAATATTTATAAATTTTTCTTGAGATTTGTTCCTTGATTTTAGATATACTATTTGATTTTCAAGTACTTGGATATTTTTCTAGTATCTTTCTGCTGTTGAATTCTAATTTAATTTTTTCACAGACTTAGACCAGCCTGGAAATCACTATAAAGCACAAGTTTGTCTCAATGTCCTCAGTCTCATGAGGACCAGCATTACAGTTTGGCCATCCATATTTGTCCAAACTTTGCTAAATTGTGATTTTCTGCACTAAGATGTGGATTATTTTAATGAATTTGCCATATGTACTTTAGAAGAATCTTTATTCCAATATTGTATACTCCAATAAGTTACAGCAAAATGATCATTAAGCCATTTATGTCCTTACTGACTTTTCTTCCTGCTTTGTTTATCAGTTATTATGAGGCATTAAAGTCTACAAATATGAAAATGGAATTCCAATTAGTTTTAGTGTCAATAATTTGATGCCCTGTTATCTTAACATACATTTTAAGGATTGTCCTGATTTTCTTTACAATAGACTATTTTATTTTTTATATTTTCTTTGTTGTTGTTTTCAAGGTAGGGTCTTATATATTCCAGTCTGGTCTGTGACTTGTCATGTAGCTGAGGATGACCTTGAACTTCTGAACTCCTCTTTCTTTATTCCAAATGGATTATAGGTATATACCATGAAGCTTCTTGGGTTTATGAAATGCTGGTCATGGCACCCATGTCTTCCTGCATCCTAGTCAAGCACTCTTCCAACCTGAATGCATCACTAGTCTCCATCTAAATTATAATATGGCTAAAATATGTAGTTATAGTTATTTATTTTATTTAGTGTTCACTAAATTTGTAATTGTTTTCTATTAATTTTATATTCCTAGTCATATTTTTTCCTCTATGCTTTTTTTGTTTTATATGCTTCTGTAGTGGGTAACTGTTCCAGATTTGAACTTCAAGCACCGCCTCAGTGAAGCAGCTGGTAACTGTCAGGCCTACCTATGACCTGTCCCTGGGCATGGCTGAGATGGGAGCCCTGAAGACCTGAGATCCATCTGGCCTGGCCCTCTTGGTTCCTCATGATCCTGGATGCTGGATGGCAGACCGAGTCAGAGTTCTCCAGAGAATACCACTGGACTGCACCTCACTTCTCCCGGATCCTGTGACCAACCCCTTTACTGGTATAAGTTACACCAAAATAAACTTTAACTATGTAGATTTGCCTTGTTAAATCTCTGCATTATGCTTCATTTCTAATTTTTAAAGATAATTATGATTTTAAAAATTAGACACTGTTGAAAGTCTATAGTAACCCTATGTACTGTGAGTATATCCAAATACAGAATGTATTATATATAAGTCCATATCAAATCGTTATGGGAGTACTTCAATACTTCCTCCTATTTTCTATACTAATGCTGACATTCATTTCATTAATTCATATGCCACTATCACACACTATTACTATTATAACTTAAACCACCATTATTTAATAATTTAATTGAAAATATTTCCTATTTTATTTATTCCTACCTTAAAATCTCCATTTTATAAATCAAAAATTTTATCTATATATTTTCTTAACTTGACTGCTCTACACATTTTGTCAAATTAAGATATTTTTCATCAGAATGGTTAGGTTATTAGAGATGGAGAGATGTGGAATGTCCTTCTGCACGCTATGAATATGTGTTGCTCTCATTGGTTGATAAATAAAGCTGTTTTGGAATATGGCAAGGCAGGATAGAGACAGGTGAGAAATCCAAGCAGAGATACAGAAGAAAAAGGGCAGAAGTCTGGGAGATGCTATCCAGCCACCCCAAGCAACAACAGGCCAGCAGACCGAAAAAAGCCACAGCCATGTGACAATACATAGATTAATAGAAATGGGTTAATTTAGTTGTAAGAGCTACCTAGTAATAAGCCTGACCTATCAACCAAGCATTTATAAGTAGTCAGCCTCTGAGTGATTATTTGGAAACAGCTGTGGGACAGAGAAAAGACTCCATTTACATTTGGTGCCCCCATTGTGCACCAGATGTAGCATGAATTCTAACTGGTCTTAATAACAAAAACCCGGAGTCAGATATAGGGGTAAATGCTGAAAGATCAGAGAAGTAAAGGAGCTAACCAAAGTAACCTCTTATCTCCATGATGACTCAGACTGAAAAGGGGATGGGATCCTGTCTCTATGAATCCTCAGATTCAATGGGATGGGGCAATCCTGTCTCTATGGATCCTCAGATTCAATGGGATGGGGCAATCCTGTCTCTATGAATCCTCAGACTGAATTGGGCAACATCCTGTCTCCACTTGCCTTATATTCCCTTCTCTGCCTCCCAAGTGCTGGGATCAAAGACTTGAGCCTCCCATGTGCTGAGATCAAAGGTGTGCACCACCATCACCCAGTTCTGTTTCTCTTTTAGACTGGATCAATCTCTTGAGCTCCTGGTCTTCCTGCTTTCTCCTCCCAAGTGCTGGGATTAAAGGTGTGTGCCACCGTTGCCTGGCCTCTATGGTTAACTAGTGGCTAGTTCTGCCCTCTGATCTCCAGGCAAGCTTTATTTGTCAGAACACATACAAAATATCACACAACAATGGAGTGGTTGTGTATCTTTAAAATCCATACCTTAGAGCCTTAACTAGGACTTACAATGGGATTTGTGGGTGTGGCATAGTAAGTAATAAAATTGTGTGATATCATGAGGAAAAAGTCCATCTAAGAAGCTTAATCCATTTGTAAATAGAAACATAAGTGATCTCCCTTTCCATCTTTGAATCTTCATGAAGACAGAGCCACCTTTAGCCCAACAGAAAGGTCTGCTCAGACTCTTTGCATCCTGTCTGCCTTTTTTTTTTTTTTTAACTTCCTATCTCCAGACTAGGAACAGGAAGGTTCCTGTGTTTAAGGTATAATTTCAAAGATAAATAATTTCAGGTTTGCTGTGGGCTAATGCTTTTGTATACTGGTTTAATAAGATGCTAATTGGCCAGTAGCCAGGCAGGAAGTATAGGTGGGATAAGCAGACAAGGAGAATTCTGGGGAAAGGAAGGCTGAGTCAGGAGATGCCAACCTGCCATCCAGGGAGTAGCATGAAATGGCACACAGGTAAAGGCATGGAAAACATGGCAACATGTAGATTAACAGAAACGGGCTGAGTTTAAGTGTAAGAGGTAGTTAGTAGTAAGCCTGAGCTAATGACTGAGCAGTTTTAATTAATATAAGCCTCTGTGTGTTTACTTGGGGGACATGAGTGGGAGAGACTTGTCCCATCCACCGGGACACAGGAAAACTTCCAACTACACAGGTTGGCATTTTCTTTAAGCTTTTAGTATTTCTCTGTTTATTTTTTTCTTCTTGCCTGCTTGTTTTCAATGAGGCATCAGTTGTCATTTTTACTCAAGTTCAATCAGATTTTTATGCCTTCCTTCGTCTTGGGTTTTCTGCAGTTTGATATGCCTACATGTTGCTGATATTTTGCTGTTTTTAAACATGCTCTTCTAAGAGTATTTTTTTCTGGTGTTCCTTGAATTTTCTGGATCTATGCTTTGATATTTGTTGTTAATTTAGTTTTCAGGTATTCCTACTTCAAATATTTCTGCTGTTCTGTTATATGTTTTTCTCCTTTTGTTATTTCAAATACAAGTATTCTGCATATTTAAATTAGTCCATAGTTCTTGAATAATCTCTTCTATGCTTATAGCTTTTTTCTCTCCATGGTATTCTGGAAATTTCCTATTACTCTGATGTCAAATTACTGATTCCTTCCTTTTACAGATCTAATCTACTGATTAATTTCTGTTACTTTTTTCTACTTCTAACATATTATATTGATTATTTATTTCTATCAGTCTGTTTCCATTACTCATCTGTATGAGTCTATTATTTGTTTTCCATTTCCTTTACATACTATTCATATAGAAATACTTTAAAATCTATCAAAAAGTTCTAAAATAACTATCATACCTTAGTCTTAAAGGATCATACATACGTTGCTTTGTCATTTCCAACAAATTTTTTTTTAGTTAGGTATAAATTTTTATTGAAATAAAAATAATGAATATTAGCAAACAAAATACAAACTACCTTTTTCTATGTTTTGTATGTCTCTGTTGAAAGATGGACATGATAGGTAAGGAATTAAAATAATAGAAACAGGCTTTTCATTGTGAAGATTTATAAATAATCTGGCTCAAAAATGAAAATGGCCAATTTTTTTCTTTATATGTATATTACAGAATCATGAAATCCATGAAAGGTCATTTTATTTTTCTCTTCATTTGATTTTGGGCATACTAAAATTGTCCTCAAGGATAACAAATGCCCTTATGGTTTCATTTTTTTGTAAGTCCATTACATGGTACAGAATAGGGGAGTTGTAAGACTATGCAAAGATCCAAGTGTGGTAACTTGTACCTATAGTCAAGTATTTGGGAGGTAGACAAGACATCAGAATATTCCAGTCATTCACAGCGATCTTAGCACATTAGAGGCCATTTTATGCTGCAACAGCATCAGACTAAATAAACCTAAAGACTATAATTAACCTCCTTTTTTTGGTGGGGGGGGAGTGGCCTCTCTCTCAGCTCTGTGACCTACACAAAAGCTTTTCCATTTATAGTGCTTTTATTTTTTCCTTCTGTAGAACAGGAAGACTGAGAGGTATTAGTTTAGGAGGGGGTGCCTTTCTTTCACATGTAACATGGAAGCTTTTCCTCTAGAGAATAGGTTCCAGAAACAGGGAGTAATTTAATATTTATTAGTATTTAATATTTATTCTTTTTAGAGATGTAATTAGTTTTTGGCTATTCTTTCAAACAAATACAGAGATGACCAAAGCCAACAATTTCACAACACATGCATAAGATATGAATGTATATGTAAAGTTGCTTATCTAATTCATACATTATTAGGAGACAAAGTGATACATTCAAAGAGAAGAGTTTCAGGAAATAAGTTCTGTTACAGACTTGGCAAATCATTTGTATAGATATAGAACAGATTTTGGACCGTAGTCTCTGAGTTTATTTTTCATTTAAGAATGAGCAGAATTATTTTTCATTTAAGAAGAAAAATGGGGACTGAAGCAATGGGTTAAGAACACTGGCTATTCTTACAGAGAGCCAGGGTTTGATATTAACACCCATGTGGTGGCTCACAACCATCAATAACCACCTCCCAGGAGATCAGAATCCAGCTCCTGACCTCTGTGGCACCAAACACACATGTGGCACACAGTCGTTAATTCAGGCAAAGCATTCATACACATAAAATAGAAAATATATATCAAAAAACAATTTTTAAGAGAAGAAAATGAAAACATAAAATTGCAAACTTTCTTTTCATTTGCCGTTTCTCGTAAGTAATGGAGATATCAAATATGGGCAGAATATCACGTGTTGTATTGTTTTATTGCTGAGTATTTTATAATCTCTAATAATTAACATTTACTTGCCTTCCTTTCCTTCTCAACAGGTCCATTGTTTTATTCTTTAAATATGTTCAAGTTGTAATTTTATATTATGACCATATACTGCATCTCACTTTTATGGTGTTGACTAATTGCATTACTTAATCACAACAAAGCATTACATTATACTATAGATTTTGTGTTTCGTGTGCTCATCTACAGATACACAGAGACATGTCTCAATTGCATTGATTCTACTTTTATAAAAAGTAACAGATATCCATTATTTTTTCAATGTTTCTCTCTGTATGTTCATTGATGTTTATCAACACTCCCTACAACTGTTTTTGATTGCCATTCTTTCTGAGCTTTGTAATTTCCTCCTGCATGTTTGTCTTTCTCCACAGGACTTTGTCATTGGTTTCATCTCTAGTCTGTGAGTTCTTTGTTAATTTCAGCCCCCTTTCTGTGTTTAATCCTAAATGCCTGGCTTCAAGATTTCCATGATAAATACAGTCCTATCTCTAAGTCCATTAATGTGTTGGATTCCTAGAATGTGTTGAATTCTTCCCTGTATCTACCATTCTGATCACCACAACACAAATCAATTGTCAGGTTCTCTCAACTGTGCCTCCTAAACATTTCTTGTATCTGGTCGCTTCCTTCCAATTGTTACTCCTGTTTCTTTAGTGCTCATCCAGCCCACAGCCTGATTTATAATAATAAGCTCCTAAATGGTTTTTTCCCACCAGTCATGCACAATCCATCTGGCTTTTACTGCCAGATTGATTTTTCTAAAATGCAAATCTAATCATGTTTGCTCCTGATTAAAACCCTTTAATGGTTCCCTGTGTACCACAGGATAAATAAAAACTCCTTAATATGGCAGAGTAAAGTCTCAATCTGCACTCTTCCCATTTCTACTTTCTCCTACTTTCCACCTGGTTCATATTCCTCTTTTGGTTTAGGCCAGATCCCTTAGAGTGTCCCTGTTGTAGCATTTTGTTGCAAAAGTGTGTCTTTGTGCTAATGCCTCAGTTGCATTCTCAACACCTTAGACACAACTACAGCATAAGTACTCAGATTCAAGTATAAAGAGAACTATCCTCATCATTTAAAACATGGCTGAAACATTGCATTTCCCCCATGTTTTCTAACATCTCTTAGATTATTAATACATTTTGTTCTCTCTACTTTCATACGTTTAGTACATATTTTTTGCCCAACTTCTATATTGGACTTTAGCTTTTCAGCCAAAGATTTCCTATTCATCTAGGAATTTCTAAGATAAACAAAGTTCGAAGAAAACCTATAGGTCTTAAAAAACTTAGAAAAACCCTGATTGTCTTACCTGATGACAGAAAATACGAGAAAGCAATTTTTTTCCTGTAACTACAAAGTAGAAGGATATCCCAGCCTAACAATTCTGTGAAGACCAAGATGACATGAGGAGCAGCCTCCTTAAACTCCCGGAAGATACACTGCTTCTCAATAATAAAGTTAATAAGGATTTCTTTTTCAACTCAGATATTACTTTCATACACCATAATTCGTATAAATAAAGGTGAAAGAATTACACCTTAATTGCGGTTTATAGTAGACTCTGCTTTCTTTGCCTTTTTTTTTTTAAATAACTTTCGTGTATCTTAGAACTGTGACTCTAGTGCCATGTAAGAGAAAGAGTAGCTAAATAAACCCACTTTCAACATTTTCCTGAGATCAACATAAATTTAGAAGTTGTTCTTCAAACTAAAAGAAAAATCAGGAATAGGGCCATACAATTCTTCTATCTCCGGAGCATCTGTGGCCCTCTTGAGTTCTCTCTCGGCTGTCTTTGATCCCTGCAGGCAAGATTAAGTAATACTTAGGTTCAAATTCAATTATAAAAACTGGAGTAATTAATTAATGGAAATGACTATAATGATGTGAACAAAATAAAACTAAATGCAGTCCACGGGATTACGTGTAATGTTATATGTAACTGCTATGAACGCAATGATCTTTTATTAACTCAAAACTCTTCTGATGTAGTTTCCTCACTTCCATCTTAATGTGCATCTTCAGATCTAGACAAATAGTCAGACTGACCCCAGCCAGGATGGAAAATGAACTACATTCAATCTGATAAATTAAACACTTTGCCATGTATTTGTCAATACGTTGGAATGCCTTCACCAAGCAGTCTGCTTTGTCAGCAAGCAGTGGTTTATTGCCCTTCCTTTCTAATTTCCCTGGGGGCAAGTGCAAACTTGAGATTACAAGATGAACCCGGCAGGTGTCACATTGTCCATCTTCTCTTCATCTAGCGCCTCTGTCCTCATTAATTCGCTCACCTGTCTGGAGGAGAAATGTTGCCATGCCTCTTTAAAGCGCAGCAAGTGGATGATTTCTTAAAGAAATATTACCCATTGAAGGGCCCGGATAAAGTCCCCTTTATTACTTTATACTATAATTATTATACTATAATTCATTACCCAATGAATGAAAGTTGGGGGGAAAAGAAAGTTGCTTGTCTCCTGGAGGCAGTATATCTGGAAAGGTACATCCTGCTTTAACTTGATTTTTTTTTCACATGAATATGCTTGAAAGTAGATTACACAAGTTAGAGGCTTAAGAAGATCTTCAGGTGGTGGATGTGCAGATAAACTCTGAAACTTTTGCTGGGGAGGAGTGCACAAGCCACAATTTGAAAATGCAGTGTATTAGGAACCAATCACCAATCTGAAGAGCTGGCTTCATCCTTTCTCTTACAACCATTGCACACCCTTGGTTTAGGATTTGGTGTCTGTTGTCTATGCCCAGCGGACATACTTGTTCCAGTCTGAGTGGAACTCGGCTTTGTAAATCACACTGCTTTCTAATATTGTATTTGCCAGTCAATTAACTAGATGTACTGAAGATCACATTGGATGGGATAGATGGTGAAAGAGTATATATACCTGTCCTCCAGTGCAGAAATCCTTTAATAGGGGAAGGCAGAACCAAAGGGATAGTTAGTGCAGAATGATTAATGACAATGAATGAAAAATTGTCATAAATCCTACTAAGGCTCAGTATGTATGAAAATAATTTAAAAAAAATATTGGACTTCATTTTCAAAATATTTCTCCCAGAGTTCTACTGAGAAGGACATTAAAATGTTTTAAGTAACTATCTTTGGTGTTTAAAGTTATACATAAATTTTAAATAAACTTACTTACTTATATGAGTGTGGGTAGATGCATAATTATTTGACACAAAAGGAGGGTGTGTTTTTTTGAGTCAGGATAATATGGATTGGAAACTTAGCTGCATATTGTTCCTCTGAATAAAAAAAAATAATATCATTCTTAAGTCTCTTTCTCTTCTGTTGTTTGTATACCCATACTACATTATATACTTTAATTTTTTTACTCTTATATAAGCCTCTTTGCTCTCTTTCTACTTCATGAGTAGTCAGATGATTCTCCGGTCTTGTCTGGCCCTGTGGTTGAGACAAATCTATCCCACCCAAGTCCTGCAGTCACTTGTCCCCAAGTAAACACACAGAGGCTTACATTAATTATTCCTGCTTGGCCATTAGCTCAGGCTTATTATTGACTAGCTCTTACACTTAAATTAATCCATAATTCTTATCTATGTTTAGCCATGTGGCTTGGTATCTTTATTCAATTCTGCTTTTTCATCTTGCTTCCTATGTGTCTGGCTGATGACTCCTGACTCTGCTCTTCCTCTTCCCAGAATTCTCCTCTTCTGTCTCCCTGCCAATACTTCCTTCCTGGGTACTGGCCAATCAGCGTTTTATTAACATGAGCTTTTATTTGTACAAGAGCATTATCCCACAGCATTCACGGGTTCTTTTTTCCTTAATTATTGCTGCATACATATTTATGTGTATGAATGCATGTAGACATATCTATTCCTAACTTCATAACACTAACTTCTCAGTCTATATGTTATAATGTTACTTGTATGTATATGTTTTCAGGGCTGACCATATTGGTGTGTTCTTTGCTGGGAAAGACTGTTGCCCCTGATCTCAACATTTAATAGTTCCCTGAAGTTGTCTGTGCATGGTGAAGTCCTCATGAGCTTTACCCAGTCCATTTATGTGTCATCCATGTTCAGGTCATCTTTAGGCAGTCACATTGGTGAGATTTTATGAGGATAGCTTCTGACATCCCTAGGAGACACAATTTCACAGTAAACTACTTACTTATTCTGCTGGCTCTTAAACATTTTCACCCCCATCTTCCACAGTGATTCCTGAGCCTTAGGTGCTGGAGTTGTGTTGAGGATATACTAGGTGGGACTGATCTCCACAGTGCAGTATTTTGAGTGGCTGTGTTCTTCTTTACTGATCTTCAACTGTTGCAAAGAGAAGTTTCCTTGATAAGGAGCTGAGGACTACATTCAGCCAGCTAGACCATGCACAAAGTCTCTTCTAGTTTTAATTGTATTAGGAATACCTGTATCCCTGGAGTGGTTAGAGTATTAACTTAAATAGTGTATGACAAAACACTTACTAGAAGGCCTAGTGAACTCACTCAGATTTCCTGAGACAACAACACATCGAAAAGAATCTCTGTTGCAACAGTTCTATTCAGTTTATTTTTCTTTCTCTTTTTTTAAAAGATTTACATGCAACTGAATCACAGATGCAAATTCATGAATTAACAGGGAAAACTGTAAAATTAAGAACTACATTATTGTTTTGATAAAACAATGTACAACATTAAGAAATCACAGGATTTTAACTTATTTCAATACATTTAAAAAGTTCAAAGGCTTCTCAAGAGTATTAAATGTTCCAGCAGAATACAATTTATTTTTATTGTTTTATTCCAAAACGTTTTGGTCATACATGTGAAAACCCTTGGGGTTATTGTCTTCTATTAATCTCAAGTGCTAATAATGCAAACAAGTGCACACAGCAAATAGACACATATACATTCCACCTAAGGATCAGAAATACAATATTCTCTTTATCCTTTACTTTTCCTGAGAGCTACTTAAAGTTAGCAAATATCATACATTTTAAATAGATAAGTAAGAATAAGTATAAATAGTATTCCTAGACAAGATACTCGATACTCTTGTATCTTGTATTTTGCAATGATTGGAAAGAATATAACATAAAAGCATATGAAAAACCATAGCTTATGGCATGGCATGATAGTTATTTCAACCTTTTCACATACACACACACACACACACACACACACACACACACACACACACACTGAAAGTCCCTTCACTGAGAGTAGCATTCAAAAGTTAATTTGTCTGATTGAATCTGTGTCTGCTTCTTTTTTTTTTTTTTCCTTCTTGAACTTAACGTTGTATCTGAGTAGGACTTTCATCTGCTAATATTTTTGACTCTATCTCCCAAATGCTGCCATTCTAGGTGTGCACCACCATACCTTGCAGGTAGATACCCACGTATTTGAACTAACCAATAGTCACATTTTTTTTTGTCTGGAACCAAATTCATATTTGCACCAACTGTATCTTCATAACCTTTCCCCATCACTATTCTTATTTTACAAACCTTATGACAGAGATAAATTTCTCTTTACAATTCTTTTTATATCTTCATTCATTGACATGAGGGCTGTGTCTAAATTCTTTGTATTCTACTTATTTCTTTTTGTATTAAATGAAGAAATGTTTTATCTTACATTGAAGTCAATCAGTTGATAAAGGGCATAGGGTGTTTATTCAGTTACTTTTCAGCATTACCCACAGTGCTACAGCAGCTAGGGGACATGTACAATCAACCTTTGTAGTTGTATTGAAGTGGTCACCAACCCCTAATGCTGCCATATTTAATTTTTATGGAGACTTTGAATTCATTCACTATTTGGAAAACAAACATCTTCATGTATTTGTAAAAACTGCAAAAAATTGGCAGATTATATTAACATAGTACAAGATATTACTAAATGCTTGATTAAGGATGCATGATTAATAATGAGGTACCCCATTAAGGTATACGTCTATGTTCAGATGTCGTATAGGTACATTTGTGATAAATATGTGTATTTCTTTCTCTGTGACTTAGAAACAAGCAATGTCTATCCTAACTCATGCGATACCTGCAGAGTAGGTCATATTAAACAAAATGAGTTTTTATCACTTCCCAACTGAACTCGTTACTCCATTAGGGCAGATCAAATTGCTTATCTTGACAGAGATTGATTACCAATTAACTGTAGAATAAGCCAGCAGAAATGAAGGTTGGGAAATGCCTAGAAGTTTACTGAGACATCTTTATTAAATACAGAGGTCTGTGGCATAAGTTCTCCTAAGAAAATTGTTTTTCAAAACTGTTATAGCTATCACATGAGGTGGTAATGACATTCTGACAAAATAGGAACCGTTAGTCGTGAAGCTAAAGGTGACCTTGTAAACAGCCTACATAAACCATTTGATCAAATTCAGGTTTTCTGATATTCTTTACTCTTGCCACAATTTGACATTGAGTTGCATCAAGTCAAATAAAACTCCATGAACAGCCATCCCATCGAAATTAAATTTCTTCTCCCACCCACCCAGCTTCTTCTCAGTGTGTAGAATAGCTACCTAAATTGGGTGGTTTCAAATTTTCTTCATAAAGTTCCAATTTGGAATTGGTAACCTGTGATTTTCAGAGCTCTCCAAACTAATTTTGGCAGCCCTTAAATAACTAATAATTTGATATTAGAGTCTAATAAAGTAGATAGAGAGCATTGGGATTGAATGTTACCAGGACTGATTTTGTTTTAAGGTTTCTCACATGGGCTTGGTAGACAGCTTCAGAAATGGCAGCTCCAAGGATGATTCTTCAAATCCCAGGAGGAAGTTAGAACAGCATCTGCAGCCTAAATTATGTTGACTCCATCAGCTTTGCCCTTTACAAAATGATTGCCTCATGTGTGGCTACTTGTTGTTATTAAACAAGTACTTCTGCTTTCTGGAACCTTTAAAATAGCAAAGGGTCTCCAAGATTTTTAAAAAAAATGAATTAATATATTAGAATTGTATATTTGTTCTAGATTCCACAAAGCCCTTTATGTTATGCTTTTAAGTATTGAAAATGTAGGAAAAACTACCACATATTTGCAATTAAATACACACACACACACACACACACACACACACACACACACACACACACACACTGGCTGAGGTTGACAAACAAACCCGGTGGTACTGCTTGTGAGGGATTTTCCTCCTTCTGTTTGCCTGATGGATGCAAATCAAATTCCTTGACCTTAGGAGAGTGATCATAAAATGTAATCAGAGTTCCCAGATCGAAAGGTGCTCTAAACGGTTCAGTAGGCAGAGGCATCTATGCTATAAAGCATCATGACTGCTAACATAGGTCAGGCTTCAGGAAAACAAGATGAAAACCTTTTGCTTTTAAAAGAAATTTGGTCAGGTCCCAGGAAAAGAATGACAGCTATATTTATATGGCCTCCAACCTCAGAAAACTCGAAGCAATTTGCAGATTTTTAAATGTAATTAACCTCCAGAGTATTCCTGTTACGTATATTTGAAAGCTGGTTGCAAGCACGATCATAACACTTTCAAAAATGCAAAGTCTAAAGTGTTAGAATATCTATTCACTCATCTCAGGGTTATAAAGTAAATATTGGTAAAGGCTTTTTACATATTATTTGATTTCTTCCTTGTTGGAATCCAGAATATTTTGAGAACTCTAAAGAAAGGGCTCCCAAAGTTACTGTTGGACAAAGAAGAGCACTCTGCAATGTAAAAACCAATTAGCACACTTGTATAGTGCATGAAGTCCAAATTACCCATTGTTTAAAAGATTCCAAAAGTACATGCTTGCTATCTTGACCCATAAAATCTACATCTATTTTAATCTTGTGCTTTTCAGTAGAAATTCCTGTCTGTGTGATTCTATCTAGATTCAAAGGATAGGCACATGTGCTCTCTCTCTCTCTCTCTCTCTCTCTCTCTCTCTCTCTCTCTCTCTCTCTCTCTCTGTGTGTGTGTGTGTGTGTGTGTGTTTGATATTTAAAAAGAGACATTTCATTAAGTGCATTTAATATACTTTGTACACCTCCTCCCTTTCCACAAAATGTAACTTACAGGTTATATTTTTTAATATTTTTACACTTTAATGGGGGATGGAATGTGACTTCCTGAGGGAAATACAATAATTCATCAAGCTTTGGAATTAGAAATTGAAGAAACACTATCACAGAGTGGTCAGATATGCAGAGACTAATTTTGGTTCTTTCAAGGTCAAATTAAAGGAGCTCATATAACCATCCTCTTACAGACTGAACATTTTAAGTCAAGGAGCCAAACATTTTGGCACATGACAAGTTTTTTCCTTCTCCAAATCTATTGTATAATCAAGCCCAAATCCCTAGCATGGCTTTATTGACAGTAATGACCTAAAATGAGTTAATGAAATTACAGAATGAGCTCTAATACAACAATACTATTACCCATTTAAGAGGAGTGTCTTGGTTAGGGCTTCTATTGCTGTGAAGAGACACTATGACCACAGCAACTCTTATAAGGAAAACTTTAATCAGGTGGCTCACTCATAGATTCAGAGGTTCAGTTCATTATCATCATGGTGTGGAGCATGATGGCATGCAGGCAGACATGGTGCTGACTGCATCTTGATCGGAAGGTAACAGGAAATGTACTGAACATCACACTGAGCAAAGCTGAAGCAAAATAGACCTCAGAGCCAACCCCTCATAGTGACACACTTCCTATTTCAACAAGGCCACACCTCCCAATAGTACCATTACCTTTGGGGGCCATTTTCTTTCAGACCACCACATTCTACTCATTGGCCCCCAAAGGCTTGTAGCCCTATCATAATGCAAAATTGTATTCATTCGAACTTCACAAGTCTCATAGTCTATACAGTTTCAACAATGTTTTAAAGTCCAAAGTTCAAAGTCTCTTCTGAGATTTATTCAATCTCTTAACTATAATCTCTGTAAAATCAAAATCAAAAAGCAGATCACATACTTCCAACATACGATGTCACAGGATATACATTACCACTCCAAAACATAGGGAAGGGAGCATAGTGAGGAAATATAGGACCAAAGCAAGATCAAAAACAAGCTGGGCAAGCTCCAAACTCTGCTTCTCCATGAATGAGGTCAAACACTCTTCAGATCTCCAACTGTGTTCAGCTTCATTGACTAAACCACACTTCTTTCTTTTGGGCTGTTTCCACTTCCTATTAGCAGCTTCCCTCAGCAGGTATCCCACAGCTCTGGCATCTCCAACATCTTGGGGTCTCCAAGGCAATCCATGCTTCAACTTTGCAGCCTCATGAAATGGCCTCTACTATTCCTTCATGCAGGGACATCCCTGACACATGTCTGGCTTCAGTGGATTTCTTTAGGCACAGAGACAAATTCCATAGCTTCTTGCTTCTATCCTTTACTCTAAAGCCAGAACCATATGGCTGAAGCTAAAAAGTTCTGCTGCTTGCTGTGGCTGGAACGTGGACCCCTCCTTCAATTACATCTTCACCAGCTTTCAGTCCTTCACTGACTGAGACTGGCTGTTCTTGCACTGGCTCTGTATACCAGGCTGACTTCAAACTTAGAGATCACCAGCCTCTGCATCCTCAGTGATGAGATTAAAGGTGTGCACCACCACATCTGGCTTTAAGCTTTTCTTTAGTTCCTTTTTACAAGTTGGGAAATTAACTGGGTGGCTTCTTGCCCTGAGTTCACTGTAACATGAATCTTAAAAGGTCTTATTAAATAAAAAACTCAGGAACCAGGTATTGGGGTGAATTCTGAAAGATCAGAGAGACAGAACAAGCCACAGCTAACCTCACCTCACCAACTTCTCAGCCAATCCTGTTTTCTCAAATTGGAAGCCTCTGAGTCCTCATCCAGAATGGATCTCAGCTGAGCTGCTGCTAAATGCCTAAAAGCTTAAACGGCCTCTAGTTCCTGGTCCTCGAATCTTATATACCTTTCTGCTTCCTGCCATCACTTCCTGGGATTAAAGGTGTGAGTCACCATGCCTGGCAGTTTCCAGTGTGGCTTTGAATTTACAGAGATCTGGACAGATCTCTGCCTCCCAAGTTTAATCCCAAGGATTAAAGGTGTGTGTGGCACCATTTTCTGGCCTCTATGTCTTTCTAGTGGCTGTTCTGTTCTGTTTACTTGGGGGATGTGAGTGGGAGGGATTTTTCCCCACCGCCGGCAGGCCAAGACACAGGAAATCTTCAGGCTACAGATTTTTCATACACAGTCTAAAAGCCACTTGAAGCCATCATCAAGGTTGTGCTGGTCATGTGCAAGTCAAACAAAAACCACAGCAGAGACCCTGACAGCAGTACTTGACTAACTTGATCAGAACTTGGTGAGCCACCGGTCAATGGTACTCTGCTATGATAACCCAAAAATCAGTAGATGATAGGTAATTATAAAAAGGTAAATGACAAGTAGAGATATAATGACTGACAATGATAAACAGATGGTAGATAAACAGATAGGTTAAAGATAGATAGCAAGTAAACCATATTTATACATACACCAAAAAGCTCTAGAGAGGAAAAGGCAATGGAATTTTGTCTTAAAATAAAATCATGAAGTCTTTTTGGTTTAGTGTTTATCCAGTTTGTGTTTATGCTCCCTTAACTATAAGTAATTACCAGTTAAATCAATGACCTTATCTTGCCCTTTCTTGACAGTCTGTTTCTTTATCTCATGCCTTGTTCCACATTCAGTGTCAATAACCTTCAAATTAAAGTTCTTCTCTTCATTTGGATCCAAAGGTCTCTGTTTGACTGGGTTGAGCTTCTAAGCACTGCCTTGCTTCTTGAACATCCAGTGAACAATCAATGCTCATATGACCTCTCCAGTTCTTAAAAACAATTTTTTCAGTCATCTTAACAGAAATAGTACTATTACTACAATTCCTGTTAGTAGTGATACATGTATATGTATCACAGTGCCTTATGTGTGTTATTAGATTTCTTACATTAAACAACAGGATCATGAAAACCACTTTTAATTAGATCTAATAGTGGGGAAAGTTAAGGTTCAGAGAGAATAAGTGATGCTGATGTGCCAAAGTTACCTTTTCTTTTGCTTATTACTATTATTATGACAAGAACACCTGTCAAAATCAACCTTAGGGTAGTAAGGTTTATATGAACTCATGGTTTCAGGGAATTTCAGTCTATGTTGGTAGGTAAGACAAGGCATAGTGGCTTTCATGTATGGTGTAGATGAGCACACACAGACTCACAGACTGGGAACAGAAGCTGGGCAGGCTACAGCTCCCAGAGGCCAGCTCCTAACCCACGTGTGCCAGACTGTTAAAGATTCATAACTTCTTTTTTTTTTTTTTTTTTGGTTTTTCGAGACAGGGTTTCTCTGTGTAGCTTTGCGCCTTTCCTGGAACTCACTTGGTAGCCCAGGCTGGCCTCGAACTCACAGAGATCCGCCTGGCTCTGCCTCCCGAGTGCTGGGATTAAAGGCGTGCGCCACCACTGCCAGGCTAAAGATTCATAACTTCTTAAACATCACCCAACAGCTGTAGAACAAATGTTTAATCATATGAGCCCATGGGAAACACTTCAGATTCAAAGGACAACACTCTATGTAGGAGTCCATGGGCAACACTTCCAATTCAACAGAAAACAGTTTACCTCTGCCCAACTCCAGAAGCTCATAGGCTTATAGAAATACAAAATGTTTCTGTTCCAAATTTGAGTCCTCATAGATTTAACATTCCTAATATTGTTTAAAGTTCCAAATACAAAGTCTCCTTAATATTGAAGTCAGAATCTTTTGTTGAGACTTTATAAAATTTATAAAAACTCACATGTCAGCACACCACACCCACCCACCCTTACACAAATACATACACACACACACACACACACACACACACACACACACACACACACATATTCAGCAGTACAGAAAATGATGTCTGTTCCAAAATGAGACAGTGGAAAGGACAAATCAGATCCAAACAAGACAATCCAGCATGAAAGAAACAGCATTCTTGTTCTTCAGGCAGCATTTGGAACATGTGGCCCTATCATCCATAATTCAACAGTTATGTGTATTCTTGTTCTTATAGACCTAATACCTGTCTCACACCATGGCTCTTTCTTGGGCTGATGCCACAATGCCTACAAGGTGGTGGAATGTACAAACTACTGGAGGTCCCACGGCAACTTAAGTTTCTCCTTCAAAGTTCACATATTGGACAGTGAAGGCCTCCTTCCATAGAAGCCAATCATCCCTCCCACCTTGCCTGTCGCCAGAGATGTCTCTGGAACCTTAGTATAACCTCCATCATCCCATAGCTCTTGCATTCTGTGTGCCTGCAAAATCAGGACCACATGGGTAAAGCCATAGTATGTTACAAGGCAAGACTGCAGTTGTTTTCAAGTGCTTGCATAGATGAACATGGACAAATATTTCGTTGTGTGGCTTTCTTGGAGAAAGGCACTTGTGTGGCTGTATCTTCTCAGGTATCCTGTTTTTAAAGAAACGTCTTTCAGATTTATTTACTTTTGCACTATGTGGACTTTGATAGAAGAAGCCTTGTCCCCAAAGCCCTTCTTCCTACTAGCTCAATGCAAATCCCATGTTTGTTTATTTAAATAGCATGAGTTTTTTTTTAAACAATTATAGCTGCTTTTTCCTTACTATATGAACAAACTGCTCATTTCTTACATTGTTTTAGACTGTTTTGTACTCTCTTTGAGTATAAAATCTTGCTAAAAGAAGTGAGCCTTAACTAGTTGTAGCCTATATGGTTATGATCTTGAAAATTCTTGGCCAAATGTAACAGTCCATTACTTTTAAATTCAGCATCACTCAAATTTTAGGATACAGGCATAAAGAAGAGAGATTCTTTGTCTCTATTAATATGAGTGGCCCAATTCCCAACAGAATCTTTGTTCTCTTCTGAATCTACATAGGTCATTTTCCCTGCCTATATTCTGTCAGTATTTTGATGTTTTAAACTCATACTGGAATGGTACACTACACTCTATTGTAGCTTTGGAGAGCTTCTTTAGTCCACAGCTCCAAAATGTTTCCTCAGCCATGTGTAAACCAGTTTAAAAGCTCTAAGAATTAGATGGTGAGGTTTATCATAGCATTGCCCACTCTAATATTAATTTAAGGGAGAAAGGGTGCTATTTTATATCATGTATTCAAGGAATTTTAAACTATATTTGTGAGGAGACATAGTGAATAAAATCTTCTGTAACAATGGAAGCTTATATGGCATGGACAAGGAGTCACAGAGTGGAACCCAAATCAGGGCTGGACTGAAATGCTCAAAGGCCCACCTGCAATGGCACCACTTTGTTAGCAGCCCATTCTCTAAAATATCCATAGCTTTTCAAAAGAACGCCACTAACTGGGCACCAGGGATTCATATAGACAAACCTGTGAGAGCTCATACTTAAATCACAAAATTCATCTCTTTCAGAACAAGACCATGAATTATAATTTCTAAATTTAAAAAGTTTTCATCCAAAGTACATTTAGTGTTTGGGACTAATGGCCTACACCATTACCTCATTTTTCTAAGGACCTTCCCTTCTCAATATAGCAATACCTACTTCTAGTTCTTTGGGTTTTGATAGAGGCCAGTATAGGTATTGATCCTTCATTATAGTCCTTTTTTCTAGCTGAAGAAATTGGGTGAGAAATAGCCACAAAATTCTAACACATTTATATCTTATGCCACCAAATAATCTTACTAGTTTTACTGAAGTGATTTCACAAATGTCCTATGTCTGTATTAAGCCTTTTGAAATTAGCTTGATATAGTTACAACTTAAAAAAAATGCCTTACAACTACTATCTAGCAGATAACATCTAGTCCCAAAACTGTATCATTTTGTGGATGTGCTCTTGAAATATGGTTTCTCTATGAAAGAACTATAGCAACACATAGCCACGATAACAGGGTTTGCTTCTAAGTGCTTTTTCAGAAAACTACTTACTTTGGGAGATTGACATTATGTAAAATGTAGCCTCATAAAAGGGGAAAGAGTGGAAGGTAAGACATGACAGTCTAGAATTAGATGGAAATCAAAACTGGGATATTTTAAAGTAAGAAGACAAGAGGGGAGAGAAAGAGCTATAAATGCTGGATGAATAACTTGAAAAGTAAGTACATAAAGAATAAAACTAATTGTCAAGGATTTATTTGCCCAAGCTCCCAAAGACATTTATCTGTAGCTGTAGCATTTAGACATGATAAGGACAATTTCAAAATGCTTCACATGACTGCTGGGGAATTTTCAATTTTGAAGCTAGTGTTGATGAGGTGAAGAATGAATCTGTGATGACCACAGTTACAAGCTACTGAGCAGTCTCTTTAATCCTATCTCTATGCCATGCCTCAACTTAGCATAGCTATTAGAAAGCTCAGAAGGTTTATTATGTTGTATCCCAAGTCTCATATGGAAATGGCACTAAAAACAGAATGATATGTCTATCCTCATATTTTCAGTGTCTAGTATAATGCTAAGCTATTGTAATAAGGACTCAACAAAAACTATGCTGGCAAAATAAATAATGGCATAACAAATGGAGGGATCTGCTTATATAAACATTTTTAGGGGGTAAAGAGACATAATCCAGGATATTATTAGGACTGTGAGAAGGAACATTTTTAGATTATTTTTTAAAATGATGTCCTTGGAAAACTATTATAAATGAAAAGAGGACTACCAAGGATGAACAACTATAAAGATTCAAGTCATACTTTACAGACTCTGCTACTCTATATTCTTGTAAATTTATTATGAACAGCTGAAGATACAGAACACATTACTTCTTTATTGAAGGTAACTAACTGTGCCAGACTCTTTTGAAACATGTGGAAAGAGGTGCCACAATGTGCTGGAAATTTCATCAAAATTCTTGTATTTGAAAGATATTTTCTGACTAGTAAATAAGTCATGCAAAATTAAATAGAGAACACCAGTGAAAAAACAGGATGGCATGTTTCTTCATGTAATAGATTAGGAAGAATATCTAACCTACCTAAGAAAAGAAACTATTTTCAAGAACTTTATTTGGGTCATTTCCATATGCACATAATAATATGCTAATTTTAAATGAATCTCAGCTTTTCACTTAAGCA
This sequence comes from Peromyscus eremicus, assembly GCF_949786415.1. Taxonomy (NCBI): domain Eukaryota; kingdom Metazoa; phylum Chordata; class Mammalia; order Rodentia; family Cricetidae; genus Peromyscus; species Peromyscus eremicus. Next base: position 37,374,925 of record NC_081425.1, on the reverse strand, counting down.
TGCCAGCAGGAAGTCTACTTGGCAATACTTTCTTGAATGTTTTGCCAATTACTGTATGTACTTGAAAACAACAAAACTGCTTTCTATAAAAAGCATCATATAATTCAAACTTTTTAATGATCTAGAAGGGGTTCCACCTCAATTACTCTGAATGTGTAAAATTTTACTATGTTCTTTCCACATCAATTTCAAGCCCTTGTCACCTCAAGAAAAAGAAATCTAAAATTGTTAAGTAAGGCTGCTGAGTTCTTTGAAGACTTTCTCCACTCCCTTCTAGGACTGTATGTGACCATTCTAGTTGGGTTCTTGTATATCTGCTATTTGACCCATTCTCCCTTCAGCATGGTCGCTTCCATGTCTCTTAAATCAGTTAACTTGCTCTCCTCTAGCATTAATAATTCTGTTTCCACAGCATGAATAATCATGTGTTCTAGGAAACAACCTCAGCTAAAATCTCATGTGCTAGATGCTTTGTATTGCAGAGGAGGAAGCTGATAGTAGAAGAATTAAGTAATTTACCCTTAACCACATAATTAGTCAGGGAGAGAGTTAGGATCCAAACAAGTTTATGTGACTCCTAAACTATGGTCTAGCATAAGGGACATCAAGTAAATTATATCACTCCTTTTTATAAAAATACGACTTTATTGGAATACATTCACGCCTACAAACTTGATTGTTGTTGAGATCGACTTTTACGCTACAATGGCAGAGTATAGTAGTTGCAGATGACATATCTCTCTCTCTCTCTCTCTCTCTCTCTCTCTCTCTCTCTCTCTCTCTCTCTCTCTTTCACACACACACACACACACACACACACACACGTGCATACACACACAATGTAGTCAGTTTTTAGAAATAATGTCAATCCACAGTGCATAGAATTAATTTGCCTCTCCTTTAGTACTAAAACTGTCCTTGATAGACAAGTCTCCCTGGAATTTTACCATTGCCAAAGAATCCATGTGTAAATCCTGTTGTTTTTGAAATACAAATCAGCATCTAGGGAAAATCTCCATGTCTTTATAAAATTTGTACTTTTGTAGAAATGCTCAATCTTCCAGTAATCCAAATGAATTAGTAGACTTTTCAGGTTTGATTACATGTGAGGTTAACTGAAGAAATCAGTTTTAACAAAGGCAACTAACATTTTTAAAATGGCAAATCATTACAGGCAAAGACATGTGTGGCATATATATAAAATTACACATCTACATGTGCATAGTTCATGCATGAGTAATACATATATTTCCATGTTTAGCTTATCATATACAGTTTTCTAATGACAGCTTCAGAACAGAGACTACCTAGTATCCAGACCTGTGTCCTTTGTAAATGCTGTGTAAAAGTGGAGTGGATTGATGCTAAGTGCAGCTGGCACAAGAGAGAGGAAAAAGACGGTGATTTGAAGTCTGTTAAATGCAGATTCTTTGGATCTTCACAGAAGAGTCATTCTGCAAAGTTTAAGAACTTCTGTGATTATATTTGTTCCCAAAACAGACTAAGGTGAAAAATGAATATTTCCATGTCCTACAGGGTAAATGAGTGTCATGTTTTACCAGCATGCTCTCTTAGTGGCAACCTTAGCTCCACTTTCAGTAAAATCTTAGTGCTTAGGAAAATTTCCCCTTTTGAATCATCTTTTTTATTTTTAAGTGTATTTTTTCATGAATTTTTCTGGCCTATTAGAGACTGATAAGCTTCACCATTGATCTGTTAAAGATGACATCAACCAAAAAAAGCCACTGATGCAGTACAAGCGACTGTTTTCTCAAGCCAAAATTGATTGAGAGCGTCCCCTGTATAAAATGAAACACGTTTCTGTGGATGCACTGACACTTCACCATCTGTCCAACATCTTAGATTTACTCTCCCAGATAACTTCATATTTCACCCTGCAGTCCCTAAAGAAACATCACTTTAAACAGGGCCACATGGAAAAATGCACTTCAATAACATTTGAAGGTCTTGCATTTAGCTGCAAGGGCTTCTCGCCCAAATGACTGATGTGCCTGGAGAGAAGCTCCATTTGAAGTTATGGAAATGGGGAGGAGCAAGGCAAGGGATGGAATGTATAAAAACTGAAATGATGGCAGTAAAAGACACAGGGATTTACAGATAGAGCCAAAAGATGCTGGCAGCCATCTATCAGTCTGCCTTGATGAAATAGGTATTGGAAATTAACTTGAGAACCCTATGAATTACATTCAATCCATGCTCTGGGCTAAGCACTTGTCAATTTCAGCTCCTATTGCAACCTATTACTTACAGACTACATGGCCGGCAAGCTAATAGCGCTGGATAGTGTTAAAGAAAATAGGAGAATAAACTGAATGTAGCGAAGCTTGTCACTGACGGAGCATGCCTTTCTGAAGTCGAGGGTAAACATGGAAAGCCCTGGCATCCACCTGTTCCTAGATAAGTATTTAACCTTACCTACCATCACCAAGATCATGAGGGAGAGTCCTCTTGCAGGACCAATCCCCGGTCAGGTGGGTACCCACTAGAATTTACTAATACTCTCAAAGTCAGGTAGAAAAAATGGAATTTAAGTATTTTTGATGCATCACCTCTTCTACTGTTGCAATCTGCCGAAATCAGACCAACACTATCAATTAGTATTTTTACTTTCATGTATGTCCTCTCATATGCTTTATGTCATTTTAATTTTAATTACAATTTTACTCCCTATGTTTCCATAGTCAGCATGCAATTCTTACTCTGTAGAGAAAAATCCAGGGATAACTTTTAGTTTGTAGTACCAAATATCTTTTCTCAAAAAAAAAAAAAAAAAAAAAAAACACAGAGCACATCAGTAAACAAAACATTCCTTTAAGGTAAGTGCTTCCAGGAGCCTGAACTATATTGTATTTTTCAACTGATAGGCTTGTCTAACATTGAAATATTTTAATAAGCAGGCATATTCAGAGTAAATGTCAGCCTGAGCCATCTTCTCACTAACAGATGCTGGCGGGTATAGAGGGGGAGAGGGACGTAAAAGCACCGAAAAATCAAGCAAGGCCAAATTAGAACAAATGTTTGTCAAGTAAAAAGGGCAGCTCTTCCTCTGATGGAAGGGATTTAATTAGAAAAGTCATAGAGGGAAGTTGCTCAAAAGTGCTGGCCCTGTTCTCTTCAGATAAGCTAATGAACCTCATTGAACTTTGCAGAAAAATACTGAACCAATAATACAGAGAAGAAAGAATTCACAAAGTGTGCCGCTGTGCCTCTTACATTTAAGAGGGTCAATTGCTTCTGCCTCTCTAGGTCATAATAGGGAAGAACTGGAGCAATTTACCTTCAGATTCTTCTGAGCAGCCAAATAGGAAAATGGATCAGAAGAAAATAAGATTTAGCAATGCCCTCTTTAATAACAATAAAACACATCTATTGCTAATTGGTAAATTTTGAACTATGAATCATAAGTCTTAACTCCAAATCACCTTCAAAATAAATAATCTACATATTTTTTAGTATAAATTCATGTCAGGAAATAATCTTTCCCCAATAGTTACTGTAGCAAACATAAGTTGAAGAGTGTTTTACTTTTGCATTAGTGAAGGTAATCTTGAATATAAAAAAAGGAGACTATGCAGAGAATTTTGTAGCAGTTATTCTGTAAGGAAGACAAAGGCTCCATGGGACATCAGATATGGAAAAATCTAAAGACCTTTGAAAGTTACTCTAAGAGAAAGACAGCCCTAAACTTCTCTGACTCTTGGATGCTTTAATGCATTTGTTTGTCGGTTTTATTTTCCTTACTGGTTAGCCTTTCGCAGAGAATTCAAGTCTTATACTGAGCTCCTTGAGAGAGTAATAAAGCACACATAGAATAGAAAACTCTGTGGAATTAAATCTTAAAATGCTTATCATTGGTCTTTTCTGATAAGGAGTAATTTACCAACTTCCTTAAAAAAGTTTCTACTCTTATCTGACATAAGCAAATTCAGGTGCTACAAATTAAATATAACAATTAAGATCTGCCTCATCCACTTGACACTTTATGATAAATGTCCATAAGTAAAGATCTAATTGGATTATGCTGCATATAAAATTCTTAAAATGAAAAGATACCTTAGTTATCATCAAAAGTGTATAAACTCCACACAGATACATAGTTATATACAATAACATGTATTCTAAAGAATCCTAGTAGTAAAGAAATTATTCTTATTGTAATTTACAGTTGTCTGTTTTTATGGAGAAGAAATCTTCCTTTTATTGAATTTAAACAGATTTTTGGGTTTAAAATCAAAACAGAGGGCCAGAAAGATGGCTCATCATATTAAATGTGTGTCATTAAATCTGATTATCTGAATTCAATCCCTGGGACACATCTAGTTGGAAGAGAGAATACATTACCTCAATCTGTCTTCTTTTCACATAAGTTTTGTGAGGGATTGTATGCACACATACACAAACACACACACAACATGTATAATCACACATACACATACATGCACACACAAAATAATAATAAACATTTAATAAATGATAATTATAACTTATATAACTCATAATATAATTTAAAATTATAGTTGTAATTTTAAATATATATGTTCATATTTTTCTGTTTTTCAGTAGTGAGGTATATAGAGTCAGAAGAGAGAAAGATTATCACATTTTACAGTGTCTACTTATAATTTAATCTTTGGATCTGATTCCATATGGAATTACTTTTGATTTTGTGGCTTCAGAACCATGATCTAGAATGAAAACTTTAGGGATTTTTCATTCCCATCTTGGAGATTCAGTTCAATTCTCTAAACTATATTATGATACCTGGAATTCCCTCATTCACTCTCACCAATTCTCAAATAGAAGGTATTTGGGTCCTGGGAAATTTGAGAATACCTAGAGAAATGATTGGTTGTCATTGCTGGGGCAGGGTAGAACTAGTGTCTAGTAGTATAGTCATGTCAAGCAAGCACCTCTCCAGTGCAAGGGCAGCAGCTTCCCTCTCGTATCTTCTTTCCAAGTCAAAATGTCAAAGCACCAGGTATGAGAAGGCATACAAAAACTGACTCATGGATTTAGAATGTTTTTCCAAGTGTTTTTATTTATTTACTTATTTTTATTTTTTATAAACCTCTCGTCAATCAGTCATCTATGCAACTGTTTATTTTTTTTCCATGCAACTTCAAATAATCTCTCTTTGAATATATCTTCAAGGCACTTATTTAAAAATTCCAGAGTGATGATACATGAGTCAGGTTGTGTTTGGGGCCTAGAGAGCAAAATCTGACTGTTTGTACTCTTTCTCTTGAGATGATGAGAAAGTTGTAGTGTGACTCATGAGGATTGTTTCAGCAGCCACTCTGAGCCTTTCTTGCAATATCAACCAGTAATCAGTCTCTTGATAAGAGGAAATAAATGAAGTAACTGCCAGTAGGAAAGGAAGCAGGTTTCCAACAAAGCATGATACACTAGACCTAATTCACCCTCTGTGAAAAGATGACTTACTGAAGCGATTATCTTAACTACAAGCTCCATTCTGCATAAATAACCAGATTTCATGAAAAAAGAAATCCGTGTTTCAATTTCAGCTGTGGAGATGTGCCTTCTTTGGAAGTAACTTTTTAAATTTTGATATAGTCTTTCTTCAATTCATGGTCATGTATATCAATCAAATAACTCACTTAACTTTTATGCTAGACAGTAACTTAAAGAAAACCCGACTAAGCCTTGTAAGCAGTGAATGACTTTTTTTCTAAATGATTTCTGACAAATTTAGAGTGGGCTTTTAAGGAATTTTCAAGTATAGCAGCATACTCAAGATTAAAAGAATTTAGAACAAGAAAACCAAAATTGAGTGGATAATTTGTCTAACCTCTGTCAAAATTTAAATCCTCAACTATGCCTTTAACAGTAAACTTTAGCCATTTTTTTAATTCAGTAAATATTATTTGAATGTGGTTATATTAATGTCTTGGCACACCTTTGTTACTTTAATCAATACCACATGAATTTCATTTTGTTTCAAAAATGCAAGTTTTATTTTCTGGGAAGACATTAGTGAAATAAATTAATGATGGTCCTTTCTTGGTAGAACATTATACTCTAAGAAACACAGATGCACATTTAAAAAATACAAAAATAAATAAATAAATAAATAAATAAATAAGGACCTACGTAGATGATTTTGTGGGTAAAAGCATGTGCACCTATGAGGACCTGAGTTTAAATCCAAAGAACCCATATAAAAGCACATCTGTAGCACACATCTGAAATAGCAAGGCCCCTACAAGGAGATGGGGAGTGGAGGCGGGAGAATCTTTGGAAGCTTGAGGGCCAGCAGGTCTAACATGCAATGGGGTGAAAAAATGCCAAAAGACTCTGTCTCAAACATGATAGCAATGGAAGAGATACACTAAGGATGTCCTTTGTAAGCCATATATGCATTGTATTAAGCATGTGACCTCATTCCATATCATCTGCATCTACATCCAACGTACACACCCAACTCTAATACTGTAGATGCTCCAAAATGTTATAAAAGGTTCAGGGATGGCTTCCCTGAAGAAGTGACCATTAAGACCTAATAACCAGAAGCTAAGCCTGTCCCTTCTGCCTGATAGTAGATTGGTACCCTCTCTTTTCTCTTTCAATTATTTCCTAATAGCTAAAAAAAAAAGAAATGTAAAAGTTCTGTCCTAGTATACCTTTTAAATGTCAATCAGCAGGCCAAATAATATATACAAAATTATGTAATGATGCATTTCAAACTACCTAAAGATAAATACTATTTTCTTCTTTTTCAAATAAGGAGGTTGAGTTACACATGCTAATGCATGCCTGTAATCTCAGAGCTAAGAAGCCCGAGGTTATAGGACTGCTCTGAGTTCCAGGTGATCATGGGACAAAGAATAAGAACATAGTAGTTTACATTAGTTATAATGAGTAAGCCAGAAACAAGATTCAATCCTTTAAGTTCACACGCTGACTTATGTTTGAAAAGAAATTTAATATTTCCATGTAGTTCATCTCTGTCCAGACGAATATCCCCAGTTTTTTGACCCCTGTCATTTAAATGGTATTTAAGTTAACTGTAAACATTAAGTGTAGACATAACAGCCATGAAATAATCTGAATTGCCATCGCCCTTTAACTAGATATTGTGTTCTTTATCAGTCAGAATTTATATTGATTGAAATTATTCACAGTTTAAATCCTATGAAACTCCTTATATATTGCAATTTTTGTTACATTTTCAATACTGTGAACCTAAGCTTCGATTCTCCCTTCCTATACATCTCAATGACTTCACCAAACATCTATCTAGTAATAGGGTATCGAAAATTTTTACCAAGTTTTTCCTGATATCAGGAAAAATATGTCCCCTGTCGAAACCATTAATCCTCTCTCTTTGGAGCAGGATCAAGCATACCTATCCATTTGGCCACTCGACAGTGAGGATAATAGAAGCTAGCATTTTTTAAGCACTATGATAAGTACTTCTCTGAATTACCTCATTTTATCTTCCATTATGTGTTAGGGACTATGGGTTATCACTTGAAATAACTGGAACTTCAGAGAGATTTTGTAACTGTGCAAGTCCTATAACTAGCATCTGTCAGAGCAGCTGGGATTTAAAGTGTCTGAAATTCTTGTAATGGAGCTACCTTATCAAGTCTTATTTCTGTGTTCTGTCACCTGTTCATTAAGAATTTATTGATTAACAGAGAGAAAAATAAATTGTAATATTAGTTGCTCTATCTTGTATCCAATTAACAAAGTATGTACAAGAAATATGTTGTAAAAACACCATGCATTGAAGTGCTGGGGATGAGGGGTATTCTACACTGGACTAGAATCATGATGCACTGGTTTCCTTAAAGGGCTATCCACTATATTGAGTTTTAAAAGATGATTCATCATCATGATTACTCATCCCTTTACCACAGCAATGGACAAGGCTGTAGTGTGTGGAGATATATGTACTCATAGGCTAATGTAGACAAATCTTTTAGCAAATGGTCTTTTGTTCAGTATCAGAATATCAGTGAATAAACAAAAGTACACCTGGAGAATTAAGCAGTTGCCAGGTCATAAAATACCTCGCATACCATGCTAAGGAGTTTGGACTTTACCATCAAAGCTATGGGAGTCATTATAAGATTCGGAAGCAGGCGAAAGACATGATTAGATTTGCCTTTGAGAAAGCACACTCCAGAAGCCGTGTAAATAATGGATTAGAGGAAAGTAAAACTAGAAGGATTATAGGAATCCAAATAGGAGAGGGCAAGGGCCTAAATTAAGGTTGCTACAGCAAGGATTTTAAAACTAGACAGATTCATAACTCAAGTGATAGTTTGTACATAGAATCAATGTGATTTGTTTTCTTGAACAGAAAATAAGGGGCTAGGAAGACTTAAAGATAACGCTAGCTTTCTGAATTATGGAATCTTACCAACCAAAAAGAGTCAAAGCCAAAATAAAAGTTTATGATGGAGAGATGAGGGTATTTTTCATCACTGTGCACTAAAGTGCCTTTAGAACATCAATGTGAGTCTTTGTTGGGACTTGGACAAAAGATGTTTGTCTACAGATCAAGGTGATCATAGAGGTGAGTCAACCTATGTACATGCATGGGGCACAGAGGCAGGGGAGTAACAAAGAGAAAAACACCAGTGACACAATGACTTGATTAACTAGCTTAGTGACTGCTTACTGAGACTTAGAAATATGCCAGGAGCAAAGCCAGATAACTGCGTAATTTCAAACAAAATAGATGGTCTTTGCCCTATCAGAATTTGAGTGGCTGAGACCTCAAGTCTACTATGATAGGGGAGGTAATCTTGTGGTTTCTAAGCAGCACTGGAGGCTTAATCATACTTTAATGTTGTTTAGTATTTGAACTGCCAATTAAAGAATATTTTTAAAATTTCCAGCATTAAACACACACACACACACACACACACACACACACACACACACACACACACACACGGCCATGTTTCCATTTGAAATTATTTCTCATTTCTCCAGCTCTTTCCCATTGTCACTTAAATTCTGTACTTCTATGATTATATCTCTCCTAAAATGGTGATGGCTAGGCTGGATTGTCAATTAGATGGGATCTAGAATTACCTGAGGCGTACCTATATTGACTCTGTAAAGTGGTTTCCAGAGAGAGACAGCTGAAGGTGAAGGTATCCATTCACTGAGATCCAAACCTTCCAACACCTAGTTCAGATATAATGAGGACTGAGGAAAATGCAGTATTGAACACCTGCCTTAATTTCTTCCTGAAAGACGACATTGTATCATCTGTGATTGACACCTTTAGCTATCTCCTGCCAAATCAGACTCCAGTTTCTTCAGCCTGTCAGTGTGCTGTGAAGACCTACTAATTTCTGGGGAATTTCCTGTCCTGTAACACTAGCTTGGAGCATTGATTACCTACCACATTCTCAGCATCTACAACAAGTAGACGGGGCATTTCTAGACCACAAAACCCATGTAATTTAACCCAACCTAACACACACACATACACACACACACACACACACACACACACACACACACACACACACCGGTCACACACACACACACACACACACACACACACACACACACACACACACACACCGGTTCTGATCCTATAGAGAATCATACCTGATATGGAGATCATTCTGGGTAGCCTGAGAGGTGTGTTTTTGTTTTTGTTTTTGTTTTTGTTTTTTTTGGTATCTCACATATTTATAAGAGATTATTGTTTCCTCAGAATAATTTCTTTCTTTTAGGCTTTTACAGTCACAACAGAGATACAGATAAATAGGGAGATGTTTTTCAATGGAGAAATATCCCTCTTATGATCTACTAAATTTTTAAATATTATAAGTTAAATGTTTAATTTTCTATCTTGGAAACCCTGAGACTGAGTGTTTATAATAAGCTAGCTTATAATCAAGAAAATAAAATTTAAAAGATGGGATGTGATTTGTGGCCTTTTGACTTACTTCATAGTATATGTAAAATACAAATTTGTGTTTGGTTATAGTGACATTATTAAATTGGGGCTTTTTGTTTGCTTCTCCCTTTCACAAATTTGATTGAATTTTTCATTTTACCTGTCCTTGTAAAATGATAAGGCAAGTGAAAAGTGTGCTCGGTTTTACCGAGACAGTAGTTTCTACTTGAAAATCTACAGGAAAGTAGAGATGATAAAGAGGATAAATGGAGAGAAGAAAAAGGAAAAAAAAAGTTGTGGAGGGAGAATGGAAGAGGGGTAAAGAAAATGGAGAGGAAAGGCTGAATGAAAGAACTTGTGATATAATTTTGGGGAAAGAGGTAAAAATCTGGAAATTTTAGATATTTGGGTAATGTATTACCTTTAGGTTTTAAATATTTCATTTATTTTTGTGTATATATATATATATATATATATATATATATATATATATATATGGAGTGTTTGTGTACACACCAAGTGGGTCTATAAAGTGGGTCCTAAAGATGGAACTGATGTCATCAGGCTTAGCAGCAAAATCCATTACAACTTAGCCATCCTAGTGGCCCTAAGTCCAGGCTTTTATTTGAACTTGGTTTACTGCTCACTTAGGAATAAATTCTAAGTCAGTTTACTCAGACAAAAAAGGAAAATTCCCTGAAATTTGATACAACAGCCTTCTTGTTTTATAACTTACTAAGAAGGGTAACACAGTAGTAGGTTTGTGGAAACATGTTTTGGCCTTAAATGAGGGAGCTGGAGATACTGATTAGACAAATATGAAAACTGACCTAGAAAATTCTACCTAAGGCCTGGAGCGATGACTCAGCAGTAACAGTGTTCATTGCCTGTCTTAGTTTGGGTTACTAGTGCTGTGATGAAACATTAAGACCAAAAACAACTTGGGGAGGAAAGGTTTATTTGGCTTACAACTCCACATTGAAGGAAGCCAGGACAGGAACTCAAACAGGGCAGGAACTTGGAGGCAGAAGCTGATACAGAGGCCATGGGAAAAAGTTTCTTACTGGGTTGCTCATTCTGGCTTGTTTTAGCCTGCTTTCTTATACCAACCCAGGATCACCAGGAAGAGGTGGCATCACCCACAATGGGCTAGACCTGCCTTCAATCACTAATTAAGAAAATATTCTGTAGATGTGCCTACAGCACAAGTTTCAGGGCATTTTCTTAATTTAGGTTCCCTCCTCTCTAATGGCTTTAGTTTATGTTATGTCAAGTTGACATAAAACTAGCCAACACAGTATCTTAGAAAACTCCAGCTCAATGCTGGAGACATGGCTCAGAACTAAGGGTACTTCCTGTTTTAGAAAATTCTACCTTTGGTCCAGAGAAAAGGCAGAGCAGTGAGAGTTTTTGCTGCCATTGCAGAGAAGCAAAGTGTTGTTCCCAGAACCCTAGTAAGGGAGCTCACATCCATCCAAAAACTAACCTTTTGAAATCCAGTGACCTCTTCTGGACTCATGGCTACTAACACACACACACACACACACACACACACACACACACACACACACACACACACACAGAGGGAGAGGGAGAGGGAGAGGGAGAGGGAGAGAGAGAGAGAGAGAGAGAGAGAGAGAGAGAGAGAGAGAGAGAGAGAGAGAGAGAATGCTTCTTCTTACTTTTCTGTATGCTATCTGACTTTATAAACGTATGTTCTTTCTTCCTTACTATTATTTGATACATCTATATAAAACAAATGCATGTGAAGATTTCTGTTTTATTTTCACATTCTTAGGGTATATATGTTTTCTACCAGCTTTTCTTAACTTTTTGTGCATTTGCAAAGGTATTTTATTGTCTGAGAGGGGCTATCTTTATATTTCTGTTACAATCATTTCCTAGATGTAATATTGCTTAGTAACCAGCTCTCACTCTCACCCATTTTCCCTTTGCTTCCTTGCCTACATGCTATAAGATACACCTCATAGACTCATAAACATCAATAAACAGTAAAATAGAGTGCAGTGTTTATGTAAGTAATCACATTTGTTTTTGGGACTATTATTATTATCTCCAGCTCTAACACTCATTTTCCCCAGTTGCTGTTACTCAGACAAATGTTCCAAATTTAAATCACTCAGAACAAGTTGAAAACACTAGGGAGATTTACTAACAAAGATCTCCTGCCAAGTTAATCATAAATGGAATAAGAAAAATAGTAAGTTATTTTCATTAGATTGCGGTGACTTATCTTCATGAAAACCCCATTACAAATTTGAAAACTTTCATTGGTGCTACAAGAAGAAACCCATTTACTTCCAAGCTTCAGATGGAGGATCAATTTGCCATTTAGGTGTTGATATGAACCAAGTGTTTTAGGGAAGTAAAAGGCTTACTATCCAAAAATAGATTGCCATTATAATGATAACATCAAAAGACACTCATTTGAAGAATATTCATACGTAGACACAAGCATTGCATATTAGCAATACGAACAAAGAATTCTTACAATTTGTGTGTAAGAACACTTTGTGGTTGTGTTCTGTCTTCAGAAAGAGTGTCAAAATTAATGATTCTATCTTAAGGTTTTTATGTTCATTATGGTTGAACATATATCAGTTAGTAGATTAATCAGAACTGTTTTGAAAGTAAGTTCTAAGTCAATCAGCAAGTCAAAAACAACACACAAAATAGTAAGTCATCTAGAATGAAAATAGAGTTGATCATTTTATAATGAAACTGGATAACTGGCATTTATATCATTTGAAAGTTTCAGTCAAAACTCTCAAATCCTCCCGGATGGTATTGGTGTACACCTTTAATCCCAGCACAGGCAGGCAGATCTCTGAGTTCAAGGCCAACCTGTTCTACAGATTGAGTTCCAGGACAGCCAAGGATACACAGAGAAACCCTGTCTTGAAAAAGAAAAGAAAACAAAACAAAAATTCTTAAAATCTTTCTATAGTTTACATTTAAAAAAAAAAGCAAAAACAATGTTATTAAAAATCTCAGTAAATAGGCTGAATTCTTGTTTTAAATACTATTGTGTGATCCAGTTAATAGGTTAGACCTTAAAACTAAATAAAATTTAACAGTGATGGTGGAGGAAATGTGGTTGTTGCTGATCTTTCCATCTATAATGGAACTTAAGCCACTTAAGATAGACTGAGTTATATAAAAGATTTGTACTTTTAAGTGTTTATTAAATACAGGAATTGCTTTACGTGCATTGCATCCTTTCATTTTATGTTTTTTGTTTGTTTGTTTGTTTTTAGAGGCATGGTTTCTCTGAGTAACAGTCCTGGTTGTCTTGGAACTTGCTTTGTAGACCAGGCCTTTAACTCAGAGATCTGCCTGCCTCTGCCTCCTGAGTGATGGGATTAAAAGCATGAGCCACTCACTGCCTGGTCATTTTATGTACTTTTATGCATGTTTTTCAGTAGTCTTATAACACGTATTGATGGTAGATAGATGAATGGATAGATAGACAGGAATATTGTAGAATAATCTTCTTGTACACTGTGAAGATGTGTTGCTCTCATTGGTTTAATAAAGAACCTAATAACCAATAGCTAAGCAGGAAGAGGTTAGCTGGAACTTGTGGACAGACAGAGAACCCTGGGATGAAGAAGGACAGAGTAACCAGGAGACACAAGGAGAGGCAAGATGAACATGGTGTGCTGAGGAAAGGTACTGAGCCATTTGGTAGGATATAGTTAAAAAAATATGGTTAACATTATTTGTAAGAGGTAGTTAGCAATAAGCTTAAGCTATCACCCAAACATTTATAATTAAAATCAAGTCTCTGTGTGATTATTTGGGAGCTGTTTGGCAGGACAGAAAATTCTACTTACATATGGCACCCAATATCAGACACATATATCAACAAGCCTGAGAAAGCTGAATTTTTTTTCCAGAACACAGAGTCTTATTCTATTTCCTGGTGACTGAGGTCTTTTGGATAGGCTCAGCATACAGAGACTGCCTGTGTGCTGGAGCCAGGTGTCAGCACCATGCACCTAACCATGCACTAAGCTGAACCATGTGGTTGGCTGACATAACAGTTTCAGATTCATCTCATGTGATCAGAGAACACTACAGGTGATTAGTAAAGACAGATTTAGATAGAAAAAAAACTCTAAACAGGTTACAGAGTGTTTATAAATGAACATTGGCTTAAGAAAGAACAGAGAAACAATATAGATGGTCAGAAAATAGTTTAAAAATAATAAAGTCTTAAAAGAGATAAGTAAAATAATAATAAAAAATTAAGCCTTATACAGATGGGAAATACACAGGGAGTCTGGATCCTGTATGGTGCTGTATTGACTTTAAATTTTTTGATTGCTGATGAATGAACAACAGCTGCTGAGAGACACTGGATTATGGAAACTGCTAAATTAAACCAACCTATATGTTTAAAAAAAAGTCTTAACTTCAAAATGGAAGTCAAAAATTATGTTTCTTTAGGGAAGAGGTTATGTTTTTATTTTCACAGAAAACAAAGGTTGTAGATTCATTCAAAGTTTAAGAATACCAGGGGAGACTAGCTGAAAATCCTGGCTGTAGACATGAAGAAATAAGCTTAAAAAAATCTACAATACGGGTGACATATATTTGCCTACTCAAACATACAACAAAAAATCATTTTTGCCTGGCTTGTGTACAATGCATAGTCTATACTTATATTAATGCATATATGTATTTAACCTTTGAGAGTTTATGTAGTTTCAGAGCAAGGGGACAAGACACCAAAGAAAAAAATAGCTCAGGTGATCCAGCATCTCAGATTGCCTCTGTTGCAGTTTCCTCAGAGTTTTATAACCAGAACAGCTTCAAGGCCACTGGTTGAGATGGTCCAGCATCACAGACTACCCCAACCAGGACTTAACCAATATCCTGATTTTCTCAGAGTCCCCAAAAGATGACAGTATCTCCAGACAACAGAAAGGAGTCTAGAGAAAACAATGCCCACATTCCCAAGAGATGGGGTGGTGGGTTTTGGTCATTCAATGGGTTATGGATATTTGTAATCATTTAGGGGGGTTGGTTACAAATTGTTATTGGTCATGGTCAGAAAGAAAGCTAAACAAAGGAGTTAGATTCAGGAATCTCTTTCTGAATAAAAAGCTAGATATAAGAATGATAGGGAAGAAAGGTAATATTATTGAATCTACTTTAATCCAAAAAGCAACTATTAATCTCAGAATACTATACATTGGTATGGATTTTGGTTTATTGATACAAATTTAAAGTTTTATTTGCTATACTGCAAGTATATCTCTACTCTTGACTGGGGTATTGTGCTTATGCAGTTCATCTAAAAATGTAAGGTATAACTAGGAAATGCAGGTTAGTAGTCATCTATAATAGTCAAACTTGTCATATTAGGTATGTTTTCAAGGATAAATAAATATATTTAGATAGATAGAAAGTCTTCAAACACTTCAAAGACCTACAAAATATGGCATTTAAGATGTTTAATAACCTGAGGCCTTTCATGACAGTGAGATACATCTGCTACTGACAGCACCAATCTACTTAAGAGAAGATAATGAACATCAAAGAACCTCCGTCTCCATAAGGAATCTACTTTTTTGTGGCAAAAGCTAGTTAGTCATTTGGGCAAGAAATTTCCCTTGCCTTGACTGCTGACAATATGCTGTCTAAATTGAACAAACACAGCACAAAACAAAAAGACTGTTGAACTTTGCCAAGACAAGATAGGACAGTTCATCAAATTCCCCTACTTCTTAGAATTGTCTTTCAGATATACTAGGCCTGTAGGCTGAAGATGGATGCCCCAACTTTATAGAGGAACTTTGGTTGACTGTCCAGTCAGCAAGATGTCTCGGTTGTTATGTAATATTACATAATTCTCAGATCTTTGATGGAGTTAAAGACTAAATAGACTTTACTTTTAGTTAGACTTACAGTTTTTCTTAGTTATGATAAAAAATAAATTAGATATAAAACTTTAGACTCACAAAGATATGATAGATAATAGAGTATTTTCTCCAAATTTGCCAAATACAAATGGACTGGGTATTGTAACTGTATTTCTTACTTGATAACCGTTTTTTGTTGAATATAATTTTACTACGTTTAAATTTAAAACCTTCCTTTTTAATTAGACAAAAAGGATAAATGTTATGGAACAATCCATTTATACACTGTGAAGATGTGTTGCTTTCATTAGTTTAATAAAGAGCTAAATGGCCAATAGATAGGCAAGAAGAGGTAGGTAGGACTTGTGGACTGCAAGAGAGCTCTGGAATGAAGAAAGATAGAGTAATCAGGAGATACAGGAAGAAGCAAGATGAATAAGCCATGCTGAAGAAAGATACTGATCCATGTCGTAGAATGTAGATAAAAAAATATGGTTAACTTAATTTGTAAGAGCTAGTTAGTAACAAGCTTAAGCTTTCAACCAAGTATTTATTATTAATAACAAGTCTCTGTATAGTTATTTGGAGCTGACTGGCAGGACAAAAAATTTCCACCAACACAGAAAGTTGGAAGTGAGGTGTGTTGACAGAAGTCCAGGGAAAATTGGCAGGAATGAAAGAATGATGTGTATGATCATAATACACTGTATGCACAAATTAAAAATCTTAAAGCATAATTTAAAAATATATTTTTTTATACTGAGAGCTTCAAACACAAACATTTTTTTTAAAAAAGAAAGAAATAGAAAATAGGAGGAGCAGAATCAACTGAGAAACATTTAAAAATGATTTAATTTATTCACTCTGTCTCTGTAGTTCAACTATTAATGATCTGGGGTAGGATCAAACAATAATATCAAACATTCCTCTGCAGTATACATGTAAGATAAGCCATCTTAGTAGAAAATAATGGGCTTTGAAGTTATAAATGATTATCTCAGGCCAAACACTTCCCAAATGTGCAATTTCATAAGTCTGTAATTACTTGAAATGTATTCAATGTGATTGTGGAGAATATACCTAGCATTTTGCTTCCAAACCTGGTATGAATGAAGCAAAACCTGCATACTTCTTCTATCTTCAAAAATTTCTCATTCACTGGTTAGAAGAAATCTTCTAGGCAAATAAAAAACAGAGATGGAGAAAGCTTGAGAGGCTTGCTTGGTCTCATACTGTTGAGTGTCTCTGTTTCCATTCACACTGTATTTAGCTGTTTGGAGCTTAGCTGTCTGCCCTGCACTGTACAATTGATACAGTAAAAAACAAAGTTACCGTCTTCCTCTTTGGTATATTAATTAGAAAACATAAAACTTATTCATAATTGGTTATGCGCTAAGTATATCATATATATATGAGGCCACAAAAATTTGCGTATTTCTAATATAATTTAGTTACTATCTCAACTTAGTGAAGTCCAGATAATTTCTTTTCATTTACAGGACACAATGGACACAAAAAAGTACTTCATGTCACTGAATGCCATTGTAAAATCTACGTTCTTTCCACTTACCTATTCCAGACTGAGTATTTTGTCTTTAGCATTGGGAAGTGTTAAAATGCCCTATTTCAATGTAACTAACTACAAGGCAGCAAGCAACAACACCTGATGAAGGCTCATAGGGAAGACCAAGTTCCTGAGAAATTCTTGAGTGGTGTCTCCAAGCGTGGCAGATTTAACATTTGCTAGTACAAAAAAAAAAAAAAAAAAAAAAAAAAAGATTTCTAGGATACACAATGCTGGATGGAGGCATGGACCCATTGCCTCCCAGAGTCAGTGGAGAGCATCGCTCCCTGAGCTGGAGATGAATTACCTCCACCATGTTGGTAAGCCAAAATGGGCAGATTCAGCAACCAAGGTTTCTACTTCAATACTAGCCACTGCAGTTTAAAGCAATAGTTACACAATAAGGCAGATTCAGATGGAACAAGACTTTAAATGGTTTACAATGTGTGTAAAAATGTACATAGGCTTGGAAGAGATAAGAAAATGAATATAGACAATTATATAAAGAAGTAGTTTTAAAAAATAAAGTCTTTAAAGAGCCAGTAAAGGTAGTACAAAAAATAAGCCACATAAAGATGGATATTACACAGAGAATCCGGATTGTGTTGTCTTTGGGATGTCTTTTAACTGCAGAAAGACATTTGATTGTAAAAGCTGTTCAGTTAAACCAGTATGTATATTTTAAAGGTAACTTGACTTCAAAATTTGTATCTAAGGATATGTTGCTTTGGAAAGGAGGCTCTGCTTTTGTTTCCACAGGAAGCAAGAGGCTGTGGATTTGTTCCAGATTAAGATACATCAGGTCTGACCTGTGGTGGTATTGTGTTCCCCAAAATATTGTGCCCCCTAATAAACTTATCTGGGGTCAAAGAACAGAACAGCCACTAGATTCAGAGGCTAGAAAATGGTGGCACTCACACCTTTAATCCTAGCATTCCAGAGGCAGAAATCCCTCTGGATCTTTGTGAGTTCAAGGCCACATTGGAAACAGCCAGGCATGGTGACACATGCCTTTAATCCCAAGAAGTCAGCCTTCAATCCCAGGGAGTGATGGCAGAAAGCAGGAAGGTATATAAGGCATCAAGACCAGAAACTAGAAGCTTTTAGCTGGTTAAGCTTTTAGGCTTTTGAGTAGCAGTTCAGCTGAGAGTCATTCTGGATGAGGACTCAGAGGCTTCCAGTTTGAGGAAACAGGATCAGCTGAGGAATTGGCAAGATGAGGTGGCTGTGGCTTGTTCTGCTTCTCTGATCTTTCAGCGTTCACCTCAATATATGGCTTTCAGGTTTGTTTCTATTAATAAGACCTTTTAAGATTCCTGCTACATTGACCAGCCAAGACTCCCTAAAAAGTCTCTGATGACACCATGACCCAGATGATCCAACATTCAGAATGGTTTCAAGGCAACTGGCTCAGACAATACAGCCTCACAGGCTATTCCAGTCAGGACTTGACCATAATTCTTAATTTTCTTAGGTTCCCAATAAGAACACATGGCTCTTTATCAGCAGGGAGTAGCCTAGAACACTACACCCACATTCCCCCCCCAAAAAAATGGATTATGGATGTTTTTGTTTGTTTAGGTGGTTGGTTACAAATTGTTATTGGTCATAGTCAATTTCTTTCTAAAAGAAGAAAGGGGGTATGATATAGAAATATAGGACATAAATATGATAGGATAAAAAGGTAGATTATTGAATCTATTTTTAAGAGCAACAACTTGCTTAAAATGTTTTAAATTGCTACAAATTTTAGTTTATTGATAAAAATTTAAAGTTAATTTTGTTATATTGTATGTATATTTCTACTCTTGTTCAAAGTATTTTGTTTGTGCAACTCATTTGAAATTGTAACATATAATTAAGAAATACAGATTTAATAATTAGTCATCCAATCCATGACAATCAAACTTGTAGTCATATTAGGTATGTTTTCAAGGTCAAGCAGAGATATATTTTAAATAGACAGTCATCTTCAAACACTTCAAAGACCTAAAGAATATAGCATTTAAAATATTTTAAAAACTTAGATATTTCTGGATAGTGAGACATGTCTACTCCTGGCAATACCAATTACCTCAAGGAAGATGATGGACATCAAAGACACTCCATATGGAGTTTATATTCTTCTTGGTAAAAATAGCCATTTGGGCAAGAAACTGTTCTTGCCTGGACTGCTTGACAAAATGCTGTATCAACTGGACATGCAGTACCTATAGGAAGGTGACCACTGAACTTTTCAAAACAAGATAGTCCTTTAGGTTCCTGATCCAATGAAGAAACTGCCAGACATTCTACATGACACAGGAAGAAGTGACTTAGAAACTCTAGGCCTGTAGGCTGAAGAATGGATGCTCCAACATTACAGAGGAACTTTGGATGACTGCCCCAGCAGGCAGGTGTCTCTGTCATTTCTGGAGTTTTGGAAGTTGCTTTCAATGCTCTTCCTGTTTACTTAGGTAATATTATGTCCTTCTGAGGTCTTTGATGTAGTTAAAGACTAGATAGTTTCAATTTTCCTTGGTTATGATAAAAGATAAATTAGATATGAAACTTTAGACTTACGAATATAGGATAGATAGAATATTTTCTTTAATTTTGCCAAAGACAAATAGACTAGCTATTGTAACTGTAATTCTTACTTGATAACTGTTTTGTTATATGTAATTTTAATAGGTTAAAGTTAAAACCTTCCTTTTGTTTAGACAGAAAAGGGGAAGTGATGTGGGAATGTCTTTTTGTATTCTGTGAATATGTGTTGCTCTGATTGGTTGATAAGTAAAGCCATTTGGCCTATGGCAAGGCAGCTTAGAGGCAGGTAGGAAATTCGAAGAGAGAGACAGAAAGAAGGTGAGAGAGATGCCAGCCTGCGGCCCAAGGAGCAACATATAATGGGACACAGGTAAAACTACAGAAAAAATGGGAAAAAAAATTAATAGAAATGGGTTAATTTAAGATATAAGAGCTAGCTAGCAGGAAGCCTGCCATGGCCATAGTTTAAAAATAATATAAGCCTCTGTGTGTTTACTTGAGTGAGAGCAGCTGCAGACAAGTTGGGACACAGGAAAACTCCAGCTACATTCTTGATTCTGGGAGAATTCACCAAGACTATCCTTTTGATTGCATCTTTTTAAAATTTTAAGTTGGTGTCTAGTTCCAATCCATAAACAAGATGTTTTTGGATTATAAATCACTTTTGCAAGCCTCTACATAGTTGCTAAAAGCTCTCATTGCCCACTGAGGATTCTTCCCCAGTCAACTGGACTTTCACACTTTGATAAATAGCAATTGATGATAAACAGAGCACAAACCCCTGGCACTAGAGAGAATCCCAAGGGTTAGTTACATAAATAATAGTAAATAAAAGGGATGTTACTAAACCAAGTGTTTTACTTCTAATGTTCAATAATTTGAAGCAGCTATAGAAGTTTGTAATATGATTAAGTTTGGGTTACAAGTCACTTTTCAAACACAAGCAAACCATACATAGGCACCTGAAGACATATTCACACATACAAACTATGTATAACAATTTCCAATTTTCTTGTAGGTTAGAGTGTTTCCTATAAAGAATTAATTCTTTTATGATTATAGAAAGAATTTGCTCTGTCTTTATATTTTGATTTTTCATTAAATAAAACAAAATGAGCCCAATTATGCTTTTTGCTGATATTGAAGTAGTAGTGAGGATTAATTATGTTTTTGAATTAGTCTGGTATATTTGGGAAAACAAATACTACTTCAATGAGCAAAGATAAAGCACACATACTATGCAAGTGTTACATAAGCTAATTTTCTATTTGCATGTACAATTATATTCAATGTATATATACACATATATTTTAATTTTCCCTTTACTTAACACATGCATATGTGTGTGTGCACGTGTGTGTGGGCGATACATATGTATTTACCTTTTTTTTATTTGCTGTGTATAAAACTAAAGCTAGTTCAAGGAAATTCTTCATGAACTTCTTATCTTTTTTGAGAAAATATCTTTTTAAAATGCGTGCTATGGTGTGTTTAAAAAATGACTTCACATTTTCTTGAGAAGAAAAAAGCAATTTCACACTGTACAAAATGGCTTTGAGTAATATGGACTTTTTTTTTCCCACTGTATTCTTAATTAAGAAAGATTGACACCTATGAAGGTTCCAAGACAAATAAAAAATTCCAGATTTTAATTAGCTCATCTAATGATTATGTTTTCCTGCTAGGAGACATTTGCAAATCTACAAATTTCTCAGGGAGAGTTGTAAAAGATAAATAATATTAATAATCATATTTACTACTTCTGTAAGGGTTGTAGTAAGTGGCTGTGTAGACACAGCTCTTGCTTAAATAATAAAAGATGTTACACTAACTTTTGGCATTCTTTCTTTCACCTTTTAACCTACCTTTCCAGCTGTCCGTTCAGTCCAGCAAGCTGCCACCACAATCTCTGACCTTTGACCCCTTACAAAAGCCCCTGGGTGCTCTCATCTTGTATTGTCTATGCCAATTTTCCACAGTGACCCAGCTTTGTGTGAGTCCAACCTCTTTTCTAATCGCTATAAATTCTAACATCCATTGCTACTTATTGTAAGTTTGGAAGACAAAATAATCACTGATAAAATAAGATATTATATGGAAATACACAATATTGTTTTATCAATACCTGTGTAATTCATCACACCTTTCTTCTCCAATAGGGTATTCTTATTGAACTAAGTTGTTTGTAAGAACACCTGAAGCACTAAATATTTGGCATTTGTCACATTGTGAGTTACTGAATGGACACACTACTAATTATAGGGTGAAATCTAAAGCTAAATCAGTACAGAAGCCTCTATCTTTTTATACATCTGTAGAGGCTATACACACACATACACACACTAAAACCCTATATTTGTTTTTGGGTCTAGCCTATCTGGTCATTATTTTTAGCTACTTATATACATAGAAGGAAAATTAATTTCATCAAATATGGAATGTTTTAATTAAGTCTTTCAGTTGTCTAAAAGTAACCCACCCACACAAGTTTTATTACATTGTCTAAATTTGTCTATTATGCTCATAGAATTATTAAACTTCTACAGGCATGTAAAAGGGTCATCTGTACATAAATTTTACAAATTAGTTTAGATCATTTGGAAATTACATTATCATTAGAAAGCTTACTTTAAAGAGAATTTCAGACACACACTTGAAAGAGCAAGAGATTAATAAATTCAAAATTAATTAGAGATGATTAAATAAAATACGTTACAAACAGAATGTTGACTTTTCAATAACTTGTTTGTCATTTGAGACAGTCTAATAAATAACATGCAAGTGTTTACACATGCCATTTTAACAAAACAAAGCTAGAAAAATAATTTAGACAGTTGAATTAATCTTTACACAGAGTTGCTTCCCAAAGTTGGGAGATTTAGTATTCTTTCTTTCTTTCTTTCTTTCTTTCTTTCTTTCTTTCTTTCTTTTTTTTTTTTTTTAGATTATAAGGCACTTACATCATTTCTCTTTTTTCTTCCCTTCCTTCAAGTCCTTTCCTTGACCTCTTTCAAATTCACTGACTCCCAGGGCAGTGGTAGCCCATGCCTGTAATCCCAGCACTCGGGAGGCACAGGCAGGGGAATCTCTGTTGTTTTAACCTCAGCACAGTGGCTGCACCTTAATCAACTGCTACTTCAGCCACCAATTGTGACTCTGCAGTTATCAGCCCACTTCTCCAGCAGTGGCCCAACCAGTCAGGCAGCAGCCTGGCAGGAATTTTGTTTCTGCAGGTGCTGGCTCTGCTGCTGCCACTAAAGATAGCTTTAACTAAATCTCTATTGTTCAATTTATAAATAAAACTCTATTAGTATGTAAAATGAATAAAATACTTCTTAATAAAAATAAATAAATAAATATAGATAGATAGATAGATAAATCAATCAATCAATCAATCTCAAGACACCAAGACTTGGGTGAAAACCTCCTAGCTCAGAGGTTGACTAGCACCTAGCTAACCTTCTCTCCTTGGGGCATCTCCCCAAAATAGCACCCTTTTGCTCCCTCAAACAAACAAAAAAAAAGCCTCACCACTCCAAATCTCTCCCTACTACTTCTGGTGTGTCCATCTCTTCCAAATGCCCTCTGATGGTCTATGATTACTTTCTGTTAACTAGCTGCTAACTCAGCCTCCTGACCCAAGGTTAATTTTATTTAATTAATGCAAATGCAAACTCAGGGTTCACAGTATAATCGAATATCCCCCACCATCTCTATGAGTTCCAGGCCAGCCTGGTTTAAAAAGTGAGTTCCAGAACAGCCAGGGCTGTTACACAAGAAACCTTGTTTCAGAAATAAAAACAGACTTTTTTACACACACACACATACACACACACACACACACACACACACACACACACACACACACACATACACACACACACATATACACAAACTCCTAAGCATATCCTGTTCAGTTTGTATAATGTCACTTGGATGAGTGTTTCCATGGCTGACCATTTGGTTTTGATAACCAACTGTAGTCTCTTCCCTATTTAAGACTGTGTCTCTCACTCTCAGCATCTTTTAACTGCCTGCAGTTCTTTGTGTAGGATGAAGGCCTCATTTTCTTTTCCTATTGACTTTGGCATGGCCATTGTTGTTCTTGTTCAGCTCATGTTTGGGAAGTCATAATGACGACAATGTGTGGGTGTAGCGTCTGATGTGACAGCAGACACAGTATCACAGCAAACTCCCTGGTCTTCCGGCTCTTACAGCCTTTCTGACCCTCTTCTTCAATGTTCGACCCTTTTGTTATTTTTCATAGTAAATTTTTCAAGGGATGTTGTTAGCATATTTGGACATTGGTCTACTACAAAAATGATACAAAACAGCTATTAGTTATGTAAGCGTGTATTTAGTATAATTTTAAATTACATTTATGATGTTTCAGTCTTATACCTGAGAGATCTTCTGTCAAATTTTTAAAATATTACAATTATTTTCTCCTAATTGAAAAATCAAGTCTTCTAGGCAACAAAAACAGCACCTAACCTCCATGTCTGGAACTGTAGATGAACTTATAAACACTTTGATTCTTGGCTTAACATTAACCCTGTCCTACTTTCCACAAGATTATCTTCCCAATGCCTAAACACTCACTGTTAGAAATTGATATTTGCTAATTAAGTAAGTAGCAAAAATTTGACCTTATAGAATTCACACTCATCTTCTTCAAAAACATTTAGAAGTAAAGAATAACTCCACTATCATGTATTTTAATATAGTAGGGGAGGTAGAACTCACACTCACAAAATTAAGAGACAGGGCTTGGGAGATGGATTTGTGAGTAAGAGCATTTGTGCTACAAGCATGAGAACGTGAGTTTCAATGCCCAGCATCCATGCAAAAAGCTGGGCAATGCCATGTGTCTGTGATCCCAAATTTAAAGGACACAGACAGGCTGATCCTGACAACTCCCTTGCTGAAAAAACAAGCTTCCAGTTCAGTTACCCACACTGGCAGAAAACAGTATGAAAAGCAGCCTTATTCTTGTTCTGGACTCTTCCCTCCCCCCCCACACACATGCACACACACACACACTCACACACACACAGCCACACACGTAAACACACACAAACATGCACACACACATAAGTGATTATGCTATGTATTATAAATGGTGATTGGGAGACGAAAAAACAAGTGGCACTAGACATGTCAGCTGAGGTATATTTTGAAATTTTATTTGTTTTTTTAGTGAAGTTCTTGCAGAAGTTGGTGATGTTTAAACAAAGACTTTAAAAAGAGAAGATCATTGAGATGTAAGCAGAGGCCAAAGAGCAACTTCGCCAGTTGAAAAGCAACAAGAAACTGTCCCAGAGACAGCAGGAGGACTGACAGGGGTGAGATGAGCCATGGAGTCAAAGGGATAAACAAGTATTGTGGGGAAAGGCTTAATCTACTCCAACACAAAGAAATCTTCTGTAAGTAGGAGATGGCCTGGCTTGGTCTGAGGAACCATGGGAGACCAAGAAAGAAAAGTGCCGTCCAATCAGTGGATCCCTCTACGCATCATACTAGAAATTGAAAGCAAGGGGACACTCAGGAGACCATAGCACTCATAGAGGCACTGGTCAATAATCCAGGTAATATAGTGCGTAAACTAGAGCTGCACAGATTAAAAATGGATCAAGAACAAGCCTGTGAGCTTGGCTTTGAGCAAGTAGAGTGTGGAAAAGTCCTCTGAGCTGGAAAAGAGAACAAAACAAAACCAAGTGTCACGGGGAGGAATGAGGAATGTCGTTCTTCAGTTTGAAATATGAAACTGTTTAGATGCCAGCTTAGTCAGACAAAAGAGGGACTTAAGCGGTTGAAAATTCTTTCAGAAATTCTGGGAAGGTCCAGTATACACTAGACTCTGTGTGCATGCTGGGGGAGGGGTGCGCGCTGTATACCTATGAGTATGTATATTTAGGAGCAGGTTATATGTGAAAGTATACTGAGAAAAACTTTACAATAGGATATAAATTCTTGTTTCATTAATTACTGTTAATATTTTGTTATGAAAGCCTATACAAGGATACTAAGAATTTTGGTCACTATGGGTTAGGACACAGTTTTAATGGTAGAAAAATAAAGCACATACTTATTACAAAAATAAAAAAATATTATTAATCAATATATTGAAAAAAGGTAGACCATTTCTCTAATTTGTTATGCTACTACTGTGACATGCTTTTCCTGAGGAAATTTTGGTTCTCTTTTGGATTTCTTAGTCTCATTATTACAGAGTTTTAGAAGAAAACTCGAAAGGACTCTTGAAAAAATTTTATTAGTATTTGAGATAAAAACAATAGTAGAAACAAGCTGAAAGTTATAACTATGGCTGGCAGGTGGAGGAGAGGGGCTAGAGAAAAAGCCAAGACTTTTCAGTTAGCCATGAAGGTCAGAGGAACATTGGGAAAGCTCAGAGTGTCAGAGAAAAATGCTAAGCCATGGGAAATTTAGAAGCCAACCAATTGGCCTCTAAATCCCAGGGCACAGGATTTCTCTAGTGGCCTGTGTGTAGAAAGAGAAATAGAGACAGACGGCTTATTAAGAAAGAGAAAAATTATTAGTATTTCTCTCTCTCTCTCTCTCTCTCTCTCTCTCTCTCTCTCTCTCTCTCTCTCTCTCCTCTCTCCTCTTTTTTTATTGTTGTTGTTGTTTGTGGTGATGTGTGTGTGTGTGTGTGTGTGTGTGTGTGTGTGTGTGTGTGTTGCTGTTTGTTTAAAGTAGCCCTAGCTGGTCTGGAACTCTCTAAGCTATGTAAACAAGATTGACCTTGAATTTGTAGAGATCTGCCTACCTTCATCTTCAGGACATATAGATGTCAAACTAGTACTGACCTAGGAGCTTCATCCCTAGTTGCCAGTTTTCAGAGTGCTCTCAAGTGCTATGTGTCCTACCAAAGGAGACAAGTCATCAGTACTTGAGCCTAGCTGTAATCCCTGTGAGCTACAATAACAACTAGACAGGCAAGATCTCCACGGGTGAAATATTGACACAACTGTTATAGTCAACACATTTCTGATCACATTGAAAAGTTGCTCGTAAACAAATTTCTAAACAGTCTTATTAAATAAGAAACACAGAGCCAAATACAGGGGAGAAAGCCTTAGATATCAGAGAAATAGGAATAGCCACCAGCTGACCTTAGCTCACCACGCCACCATAGCTTCCCAAAAAAACCAGCTTCTTTCTGTCTGACCTGCGCCTTTATTGCCATGCTGTTCTGCCTTCTCATTGGCTCTTGGCCCAGCCACCTCACTTCCTCATCACTGCCTGTCTGTTACAGACCTCCAGGTCTCTATGGTTGGTATTAGGATTGAAAGTGCGTGTCACCACACTTGCTGTGTCCTTGAACGTACAGAGACTCTGCCTGCCATGTGATCGGATTAAGGGCGTATACTATCACTCCCTAATTTTTGTTTATGGCTGGCTATCTATGTCCTCTGATCTCCAGGCAAACTTTATTTATTAACATATAAATAAAATATCACTACATTTCAGCACAAATAAAATACCGCCACAGTTGCTCAACAAGATGGAGCCCATCTCCTTGGTACCATTAAGCAAGCCACTGTCATAGGCATTAGGGAAGAGTGAACCTGGTATGATTATTCTGCTAATGGACATAATAATTAAGTTCTTATCATTTTACCCATAAACTAGTGCATTTCTTAATTCTATTTAGAGAAGCTTTTGCAGTAGATGGTGATGAATGCAGAGACTCACTGGTCCATGTGCAGAGATTCTGGTGTTCTCAACTCTAAGTGTTACATCTTCCCCACCCTCCTCTATCCATTAAGCCTTAGGGATCCTCTCGTAAAACATAGACATCTGTGGTGAAACGGTGTTTGCTAGACATGGCAGTAGAGTTGCACCCATAAAGTCACAGCATCTGTGATTGAACATAAAATATTTGCACAAAGTTCCAACATGAATGGGAGGGCCTCAAAGTCCCACACCTACCTGGCTGCTGGGAAAGGGAGAAGCTCCTCATGTTCCAGTAGATGGTCCTATTCCTAAGCAGCCCAAAATAGATAGGTAGGCAGAGACAGGCAGGAGAGAGAAAGAGAGAGAGAGAGAGAGAGAGAGAGAGAGAGAGAGAGAGAGAGAGAGAGAGAGAGAACATTAGAATTGGAAGGGAAAAATAGTGGTGGGTTGATATGGAAGGGATTGGATGGAGAGTGAAGCTGAACAAAATGCTTTATAGGTGTGCATGAAAATCAAGCAAAGCATATTTAGAAAAAAATAATACGAATTCCCCAGAATGGAAGAGGACTACTAGGCTAATGGAAGAGCTCAAAAAGGTTACAACCACACAGTGTAGAACAATTTATGGGATCCTTATAGTCCCTGCCCCTTCTACTTGGATTTCACTGTTTTCCTTTTGTTGTTGTTGCTGCTGGTAGTGGTGGTGTTTTTCTGGTGCATGCTCTGTAAGTCAAGCCCAAGTAGGGGAATAAGTGTTTTCCAGTCTTCTTCTGCATACTGGCTTCTTTCACCAATCTTAGGTCTTTACAGAAACATTCATTCTGAGTATAAAAGCATGTGTCTAAATAAATATTCTGAAATCACAGTTTCCTTTTCACTAAATACGTAAGTGATACCGTGGAATGTTGTGCTGATATATTGTGTACCCTATTAAAATTTGCCTGACAATCAGAGGTCAGAACAAGCCACTAGATTAAACATAGAGGCCAGGCAGTGGTGGCACACACCTTTAATCCTAGAGAGGCAGGGATCCTTCTGGATTTCTGTGAGTTCGAAACCATCCTGGGCTACATGAGATTGACTCAGTCTAGGAGAGAAACAGAGCCAGGCAGTGGTGGCACACACCTTCAAATCTAGTACTTGGGAGTCACATTTCTTCAATCCCAGCACTGGGAAGGTAATAGCTAGGTGGAGAAAGGTATGTAAGGTGTGAAGACAGGAACTAGTGCCGTTTTTGACAGAACCCTTTTTCGGCTGGACCCCTTCTGGCTGAGGACTCCGAGACGTGTCGTCAGGGGATTCCTTGAGTTGGCAAGATGAAACATGGCCATGGCTTGTTCCTTTGTCTCTCTGATCTTTCAGCAATTACCCCAATATTTGACTCTGGGTATTTTATTAAAAGACCATTTAGCTATTTGTTTTATAGAATGTTTTCCTCTACTATTCTCAAGTTGGTTTTTTTTTGTTGTTATTGTTTATTTTACTTTTATGTCTTTGAAATACACAAGGTTTTATAAAAACAAGAAAAAATAAAGTGAGACTATAGGCTTAATAGTTTTTCTGAATGACTAACCAATGGCCTCTACCTTTATGGAGTTATCACTCTTCTGCTAAATACTGTTAAATTTAAATGATGCAGTTACTAGGTATTAGTTCTATATTTACATATGCCATAGTAGTAAGACTATAATCTTTGAATTATAGCTTTAGAAAGCTTTAAAAACATTTAGTCTCCCATTTCTT
Source organism: Peromyscus eremicus (assembly GCF_949786415.1). Taxonomy (NCBI): domain Eukaryota; kingdom Metazoa; phylum Chordata; class Mammalia; order Rodentia; family Cricetidae; genus Peromyscus; species Peromyscus eremicus. Next base: position 37,345,584 of record NC_081425.1, on the reverse strand, counting down.
CATCACTACTTACAAAAATTTTCTGATAATTCCTACAAGTTCATCAGCTCAAATGGTTATGTAAATCATTTCTTTGAATAACAGCAACAGAAGAAGGATTATTTCAAGATCATTTTGGATTGTTCTTGGTAATGGCATATTTAACACAATAATTGCTGTTTGGAGTGAATGAGAAAGTCAAATAAAGGTGATGGTGAATCCATGTTCATCAAAGTAGTTAAAGTACACATCAAAGCTGAAAGGAAATAACAAAGGATAATATATAACGTTGAGGATAATAACCTTTAATATGACATTACAGCCACTTCAAACATTGCAATACATTGAGGATTCCGCTATATGATTTGAAATGTTTGAGCAGTCCTGGATATTTTTATCAGTGCTTGTTCCTATACAAAGAAACAGTAAAAGTGAAGAACCAAGCGATAGTCAAGTAGAAATTAATTAACTATCTGGAGGTGGTGACATGTATACTTTTCTCAGTTCTCTGATGATGAAGAATTGCAGGTTGAAATTTACATCACTACATATTGGAACCTATGGTAAGGTCTGTAATAATGAATAATGATGTTAAGTTCTGTCTACACAAATATCTTGAAAGATATTTATAATTTTTGTTTTTGTAAAAATAAGAATGGGGGTTGGGGATTTAGCTCAGTGGTAGAGCACTTGCCTAGCAAGCGCCAGGCCCTGGGTTCAATCCTCAGCTCCAAAAAAAAAAAAAAAAAAAAAGAATGGAAGTCAATTAGAAGAACAGACTGTGATGAATTCATATTTTTTTCATTATTGGAGAGTATGACCTACTTCCTCTCCTATTTATTTAGCTATTTGGGCTTTGAACCTTGGAACTTCAATCAAAGAGTAATTTTAAAGGAATACTGTGCCCTATGTTTTACTGAAGACCCGATGCATGTACTTTCTCCCTGGCTGCATCAAGACTAAATCGGCTCACAGAGAAAACTCAATGTTGGCTTCCATTTGAGGTACTTACTGCCCACAGGCACAATTGCCCATCAACCCTATAGAGAACTGTAAATTTATTTAGAGGGACTGTAAATGAGATTGATCTAATAATAAATGCCACTAAGAAAGAAGCTGGAGGAAACACTAAAAACAATTACTCTTCTATTACCACCTCAGCATCCACTATAGTTATTGCCACCGTGAAAGCAAAGGAAGACTATTTTATGACAAGTTGCAAAATTTCTGACAGAATGATGGTAGACTTTCTAGCTGTACCCTCTAGAGGGAATAGTTAGATGTGTGTGACATATGCCTAATTGAGTAATTATCACTGTGTGTATGTGTATGTGCAGTGTTGAATGGATCACATCCTAATGTATCAGTTTTTAAAGCTTTAAATAGTGTCAGCAGACCTCTCAGTCATATACACCTTTGGAGCCAAAATCTCACATCGTAAATACTGCAGTGATCTCTAATAACCAACTACATGTTGGGCAAATGCGTTTAGCTTAGAAATATCAAATTATTAGGCCATTTGCTATATTTCCAATGGGAAAGACTCGGGGGAATCTATAAATACTCTAAACTCATACTTGCCATGTGAAAATTTTACTTGTCGCTGAATTATGACTTGGCTTCTGAAAATCATTATCATCATTTGGCTCCCTGAGAGAAATAATTTACCTCATATGGACAAGCACTTTCCTCCCAAGAGGGAGTGAATTTTACAAGCCTGAGCCTCACAGGATCACAAATACTTTTAATTGTTTCTTTTGCACTGATAGCTTCTTTCAACTGGTGAGAAGGCTAATAATCTTATGCAAATATCGATTCAGTGAAATCATAGGCTGTTTGTAGTCAGAGAAATTCTACCTCAACTTCTGTCCTCTGTGAGAGAATTGTGAGAAATAAATGAATTGTGAGAAAAGTCCTGAAATATTACCTATTTAATTTGACCTGTGATTAGAACACAGGATATTTTTGAAGATTTAAAAAATTATGTACACATAAACGCAAATATATGATATAACTTAGTAGTTTAGTTTCTTGATACATTAACGTATGAAAAGGGTCATAAATTAAAAAACTAAAATTAAACAAAAGCTTTTCATCACTAAGGAAAAAATATAGAAAAAAGGGAGACAAACTATATTTATTAAGTACGATGATCATTTTTGTAAATATTGTTTAGTATGAGGCTGCTGGGTTACAGACTATGTACATAATATTAATGACTGCCTACATTCAGACCTGAGTCCCTCTGAGCATATATACACATGTAGACATAGATTTTGAATATTTTCTTTTATTCTATTTTCTGCATCCCCTGTGGTCTGGTTCTCATTTCTTTACATAATGTTCTCTCTGAATCACTCTGGACCTCTACCTGGGCAACTTTATGCGTTCTAAATGAAGACAGCAGTGCTGTGGCCATCCCCTAAGAACAATGTTCTTCTTTCAGGATGCAGACGCCAAGCAACAGGAGTCCTGAAGCAGCATCTGACTCGAGCTTGTCAAGCTTTACAAGCTGTTGTTTTTCCTTGCCTCCTCACTGTCCTGGGGGCCGCTTGATTGTCCTCTTGAAGCTGTCATCATTGAGTCCCCATTTCCTTACTGTGATGTTCTTCCTGGGAGACATAAGGGCTTGCACAGATTGCTCTAATGAGGGTAATGCACAGAGCTCTTACAAATAAGATATGTGGGGAGCAGGAAGGAAGCATCAGGGGATGCCCAAATGACTTATTTAATCTGTAGTTCTCATTAATCTACATACTATGTGCCCATTCCCTGGAGAAGTTGGCAGTACAGTGATACCCTGCTGATTGGAATTTATGTAGGATTTCCAGGAGGGTGGGGTGGGGCTCTATTCTGTCATTATCTTTTCCCTGAGGCACCCAGACAGAAGAAAGAGTGTGTGTGTGTGTGTGTGTGTGTGTGTGTGTGTGTGTGTGTGTGTGTATTTTGCTTCTCCATTTAAAAGTGACACCAGTGCTCAAGGGACCCATTGACAATATCCCATCTGGGCATCACAGGCTGCATTACATGGATTCTTCACCAGTCAGAAATATTTCACTGCTTCTTCTCTGAATATTGTAGGAAAAATACTATCTCAGAGGGAGAAAGGGAAGTTGAGGGAGAAAGTCTAAGAATGCAAAATGGAGGGACTCTTTCTGAATCTAAATTCCGCTGGGAGGGAAAATGCACTGTAGCAATTGAGATGCAGATTCAAGTCCTGTTTTATTTATTCTAAAACATTACAGATGCACTCAAAAGACAAGCCATCAGTCAGTAGTGACAGGGAACATGAAAATGTGTAAGAATAAATTGAGCTTTAATTTTTCTTAACTAAGTATAGACATTCATCATAACTTACTTGTAATAGCACAGGACTCCCTGCCCCCGCTTCTATTTGATAATATCATCTGTTTTGTTATGTGTCTTGAACCTAATTAGAAAGCAACAGTCTGTTGTGAAATGGCTTCTTCTTTTTTTTTTTTTTTTTTTTGCCGATATTGGTGAAGCCCACTGCAATTAAAGTTATGGCAAAAGTTTACGCGAAAACAGTGTGATGTTTCTGCTAAACAGTGTGTGAAGTCCTCCTCCTTGTGATGCCTAATTACTGGTGTCATCGAGGCATCTGTGCACACTCAACACTCTAATGGGCTGCTCCTACAGGACTAATGCATTTTAATTGATGCTGTTTAGCGTGGCTTTTGCTTTCTCACTCACATGAGAAGCTATGCCCTTCTGCTCATCTGTCCTCAAATGAGCTTGGACTCTGCTGGGGAACTCAGTACAGATGGTCAACAAAAGGTGAAAATTACCAGGATCCCAGCTATCAGTGTCTTTTCAATCAAGATAAAATCTGAATTACTAATCAGCTTCCTTCTGCCTCTCCACTCAGCCTTACTCTGAGCCTGAGATGTTTACATTTGGATTTAATGCTAATCTCTCTTTGTCAAATGGCTTTATCAAGTCCCATTTGATTTGAAACACACCTTCCTAACTAGCAAATCAGGGACAGGCTATTGCAGTCCCTCATCCTGTAGTTCATTTCAAATACAAATTGTTCTTTCCTTTGGGAGAGAGCTAAAGACTAGTTGAATTTCTTTTCTGGTATCAACTGAAATGGGAAGAAAAAGTGCTTGAATACAATAGAACTAAATGGCAAATCACGTGTGTTTCGATTGAATTGGACTGTGCATCCTCCACAGAATTGTTATCAGAGTTACTGTTTGGCTCTTCACAAACACCACATTTTGACTCCAGAGTTTTCTGAGCAATAATGTGTCTCTACTTCCTAAATAAGAAGTCAGACATACAGGAAAGAGTAATTATGTACACTTTCACCACGCTGACCATAAGAAAACATATCCCTTGTGTGTGTGTGTGTGTGTGTGTGTGTGTGTGTGTGTGTGTGTATGCAGAAATATTTTAAAAATTATTTACTAGAATTGTAAAAATCATTACACAGGTTGTAAAGACAAAGGGAGCCTGAACAATATGAAAGGGTAGTCCCTGGTTTCAAAGGGCGCTGGAAATCAGCTACCCCTGCTGGACAATTAACAGGACTGTGCCATTATTGTTAGAAGCACTCAGTTCCAATCCTTCCTGTGTGACCACAGGGAGGGGAATGTACTGAAGTTCTAATGAGTTGCTGATAATTTTAAGTGACATTCAGCCTAGTCCTCTCTCTTTGCTTTAGACAGAAAAAGACAAAATTGCTCTCCCTTAAATCCTCATGATCCTAGTACTGGTTTCTAGGTAACCATAACAACTGAATGAAGGAAAAAAAAAATAGAGGGAAGACTTTGGATTTCTTTTTTTGAATAAAATACATGTTTTTGCCTGTCAATCAGGGTTTTTTTGCACTACATATTCCATAATGAGTTATTTATACATTTAAGCTTTAAATTAAAGAAAAAAAAAACCTCCACAGTTGATAAATGCTCTGCATATTTGCATTATGTTATAAGAAAGACACTTTTCTCTGCTTATATTGGGTGGTAGATATGCTTATAAAAATATATGTCCCTCCAACCTTTACATATAGCAGAGATTTTAAAAAAAACCTTCAACAAATGCATTGTTACAAGACTCAGTAAAACAAATTAAAGCAAAGCTGATTAAACAGCTGCTTCAGCATAAACTCTTCATAATACTGAAAGCTATCGTAAAGTCATACACATGCTAGTTCCTAATTAAATCAATTTGCAGTTACCACTTGTTAATTCATGTTGTTCTGAGGAACCTTCGTGAGAAGAAGAAGAAGAAGAAGAAGAAGAAGAAGAAGAAGAAGAAGAAGAAGAAGAAGAAGAAGAAGAAGAAGAAGAAGAATTCATCTAACTTTTTGTGGGTTCTGGGATTTGATTGAACTCATGACTTCAGGCATGTGGACAGGCATCTGTGACCTGCTGACCAATCACTAGAGCTCCCTTTAAAAATGTGTACTTGTTTTAGAAATTATATTTTATTTATGATTGTTCTGTGTGTATCTATGCGCACACTGGTGCACATGTAGAGGACTGCGGACAACTTGTGGCAGTCTGCTTTCTTCTTCTATCCCATGATTTTGGAGGATGGAAACTGGTCGTCATTGTTGGTGGCAAGCAACGCATTAAGCCATTATGCTGGACCCAGATTTATACTACTATTAGGCCAATTTTAAGATTTATATTTTTGGTGTTCTCTTTCAGAAACCACTCAGTGTTTATCTTCTAGAAAACCAAATCACTAGACAAGAGAATCCCGCTCTGAGGCTGAAGAACTATCACAGAGATCAACAGAAACTTCAATGTCTCCTTAGAAATTCAGAGCAAAAGAGCCTAATTCACTGGCTAGGGACAGAGAATCTATTGATATGAGAACTCACTTCTTCTGAAGCTAAAGTTCATCTTGAAATTCAAGGTATTTTTTAATCTATATTCTGCTGTTAATTATTGCTTTCCAGTTAACTTACAATATTTATAAATCATGAAAGTTAATATCTTTTTATTTAAAACTGATTAGGTAGCACGATAATCTTGACTCTTCATACGCATGGGTTAAAAGTGTTATAGTATGTATAGTAATAAACATGCTTCTTTGCCATATTTATAAATTATATGGAAAGAGTAAAAGTCATCAATAAGAAGTATGCTGTCTTCCAGAAACTCTCTGCCATTAACAGTCATTCATTTAGTTTCTTAAATAAATGAATAAACTGCCTTCACATAATTCTGTGCTTCACAAAAAAGATACTTATGCCTGATGTAATTCAACAGTTTATGCCAATATTGATGATGTAGAGATGAGAAAGACACTCTGCAAGGTTCACTTTAGGAGCAGCAAGTATAGACACATGAAGTGATTTAGATACTGTGTTCTGAACTTTTTGAAAGGGCAAAGAACATCATGAGAGTGAAAAAAGAGTCACTTGGTCCATACTGGAAGAATATAGTTAAGCGAGACAATCACTGTTTTCAGTAAGACTCTTGGATAGCCTTAATCACAGGATCTCTTCCAATCATAAATACAGTGCTGTGCAAGCTATAGTGAACCACAAGAACTATTTATTATACACGTCAGACTAAGTGCTCTGAATTAGTTGGTTTTATTCACATTGAGACAAAGAACATTTTAAGATCTTTGTTGGAATAAAGATTCTGACCTAAGACAAGCAAATGTCTCTCAAATGTTCAGGCAATAGAATTTCTATTTTGAATTTGCATTATATAAAAATAACAATAACCTAAGATTATTACAGAAAACTGAAGGCGTTCTCATGTATCTCAAGAACAGCATTAATTTAAACACCTTATGCTTAAATTAATTAGTCATAGTTGCTCTTATCCTACGTCCATTATGTCAAAAATATAATTTTAGTAATCCTAATTATTATTTGACATTTTCCCAATGCTTACAAATTGCCCTTGACCCAATTATCAATTCAATAGTATTATGTAGACCGACACAAAGGTCATTTGCCTTATTCAAACTAGTTTTAGACACATTCTAGTCCCTTTACAATTTATTGATTCAATGAATTTGAATTTTACAAACATGTGAATTAAATATGATAACAATATTTTTGTGTGATAACACCTATAATTACAGATGAAATATACTAAAAGATGAATCAACAACTCTATTACCAATAAACTGAATAGTTTATTCGAGAAACTATCCTATTTCAGAGATTCTCTAGAAAATTCAGTTTGTTCCAAAATTTTGATATCCCAGTCTTGCCAAATGAATCAATGAGACAAGAGGATCTATGTCCAAAAGTAAAAGTAGTTTTGCTTTGTTTTCACAAAATTGTTTTAGAGCCCAGCAACAGTTAAACAAAACACTAAAATGATGATGTGTTCAATTATTCTAAGACAATTTAAAAAAATAATAAATGAATGACTATTATTATTTTTATTCACAAATGATGAATGAAAGAAGCTTTTAACCATATTAATTAATATATTACAAAAGTTCTCAGCAATGGTTTAAATCACTGTTGCATGTTTGTAATTATACTGAAATACTATTAAGATTACCTGTCAGAATTGAAACTCCCCCCGCACCCCGACTGAGCTGGCTTGAGCTGCAACATGGCATATTTCCATTATCTCACATAAACAAAGGTACAGAGCAAGTGGTGGGTTTAGGGCTTTTACTAATGCAGACAGAAATGGTTAGAGATACACAGTAAGAACAGATTTGGACAAGAAGGCCTCTAGGCAGGTCACAGTGTGTTTGAAGGATATGTGTGGGCATGAGAAATAAAAGAGAAAGAATATATACAGCTTTAGATTAAAAAAAGGGTAGTAAAATAAAATAAAAAAATGAGCCAGGTGGAGATGGAAAATGCACAGAAAGTCTGGATAGTGTATATTATTGTGTTGTCTTTAAAATTTTTGACTGCTATCAGACATTTGATTATAAAAACTGCTGGATTAAACCAACCTATATATTTTAAAAATATCTTGGCTCCAAAATTAAAGCCAAAAGTTATGCCACTTTGGGGGACAGGTTATGTGTTTGTTTCAATAGGAAATGAGAGCCTATGGATTCATTCTGGGTTAAGAAAAATCAGGTTTGATCAAAGAAAGCCCCCCTGAAATCCTAACTACAGACATGGAAAAATAAATCTAAAGTAACTATAAGACACGAAACATATATTTTACCTGCTCATACATAAAATGAAAAATTACCCTTGACTGGCTAATGCACAATACACAGTTTATATTTGTATTAATGTAGAAATGTATGTTACCTTTAAAAGTTTTTATAATTTCAGAACAAGGGGACCAGACACCAATGAAAATTATGGCCCAGATGATCCAGCATACTAAACAGCTTCAAGGCTGCTAATTAAGATAATTCAGCCTCACAAGATACTATAGTCAAGACTTAACAATTATCCTAAATTTTCCCAGGGTCCCCAAAAGATTATCAACACCCCCAAATCAATAGGAAGTAGTTTAGAAAACTATACCCACATTCCCAAAAAAATAGATTGTGGATGTTTGTCTTTGTTTAGAGGGTTGGTTATAAATTGTTATTGGTCATAGTCAATCTCTTTCTAAAGAAAAAAACAGGGTATGATATAAAAATGACAGTGAAAGGGTAGACTATTATGATAGAATAAAGGGTAGATTATTGGATCTGCTTTAATCCAAAAAAAACCTGTCAATCTCAAAATATTTTACATTATTATGGATTTTAGTTTATTGATACAAATTTAAGGTTAGTTTTCTTATACTGTATGTATATTTCTACTCTTATTTAAGGTATTATGTTTATGCAGCTCATTTAAAAATGTAATATATAATTAAAATACAGATTAATAATCTTCTATAACAATCAAACATAGTCATGTTAGTTAGGTTTTCTAGATATACAAAGATATATTTCAATTAGGTAGTCTCCAAACACTTCGTAGACCTGCAGAATTTGGCATTTAAAATGTTTTAATAACTTAAGGCATTTTATGACAGTGAGATACATCTGCTCCTGGCAGCACTGATCTACTTCAGAGAAGTTAATGGCCATTGAAGAAACAGTGTATGGAGTTGTTTTTTCTTTATGGCAAAAGCTAGCCATGTGGGCAAAGAATTTGCCCTTGCCTCAATTGCTGACAGTTACTATCCAAATTGGATCAGCAGGACACAAAGAAGAGTGACAGCCAAACTTTGCCAAGATATGGTAGGACAGTCCTTCAAAATTTCCTGCTTCCTAAAAAAGGTCTGTCAGATATTTGAGGCCTGTAGGCCAAAGATGGATGCCTCAACATTGCAGAGAAACTTTGGGTGACTCTCCAGTCATCCTGCTATCTCTGTCATTAGGTAACATTTTATCCTTTTGAAGTCTCTGATAGAGCTGAAGATTAGATAGTTATAGTTATAATTTTTCTTAGTTATAATAAAAGGTAAAATAGATATAAAACTTTAGACTCATCAAAATAGGATGGATGATTCAATATTTTCTCTGATTTTGCCAAAAACAAATAGAATGGATATTGCAGCTATAATTTTTGCTTGACAACTGTTTTGTTATATGTAATTTTACTATCTTAAAATTAAAACCTTCCTTTTTGATTAGACAGAAAGAGGGAAATGTTCTGAGATGGTCCTTCTGTACACTGTGAATGTGTGTTGCCCTCAATGGTTGATAATAAAGCTATTTTTGGCCAATAGCCAGGCAGCATAATGTTGAGTGGAAGAAACAAATGAGAGAGACTCAAAAGAAGGGCAGAGTTAAGCCAGATGCAAGCAAGCCACCCAAGGAACAAGATGTCAAAGGACTGCTAAGCCACAGGCAATGTGGTGATGCATCAATTAATAGAAATGGGTTAGTTTAAATGTAAGAGCTAGGTAGTAATAAGGCTGAGCCATCAGCCAAACATTTATAATTAATATAAGTCTCTGAGTGATAATTTGGAAGTGGCTGTGGGATGGGGCAGGACAGAGAAACTCCATTTTTAGGACAAAAGTATTTTTAATTTACATTTAAAATTCAATTTACATGGAAATTTTTAACATAAAATATTAAATATGCACATACATGAACATAACATATAGACATGTATGTATATGTAATTACAAGTATACTCATCATCTATATTCACAAAAGTTAAATACTACTATAGAAGAAAATAATCACAGATTTATTACAACATATAAAGTTAGATATCCAGTTTTGAGCAGAAAATTCATACTCAAAGAATAGGAAATTGTGACCATCTTTCAGGAGAAAATGAATGATGGATTATTTCTGAAAAAATCTCAAAGCCTAAATGATATTCCAAACCCACTATAAATAAACATGTCCCAACCACAAAAAACAAAATGTCTAAAAGTTAGAGCAATGATGACTCACTATAGAACGTGTAACAAAAGATACAAAGATTAGAATAACGGGCATGTGCCTTATTCTTTGAACCATCCAATTTCCTGGTAATGGTGGAGGATAAAATCATCTGTGACCTTCAGCATATTTAAACTTCCATCATCTCCATATGGGCTTCCATATTCTAGGTTAGTATGACAATATTTCTTCTCTACTATAAATATATAATCCCTTCTTTTGTTTTATTACAGCCAAGACATCAAATAGTGTAGTTTATGCAGATACAGTATTCAAAAATCATTTACTTATTAATCAATGCATAAATTTATGATGATATTTTATTTGTACTGAAATGTGATTTTATTTGTATGTTAATAAATAAGGTTGCCTGGGGGTCAGAGCTAATAGCAAGCCACAGCAGAAGTCTGACAGTGGTAGCACATGTCCTTAATCCTGATCAAATGACAGGCAGATCTCTGTGTGTTCAAGGACACCACCAGCATGGAGACACATGCCTTTAATCTCAATACCAACAATAGAAGACCTGGAGGTCTGTATAGACAGGCAGTGATGAGGAGGTCATGTGGTTGGGTTTACAATTAATGGCAGAACAGAAAGTCAAAAAAAAGACAGACACACAGGAAGTAGGTCTCTTTCTCAGGGGAAGAACAACAGTGGCAGCGAGGGGTAAGAAAGGGTTTTAGTCTCAGCTCTTAGCTACTGCTCTGACCTCTTGGGCTTTTAACTCTGCATTTGGCTCTGTGTTTCTTATTTAATAAGACCGTTACATCTATATAAATTCTTAATTGTTGATAAAAACAAAAATGGCTAAAAGATAAATGTGAATTTAAATATCAATAGTTTTTGCTTTCTGATTTCTATATATTTAATTTTGTTCAGTTTTATGGAAGTGCATTTTTATAGGATGAAAATAATAAAAAGATGCACTTACAGAAGATTTAAAATTATATGAAATGATATTTAAAATGTTAATTCCTATTAATGTTAAACAAAAAACAACACATTATACCATAATCACAGAGAAGATGGAATATGAGTACTGTGATTAAAATTTCATGTTAAAAATTCCCTCATAATTTCAGTAGTTTTATCTGATTATTAGCATCATAGAAATTATGAACGACCACCTCATTTTTTTATGTTTCTAAAAGACTGGAAATATCAATTTAGAATTCAGTCTTTTTTCCCTTCACAGCCTTCAGTATCAAGTTTCCATTTGAACAACCAATGCATTTGTCTAAACCACCAGGGTGCCTAACTCCAAGAGAAAGTAGAGGCATACACACACTAACTTTTATGTCATCTTGTCATGCTGTGGTATCTTAAGGTGCTGTGGAATGGCATTAAACTTACAAAAGTTATCTTTCCCGCTGAGTTAATTAGTTAAAATCAGGGAAGTGGCAATGACAAGCACAGCTTAGGTTCAGACTTAGACCTGGAGCCAAAGGCAGCAGATAAGGGGGATCCCTTGAGGCAGGTGTATTGTAGGCCAACGGAGACCACCTACAGAGACAGTTTTCAGCAGGAGAGATGAGGTAAAGCCTGCTTTAGTAGACTTCAACTAGTTACAACTGAAAACAATGCTAGTAGAGGAAGGTAAGTCTGTATTTTTGACTGGCATCTTGAATTAGAGTTAGCTGTGTGGTAGAACATGACCTTAACAAGTGTCACTGGAAAAAAAAGCTGTCCATCCAGTGATGTAAGTTCTGAATAATTGGCAGCAACTGTGTTTTGATTCAGTTACAGTCCATTAAATAAATGAGCTAGGCTGTCAGTGTAGGAAATGTTAGATGTTTTACACCGTGTAAAAAATGACCAAGACACTCACTGAAACCATTCAAAGGGATGATGTTCTGCATTCCTTACACCTAAAAGCAGATCTCATCCAAGACTGAGATCAATAAAGCACACATATGTGTGTCTAAACTACAGCCACAGCACTTCTGACAACCTTGAGGGCCTGGAACCACCTTGGGTTACATTTATGTAAACCCTCAAATACTCTATTTTTACTTGCATATCTTGGGTACTCTAGTTTTTAAGTGTTATCATTTCTGCTATATTTTTGTAAGGAATTATATTAATTTTCAATCTATTTCTTTTTCACTTTGAAATGCTGTTATTACTCATTAATACCAGATTTTAGTGGTTGTCCTGTCTTGCTCAATAAATGTGAAGAGCAGTGATAAACCACTTCCAACTAAAAATTTAAAACCATTGTTAGTTTTTATTGTGTCCACACATCCCTTTCCTTGAGATTTACATTGTTCTTGTTGGAGGAGATACATTTACCGACTGTGCCCAATTGAAAGCAACAGAAGGAAAGGGCAGCAGCATAAGAAAGCCATAAAATTGCTGTGAGAAATTATAATTGTAGTTACTATGCCTCAAACTTGTTGGCTTCAAATAAGTATCAAAACTATAACTAGGCAAGGTCTCCCCTGGGGAGTCAGCCCAGCCTGGTAGACTCAGCCTAGGTAGGTCCAGTCCCCTCCTCCCTACACCAAGGCTGAGCAAATTGTCCCAGCATAAGCTCCAGCTCCAAAAAGCCAGCCCATGCACCAAGGACAGGTCCCGGTTCCACTGCCTGCGGGCCTCCCAAACAGTTCAAGCTAATCAACTGTTCCATTTATCCAGAGGGCCCGGTCCAGTTCCATGGGGGCTCCTCAGCCATTGGTTCACAGTTCATGCGTTTCCACTAGCTTGGCTATTTGTCCCTGTGCTTTTTCCAATCATGGTCTCAATATCTCTCGCTCATACAATCCCTCCTCTCTCTTGCCAATTGGGCTGAGGGTGGGAGGAGGACGGGGAATTGGTGGCTGATATGTGAAATTAAGTTAATTATTATATATATATATATATATATATATATATATATATATATATATATAAACTATAACTAATCAATGCATTATCTTTCATGATATAGAATGGAAACAAATCTGTATAGTAGCAAAAGAAGCAAGCAGGTACCAGGTACCATAGTTGTAAAACTGAGTAAGAAATAAAAAACTATCCAAGTGCAATGTTACACGTCTTTAATCCCAACACTTCGGAGGCAGAGGCATGTGGATTTGTGAGTTTGAGCCTAGCCTGGTCTACATAGCCAGTACCAGGACAGCCAGGGTTACATACAGAGATCTTCTATAAAAAAATAAAAGAACCCAAATAATAATAATGATGATGATGATAACATTAATAAAAGATAAACTAAAGTATCACTATGGTGTTAAAAATATGTGGAAAAAGCTACCTAAAAAGTTCAAATACAGATGTGTCATTCCATATATTTGTTATGCTTCTTACATTATGTCCTGTTAAGAAGACATATTTTAAACTAAAAAAAAAATCTTATATACAAAAGTATAACTTTATGTTAATTCTCATCTACTGAAAGGATACTCTTCTCTGGTGATGGTTGAGCCAAGCACTGATCTATGGTCATGGTGATATGTCATTAGGCATCATTTGTTGCTGTGTTTCTTTAGCAGTATAATAGTAGTATGATTTCCTCTAGAACCATGGCCTGTCTAATCTCAGATTATTGGATATTTTAGCACAGACATTCATTGGTTCCATATCATGGAGTGGGCCTTAAATCCCATCAAAATGGGATTGGTTACTCCCATATCATAATTTGGGTGAGGGATGTTATATCTCTAAAAATGAGAACAATTAAGGGGAAAAAGCTTCAAAGAATTTCATCTCTAAATCTCTCCCTCTCAGATTAAAATTACATGTAGGACAACAAAAATCCCATACATAAAACTTATGCCTATGATCATGTTTATAGAAATTCTGAATTTGCAAAGATATAAGTAGTTTCTGCAGTTCAGACTTAGTAACTGCAGGAAGAAAGATGTAAGAAGGCCATGGTACTCATATCACCTCCCACTCTTTTGTGATACCTCAAGTATAATTATAGTGCACTCAGCACTATTTCTAATAGTCATTTAAAAACTATGTTATTCATATCAACTTTAAACAAAATGTGAAAATATAAAGCAAATAGTGAATGAAAGCTACATACTATTATAAAGAATAAAAGAATTATTAGGGAAATTTATATGAAGAATTGGGAAGGACATTTCTCTTGTAGTACTACATAACAATAATGACATAATGAAAATTTACTTTGCTGTGTGAAAAGGTGTACATGGTGCTAATCAGGGAAAAAACTACCACCAAAGCATCTATGCATTTTGGTACAAACAAGGTTTAGGTTAAAAATCAAGTTAGAATAGTCTATAAGTTGTAGGTAGGTCAGAATTAATGGTGTAAGAATATAAACTATTTTTAGAAAAAATAGTTCCTTGAATAAAAGATTGCAAAAAATGCTGAAAGAGATTTAGAAATGTACTTAAATTTTTCCTAGAAAATCAATAGATGTAAAAGATCCAAGTAGAAAGTAACCCTCTACTCTGTGCCTGAATGTCTAGAGACAGGATGCTAGGGGCTGGGGATAACTGTGTGTGTGTGTGTGTGTGTGTGTGTGTGTGTATGTGTGTGTGTGTGTATACATATTTATATATGCACTACTAGAGATTCAAAGATTTAAAAAATACTGAAAATATTTTTTTTGGTATTTCTTTGACTATGTCAGCCTGAAGATTGTTGTACTTAGTATGATTTGCATCAGTCTTATGTGATGCTTGGCTTATCTTCGTAAATCATTTTCCCATACATTATCTGAACAAGTTTAGCCATATTCAAGATTGATTTTATTTTCAGAAAGTACGTACGTGATGATAATTCTTTATACAAATTTTTACATAAAAAGCAGAAAAAATTTACAAATAATTTATTGCATTTTCACCATGGAAATAGTTATCAACTGACAACAAGTTCTGCAAAAACTAATAGCTTTTAAAAAACAACCTATTATAAGGATGGTTATATTACTAGAGATCAAATAAGATACAGTAATGCATTATGTTAATTGGTTTTAGAAACTTTACCATTCATACTACAGGCAAAAGAACCTAGCATGAGAAGCTTCCAGGAGAAAAATAGTAACATAAAAACAGTGAAAGAAAATATCCTTTAGACACTAAAAATGGTAATAAATGACCACGGGAAAGCTTCCTTTATTTAAACACCTCTTAGCACATTCCTCTTTTTTTTTTTCCAGTAAAGTGTGAATATATTTAATCCATTTTTGTGAAAGCAACTTTATTTAGTTAGCTGTTTACCTTTCTGTGAAGCCTCATTACCCATAAAAACAAAGAATGAAGTTGATTAATGTACCCTAAGTGTGATGTTCAAATTGTAATTTTCATATACATAAATGGATGCTTCTGCAGTATTTTGTTGGGTAATTTACAGAGTTACCACAGTCCAAACCACTAATCAGTTCCTCTTTATGATGACAGCTGCAGAGGATTCTTTTAGAATGCTAATTTTCATTAGTGTCTTCCCTTCCTGTGCACTGGGGGCCTGCCTTAGGAGAGATTTCATCACGGCAAACTCAAGTTGGAGGGGAAAGACGTTCCAGCTATTCATTCCTTTGCTAAGGGTTCACAAAAAGAGTCTCAAACAAAAAAGAAAAACAAAAACAAATTAGATTTCAAACATGTGGAATGCATATAAGTAATATACATGACATTTAGAAGTACATGATTAAAAAAAAGTTTAACTTTTACAGTTCATATTCACTGAAGTTGATATACATTAAAAAAGAAAAATGCTGAATTAGAAGAAGTGAGGACATCTGTTAGTTTCAGAGGATCAAAGTAAATATTCTTCATTAATAAAAATATTTTCATTCATCATATTATAGCAACTTTCTGTCAAATAAGTATATTTTTCTATATTTGCATAGATTACCATTAATAATTTCTGGCTTTTCAACTAAATAATTTGTCGTAGAATATCATTTTAAGGTGTGTTTCTTTTGTTTATGTTGCATTATGTGGTGAGGCTGTGTTACTTTTCCTGTTTAAAAACACCTGATAGTCTAATAAAGTGCTGAATGGCCAATGGTGAGGCAGGAGAGAGAAATAGGCAGGGCTGGCAGGAAGAGAGGAGAAATAAAAGGAGAAATCTGGGAGGTGAGAAGAAAACAGAACAAGAACAAAGGGAGGAGGATGTCAGGGGCCAGCCACTCAGCTACACAGCCAGCCATGGAGTGAGAGTTGAAGTGAGATATACAGAAGTAAAAAAAGGTAGAAGCTCAGAGGCAAAAGGTAGATGGAATAATTTAAGTTAAAAAAAAAAAAGCAAGAAAAGCCAAGCTAAGGCCAAGTAGTTATAATTAAAAATAAGCCTCTGTGTGTGATTTTTTTTTAGGGAGATGGGTGGCAGGTTCCTCAAAAAGAGACAAAAAGCATAAAAATAGCAAAATAACAACAACAATAATTTTATTAAGAGACAATAAGACCAAAAACCCTTTACTTTTACTGAATGTATCTTAGGTTCTGTGGTGTCTAAAATTTATGTGAAACCAGACAGGATCTAGAGTCATGTAGTAGGCAAATGTCAGGGCATGTCTGTGAGGTGAGAAGAGCAATCCTGAGTGTGGACAGCACCACTGTACCAGCTAGGGGTCAGAATGAAGAAGAACGTGGCAGCCATCTGAGGATGGTATTCACTTCTGAGGCCTGATGGCAGACACAGGATGGCCAGGGCTTCACCTCCTGCTAGATCATACCCTCAGACTTTGCACTGAAATATAACCTCCCCCATTTCATAAGGTCTTTTGCTACAGCAACATGTGTAGTAACTACTACACATGTCAAAAGCACCAACCATCTAAGGAAGAACAGCACAAATTCTATTCTACCTGAAAAAGAGAAATCGAAGAAAGTAAGTTTTGGAGGGAATATGCCAAGCATCATTCAGCAGATCCACACTTGGAGCCAAGCAGTCTGGAGTTACTTCCTGAATCATCATCAGATATTTATATTAGGTTTGCAGAAAAAAAGCATATAATTCAAAGCAGGCTTGGCAAGTGGATTAATATATTGTCTTACCATATATGATAAATAAAACTTAGACCTGGATTTCTAATTTCCTGCTTAAGCATGTCTGATAGAATTGCTTCCATTTCTCACACCGACTCCCACTTTGCCTGAATAGCAGCATCAGTTTCTGTTAATTTGGATTTTTCATGCTTCAATGATAGCATTAATGTTTTATTCCAGTGCAAATGCTGTCTCCAATCAAAAGGTCTAAATATATTAATGTTCTGCTTCTTTGAATAAGTATGAGGAGATAAGAGGAATTACACTGTCTGAAAAATTATTTTTTGTAAAAGCTAGATACATTTTTCTAAAAACTTCTGATATCAAGGAAACTTTTAATGATTTTATTCCTCCTCTAAGAATTGAATATTTTTATTCATAATATTAAAGTAGTAGTCTTCGGTAAACAACCTTGATCTTTCCATAGTAATAAATACAAGAAATAGATAAATACAATTACAATATTATTAAATATGTATCCTTCTATCGTTTCTCCCTTATTTTCAGAAAACTAGGGTTATTAAAACATATGGATTACATTATCATGCAAAATTGGATAATTTCACCAAGATTTGTAACATTAAATAAAATACTAACTGTCAATCAGTATCAGTTTTCTTATCAACCATTTTCCCCCCAGTTTTCCTCTGATGAAGCAGCCATTCTCTACCACCCATTCTCTTGACTTTCTGTGTCATCGATATCATTTTTGCTACTGAAAAAGCCTTCAGGAATACTGCCAAGCTCTCACTTCTCTTTCCTTGACGGCACGCCACTTTATTATCATTTTTCTGTCAGCGTTCAAAAATTCCCTCTTAGTTAAAATATAAATTGATTTGAAAATCTGTACTTGAAATGATAATGGAGTCCGCAGAAAATTACACTTTGTCGATCATGATGGGGATTATGAGGATACACGTATCAGTAACTCTAGCTTCACTTTGCATTTTGGGAAAAGTCCTTAGAGAAAAGTCGTTCTGACATTCCTCCTTATGAATTGTTGGTTGGAGGAAGCCCCAGGGGCTCCCAAAACAATATGGTTACTGTTCTTGGTTGCCTACTAGAACTAGAGGGAAAATAACTTATCATTGGTCAAGACGCCACACAATGTAATTACTGAACATGGAGAAATCAAGCTGGGGCTGATCTGGAAGCTTCCTTCTTTCTGGGCAGCATTCACAGTGCTGGAAGATAGTCTATTGGAATTTAGTGGTTGCCAGGTGTCATTTCTTAGTAATGTAGCCGCTGATACTGCTATGCTCCGGTAAATAAAACTCTTTAATTATACAACCAACTCTAGTTATTCACAATGGGTTTTAAAAGCGAGCTGCTGCTGAGGACCATGTCTGCTTCTGTAGTTCTGCTTCAGCCTGGGACTGTTAACAAAGTCCATGGCCCATGTTGCCACACGGGGTCATAGGAACCATGCATGTTGAAATCCCAGAGGATCATGCTGAGGCATCGGTCCCTCATTGTCCCTGGGATGGCTGGCTCTGACCCTCATTGGACTGGGCAGCAGGAGAACTTACCTGGCTTCCTGTGAGTGTGCCCTGCCCCCCACTTGGGAGCGATGGCCCCGCCTCTCGCCAAGGGTGTGAGAGTGCTGCTCGCCTTCCCGCCTTCCCTGCACGCCATGGGCCTAGGAGAGCTAGTGCCATACCTCGTTTGAGGGAGTTGAGCCCAGAGGCCTGGATCGACCAGCTTAGCTACCACCTAGACCCACATCCTTCACCTTGTGTTGCCTCCCCCTAACAGCTACCACATTTATGACCTGCAGGAGTGCATGAAATGCATTGGTCCCGTGGAACAACAACCTCAGGATCTCCGTGACTGAGGCAAAAGCAGGATGTCCAAGATGAGTTTCAGTGAGGGTCCAGTGATGACGGTGTGCCAGAGGCCTTGAACCAGACCAATGACTCATTGAAATGAGCATTATGTGGGTGGTGTTGATTGGACAAAAGGGTATACTGCATGACACACCCGCAGCTCCCAATGCCACTAGGGTGAATGAAGAGGTGTTGGGAGGACAGAGGAGCAAGGTGTGTTTTGTTGTTGTTACTGTTTGTTTGTTTGGTTTTGTTTTTAATTGGGGGCAGGGAGTGGGCCACACGTTGCAGTGGTGAGGGACTGATATGGAGTGGCTGGGATGCTAGCGGGATTGCGGTGCATAATGTGAAATTCTCAAAGAATTAATAAAGAATCATGTTTCTTTTCTGTTTTTTTTTTTTTTCTTAAGAAGACAAAATGGGACACATACTAGTTGGGAAATATTATTATTATTAGGGCATTAACTATATTAGTAAAATATGTATTAAAATACATTGTCGGGCAAATTGTTGAAATTCCAAGTGTTGTTTATGGATAAGGAAAGAATGAAATTAGAAAGGTAAAAGGAAAGACATCAAAACAGTCCTAAAATGATTTCCACTAGTTTATAGTGTTATTTTATTATCTTCTCTCTTCATTTACATAGTATATGCCCATCACATAAGTAGGTCTGGGTGATTTAGTTTATAGAGAAACAGTGGGAAAAACAGATTTAAGAAATCATAGTTTTATAATAGCACTCTAGATATCCATGAAAATCATAAAACTAGGTCAATTTTATCAGGAATGTGTAGTGGGTAGCCATTCCAGCTTTGATCTGGAAGTTCCAACCCCCATTGAGACTTTGGCAACTGTCATGCCTATAAGGCGGGGCCAAGGGAGGCGCCTGGAGACCTGAGATCTGGATGGGCTGTGCTCTCTCGGTTCCGGGACCCTGGATGGTGGAGGTGGGCCAAGCAGAGCTCCAGAGAACACCACTGGAATGCGATACACCTTCCCCAGAGCCCGCGACCTACCTATCCCTTAATTTGTAAGTTACGCCATTAAATAAATCTCCTTTTAACTACGTGGAGTGGCTTTAATAATTTCACCAATAGGAATGTTTTAACATACATGTTCCTTAGCACAAGTTATTCCTTGTGATTACTTTTTTGACATTCTTCTTTTATTTTTGAGATTATATTATGATTATTTCATTTCTCTCTTCACTTTCCTTCCTCCAAACCATCTCACATACTTCTCCTCTCTTTTAAATTCAAATTTCAAATTCAAATGAATTTTTTCATTAACTGATGTTACATGCATATATGTATATGCATGTATGCACAAATTCCTAAACACAAACGGCTCCTTTTGTAAAATGTTAGTTGTATGTAATTTTTCAGGGTTGATCATTTGATTTTGATAACCAATTGATATGCTCTTCTCTGGAAAAGATAGTTTCTTCCCCTCTAAACATTCCTCAGCTGCCTGCACTCCTCTGTGTGGGGTTGAGGTCTCCTGGGCTTTTCTCTGTCCACTTTGGTATGTCTATTATTGTCCTTGTTCATCTCATGCTTAAACAATCATGGTCACAATTTACAGGTGTAGCTTCTGACATTACTAAAAAGCATGACCTGATAGCAAACTCCCTGATCAGCTGCATCTTACAATCTCTCTGCCCCTTTTCCTCAATGTTTGCTGAGCTTTAGGTGCTGAAGTTATTTTGTGGATGTACCCATGGGACTGAGGTCTATTACACTCCATTTTGACTGGCTGTGGTTTTCTGTGATACCCTCTATTTGTTGCAAAAAGATTTCTTGATGAGGAGTGTGGACTAAAATTGTGTGTAGGTATATAAGGACAAATATAGAGTTAGGGATTGGGGAAGTGGCTGTCTTGGGTTCTTTTCCAGGGTCCATGACTTCACTATCATTGAGTAGCTGACTAGGTTTCCAGTACCAGGCATGATTACCCTCTTATTGAGCTAGTGTTAAGTCCAATTAGAAAGATGTTACTTACTACCAAGTATGCATGCCATAAATATACCCTTACCATTACTGTGGCATGCTGGTTATTGTTGTGGCTCATACTGCTTACTTGACTCCTTTGGAAACATTCATGGCACCTTTGGGTACTATGAAAATTTGTCTTCAGGGTGATGGCAGTTAGGCTAGTCCCAGCTCATAGGCTTTTAGGTCCTGTGTGTAAAGTACATGGTTTGTTCAGCAATAGGACCTTACCTTCCACCTCTGAGAGAAAACCAAGGACAATAGTAATACTCCATGTTTGGAGAGTCTTTTGGATAACTCCAAATAACAACTGAAAAGAGACATTTACATGTCTGGTTTTAGTGTTTTTTGTTAAGTAGAATTTGGCTCTTGGAGGGAACATTGTTAACTCTAATGAGAAAAATTTTGTTTAAATAGTATATGTATATTTTATACATATTCACTTGTGTTGTAGTTTTTTTAGATAGAAAATTATATGATTCGTTAAGACTTTTTCAGACATCTTTATAGTTATTTTACCTACCTCCTCCTCCTCCTAGATTTATCTCCCTCCCCATCCCTAAATAAAGCCTTCTCCCTCATGTTTCTTTTCCCTTATCAGATGACTTGCACCATTTCCCTCTCTATTTCTCTCCTGCCCTGGACCCTGACAAAGGTCATGTTTTACTTCCTTGGTTTCTGTAGTAATCCAGCATGTATACTTTTCAATGAGTTTCACGATAAGTTGTAAATTGTGCCAAGTTTATTTTTAGAATGAGAGATGTACATCATTGGTAATCTGAAGGAGAGAACGCTCTACCCGAGGGGAATTTCTTTATACATCTCATACAGTATTCTAATATCACACAGAATATTTATCCTGCATAAAACTCTTATACAAGAGTAATACTAACTCATTTAAAAATGTACTTCTAAATTCTCTATTTACCTCAGCCAAGAAATGTTTTTTTCAATATAAACTGTATAAATTTATTCTAAGAATTTTGAATAAATATTTGTTTCTAGATACCCTTTCTGATCTTTCTCTTTCTCAACTGTTGAAATAATTTTGTAATCTTTATACTGGGATTGTGAAATCAGAGAGCAATATACATATAAATGTTAGGAATCTTGACTGAAATATACAAGATGCTAGATATAATTACTAACAATACTACCAGTAAATATTTTGGTTAGTAATTCAAATCTCATCTTCTCCAAAGTTTTACCTTCTCAGCCTTCAAACATCTGAGGTTAATCATGTTTTTCCTTGCATATACATGTACAATCACATTTTCTTTTAAGTGAAAAACAACAGGAAAAAATATTGTCTACAATTTTATGAAACTTAACTACAATTTATATATAAACATGAATATTTATATATTTTATATATGCATAATTCTCCAGGAATATAAAACTATACAAACCCAAAAAAGCACTATGTATATTTGGTATAGGGTTTTTCACAGCTGCTCGTAAAATCATATCCCCAATGGCAATACCACTTGTGGTACTTGGTTATTAATAATTCACCAATATTGATCTGTGTCTGTAACTGTCAGAAACACAATATAGAGAACTCTTTGATCAGATTATCTTGTGAGGTCACATGTGTATTTGAGTCCTGAGATAAACATATTTCACAATTATTTTATTTTATTTCTATTTATTACATCTAGGGTATTGTTTAAGTATTTATAAAATTACTCAGCTAGGTCTATTTCTTGCAGAGATTGTCTTAATTCTCTTCAAATTTTACTGAAAGTTTATGGGTTCTGTTAATGTTAATAACCAAAGATATAAAAGCAATGCTCTAAAATAATAGAATTTCAAAATGTTTCTTATTTATAATTTTTAAGTGGCAAGGTAATTGAGTAGGGTAATGTAAAATTTGTTTCTATTACTCTTTAATGTGGTCAGAGGAAAATAATATGGTATAGAGTTATTATGTATATATTACTGTATTTATGTTTTATATAAATATATCCATACACAATTTTAAATATACGATTTATATTACATAATATGCTATTCTTTATATATTATTTATGCCTTTAGTTTTTATTTCGTGAATTAAAGTGACTATCTTCCTTCAGAGTAGAAGTTATAGAAAACTAAAATGAAGAATGAGTTAGAAATAATCAATGATATATAACATGGCCCCATGACACACACCAAAAAGTATTTATAACACAATTGAGGAAAACAAACAAACAAACAAAAAGACTCAGCTACAGATTTGGTGGGTTTTGTTCATTTTTTTTTTGTTTTATTTTCATATTTTTTTAAGCAAAGGGATTTTATGTAGGAACAAATGATGGGAGATGCTGAGGCTCTACTTACAGAAAGGAAGGAAAAAGGTGGAAAGAAAACAACTTATATATAATCCTCAGAGTTTACACGTTTATTTAAATCACCATTTTTTTTTCTTGTAGAAGACACATGTGGTCTCTTTAGATTAGCTGTAGTGACACACGCAAGAAGATATACACACCCTTAGCAAAATCCGCGCCAGAATGGAGCGGCCCTGTAAGAACTTAAGCATCTCATTTATTATGATGATTTATTATTCACCGAGTGCCAGTGCAGTGCTGGCTCCAAGAAGGGGAAAACACACTTGTGTTTCAGATATTAAAATACGGATATAGATGGAAGGAAAAACTGTTGTGAATCTGTTACCAACAATATATAGCTTTTCTATAGAAATATATAGTAGAGAAAATACAATCAAGCCCCTAAAGATGAAATGATTAAAAGCATGGAATAAGGAAACTAAAATAACAAAATAAACAGAAAGCACATGCGAGGAATCACAGCTAAGGCTCATTTTCTGGTGTAATTTGAATAGTAGTTGTGTAGAACATATGAAGACAAGTAAATTAAGTCCTTTCTCCTTCTTCTAAATTGTATTCAATGAATTAACCTTCTAACCAACTGAATGTATACTGACTGTATCCTCTTCTTAAAAACTTAAAGGTCTTAAGTCAACACTTATTCTTAGAATATTCTCTTCGATCGAAGCATTGAATAATCCACTTGGAATTATCCATAACTTAGTGTATATACTATCACAGGCAAATGTACACATATATTCTATAAAAAAACACTGAACTTTAGACAACTTATATTAGAGAATTGTTATTCACTTATTGTCATAGTTTATATGCTAGAAGACTAGGAATAAAAACCAAGTGATAAAATTAATCTAGCATTCACAAGAACCCTAGTTAAATTTTTGTGCCCTCTTGCCATAAAATTACATAAAAATATATACTGTAACAAGATCATTTAGTAAACTATAGACAGTTTCCACAGTTTTTTTTTTAAACATTTTAATTTTTTTTGTAACTCCAGCATATATAACTTAATTCTAACCTGTCAGGTGCCACATCTAGTGGCAAATGCTTGGTGGGCATTTTGCACTGAAGCTTTATTGCAATATAAAGTACTATTTAGTTTTGTCATTTAATACACAAGGAGAATGAGGTATGATGAATTTGAAAGTTTTTTATATTTACAGAGAAAATATAAACCAAGATTCAGTGCCGTACACCCAGATATGTTCTTTATTTTTATTATTTTTATTCTCTATTTTCACGAAATGATTTCTAAAGTTTAAAAAATGTAGGAAAAATGTTAATGTGAGAAAAACTTGTATATACCCAGCAGTTAATCATTATTAACTGTTTCAACTTTAAATTTTATTCAGATGAGATAATACACTAGTAGGTATAAATATATTTACAAATAGTTAATATAGTATCAGTCTTACTATCGATCATCTTATATGGCCTTCTGTTTAGATGTAATCACTATCAGGTACCACTATTCACCATTTCATCTCTTCTACATGCATAGCACATTGTTTTTCTGATGTTTTTACTGTTGTTCTGGCTAATTTCATGTCACCTTGACCCACAAACTGGAGCTTTCTGAAAGGAGAGAACCTCAATTGATAAAATGCATCTATAAGATCCAGGTGAAAGGCATTTTCATAGTTAATTATTAATGGGTGAGGACCCAGCCAATTGTGGGTAGTTCTATCCCTGGGCTGGTGGCCCTAGCTTCTATAAAAAAACAGGCTTAGCAAGTCAGGGGAAGCAAGCCAGTAAGCAGCACCCATCCATGGCCTTTTCATCAACTCCTGCCTCCTGGTTGGTGACCTGTCCTGAATTCCTTCAATAATGAACAGCAACATGGAATTGTAAGCCAAATAAAGCATTTTGTTTCCAAGTTGCTGTTTGGTCATGGTGTTTAGTAGCACCCATAGAAACCCTAATTAAGATAACTATGTTTGCCACTGAACCCAACATTGACTTTTCTTAGAGCTATTCTTAAAAGTCTTAGCATTTGCAGAAATTGAAGGATTCTCCAGGGAAGTGATAAGAAAAAAAATACATCTTAGGTTATCAAACAAAATTCCAGTACCAGGTATGAATTACCTCCTTTTAAGTTGTTAGTCAGAGTATTTTTTAGAAACTCTGACAAAATATGCACTATAATCATTGCTCTTGGTTGCCTACAAGAACTTACTGGCGCCGGGCGGTGGTGGCGCACGCCTTTAATCCCAGCACTCGGGAGGCAGAGCCAGGCGGATCTCTGTGAGATCGAGGCCAGCCTGGGCTACCAAGTGAGTCCCAGGAAAGGCGCAAAGCTACACAGAGAAACCCTGTCTCGAAAAACCAAAAAAAAAAAAAAAAAGAACTTACTGGCAATAGAAAATTCTTAAAGGCACATTTTGGTCAGAGGACATGGAAAAATCAAGTTGGAACCAACCTGGGAGTTCCTTTCTTGTGGACTAGATTTTAGAGTCCCTGAACATGCTATAAAGGCTGCTGAGCGAAGAAAAAAATCATCAATGCTTTTATCCAGCTCTGACCCTTAATTTCTACAATAATTTCCTGAAAAGATATGCCAATTGGTGAAACAGTGGCATGAATGTTATGTGGATAACAAACCTGTTATTAGTATTATTAGTATTATTTGTTGTATTTGAGGTCTACTTCCCAGGCTAAATCTCATGCCTTGGACTCTAAACCTGTCCTGGAACCCATAGCTAACACTGTCATAAGTCCTAAGTGAAAACATTTTACTTTGATAAAAGGATGTAATTTCAAATGTCCTTTT
This sequence comes from Peromyscus eremicus, assembly GCF_949786415.1. Lineage (NCBI taxonomy): Eukaryota > Metazoa > Chordata > Mammalia > Rodentia > Cricetidae > Peromyscus > Peromyscus eremicus. The sequence goes on along the minus strand of NC_081425.1, from coordinate 37,319,390 downwards.
ATCCTTATATCCATATATTAGTGCTGATCTTAACCTTCATTAGAAAGAAACATTGCAGTGGGTGGTGGTTAATACACAGCCTCACAAGTGGTCAACGTGCAGAGAAGAACTGATTATGGAGTGCTTAGTCTCAAACTGAAATTCCATCTGCTCATGTGATTCCTATCCCAAAGATTTAGAGAACATCACAGTAGGGCCATCTGGAAATTTGTAAGAGCCAGAGATCAGTGATAACTGGTACAAAACAGTGCCTTCTGCGCATGATAGGGCTATTACACTACATTACCTATAGTAGAAGTTCGTAACCTCCATAAGATCTTCACAAAATCAAGCCAATTAATATCTAGCATGCATGGGAAGTTAAAAGGATGACACATCTTTATCTGAGGAGCTATGGAAAGCTGATGGTTACCGGGGAAGGAAGAGCCATTTTTCTTCTTGAGTGTGGCCGCTTGTAGGTTTCCCATGCTCCAGGGAATGGCCTCATACCTATAAATATACAGGTGTCAGTCATTGGATTGAGTAAGCTAAAAATGACATGAAGTTGGAATAGGGAGGTGTTTGCGTGTGTGAGGAGTCCTAGCAGAGTTGAAGAGGTGAGGGGAAGTGGAAATGATCAAAATACAATGTGTAAGTCTATGAAGTTATGAAAGAATAAAGTAAAATTATCATTAAATAGAATGTCGTAATAGTTTATACCACACTAGCCCTATTCTTCACATTAATGATTTCAGTAGAGACAATGAACAGGTTATTCCTTTTAATAAAGTAAATTTTGGGGATTTTGTGATATTTTCCATTCTGAAAATATCACTAAATATGTTTATCTCTTTTTAAAATATATAACTTAATAGAAAGGAAAAGTCATGATAAATTCTGCTTTATGTTCTACCACAATATGCAATAGTACATGCATATATTAAGCCTACATGAAATGAGTTATTCCACATATTCTCTCAAAACTGATAAAGATAGATGGGTTTGGCCTATAGTTATAGCACTTAGGAGACAGCAGGATGATAAAAGTTTTAGCCGCTTTGGGATGCATTGTGAGAACATCTATCAAAAAATAAATAGATAAATAAATAATCAAATATACTATTATTAATAAAAATCAGACAAAGACTGATAACTTATGTTCTCTTACCATTATTGAAGAGAGAATTTAATTGAAAATGTATCTTCAGAAAGCAGGAAACAAAAACCACGGCTATATAATTATGTAAAGCAAATAGCATGATGTTCAAAATACAATTGTTCTCTTTTCAACATTTCTCTTGTTTAATAATGATATTATTCTGTCTTGTATTTCAGTGCTTTGATAGGTAGAGCCATTTATGCAAGTTTTCCATAGCTAAGATGTCATCTTCCTTGTTGGGTACCTAAAGCAACATCTTACAAATGACAGTAATACTCGTATTTACAGAATTTCTTAAGTGGTAGTTCTATATCCTTTCCACTATTGATAGTTTAAAAGTGGATTGAGTATGTTCAGCACTAAAACATTTGACCTTCTGTGATTATCAGGCTACCTCCCAGGAGATTTTAATATAGTTATCTCTAAAAGTGACCAAGGCACGGCAAGCCACCATGTACAAAACAGGAGTCTCATAAAGCGTTATATAATAACACAGTGTTAAATGATCTTCAAAAGGGTATAAAGCACAGTGCTACACAGATTTAACTTCAGTTTGAAGAGACCTCACTTGCAATTTTGCATTTAAAGGATATCTATGACATGTATTCAGTGATACAAAACCATGGACCACACTGTTATAAAACTTACATTTCTCAATCTACATATAGAAATTTTCTAAGAACATCAAGCCTCATTTTTCTTTCAACACAAACAGGAATAATGCTACTTGCCACTTCCTTCATAAGGAATATCATGAGGATTCATGGGATCATTAAACAAAGGATTTCCAAATGCTTAATTAAGTCTCTGGCAAGAACTCAGATCTTCATTCATCTTTTCAGATCAGTAGAGAATATTCTGATCACAAAGAGTTAATACAGCTGATCAATTTTCTTCTTTCCACCTAAAAAGTCTAACTTTTGTGTGTATATGTAAAGAAAACTATAGTGCTTTATAACTTTACTACAGCAGAATGAATACACTTTTTAATTTAAATTAAAATGTTTTAAACAATTTTATTAGCAGTACCTATTAGAAAACATCAGAATTGTATTTTTTTTTTTACTTTCTCTCATCTTATTGATCACAAAATGAAATTTTAGAAGGTTAAAGTAACAAATCTCTGTCTCTGTCTCTGTCTCTCTCTGGTTTTTTGACAAAGGGTTTCTCTGTGTAGCCTTGGATGTCTTGGAACTCACTCTGTATACCAAGCTGGCCTCGAACTCACAGAGATCCAGCTGCCTCTGTCTCCCAAGTGCTGGGATTAAAGGTGTGCACCACCATGGACTGCTGGGGTATGTCTTTCTGTATGCTATGAATATATGTTGATCTCATTGGTTAATAAATAAGCTGCTTTGGCCTATGGCAAGGCAGCTTAGAGGCAGGTAGGAAATCCAAGGAGAGAGACAGGAAAGAGAAAGGCAGAGTCTGAAAAGATGCCAGCCTGACACCCAAGGAGCAACATGCCAGCAGACGGATAAAATCATGGAACATGTGGCAAAACATAGATGAACAGAAATGGGTTAATTTAATATATAAGAGCTAGCTAGCAAGAGGACTGCCATAGGCCATACAGTTTGTAAATAATATTAAGTGTCTGAGTGATTATTTCATAAATGGCTGTGGGACCATGTGGCTGGGTGGGTCCAGAGAAAACTTTCGACTACAGTGGACCTGGTGAATTCTTAAACTGTTAATCTCTAGTCAAGTATGTAGCAAAATATTAAGTGAATTTCTAATATTCTACAATTCGAATTTATGAGCTATCATACTTTAACCAAACATATAGTTAATTTATAAAGTTCATGTACAACTGTGTGACCCCTTTTCCACTTCGATAAAATTCATGATAGTTTTTCACTTAGAACCTTACAGTATGAACCAGATACAAATTAAAAGAAAAACAATATCCAGAAAAGTTCATTTTCTTGTATATTCAAAGATCAATGATTATTCTCAAAAGGATTTGAACATTTTTAAAATTAAAGCATGTAGTTGTCATCACATCTTTACTTAAGCATCTTTAGTATTTTTCTTACTTTATACAATATTTTTCTGTAATTCATGACCATTATGTCATTACTAAAACAAAGTATAAATATATGCTGGTTTAGCAACAACAGCAATAGAATGGCATGTTAAACAAAATCATGTTAATATCTACCTTCTATACCCACAAAGTATTAATTAAACAGTCTTTTGTTTTCTTGTCTGTTATATAGCTGTTTCCAATTATTCACAGAGACTCATTTTTTCAGATCCATAGTAAAAACATCAAGCAAGAAAATGAGCAGACTAGGCTTTCCACTCAAAAAGACAAAGTCAACCCTTTGGAACTGTGTCAAGTACTCTTCCTACATTTTTTTTTAAACTTAACCAAAACTTTGGCTTCAATATAGGACATCATAGCATCATCACTAAGACCAAGTCCCAGTTAGTAATTATATCACTTATTGTTGTGTGGTAAATGTCCATTGTCCTCACCTAGCACTTATCTCTAGTGTCTAAGAGAGTGTCTATTAAATTATAGGTATTGCACATTTATTAAGATAATGGACAGCCGGGCGGTGGTGGCGCACGCCTTTAATCCCAGCACTCGGGAGGCAGAGCCAGGCGGATCTCTGTGAGTTCGAGGCCAGCCTGGGCTACCAAGTGAGTTCCAGGAAAGGCGCAAAGCTACACAGAGAAACCCTGTCTCGAAAAACCAAAAAAAAAAAAAAAAAAAAAGATAATGGACAGGCTAAATTTTTCACCTAGCACCTTACTTCTTAATTTTATCACCTGTTGTTTGAATGTTAAGTGGTCTTTTAATTAAAAACCTGGTACCATATATTGGGGTGAAAGCTGAAAGATCAGAGAAGGAGAGCAAGCCACAGCCACGACCTATTACCTCACCAACTCCACAAATCCTCTGACTCAAATCCTCTGAGACTTCACCCAAAAGTGTCCCAGCTGAACTGCTTTAGTTTCTGTTTCCTCATGCCTTACATACCTTTCTCTGCCCTGCCCTCACTTCCTGGGATTAAAGGCATGTGTGCTTCCCAGTATTGGAATTAAAGGTGTGTGCCACCACTGTCTGGCTGTTTCCAGTCTGGCTTTGAACTCACAGAGATAGGATTAAGGTTATGTGCCACCATTGTCTGATATCTATGTCTAATCTAGTGGCTGGCTCTGTCCTCAGATCCTCTGGAAAGCTTTATTGGGGTACACAATATATCACCACAATTACCAAAATTTATAATCAACTCTAGTGACAACAAAAAAATTTAAAGTATTTTTGAGGAAAAGAGATATGAAGAGAATTGCAATGCATTGAATATCTATCACTAATGACTGCTCAATGGACTGAATGAACTGAGAGTGTAGCTCAATGGTAGAGCTGTTAGCTTGCACGAATAAGGCCCTAATCACTCCCCAGCACTGGAAAAATAGTGAATAAGTAGATACTTCTTTTGCTTTTTTATTATTGATTCTTGTTTATTGTCATTTAATTTGGGGAGTTTTCCCCTAATATTTTTCTAGATCTAAATAGTGTTTCTGACATCATAAGGAAACATTCTTCAGTAGTTTCCTATTTTTTTATGCAAGGAATTAAATTAGAGGTTACATTCAATATATATTTCACTATGTGTTGTTTTGTTCCAAATATGCTAATAATCCCAACCTTACACTTAGTTAGATAATACAATATCTTACATTTAAAATTATAAAATAATTTGCAAAAAGCATGCTATTTTAGTTATTTTTTCTATTGCTGGGAAGAGACTCCATGACTAAGGCAACTCATTTGAAAAAAAAAGCATTTAACTGGAGGCTTGCTTTCAGTTTCAGAGAGTTGGTCCATTATCATTATGGTGGGGAGCAGAAAGGCATGGCAGTGGACCAGTGACTGAGATCTTTACCTCCTGATCCACAGGCAGCAGGCAGAAGGAAAGACCCGAGACTGGCATAGGCTTTTGAAACCTCAAAGCCCACCGTAGTGAAATGCCTCTTCCACCAAGACCACACAGCCCCAAATAAGGCCACACCTATTCCAATAAGGCCACACCTCCTAATCCTTTCCAAATAGTTCTACCGACTGGGAAGAGACCAAGCATTCAAATATAATTAGTCTATGGGATGATTCAAATCTAAGTTTATAATAAAATGTAAATATGTTTAGAAATGTATATTAGTCAAAATATAACTTCTCTATATATCTAATCTCTGTTTTCTTCATTCCCATTAACAACAAACATATAGGGAGAGCTTTATGTGTCCACAGACTTTATAGAAAAATTTTGAAGTGAAGATTGTACTTCCCTCCAGAGAACCTTATAGAGATGAATAACTTAGAGTACATCTCTGATTTGCTATAACGTGATAAAGTGGAGTCAAAATTCTGGCTCCTGGAGAAAATACAGCCCTAAAGGATTGGGAACCAAGTGTTCCCAAAAGGTAGGATAATGCTTCCCAAAAGGCCATAAAAAAGAAACATCTTTCACCAAGGACTCTTTCTTTCTTAAGAAATGACATTATTGATCAACTGTTGCTACTTTCTGTGCACATCCACCATGTAATTTAACAATTATACACATTTGTAAGAAGCACAGTCAGTTTCTCATATGAGATTGTTGTTTTAATTTTTAAAAAGAAATTGTAATTACTGTTCAGTCATTCTTGGAAGGAGCTGGAAAAAACCGTTATAGAAAAGGAATGAGCCTTCTTTCTCCTCCTCTCTGGGTTATGTTTTCAAAGAAAAGAAGCTTTTTCATAATGCTACATGCTTGGTCTAAAGGCAAGTGACAGTTCTACACAAAAATCTCCACTTACTTTCCAAAAGCTCGGTTGAGGTGATCACTGGTGAACGGAAGCAGACAGACTCAGCGCACTTCATCTGATCCCATCCCAAACACTGTAGATGATTTTTGCCACAGTTGCTTTCTGGGTGAGAGAATGAGATGCATATTGCAAATCCACGTCATAGAAATTTACCGTGGAGGCTCAAAAGTGGGATCAGAGTGCAGCAGGGATGGATGTGAACTCTGTAATGCTCATCTCACCAAGGAAAAGTCTTTTTCCTTCAGCTGTGAACTGCTGACTCCTTGGAGTACTTAAGATTGCCTTTCATAATAGTAAGTACATATGTTTATGTCTCACCTTCATAGAAGAGATGCCTTAATAAATCTCTAGTACCATTTTTTTCTCAGTTCAAGATAGAACATCAGACCACTTTCTCTGTACTTTACAAGAAATGTATTCTATTAATTACCTTCGGCAAAATGAAAAACTAATTGAGTATTTATAACAGTAAAATGAGAAATTAATTGAGTATTTGTGTTATAAAACACACACACACACACACACACACACACACACACACACACACATATATACACCATTTTTTCACATGCCGTGCTGAACCATATTAATGATCAAATGTTCTTAGTAAGCCAGAGAGTGCTTGTATGAACATTTGTCATGTAAAATATTTAACAGATGTCTGAATTCAGTGTTTCTATTACTGGAGAGTCAGCCGTGATTTGGTGGATAGTATTCCATCAGGAGCCAGGAAACATACAGCCTAGTTTTTGGCTCCGCTACTGACAATTAAATAACAGCAAACAATTCCTGGATCATCTGTGCCTCGTTTAATTCACCTCCAAAACAGAAGGGAAGAATGTTTCCTCCCATAAGGTTTGATCAGGAATGGTAAGAGCAATTAAACAATTTGGACAGAATTTCAGATTCAGATTCAAAGTCAGGATGAGGTGAGGGTGGTCAGAAGCTCAGGTTCACATGGATGTAGATATTAGAAATCAAGGGGTAATCCACTCCTGAAACACTTTTTGGGCCAAACATACAGAACTGAATTGCGAAGAGAAACTGTGATCTGGTAGTTATCTCAGAGTGAGGATGGTCCCCTCAGTCTTCATCAGTGAGAGTGCTGGTGACCATTGATGATACCATAGCACACCAGGTGCTCAGACTCTTCACTAGCCCTGGAACAAGAGCTCTAGAATAATGGCTCAGAAAGTTTCGTAGGACCTTCCTACATTCTCCTGTGAAAGTTCAAGGTATTTACATACAGTTGCTATTAAGGAAAAGATAACAAGAAGAAGATGAAAAGGTAGAGAATCTTTAGTATGCATAATAATGTAAAGAATTGTAGTAATAAACTACTCAATGTGTCTAAACTAACAGTAAAGTTGATGATGGAATAAAGTGCTCTAACATACCCCATAACTTAATTTCTGCATGGAAATCTCAAGAATAAACTAGTTGAAATAATTTTCAATTCTGGTCTCTAATAAAAACCATCAGGCTAGAAAATACATACTTATATGTGTTCCAAACTCTAGGACAACTGAACAAGTATATACAGACATGTGTCATACATCTTGGTGTTTTGATAGTTGTGCTAATAATTTTTGTCTTTATTCAATCTAAAAGCTTACAATCTGGTACAAGCTACCAGTCTTAGGCAAAAACTACAATGTGACAGCTGAAAGAACACAAAACATCTCTTCTTTTTCTTACCAGAACATAATAATCAAATATGAAAAAAAAACTACTCCAGAAATACTTTAAATATTAACAGCTAAAGCAATGTTTATTGATCTACTAAAGAATAGAGCACAATTCAAAGTTTTTTTTTTCCTTACGTGACTCTATATTTTTTTCCTTGAAATGGATGTGTATGAACTCTTTAACCTCAACTCCTGGGGCTGTATACACAAACTAAATATTACCTTCAAACTCATGACATTAAACTCCTCAAAGGCAGCTCCTCTAATTATTGACTTTTTGTCATCAAAAGAGTTATTCCTTTTGATTAGAGTCCTAAGTGGCAACATGAACTCTACATCTGACATACATACCTTACACCATCACTTAGTCAACACAATATTAGTATCCTCATAGAAATGTCACCAAATATGCTTATATATCATACACTAATACAGAGTGTCAGATCAAAGCTGTGGATACTGGTTGAATAGTTTTCCATTTAAAATACCAAGCCACATTCATTCTTTATATGGCTGCTTAAGATTTCTACCTGGGTTTCTTTTTGTGTCCATCTCCCTACCAACAGCTAAAACAAATTAAAAACAAAACAAAACATCAAATTATTTGCATCAGAGAGCGCAAGCTTGAAAGGAAGGATACTGGGTGTCTATCTGACAGATTGCTGTGTGAAGTTTTCAAAAAAGGCGTCTTTCTCATTGCATTTAAGGCCTGTTGCATATGATGGAACCCATACCTGGTACCATTACTGGGGGAAGAACGTATAGTTCATAGGGCCTAGGACAGAACCTACTACTGCTATTCTACTAAAGCAACATAGTAAAAAATGTTTCATTGCAATCACCATAGACTAATGTATATATCAGAGGAGCTTAGGTTTTCAATAGATGGTTGGTTGAGATGCAGAGCATAAGTGACAATGGAATGCACAGCCCTAAATGGGATATCTATATCACACCCCTCCTTCCAAGGCTCAGGATTATCACAGAAGAGGGAATGGGAAAGTTCTAAGAGCCAGAGAAGTTAGATGACTGTTATGAAACTGTGCTGCCTGGCTATAACAGGGCAGTTGTACATGTGAGCTCATGATAGTTGAGATAGTCCACTGGAAAAAAAAAAAAAGAAGACCAAATTTCAGCATAGAGTGAAGAGTTGGTCACAAAATCCCACGCCTAGCTGAAGAGATATTGGTAATTGAGAGTTACCAGGAAAAAGAGAATATCACTTTTATTTTCAAAATTAAAATATAAATGACAACATTCTTATTTTTTGTTTTCTCCTTCACTCCAGTCCCTCCCATATACCCATCTACATCCCTCCCCACACTCTTTCAAATTCATTGCCTCTATTTTTCATTACTTATTGATATATACAAATATATATATATATACATACACATTGGTAAATACATAAATAAAACCTACTCAGTCTTTATGTTCATTGTACGTATGTTTTCATGACTAACCATTTGAAATTGTATAATTGGTTGGCTCTTCCCTGGGGAAGATTTTTCCCTCCTGCTCTCAGTGTTCCTTAGTTGCCTATAGTTCCTTAGGTAGGTTTGAGGCCTTATAGCATGTCCTTGATGCCATGTCAGTTGTTGGCCTTGCTTAGCTCATGTGTAGGCAGGCATGTTAGTGAGACTTTATATGTAGTTTCTGACATTCCCAGGAGGTATAATCTCACAGCAAACTCTGGTTCTTACCTTTTTTTCTGCCCTGTTTTCTTCATTATGTTTCTTGAGCCTTAGATACAGGATTTGTTTTGTAGATATAACAGATGTGACTGGGCCCCACAACTCTCTATTTTGATTGGGTGGGTTTTTCTGTAGTGGTCACTGTGGCAAAAAAGTTACCTTGCTGAAGGATAAGGACTACATTTAGCCGTGAGTATAAGAACCAATACTTCGAATGTAATTAGGGATTATGCTACATCAGTAAGTGGTGGCTCCTAGATTTGCCTTCAAGATCAATTACTTCAGTTCAGTCCTAGCTGGTTGACTAGATTTCCAGCAGTTGTGAATGGCTATGTCGGAGATGGCAAAAGAAGCAACACCTTAAAATTAATTATCCAGTTTTTATCTACAATTTTGTTAATCCCTGAAATACTTCCATGGAGTAAATTTTACAAACTCGACTTTTATGAAACGGTTTTTTTCAACTCTTTTACCCTTTTTGTTATCAAGTACTGGAAATGACCACATTACCTGATCTGTTTGTTATGATCTTTAAGTATGTGAAGATGGATGCCAAGTAACTTTCCAAATGTTAAATCAGAAAATCAGGATCATTAGTCATCCCTGTACTAATAAACAAAGCACAATGAGGTCATGAGAAGTTCATAGAGGAGCCCTGGAACTGTGTGCCCTGAAGTAGGCATTTCAATATAAGAGAATACAAAGCATCTTTACTAATTCCCAGTGTTGCTGAGCTGTTTGCAAGTGTAATGCTTCTGCTTTTCTCTGTTTCGAGATACCAGGTCTCTGAGCTTATCTGTATACTTCTTTAAATGTCACATTAGCTCTGCTAACAAAGGACAACATTTACAGTCAATTTCTGGAAAATTCATCTGAAATAACTGGGCAATTAAATAAAAACTTATCCATAAAACAAAGTAAATCTTATTACCAGCACCATGCTCAGAAATTACCAACTTTCATTTTAATGACCTACAGATGCATTACATAATAGAATGTCCTCATTTCAGAAAAATGGAAGCAGCATAACTAGGCACTTGGGAGTTGTCTGGGGAAGCATTCAATTCCTCAAAAACGCAATTGCACTTCAGGCATTAGCAGGCAGAGATGAGTTGTGAATCAGAGCTCACCTAGTGTTTTTGGTTGAATGGAAGGAAAGTTCAAACGAAGGCAATTGGACTTATTTTTTTCTCTGCCAGGCATTGTGATTTTATCACACATATTATGCTGGCCACTTAGAAAACATACACAACTATGTTCAGCTTCATTCTAAATTGTGGTTCAGAATTAAAAAATAACACCAGATGGAGAAAATAAAATTGAATTCCTAGTATATTACAAACAAGCTTAAATACTGTGTTCAGCGTCCATGTGGAGTGTGATTTGGTTTGAAAGAGGGAATGTGACTGTGCTATGGTGACTCACAGCCCATGTCTGTAAGTAGACACAAAATCCAATGTTTTAGAGTAGACATTTTGCTTTGCTTTTATTTTTTGTTTTCTTTTAAACTGTTATGTATATAATTATAACAAACTGAAACTATTTCAAATCGTAATAAGAAAACTGGCCAATTTGCCTTCATCACCTTGTTTATTTTGTGTTGTTTAAAGAGATCTTATTAAATTTAATTAATTAATAAGAATGCTGGAGGATCTTTCTTACAAGGCTTGAGGAATCCATCAGAATACGGTATTCCTAAACTTTCACTGCAACAAGAAACAGAGAAGATGGGGGTAAAAATCACAGGACAACATCTTTCACCAATCTCTGTGCTTATTAACCTTAAGATTTCCATCAACGATTCTGTTCAGACCTGTGTCATCATTGTTTACAATCATGTTTTCCCACAGAGACTTTGGATGAATACATAATAAAACAAGGGCCTGAGTGAAATACCAAAGACTACGAATTTTAAAGAACTTAACTTTCACTTAATTTCAGTGGAGTCAAGTATGTACTATTACACTTCTCATTTCTTTTGAATAAAATACTCTTTTGAGTATTTTTAAAATGTAGTTTTAAGTGATAGATAATATTTCATTAATATATCACTCATATATTGTCATAGTTAGGGTTATTATTGCTGTGGTGAAACACCATGACCAAAAGCATGTTGAGGAGGAAAAGGTTTATTTTGCTTATGTTTTCATATGATGGTTCATCCATCATCTTAAGTAGTCAGGGCAGGAACTTAAACTCGACAGGAATCTGGAGGCAGGAGCTGACCTAGAGAATATGGAGGGGTGCTGCTTACTGGTGTGCTCCCCATGGCTTGCTAAGCCTGCTTTCTTAAAAAGCCCAGAATGACTTCAGGCACCACTCCACTATTGCTAGTAGTCTAATCTGGTGTCATCCTTGTGGATTCCTGGGAATTTCCCTAGCACCAGATTTCTCCCTTACCCCATAATGTCTCCCTCTATCAAGAAATCTATTTCATTGCTTTCCCACTTCGTCTCTCTCCCAGCTCAATCATCCCGTTCCCTCATGTTCTCATGCCCCATCCCCTTCCCTCTATTGCCCTCCCCCCATCCCCCGTTTACTCATGGAGATCTCATCTGTTTCCCCTTCCCAAAGCAATCCATGAGTCCCTCTTAGGGTCCTCCTTGTTTCCTAGCTTCTCTGGAGCTGCCTTACCCTTTTAGAGGAGGGGATGAGGGGTTGTTGGAGGGTGAAAAGCTGGGGAAAAGCAGGAGGAGGGATGAGATGGGGATCTGTGGTTGGTATGTAAAATATAAAAATATTATTTTTAAAAAAGCCCAGAACCATCAGCCCAGGTGTGTCCCCACCCACAATAAACTGTGCCTTCCTCAATGAATCACAAATTAACAAAATGTCCCAAGGGCTTGTCTGCTTATAGCATGATCTTAGGGAGGCATTTTCTCAATTGAGAGTCCCTGTACTCAGATGACTATAACTTGTATCAAGCTGACATAAAACTAGCCAATACAAACATCTTTTGTCGTTTTCATGTTTGTGGAATATATTTGCATTTTACATGGATTTTTACTTTTTTATTGTGTTTTAAAGAATCACCAAAATGCTAGTACTTGACATCCTTTTTATTATTTTCAAATTTCTTCACCAAAGTGTTAGCTTTGTATAATCTCCCTTGTGCTGTCTTCTATTTCAATCCACTCTGTAAATTTTATTTTTGAGATTATAAAATAATTACAACATTTCTCTCTTCTCTTTCATACCTCTAAACCTTCCCATATACTTCTCCATAATCTCCTTCAACTTCAGAGACTTCTCCCCCATTAATTGTTATACCATGGATGTATATTTATTATATATTGCATCTATTTGTTATTGTATACATTATATTGTATATAATTGTTTTACCATGCATATATATATACACATATATATTCCTAAATACAATCTGCAATCCGTTCTTAATATCGATATTGTATAAAATAGTGAGAACATAAATATTTTCTCAGAGTCTCTCTATGGCTTGTAAAATGTATCAATCAATGGGTTATGCCAAACATAGCTAGCTAAAATACTATAAATATTTATGAGATATATAAACAGAAGCATAATACATATATTGAAAGCTGAAACCATACGTTTTATTTCCTTTGGGTGAAGACATCATAGAAAGGTCATCTTAAAAGCTGCACTCATAGATTGTAAGTACTTAAACAACTATGAGAGAACACAGGGCTACTGGGTGAGGACACAGCAAAAACAATGCATTAAAGCACAGATCTGAAAAGAATTGACACTAATGAAAACAGTGAGATGCACTAGATGGTTTTGCTGGAAAGAAAACTTGAGGCACATCATGTGAGTCTTGTCCCCAGAGGTAGATGCTGATGATTCTTCATTGTATCTCCCTATTTTGAAAAGTTTAACCTTCTCTACTTCTGTTTTTAAAGTTTATTTTTTAAATCTTGTTGACATTTCCCTGTTCTGCCTTCAATATTTCCATTATTTCAATACAATCTGACAACATGATTAAAACAAAACAAGTATGTTGCTAATTGTAAATTTAGTGATAAGTAGAATCAATCAACTGGATATTTCTTACTCCTGAGAATCTCTTCTTTTACTCTTAAATTTACTATGTAGAGTACTCAAATTCTAACTTTATATTGGAGATTTTATAACTCATTTATGGATTCATTATTTTTTAAAAAATTGCATTTATGTGTGAAGTATGTGCTCTGTGCATATGTATGAGTTTATGATTTTTTTACATATGAGGATAGTTGCTCATGTGCCATGTCTCAAGTAGAGAAAGTAAAGGACAGCTTTCCTTTAAAAGTGAGTTTGGGGTATGAACTCAAGCTTCCAGCTTTTCATAGAAATCAATTTTTTACCCACTGAGCCTTCTGGTTGGACATATATATTCTTATTCTTTATGATGAACTTATGTTGTTAGATGGACAGTACAAGTGTGAAAAATCCAACACTGAAATAAGAGGACATTTTAGTTCCAGATAGTAATTTTTAGTCATGGCAATGTTTGTTTCCTGTTAAGCATGAAGTGATTAGAAGTCCACATATAGGTCTCATGGTTAGCATAATTATAAATTATTGTCTTTTGCTTAGAATAGTTGAAACCATTACAGGCTGTGGTGATAGACTTCAGCCCTCACATTAGCTACAATATTCTTGAAATCACTTTCTTCTTGTGACTTGGAGATACATCTTTTATGACAGTAATACACAATTTGCTTTTTCCAGGTTTCTATAAGATCAGTTCTCAGTCATCTTACTTTCATCCATTCTTCTCACCTGGTAGATTGGGGCAGCTTGCTAGCAAGGACATAGCTTTGACACCTAGATAAGAGAAGCGAACAAGGTCAAAACAATATCAGCTGGAATCTTTTCATGAAAAGATGAACCAAAAGAACCTTCTTGTAGCTTAAGAAAGCCTTATTAAAATCCACAAAATGTGTGTTCTCTTACCTAGAGAAAATATATTCTAGAATAAAAGAAATTAAAATAATAATTATAATACTATCTGTAAAATATTGTTAAATAAACATATATTGTCTGTATATAACTTTCATAAAGAATTGGATATTTGCAGGTGGGTTATGTGGACAAATATCTGGCCCTACTAAAATATTGATTTCCAGTAATACAATTCAATAGGTCAGAGTCATTTGTCTCTTTGGAATATACCTAGCGGAGAGGTAATATCCCAAGCAGTAGACCCTTCAAGGAAATAATGACTATTTGGAAGTTGATCCAATAGTGTTTTATCTGTGTGTGAGAAAAAGGATGTGGGCATATGTGTGAGTGTATGTGTGTCAATCTGCCTGTCCTTGTTGGAGTATATATTTTAAATACCAGAACAATATTTTTACCTGCATAGTGCTGTATGATGCTGAAAAATTCAGTTATATCCCTAAGCATCATTTTTTATACTAATATTTTCTCCAGTGATATAACTATCTAAAGAATCCCCTAATGATTAGGATGAAATTATTAGATGAAAGAAGTTCTGATCCAGATATAAGAGAAGCATCATTAATTTTTCAGTATTAATTGTTAAAATATAGAGTTCCAAACTCTTACATGTCTGGCAAATTCAGTGGTTTTTATCGCCTCTTCAAATGCAAATGTCAATCCTTTACTGATTAGACTATTCTAATTAAAGAAAAAGAAAACAATTTAGTGGAAATGCATGACATTATGATGAGAACTTATTGATCAAAAATTAATTAAAAAAGAGATATATTTCAATCAAAGGACCTGCTTTGAGAAATATCATTTTATCAATGATCATTTTCTTCAAAGAAAAGGTAGAAAATATCTAAACTTTCCTCCTTTTTAGTTAAGAACAATTTTTCAGATGAGAAGAATAATAGAAACGGAACTGTCTATTATAATGGGACAAATTTGGCCATGTTTTGATCCAATAAAATATCCATTTCCACTTGTGTAGCTGGAGTTTTCTCCAGTCCCGCTGGGGCTCGCAGATGCTCAGGCCCAAGTAAACATACAGAGACTTATATTACTTATAAACTGTATGGCCTTAGCCATGTGGCAACCTATAGATTAATAAAAATGGGTTAATTTAAGATATAAGAAGTAGATAGCAAAAAGCCTGCCGTGGCCATACAGTTTATAAGCAATATAAGTGTCTGTATGTTTACTTGTGTCTGAGTGGCTGCGAGTCCTGGAGGGACTGGAGAAAACTCCAGCTACACACTTGTTTGAAGTTTTTGTTTTGGGGTTTTTGTTTTTGTTTTTTGTTTTTTGTATTTTCACTCACTTTGCTGCCTGGGTGTAGGCTGATGGCTTACTGACCTTGGAGATACAAAGTTATCATCTATCTCCTGCTTCTGACACTAACCCTTCCCCACCACAATGGACTGTACTTTTTCTTAAACCATAAACAAAAATGAACCTTCCCTTCCTTCCATTGCTTTTCTCAGGTGTTTTGTTCAAGCAATGAGAAAAGAAAGTAATACAAAAGTGATGTGCTTTAAAGTTGAAATACTATTGAAAATATAAACACATTTCAAGTTGCTTATTTCAAAGTTAGAAATAAATTAGTCCCAATATGTCTAACTGCAGTCCAATGGTACTAGGTATAGAATATGCTCACTTGGTTATATTATTTTGGATTTCCTCTAGAATTTGGAAAGTAGTCTAATACTGAGTGTAGAAATACATGAAATAACTGAAATAAAGTCAACTAATTTTCAGAGTCATGTTAGTGTCTTAGAAGTATTTAAACTTCCTTATTATTCATTTATGATGTTTTCCATGTGAAAGTGAAATTATTCTTTAATAATAAGGTTTATCATGAAAAAGCCTACTATACAACAATGGGGAATTGCATGTGTTTTAAGGGTGCTTTGAATATCAGAAGGGACATAGCCAAGATTTTCAGAGCCAAGGCAAGATTGAAGAGATGTCTTTTTTCTTTTTTCTTTATTAAGAAATTTTCTACTCACTCTACATACCACCCACAGATCCCCCTCCTCCCTCCTCCCACCCTCCAGCCCTCCCTCCCAAGCCACCCCACATCCCCATATGTCTTAATATTGACTTTAAATAAACTGAGCACTTAAATCAAGCACTACTAGACAATATACAGAAAATACTATTTTATTTTATAATAATATATATGAAATACTATTTA
This sequence comes from Peromyscus eremicus, assembly GCF_949786415.1. Lineage (NCBI taxonomy): Eukaryota > Metazoa > Chordata > Mammalia > Rodentia > Cricetidae > Peromyscus > Peromyscus eremicus. The sequence continues at coordinate 37,302,938 of NC_081425.1, read as the reverse complement.
CAAAAAATATATAAAATGTATACATATATAAAATAATATATATGAAATAAATACTCAGAGTCAAAATATTGTTTTGTTTTCTAATTCTAGGTCTAAAACCCTTTAGGGTTTCCTGAAAGTCTTTCTGTGAAGCAGACATTCAGTCTCTAAAGTGGTAAACACTAAAAGACATGTATATTACAAAAATAAAACAGTTCAACTTATTTTTATGAACTGGTTAAATATAAAGACATCTTTAAGCTCTAAAATTGAGTACTACTGACATTATTAGCTAATATTATATAACAAAGTTACATTATGGGATGGGAAGTGAAAATGGTGCTTAAATATCGATCGATTTTAAGTTTTGTAATAAATTTAACATAGCTGAAGTCCCTCTGTTTCTGAGTGGCTTTTGATAAATAAGTTAATGTGAGGAGAAGTAGCCAGCAAATGTGTGTTGATTCCAACCAAGCACTTAAAAACTCTTCTTTTAACTTTATTACTTTTTCCTACTTCCTCTCTCATGCTCCATCTGGAAGCTACTAATCCAAGAACTGTCTCCCTTGAGCATATTTTTTTTCCCAAAGAGATCATTTCCGTAACAGAAAAGATGTTAAAAGAAAGATTAGTGCCTAGTAGAAGAACTCCTGCAACAAGAAATGGACCCCAAGGGACAATCAAATGGAAGAAAGAATGACATGGGGACCTGAAACAAAGCAGGTTTCACACAGTATCCTCAGGAATAGAGGACCCAGGAAAAACAGAAAACCTCATAAGAACTTTCAATTAGCAAGAACAGGCCTCTAATCTAACCACCTCCAGCCTTTCTGTGACTTTCCAACTCAGTTCCTAATATATGAATATTACTATAAATATTCTGTTGGGGAACATGTTGGTCAGCTAATATTTTATTTGTTGGATATTTATCTATCTATCTATCTATCTATCTATCTACCTATCTATCATCTCTCTATCTTTCTATCTATAATCTGTCAATCTATCTATCTATCTATCTATCTATCTATCTATCTATCTATCTATTTCATGTTGCTTAGGCGGCCTTGAAATTGCTATATTGTTAAAACTGTCCTTAAATACCTGATTCTCCTGTCTCCAACCCTCAAGAGCTGGGATTATAGGTGTGTGCTACAATGCCTAGTTTGTACATGTAATTTACAACACAGAGAAAAAAATGTGACTATATGAAAAGCACCTGAATTCAATAAGCAATCATGAACTTGGTGTCAGGAACACTTTTTTCACTACTTGTAGACTAAGTGCTGTGCTATGTCTATGGACTTTTAAATAAGTCTGATGTGCAGAGACTAATTCTACTCTCACAGTATCTTCTTTGCCACAGTTACCTACCTCTACTGATATTGTCCCAGTGTTATCTCATTGTATCTTTCCATGATCTTTTTTCAAATGACAGTTTATTCATTGAAGTCAGAGAAAGTTGAAATGTGAAATAGGATTTAATATTCTTGATTTTTTGTAATTGATTTTATTATTTGATTATAATATTGTAATAATGCTCCATAGTATCTGAATCCAGTACTCAAGTGTCACAAAAATCAACATGCAACAAATGTTCTTCATTCCTTAACTGAACCTCTGAAATATGCTAGCTGCAATACTAGGTGCAAATATATGTGTTTGACTAATACATATCACCAAGAATCTGGTGTACGTATTAAATGTAAAATATAGTATTGCTACTGCATATTAATGATGTCAGTTGCACAGAATATGTTAATTCAGTAAAACAGATTTGAACATTTATAGATATAGACCACAGTCTATAAATTATTCAAAATGAAGATACTTTGAGGAGAAAGTCAAGTTTTCAGATATAGTTCTGTGATGCCTTTTCTTTTTTCTACTTTCTAAATCAGTCACTATCCTTTCTATAGCACACATATCAAACAGCTTACAATAATTGAACTGTGTTCTTACATAATGGATAGCTTTCATCTTATGTGTTTGGAATATACTTACAGTCTTAATTCTTAATGAGTACTGTTATAAAGGACAGAGAATTCCAGAAAAAAATGTATATGCCTAAGATTTTTTTCTTCATTTAGAAAACTTAATAGCATCTCCTATAACAAATAATTGTCTTATTACAAAATTTTACCATTTTTACTCACATTCTGAAATGAAGAACATATTGTGTTTAATCATATCAAAACTCTAGTGTCCGTTTAGATCTGACTTGATGTGGGAAGGGAATATCATAGGAGAATTATGTTAACTAAGGAACTTAATGTTAGTTCCCATCTTCAATTCTTCTCTCCAGGTTTCTGACCCTTTCAATTAAACAATAGTAATATGTGATCCTCTATTTCTGACTGTAAAGAAATATGAAATCACAAATTTTAAGTTGCAAAATGTCATGTTATAGAATAGAATAAATAATAGTAGTTGATCAAAAAACCAAAAGCTCCAATATTACATAAAATAAAACTTATATAAAATAATTTGATAGTAATTCAGTGTTGTTTTACCTTTACACAGATGTGACACTATATGTGACAAGATCTATTTAAAGGGAGAATTCTTCCTTTTCTTCTTTGTTTTAGTCCACGGTCACGTGGCACCATTGTTGGTGCACCTGTTTTGAGACAGAAGAACATAATTGTAGGGTATGTGTAGTAGAACAAAACTGTTTACCTCATTGTAACTAGTAAATAAAAAAGAGAGCTCACTGTTGTAATGAAGAAAGAGCAAAGATTCTCTCTCAAAACCAATTAACTAGGAGACCATTAGTGTATCAGTTTACATATGAGTTCACAGTGTTCCTGGTCTAATTATCCCTGAAAGGACTCAGCTCTGATCAGTGCTGCTTTAGAGTCCAACCCTTCATATTTGAGCATTTCAGTGATATTTAAATCTTATGAATAATTAAAAGCAAACTCACAGACTGAAGTAGAAACATGCTTTCCTCTAAAAACCAACTCCTGTACATATCTAGATTAGTTAATTGCATAGTTTATAGATTGCCACAATAACTTTAAAAAATCTTAAAACAAACTGTGACTATGCTGATTTGCTTTAATTTCATTTTCCAGTGCCATCCTAACTGCCTTCCTAATGTCAAAGTGAAATCTTTGAGTCCAGTGCTCTTCCCTATCCTTAGTGCTTAGGTATCATTCCTCAATCATCCTTTAAAAATAGCATTGGAAAGGAAAGTACCTTCATCTGCTGTCTATTGCTGTGAGGAATATCCTGACCTAAAACAATCTATAAAAGGAACAGTTATGTCCATTGTCCAACTTCCAGGTCAAAGTTAATCACTGATGGAAGGTGCAGGGAGGAACTCAAGGCAGAAACCTTGAGGTGGAGTTGAAGCAAAGGCCATGGTAGAAAAGCAAAGGCCATGATGCTTACTGGCTTGCTCCCCATGACTTGCTTACTCTGCTTTCTCATACCAGAGTGGAGCACCTACCCAGGAGTGGCACCACACACAGTGAGCTGGGCCCTCTGATATCAATCATTAATCAAGACTATGCCCCAATAGATTTGCTTACACACAGTATAATAAAGTCATTTTTCCTAAATTGTGATTCCTTTTCCAAGACAATTCTGGTTTGTGTCAAGACAACAACAACAACAACAAAAGTAAACAGGGCACCTGTTACTCATTTTTCATGGCATTTAAACAGGAGCTTTTGAATATTTATTCGGTGATCATTATGAACACAGAGTACCTTGCAGTCCAGAAGATCGCTGAAAAGGCATGGCTAAAGCTGTTAACAGTGTAGGGGAGACACTTGGCAAATAAAGATTTTTCTGTGCTGCACAGCAATTTATAAAAGAGTTTTGCCTCAGTATTTTTTAAATGTTACTTTAAATTAGCTTTCTAAAAGCTTTACATTTTTGATTATTATTCCAATTATGTTTATTATTTTATCGTATAGTTATTTTGTCTGAATGTATGTTTATGCACAACGTGCATGTTTGGTGCCTAAGATGGTCGGAAGAGGGCTTTTCTCCAGGACCTGTAGTTACAGATGGTTGTGAATCACCATCTGTGTGCTGGAAAGCGAATCAGGTTCTTCTGGATGACTACAAACTCCTGAGCCATCTCTCTAGTCACCTTTTGGAAGGTTTTACTTTTACAATTTAAAGATAATTCAACCTAGCTTTATTGAAAAGAATTTAAATGCCAGTTTTGATTCTGCATGGTGACATAATGTCCTTAAAGATGCAAATTAAGTCACAACTGTGAATGCATATATTTAAGGCACCAGGATTTATTGTTTGTTCACAAGCTGCCTTTTTTTGAGTCGGTTTTAGTTTGCCTGAATGGATTATATCCTTGCCAACTCTGACTAGTGTTTCTATACGGTTACCCACAAATAAATTAATGATTGGAATCAAAAAACAGTTTAAGCACTGAGCTCAATTTTATCTTTAAAAAAAGGAAAAAGAAAAGAAGAGGATCTGCCATAATAGAAGTACCAGATGTACTTTTCTGTCATAGGTAAAAAACACAAGGTTTTCTACAAATATGTAAATCTTCACTTTTTTTTTATTTTCATGTGCCCATGAGAATTAATCACACTTACTGCACTTTGAAAGTAGATTTTAGTAGGAGATCTTACCTCAGACAATTAAAATATGATTCATTTTTATGTGCTGGCTGAGCACCCTTAAGCCCAAAGACGCACCAATTTAGTTGGGTAACAAAAGTCTATGCACTCATTAATGTGAAAACATACATATATGTGTATCCCCTCCCTATACTTAACATGATTTTTTCAAGCTGATATTGCTAAAATGTAATTCATGTTGCCAATTATTTATACTACCAATTAAAATTAAAATACGTGTAGAGATTTATTCATTTCCTTGTCCTTTTATCATATAGTAATATTTTTGATAATAAATGGGATTCTATAATGAAAAATGGTTGTCAAATCATCAGTGTGTCAAATTTAGATCAAAATGGGCAATCGTGGTTTCAAGTGCTATTCCCCACCCTAGGGCAAAGCAGTAAGAAACAACATCATACAGGGGACATAGTTGCAGGTTTTTTCTTCTGTTTGAGACGATGGAGTCCCATCCTGAACCCTAACAACATTTTCTAATAAATGTGAAGTAATTTTGACTAAACCATAAAAGTAGACTATCATCAGCCTAGGGATGTAAGCTGCCAAGACTTGAATTATATTCAACAATTTGTCAGCATTCTATAATTAAATCAATACCACTTTTTGGAAAACACGTTTTTGTCAGGTTAAGTCCTTAAGGTGGCTGCCCCAACCTTAATCAGTTCCTGATCATGGACAACTGAAATGAACAAAATTCATGCATTAAAGGCCAAGTTATTTTATAAATATGTTAGGTCAGTTACTCTGAAATTACAGATTACCCACTAGCAGTAAAACCTCATTTAGTTTTGTTCATTTATTTTTCACTCTTCTGTCACACAATTTAACAGCAATTTCAACTATCTTTTACTCATCTAATGATTTTTTTTATCAGAAGTCATCAATAAGTTTATAATTAGTGGAAAATACAGATGAAATCTACTGACAATTTAAGTCAGGTAATTAATAAATCACAACTATCATAAACCTAATAGGTATATTTAAGCAGAACTTATTCATGGAAGATATAGGAAGACTATATTTTGATATTATTTTTAAACATTACACATTAGCTTACATCACATTTAAATTTACTAGTATATGAAAATACATGTGAACATATATACACACAGTCATCATTTTCTTTCTTATAATTTAAGACATTTTTATTCATTTTACATACCAAACCCAGATCCCCCTCTCATCCTTCCTCCTGCCCCCCACTGCCCCCACCCCAACCACTCATTCCCTCCTCCAAAGGTTAGGGACTCCCATGGGGAGTCAGCAAAGCCTGATTCATTCAGTAGAGGCAGGGCCAAGCCCCTCCCCCCTGTGTCAAGGCTGAGCAAGTATCACCATAGGTAATGGTCTCTAGAAAGCCAGCTCATGCACCAGGGATAGATTCTGATCCCACTGCCAGGGGCCCTTCAAACTGATCAAGCTATACAACTGTCTCCTGTATGCAGAGGGCCTAGTCCAGTCCCTTGCAGATTCCACAGCTGTCAGTATAAAGTTCATGAATTCCTAAGAACTTGGTTTAGTTTTCTCTGTAGATTTCGCCATCATGATCTTGACCCTCTTGCTCACTTAACCCCTCTTCTCTCTCTTCAACTGGACTCCCAGAGCTCACCCTGGTGCTTGGCTGTGGATCTCTGTATTTGCTTCCGTCAGTTACTAGATGAAGGCTCTATAATGACAGTTAGGGTGTTCACCAATCTGATTACCAGGGTAGGCCAGCTCAGTCACCCTCTCCACTATTGCTAGTAGTCTAAGCTAGGGTCATCCTTGCGGATCCCTGTGAATTTCCCGAGCATCAGGTTTCTCCCTAACTCCATGATGACTCCCTCTGTCAAGATATATCTTGTATTGCTGCTCTCCCACTTCATTCCTCCCAGAGCTTGACTATCCCATTCCCTCATATTCTCATCTCCCATCCCCTCCCCTCTATTGCAACCCCTCATCCCCAGTTTACTCAGGGAGATCTCATTTATTTTCCTTCCTCAAGGTAATCAATGTGTCCCTTGTTCCCTAGCTTCTCTGGAGTTGTGGGTTGTAGTCTGATTATCCTTTGCTTTACATCTAGTATCTACTTATGAGTGAGTATATACCATGTTTATCTTTCTGAGTCTGACTTACCATACTCAGGATGATATTTTTTTAGTTCTAACCATTTGCATGCAAATTTCATGATGTCATTGTTTTTCACAGCTGAGTAATACTCCATTGTGTGTAAGTGCCACATTTTCTTTATCCATTCCTCAGTTGAGGGGAATCTAGATTGTTTCCAGGTTCTGGCTATTATGAATAATGCTGCTATGAAAATAGTTGAGCAATTGTCCTTGTGGTATGATTGAGCATCCCTTAGGTATATGCCCAAGAGGAGTATCATTGGGTCTTGAAGTATATTGATTCCCAATTTTCTGAGAAGTTGCCATATTGAATTTTCAAAGTGGCTGTACAAGATTGCACTCTTACCAACAGTGGAGGAGTATTCCTCTTGTTCAACATCCTCTCCAAAATAAGCTGTCCTCAGTGTTTTTGATCTTAGCCATTCTGACAGGTGTAAGATGGTATCTCAGAGTCGTTTTGATTTGCATTTCAATGATGAATAAAGTGTGGGGGACCAGCCCCCACATTTATTTATCCCAGGGACTCTTGAGGAATGAGGGATAGGAGACTTAGTTAGAAATGAAGAGGGGATAGAAAAAAAATAGAAAATACAGGATAGACTGGGGAAGGCCTGAATCCTAATCCATCAGGCCTAGACTGTCTCTGCCCCAAGGTATTTAAAGGAATGCCAAGGGGTGGAGTAAAAGACCTCCTCCCAGCACAGCCACTTGCAGACCATTTCAGACACCTGCACTCAGTCCCATTTTCCAATCATCCTCTCTATTCAGATCTGCTGGGTAAAGCCCAAATGTGCTCCAACACTAAGGATGTTAAGCAATTCCTTGAATGTCTTTCGGCCATTTGAGATTCTTCTGTTGAGAATTTTGTTTAGCTCTTTTGCCCATTTTTTAAATTAGATTTTTTAGTATTTTGTTGTCTAGTATCTTGAGTTCTTTAGATATTTTGGAGATCAGCCTTCTATCAGATGTGGAGTTAGTGAAGATCTTTTCCCATTATGCAATCTGTCTTTTTTTCTTATTTACTGTTTCCTTTGCCTTACAGAAGCTTCTCAGTTTCAGGGGGTCCCATTTATTAATTGTTGCTCTCAGTGTCTGTGCTACTGGTGTTATATTTAGGGGGTGGTCTCCTGTGACAATTCTTTCTAGGCTACTTCCTACTTTCTCCTCTGTGAGGTTCAGTGTAGCTGGATTTATGTTGAGGTTTTTTATTCACTTGGACTTACGTTTTCTGCATGGCAATAGATATGGATCTATTTGCAGTCTTCTACATGTTGACATCCAGTTATGCCAGTACTATTTGTGGAATATACTTCCTTTTTTCCATTGTACAATTTTCGCTTCTTTGACAAAAATCAGGTGTTTGTAGGTGTGTAGATAATGTCAGGGTCTTCAATTCAATTCTATTTGTCCACATACTGGTTTTTATACCAATACCAAGCTGTTTTTATTATTATAGCTCCATACTAGAACTTGAAGACAGGGATGATGACTCTCAAAGTTGCTTTATTGTGAAGAGTTGCATCATCTATCTTAGTTTTTTTTCCCATATTTATTTGAGTATTGTTCTTTCAAAGTCTGTGAAGAAATGTTAGTTTTTTTGATGGAGGTTGCAATGAATCTGCAGATTGCTTTTGGTAAGATTGCCATTTTTATTATGTTGGTTCTACCTATCCATGAGTATGGGACATCTTTCCATTTTCTGATATCTTCTTCAATTTATTTCTTTAAGGACTTAAATTTCTTGTCATACAGGTCTTTCACTTGCTTGGTTAAAGTTACCCCAAGGTATTTTATATTATTTATGGCTACAGTAAAGTGTGATATTTTCCTTATTTCTATCTCAGCCCATTTATCATTTGTATATAGGAAGACTACAGATTTTTTTTTTTTGGTTAATCTTGTATCCTGCCACATAACTGAAGTTGTTCAACAGTTGTAGGAGTTCCCTGGTAGAATTTTTGGGGTCACTTATGTATACTATCCTATCATCTGCAAATGGTGAAAGCTTGACTTCTTCCCTTCCGATTTGTATCACCTTGATCTCCTTTTGTTGTTTTATTGCTCTAGCTAGATCTTTGATTACTGTATTCAATAGATATGGGGAGAGTGGACCACCTTGTCTTGTTCCTAATTTTAGTGGAATCACTTTGAGTTTCTCTCCATTTAATTCGATGTTGTTGTAGACTTGCTGTATATTGCCTTTATTATGTTTAGGTATGTTCCTTGTATTCCTGAGTTCTCCAAAACCTTTATCATGAAGGGGTGTCGGATTTTGTCGAAGGCTTTTTTGGCATCTAATAAGATTATCGTGTGTTTTTTTTTTCTTTCAACTTGTTTATATGATGGATTACATTGACAGATTTTTATATGTTGAACCACCCCTGCATCTCTGGGATAAAGCCTACTTGATTATGATGAATCCAAAAAGATCTTGGATTCTTTTTGCCAGTATTTTATGGAGTATTTTTGCATCAATTTTAGTGAAGGATACTGGTCTGTAATTCTCTTTCTTTGTTGCATCTTTGTGTGGTTTGGGTATCAGGGTAACTGTAGCCTCATAGAGTTTGGCAATGTTGCTTCTGTTTCTCTTGTGTGGAACAATTTGAGGAGTATTGGTATTAGCTCTTCTTTGAAATTCTGGTAGAATTCCACACTGAAACCATCTGGCCCTGGGCTTTTTTGGTTGGGAGACTTTTAATGACTATTTCTTTTTCCTTATGGTTTATAAGTCAGTTTAAATAGTTTATCTGGTCCTGACTTAACTTAGGTATGATGTACCTATCCAGAAAATTGTCTATTTCCTTTAGATTTTCCAAATTTGTGGAGTACAGTCTTTGAAGTATGACCTGATGATTCTTTTTGGATTTCGTTCTTGTTTCTTGTTATGTCTCCCTTTTCATTACTGATTTTGTTAATTTGGATGTTATCTCTGCCTTTTGGTTAGTTTGGATAAGGGTTTGTCTATCTTGTTAATTTTCTCAAAGAACTAACTCTTTGTTTCATTGATTCTTTGTACTGTTCTCTTTGTTTCTATTTTATTAATTTCAGCCCTCAATTTCATTATTTCCTGGTGTCTACTCCTCCTGGGTAAGCTTGCTTCTTTTTCTTCTAGAGCTTTCAGGTGTTCTGTTAAGTCACTAGTGTGTGATTTCTCCAACTTCTTTATGCATACATTTAGTGCTATGAACTTTCCTCTTAGCACTGCTTTTATAGTGTTCCATAAGTTTGAGTATGTTTTACATTCATTCTTACTGAATTCTAGGAAGTGTTTAATTTCTTTCTTATTTCTTCCTTGACCCACTGGTGATTCAGTTGAGCATTATTCAGTTTCCATGTGTTTGTAGGCTTTCTGTAGTTTATGTTGCTGTTGAAATCTAACTTTAAGCCATGGTGGTCTTATAAAATACAGGTTATTCCATTTTTTTGTGTCTGTTGAGATTTGCTTTGTGACCTAGTATGTGGTCAATTTTAAAGAAGGTTTCATGGGGTGCTGAGAAGAAAACATATTCTTTTGTGTTTGGGTGGAATTTTCTGTAGATATCTATTAAGTCCATTTGAGTCATAACATCTGTTAGTTTCCTTATTTCTCTGTTAATTTTCTGTCTGGTGACCTGTCTTTTGATGAGAGTAGGGTATTGAAGTCTCCCACTATTAGTGTATGGGTTTTTTTTTATGCAATTTAAGCTCATTAACATTTCCTTTACATATGTGGGTGCCCTTGTATTTGGGGCATAACTGTTCAGAATTGATTTGATTTTTTTCCTGTGATGAACATGTAATGTCCTTCTTAGTCTCCTTTGATTAATTTTAGTTTGAAATCTCTTTTGTTGGGTATTAGGATAGCTACACAAGCTTGCTTCTTAAGTCCATTTGATTGGGAAGTCTTTTTCCAACTCTTTACTCTGAGGTAGTGTCTATCTTTAAAGATGAGGTGTGTTTCTTGTATGCAGCAGAAGAATGGATACTGTTTTCACATCCATTCTGTTAACCTGTGTCTTTTTATTGGTGAATTGAGTCCATTGATATTTACAGATATTAATGGCCAGTGATTGTTAATTCCTGTTATTTTTTGGTGGCAGTGTGTGTGTGTGTGTTTCCCTTCTTTGAGTTTTTTGCTGTAGGATTATCTTTTGCCTGTGTTTTTGTGGGTGCATCTAACTTCCTTAGGTTGGATTTCTCCTTCTAGTGCTTTCTGTAGGGCTGGGTTTGTGGACAGGTATTGTTCACATCTTGTTTTGTCATGGAATATCTTGTTTTCTCCATCTATGGTGATTGAAAGTTTTGCTGGGTATAATAGTCTGCACTAGCATCCTTGGTCTTTTAGTGTTTGCATAACATCTGCCCAGAACTTTCTGACTTTCAGTGTCTCCATTGAGAAATTGGGTGTTATTCTGATGGGTCTATCTCTATATGTTACTTGGCCTTTTTCCTTTGCAGCTCTTAATATTTGTTCTTTTTTCTGTATGTTTAGTGGTTTAATTATTATGTGACTAGGGGACTTTTTTTTTTTGGCTCCACTCTATTTAGTGTTCATAGGCATTTCCTTCATTAGATTGGGAAAGTTTTCTTCTATGATTTTGTTGAATATATTTTCTGTGCCTTTGAGCTGGTATTCTCCTCCTTCTTCTATCCCTATTATTCTTAGGTTTGGTCTTTTTATGGTGTCCCAGAATTCCTGGATGTTTTGTGTTATGACTTTGCTGGCTTAATGTATTTTTTGACAGATGAATCTATTTCCTCTATTGTATCTTCAATGCCCAAGATTCTTTCTTCCACTTGTTACATTCTGTTGGTTATGCTTGCATCTGTAGTTCCTGTTTGTTTACTCAGATTTTTCTTTTTCAGCTTTCCCTTGGTTTGTGTCTTCTTTATTGCCTCTATTTCAATTTTTAGGTCTTGAACTATTTCCTTCATGTGTTTCATTGCTTTTTCCTGGTTTTCTTGCCTTTCTTTAAGGGATTTATTGATTTCTTCCAATTTTTTCTTTGCCTTTTCCTCAATTTCTTTAAGGGAATTTTTCATTTCCTTTTGTAAGGCCTTTATCTTCTTCAGAAAGTCATTTTTTTTTTTTTTTACGTTGTTCTCCTCTGCTTCTTCTACACTGAGATGTTCAGGTCTTGCTGTTGTAGAACTGCTAGGTTCTGGTGGTGCCATATTGCTCTTCATGTTTTTGAATGTATTTTTGCACTAGTACCTATCCATGTCTTCCTCTAATCAGTGCAAGTGGTGTCTGTCTCTCAGGGAGCTACTCTTGGTCCAATTGGTACTGGCAGTGTTTGGGGACTCAGGGGGATGGGTTTTGGGAACAGAGTGAGACTTGTAAATTGCAGGGTCCGATGGGGCATGGTGGTTTTAAGACCTACCCACAAGATTCTTCCTGATTGCCTGCAACTTGAGCTGCAATGGGCAGGGCTAGGGGCACAAGATGTGCCCCTGGGCTGGGTGGTGGTGGCACACGCCTTTAATTCCAGCACACGGGAGGCAGAACCAGGCGGATCTATGTGAGTTTGAGGCCAGCCTGGGCTATAGAGTGAGTTCCAGGAAAGGCACAAAACTACACAGAGAAACCCTGTCTCAAAAAAGCAAAAAAAAAAAAAAAAGATGTGCCCCTGGACATAAGGTCTAGAGACTGGGGTGACCAGCTGGGAGAACCATCACTCACCTCTTGGTGCAATTGGAACTGGAGGAGCCTGTGTCTCAGGTAGCAGCTCCATCATTTTCTTTTTACACTGACCTACAGATGGACACTTAAGATGACTTCATGTTTTGGCTTTCATAAAAATATCATTATGGACATCAGTGTGCAAATATATCTTCAATACATTGATGGCATTTTCTTTGTATACATTCACAGAAATGATTTTGCTGGACTGCACTGTCATCTTGCTTCTTACTCTACTGTGAAAGTCAGACAGAAATAAAAATTTCAAGAGCCAGTACTAGATATTCACTGTTTCTGCTTTCTTTCTTATTTCCTTTATTCTTTTTTAGTTATTTGTGAATTTTGTATAATATATTTGGATCATATTTATTCCTTTCCCAACTCCTTCCAGTTCCGTGCCCATTGCTTCCTCACCAAATACTGTGTCCCTCTTTGGTTTTGTTGTTAAAATGTCATAAATTATGTCTAATATGTGCTCCCCATAATGCTCTTAAAGATGTGCCCTTCCAGTGGAGCATGCTTCACCTACCATGGGCTACCCTTTTAAAATTATTATTTTCTCCCTCCTATCAACAATCAGTTGACAATAATTCCTCAGCTAGCTGTGGGATGTCAGGCTCACCTCTCTCATTCATTTTTTCTGAATTGAGGTTGCACTTCTCTTGTGCATGCTTCACAACTGTGGTGAGTTCATCCCTAAAACACTGTTTTCTTGTTGTCATCCCTTGCCTTTGGCTCTGAAAATCTTTCTGCCCCATCTTCCATCATGAACCCTGAGCTAATGGGGGCTGGAGTATGATAGATATGTCCCACTTAAGGCCAATTTTTCTTACTATCTGCATCTTGATCAGCTGTGACTCTTTGTTTAATCACCTTTACCTGAACAATAAATTTCTCTGATGAAGGTTAAGAAGTCTGTTACAGAATGACATAATGATAAGTCTTTAGGATTCAGCTTAAAACTATACATTTGCCGGGCGATGGTGGCGAACGCCTTTAATCCCAGTACTCGGGAGGCAGAGCCAGGCGGATCTCTGTGAGTTCGAGGCTGGCCTGGGCTACCAAGTGAGTTCCAGGAAAGGCGCAAAGCTACACAGAGAAACCCTGTCTCGAAAAAACAAAAAACAAAACAAAACAAAAAAAACAAAAACAAAAACAAAACAAAACAAAACTATACATTTATCAGAACAATAGTAGTGGGTTTTCTCTAGAGCCTATTATTTGTCTAGCCCCAGGTTCTTGTCCCCAGTAGCAGTGGGAGCTATGGTTATCATCTTGTTAAGTAGGACTCAAATTCAATAAGAAAATGGTTGCTTCCTTCCATGATACCTGCCAGTATTGCACCAGTGAACATATCTTGCCAAATTGGTCATAAATGTAGCTTACAAGCTCATAGCTAAGTAGGACTGATGATCACTTTCCTCCTCTGGAAATGTGAACAGCACTTTTCAACATCACAAAAGTTAGCCAATAGAAATTAAGTTTCCAGATCAGTACCAGATTGATTTCTCCATGTTCTACAATGATTCAACTATTTGGTTTCTTTAACAATAGGGTCTTTCTAAAAAGATCTGGAGGGTAATAAATAGAACTGGCAATAGCTTGTAGAGCTTGGGGTTTATTGGACCTCACTGTTCAACAATTCTGAGACAACCCATTCTTTGCACTGTGCTTCTTACTATTATCCTTTTTATGGTCATCTAGTAGGGCAATTTCAACCATGTTATAAAGGAATACCATTTAAAGCTGTTTCTGTACTCATGATGCTCATCTCTATTACTACTCCTTCTCTCCATTGTATACTTCCAAGACTCACTCTTCACTGGGCAATTCTTGAGAGGAATAAAGAAAAATCAGTATAAATGCAAGGAGAAACTCAAGTATCTTCTTAGGCAATCAAAAATCTCTGATTCTCATTGTTGTCATAATTGGTTCTCAGTAAGAATACAGTAAAAAAAAAAAGTCTTCTTTGACTAAAAGTTCACTTTAAAAACAAAATCTTCTGTAGAATAAAGTTCAGTTTTGTAGAGATTGGTGATCAATGTGATGCCTCTTGAAACTGCCCAGTACATTAACCAGAAAATATATGTCCTATACATTTGGAAATTTGTATCTAGAAGATCAAGGAGCATATTGTTAGCAGATTTCATGTAAATTAATGACAATGGCACTTAATTGTGTGCCAGAAATAATTTCCAACTTGACATAATGTTTATGATAATCATGAAGTTGTTCGATTTTTAATTGATGTTATTAGTTCTAGCTGATATACAGAGACATTACCATTTGATGCATTTCTATTTAGAGTGGTAAGTATGAATAATGTTGACATCCTAGAAATCTCCAGTCTTCAATTCCTGACACTGTGTGGAAATGAATGCAAGTGGCAGAAGACATCTCAGCTCACTGCTCTTTAACCCTAACCTGCAGGTAGTCCCGTGGACAGTTTCTGTGTCCAGTGGCCATTTGTTTTCTCACTGTGGCTGCCACAATACTTGCCAATTAGTGTCAATCGCAGAGGTGGATTGGGAATGTGGGCACCTAACCAGGGAGAAAAGTATAAAAACTGCTAGCACATCTTCATGAAAGTAAAAAGCTACAAAAAGTGATCATTAATAAATTTATACAAATATGTCATCTTTCTGTATTCCAGGATCTATAAAATTACATCAGTGGCAGTTAACAGAATGAAAATAATGTATCGACACCTATATGGTTGAGTCTATGAAGTAGTTAATATATTTGTCTCACCATTCCCAGTTTATATCATACATCTTGGTGACCAGCACATGGAGAAAATCAGTCAAAGAAAGAAATCTGTCAGTAACCTTTGATATCATTTTTTCCTGTATACTTAGAAAATTACACTGGGGGGATTCTAAATAATACAAGTGAAGAAGACACTTTCACACTTCATCTCCAGGGAAATCATCTTTTTTCAAAACATGTAGGTGTTATATAGTTAAATATTTTCCTTTCATCTCTATATCACTTTTTCTATTAGAGTTAATTTGATTAACAGCACACCATGAAGGAATCAGAAAAAAGATAAAGGAGGAAGGGATTTATTCTGGCAGATAGACAGGAACATAGCAGCAGAAACTTTTGGTTAATTGAACCACTAGCAATACACATAATTGACTCAAAATTAAAATTGAGCTCTGAAGGCACATAGCTCCTCAAGTAGAGAATAAAGACAATGGATATACTTGTGCATTTTAATGATTTTTACACACAGAAATTTATTACTAAAATTTTAAGTACAAAATGTTGGGGTTTTTTGCACAGAAAGGGATATAAAATATTGAGTCAAGGGAGTATATGCATGTGTGCATATATATGTAAAGCATATAGTATATAAAACATAAATGTAAAATGTGAAGTATTATACATACATATAGAAAGAGAGAGAAACTAAGGAACATATGTATGTGTATATACATTCACATTTATTCTCTTCAATAGCTGAGATCCTTTTTATGTAAGCACATTGATAAATATATTGTCTTTGCTTTTTATCTTTTATTTGAATATGGCATTTTCAAAGATCAGTAGTTATAAACATGAAAATAATTCATTTTTTAACTTTTCGAAACTTATTTGTGTGTGTAGTTTATATACGTGTGTAGGTGTGTGTCTCGTGCAAGTGCATGTAGAAATAGAGATTGATATTGGGTATCTTCCTCCTTTGTCCCCTACCAATGTCTTTCCCCATTTAAAGATTTATTTTTACTTTTGTGTGTTTGTCTACATGCATATATGTGCATTACATGTGTGCCTTGTGTACTGGATTTCATAGAACTGTAGTTATTTTGAGGCCTCTGGAGGGATCTCTGAAAAAGGAATAAGTGCTCTTAACTTCTGAGTCTTCTCTCTAGATTCCCAATTTACATGTTGAGAAAAGACATCTCACTGAGCTTAGAGCTCATGATTTTGGTTGCATTGGCTGCCTAGCAAGCCCCAGGCATTGCCTGTCTCTGCCCTTTCTGAGAGCTGAGTTTAAACACATGTCCAAAATGCTTGCCTTTTAATGTGGAAATAATTCTAATTCTGTTGTTGTTTGCTGTTTGGGCATCTCAGGTATACTTTTTTTTTTTCTTAATCACAGGTACTTGGTTTTCCTTTCAGTATGTTTTATTTTATTTTCAGATTTATCCTTTCATGTTTCTTCATGTTTTCTGATCAGTTTCTATTTGACTTTACTGATGATTTGATATGGGACATTACAAAGAAAAAATATAGGAAAAATCTAAATAATATCAAATGTATTAAGTTTTAAAACAAAAAGACAATGCTTTTTTTTTATTTGTTCCTTAACTGTGTTTTAAAGAGATAGGAACAGACTCTATCAGATCAAAAAATTTACTTAGCACGTGCTGATACATATTAAAGCCTTAACATCAGTTAAATATAATTTTGATATTTAATTTCTTTAGCCCTGGTGGAATAGAATAAAAATAAAAATTCATGTTATTTACTTTTGAGAGAAGATTAGGTTTTGTAAAGCCTTCTTTGTACTTCTAGGAAAATCAAGATTCTTTCTCAAAATAAATCTGAGTCAGTATACTCTTGGGTCTGAGAGTACCAAAGACTTATTTACAATGTGTGAAAACAGTTAAGAAGAACTCTGAAGGTTAAACACAGAGGAACCCACTGGGAAATGAACTCGACTAGTTAAGGCTGTATTACAAAAGAAGCAAAGCACACGCCATACAACCCTCCTGGGGAATAACAAATCTAATCAGTTGCTCAAGTGCTTCACAAACCTAAACTGAATGTTGATATTTTCTATCTGATTGTATTTATGGTTGTGGATGGTGTGCCCGAAGGACGGGCAAAGCATGCTTACCTTCGATTTGAATAGCCCTGCAGGTCAAATGCATTAAGTTTAAAAACAGTTAAGGCTTTCACTCCACATGACTTACTCTGGTAGTTTCATTTATATGTATGTATACAACAGACAAACTGACGCATGGATATGACACTCATGACAGCAATGTTTGTTGAAGCCACACTGGCTTCATTTGAAGATATTGGTCCAATACATTTACTGTTACTAATCAAGTTAGGATGTAAGAAATACATATAATAAGGTTTGATTTATAATTGTGAATATTCTGTACTATACTCTTCCTTTTTAATTTCATCCTAAGTATCTTTCACAAGGTTACTTATCAATTGACTATCTAGAAATAGAACTAAGGTTAGTATCTTAAACATAACATATTTCTACTTTTCTAAATCATTATCAATAAACCATTTCTGTATTAACACTATTATGAAATAACTTCAAGGAAGCAGGTACATATACATATACATATACATATATATGTGTGTGTTTGTGTGTGTGTGTGAAGAAAGTTCAATTTAAATTCAATGCAACTGTTACTTTGATATTAGTTAATATCCAAAATATCAGTATTTCATTCATACTTTTTTGTTAATGTTTTCAGTTATATTGTTGCCTACATTAATCAGACTGTATTTGAGCCGGGCAGTGGTGGCGCACGCCTTTAATCCCAGCACTCGGGAGGCAGAGGCAGGCGGATCTCTGTGAGTTCGAGGCCAGCCTGGTCTCCAAAGCGAGTTCCAGGAAAGGCGCAAAGCTACACAGAGAAACCCTGTCTCGAAAAAACCAAAAAAAAAAAAAAAAAAAAAAAAAAAAACCAGACTGTATTTGAGATTTATCTAGATAACTCATTTTCCTGGGCTTTAAGAACTATATTTATACAACTGTATTTGTTCTCAATGTAGAAAAGTACGTGAGAATTCTTGCTAGATATAATCAAATTGCATATTTCTCTACCTTATTTTGTCATGACACTAATGAATTCCTGGGTCTTGCTTTAGACTAATTGATCATTAGTAGACCATTGTCACAGATGAGGGTCTCCTGTATTATTTGATACATTCTAGAAGAGAGCATAAAGAAAGGTGGTAGATAAAATAACTCACTGCTCAGAACTAAACCTTAAGACTCTACAAGTCTTCCTGGATTCTCTGCTACTAAATGGTCCAACTCTCACAACCTTAGGAAAAGACCGCTTCTAACGAGAAAAACTGAGTTATGAGTTCAAGATATAAATAACAACTACCACAAATATTATGTACACATCATACACAAATATGTGAAACTTTCTTACGTAGTCATAGTGAGAGTGCAAAATTAACAACTATAATGCAATAGTACAATACCTACCAAGATTTTATCTACACATGGCTTATGCCCATAGTTTCATTTATATGCATGTATCTAACAGAAACATTTACACATGGATATGACACCCATGACGGCAATGTTTGTTGAATCCACAGAATTTAAAATTGTAGTATATCCACAGTGTATATGTATATATGTGTGTGTATATATATATATATATATATATGCATGTGTGTATAAAATGAATATTATATTTTATCAATATAATAGACTGAGATAGCTAGAAAAAATTAGAGTATTTTTGCACATGGAGGAAAATATCTTAGGTATATTGACTAACCAGCAAAGCAATGGGCAGAAAGTATAGAAAGATGTTTAAAATACTCTTTATTACCAAACAAAGAGACATATGTTTTATACATGTATTTGATCATACCTGACCTCTAAAACAAAATGTAGTACATTCACACAATAGTTAAATTTGTGAATGGTAGTGACAAGTCTATTGAGTAAGAGTGGAAAAGGGAACTGGCATGTGTATCAGTTGATAATTTAAAACGTTTAAAATACATGATTTAGAAATCTAATAAAAACCTTAATGAATATAACTTTCCATGAAATAATAAAAGCATCAAATTCCCCCTCATATGTTGTAGTTTGTGTTTTGAATTTTTTTTTACATGGAATATAATGACATGAATATTTTAAAGATATTCTTTATTGTGTAGATTAAAAAGCATCATTTGTTGATGATTTGTACTACATCACACACCGTGAAAAGCACAGTGTTTACAAGGCTGTGACAGGCATCCAGGTCTCTACATTTCAGACGTGAAAACGAAGGCTCCATCCTGCCCAAAGCCAGAGAAGGTCTGAGTCCGTCAGGAAATGTTCTTACCCACCATAAAAGAACGTCTCCTTCACGCTATCCTACAAAAGTCTCCCTATGTCACCCTGCCCTGTTCTACCTCATGTGCAGCCACTATTTCACAGCCACGGCACCAGGCTGTATCCACAACTGTGTTACAGAAATAGTGTGAGACTATAAATTGCCAGATTCATTATAGTTTCTAAAGACTGCTATTACAACTGACATTGAGTGGTATTTCAGAATGAAGCTGAGTGATCATTATAATGATTGGTCTGACATAATATCAATTTTATATCATAGATTCATTCTCCAATAAAATAAATTCAATGCTACTGTAGCATCTTAAATAATTCTAAATTAGATTCAGTTTCAATAAAATGCTGTATCTTAAATTTTATTGTTTTATTAGCCAAAGAAACAATTGCTTTGTTTAGAAAATCTAGATCTGCAGTGTATAAACTGAAAGATGTTCTGAAATTAAATGTGTAATTATTGTATTTAGAATGCAAATAGAAAAAAGGGGCTATGTAGGATTTATAGCTTTTTAAATTGATAACACGAGAGGCTGCTTTCCTGGAACACTGATACAATGGATTTCAGTTTCTAATTTTGTAGGTATAAAAAGCACCACTTCTGATAAGAACAGCTGGCATGAGTGTCTCTGAAAACTAGTTCCACAAATTTCTAGTGCTCTTCAGAACATGGGAACTGATTGTGATTAATCAGGGAAAAGCCCTTCTCTAATAAGCCTATGTCCAGTCCAATTGCTGAACATGACACTCTGGAGAATTACATCGCCAAATGGTCTACTAGCTATGGAAGGTTGAACGATTGGCTGAATTAAATAGCTCACCTTAGATGACCTTAGAAATGGACATTTTGATAGAAGGTGAAGGAAAGATCCATGAATTAATGATTTGTATATGACATATGTATTTTGAAAGAAAAACCTTATAAGACTTTATGATTTTTTTTAACACTGTCTGCTTTCAAGTATTATCATGCTGTCTAAATGCTGCAATCACTCAGGTGACAGCCTGCAGAGTGCATCCATCCCTTCACTCCTGATTACAGATAACATTTGTAGCTTGAGGATAAGAGAGAGAAGTGAGAGACTGAACACGGAGAAAAGTCATCAGGCATCAAACGACAGGAACAGCTCATTTTTTATGACTTTGCCATCTCCCAGTCAAGTGCCTGCTGCAGACATTCATTGTTATTAGAAAGTGGGATTCTAAGACAAGTGAGGCATGTCTCAGAGTGTGCTAGCTCCTAAAATAATTAATAGCTTAAAAAAAAAGTACACAAACGTTGTCAAGTCAACATCAAAAGGTCTTGAAATTGATGAATGGAGTTGCCATGTGACTCAATCATCACACAGCCAAAGAGCTGCTTTGATTGCATGCAGATACATTACCAGGCTCGCCAAATGAAGACAGTACTCCATGAAATCTTAGACTTAGTTAGGAAAAAACTCTTTTCAAATAAATGAAAGCATATTTTAGGCAAAGCTCAGTTTCATGCCATATGTAAATTCTGGTATCTTTTTGTTTGTTTTATATTTAAAGCAACATAGAACAACAGAAGAATTTAAAGTATGAAACTACTTTATTATTATGTAATTGTCATTGAAAATAGTCATATATGAAAAGGAGTAATAGAAAAATCATCGGAAACTTCATTATAAGCATACTGCAATCAGGCATGTTGGTCTACTTGCCTTAAACTATCAGATTTATTTAAACAATCTATCTAGTCAAATATTTGACTTTTATCTAGTTTTTATAAATAAATAACACTGGATTGAAAATCATTTCAGATAAATTGTAAATAACTTAATGATTATTTCTTAAGAAGATATTCTTAGAAATATAATAGCATTATTTTTTAGGCAAAATTTTAATATATGTCACTTTGTTTATCTATAGAACTTATAACAACTTTGATTTCCCTCCTTGACTGTCATCTGGCATTTGTTTCCACAAGTTCTAAAAAAACAGGTTATTATCATGCTGAAAATCTTTTCTAAAATAAACAGCAAGGAACTATGTCTTTGTTTAAATGTATAGTCCTTTATTATAAAAGAGCATCTTATAACACTTGTTCAATTTTAGATGCTTGTTGATGTTTGAAAACTTTTCATATTTTGCTGGTTCCCATCATCATTTAACTTGGAAGAAATATAGGTTTAACGTTAATAATATCTTTATTTTTATAGTAAATTCTTCATCAATAAAATCATTTGCAATAAAGCTTTTGTTTAAGAGTTTTCTAATATAGAAATTCTATCATCCCCACCATGCAACTTGAATAAAATGCCAACCATCAAACCATGATTATTTGAGCATCAAATAAATAATTTAGTGATGGACAAAATTTTTATAAATATTTATGTAAAATGACATAAATAAATTATTGAATGAAATAGAAAGGACAGTTCTTCCATACATAAAAACTAAATTTATAAGTATACACAAACAATAGAAAAAGAGAATTACAATTTAAGAAATGATAATGCAACTTTTATTCAGGCAGGAATCATATGTGAACACTAAAATTACTCAACCACATTATAGAATATTTAATTATTTCAAAACACCTCCCAATATGGTGTTTACTAATTATAAATGGAATTCTGGTTAATTTATAATCAATTATTTCAATGCATACTACTTTAGCCAACTATCCTTACTGATAATACTGACTACTGATGACGAATTATTTTTATATCATACCCTTCTTGACCTCATGCACTAAAGAGCAAGATATAACTTATATAATACATAAACACATGTACATTCTCACTCTAATCATGAAAAAGCACACTATAAGTTTGAAATGAGGGACAATTCAATTTGCACAATTGAGAAACATTGTGCAAAATATTTTACGAGTGTACTTCAATAGTACCAATTATAATATGGAAAAATCCTAAGGGAGATTATAAATTGAAAAACCTGAGGAAATACAATTCAACAAAATGTGAGTGTTCAGAGAAGAGGGAAAACCAGGAAATAAACATTAGTATCAAGTTCTTAAGAAAAAGGAATGTCATAGTAAGAGTGTATCAATGCTAATTTCCTAGTTTTAAAATTGTTCACATTTATACAGAGTTACCTTTGAGAAGCTAATTAAAGGAGCTGTTCAAACATAAACCATATTTTTTGCAATATGTTGGTAGCTTTAAGTTATTAAAAGACGCCGGGCGGTGGTGGCGCACGCCTTTAATCCCAGCATTCGAGAGGCAGAGCCAGGTGGATCTTTGTGAGTTTGAGGCCAGCCTGGGCTACCAAGTGAGTCCCAGGAAAGGCACAAAACTACACAGAGAAACCCTGTCTTGAAAAAAACAAAAAAAAAGAAAAAAAAAGTCACCTCTGCCAATCAGATCTGTTGAGTTTTCTGTTAGCATTTCTGCAATATTGTTTCTCTATGCTTATGTCAATTGCACTCCACACTACACAGGTATTTTTTAGCATCTAAAATAATAATGTATTTAGATTGATTCATAACTTAAAGTACATTTTGAAAAATCATGACTAGAAAATACTTTTAAATCTTTAAAAATATGTTTTATTGTCTATATATGAGTGGGTTTTTTACATGTATGTCTGCATTACTTGTGTTTTTTTTTTTTTTGCCTGTGAAGGTCAGAAAAGGGCATCAGACCCCCTAGAACTGGAGATATGGATGGTTGTGAGCAACCAAGTGGTTGCTGGGAATCAAACCCAGTGCCTCTGAGAGAAAACAAATGCTCTTAACGGAGCCTTCTTTATAGCTTCAATATATGAACTGTTAGTGATTATTTGAAAGCAATATATAGCCACAAATTGCTGTAATTAACACAAACAATTTATATAAAGAAAATTTTCAGGTATTGAAGATCAAGACTCAGTAAGAAATAAACTTTACTGATTATAAGGAAATGTGAATGTAAAATTACGTGTAGATATTGTATAAAATTTTATATGATAATTCCAGATCAAGATTCAGTAAGAAATAAACTTTACTGATTATAAGGAAATGTGAATGCAAAATTACGTGTAGATATTGTATAAAATTTTACATGATAATTCCAGATATCTTGATTCAATTAATACTTCTCAAGACTCAGTTCATAAATTATAAAGATTAGATATTTTGTGCCTCTATGAAAGGGATATATATATATATAATATACTTTTAGCATATCTTAATATCTTATATTTAAGATATGCATGTTATTTGCAATAAAAATATCAATGCACTTATTTCTTCCAGTGGGTCATGATATGTCATGAAGAAAAGTTTCCAGAAGTGGGATTGCTCAACTGAAAGGTTAACCACCAAAGGCAAAGGTGCTTTAGAGATTGTCATTGGACTTTGTAGTTGTCAGGTTTCTTTCTGCTCTCTGACAAAATACCTGAGAAAATTACCTCGAAGGCAGGAAGTATTTATTTTGGCTCATGTTTTCACAACTTTTAGGACATTGTCAATTGACTACAGTGCTTTGGACCTGTGGAAGCACATGATGCAGGTAACATGGACTAGAGAGAACTTGCCTATCTCATCATACCTTAGAAAAAGATGGAGAAAAGAGCAGTAGGGACAAGATATTGCTCCTATGGGCATGCTTCCAAAGTTCTGCTCCCTAAGATTCCAATTTCAAAGTTTTCATTCACTTTCCAATAATCAATGATATTTAAAACCCAACAATGAGTCAACTAAATTGTAAGATGAGAGTTTTTTAGATCTACTTACCACTGAACTCTGCTTCAGTGGCAAACAAATCTTCAATACATGATTATTTGGGAGAACAGTTACTATCCATACCACTTCCCCAGAGGCTCATGTTCATCTCATAATATAAAATTCATTTAATTTCCAGGAGTTCCTATATTAAAAACCTGATAATCAAGCTCAACAGCTATGCTAAAATGAGCATATAACAGGCATTCTTTATGTAAGACTTATAGTGTCACTATAAGAGGAGACAACTATAACAAAAATGTACAAGTGGTAATATCGTATAATTGCCATCTACTAGACAAACAGAGAGGTGGAAGACAGCTATCTACTAGTCAAACAGAGAGGCCATAAAAAAAAAAAACACCTGTGTTGATCATTTGGTTATGGACATCTAGCCTATAGAACTGTGACCAAGTAGATTTCTGTTGTCTAAATGACTCAGTTATGGAATTCATTGTTAGTTTATTGTTATGGAACCTTACAATCTAAATCAGAAAGACAAGAAGTGAAAAGAAGAGCACTATGGAATTTCTGATCATATATTATGTGGTGTTTAGTCTCGATTGTTAAATTGATTGATTTAAGATAGGAGATTTTTAAAGCAAATTTAAGTTGTATACTTAACCTTCATTTCTCTTTCCTGAGGAAGACTATTTTTAAACAGTTTGTTTTTGTGGGTTACTTTTCTCTATATCCACTTTCCCTTGTGATTCCTGTTCCCCTTCTTAGACTCCCTGCCAGATTCACTTCCTCTTTTACATCCCAGGTGTCCTTTTACCTACCACAGTCTTTCCTCATCATCTCACATTTTCTCCCTTCCTTCTAGTATTTTAGAGATTACTTATATTTATATCTGTTTGTATTGATCGATACACATATATCATATTGACATATATATCACACATATATTATATGGACATGCACACATTGTGAGTTATGAGACACATGAAAAAGTTTGTGTCCTAAATTTGGGTCTCATAATTTAATGTTATACTTCCCAGATCCATCCATTTTCCAGAAAATTCAATTTTTCTTCACAGATGAACAATATTACATTTTTATATGTACCAGTTTTTTTTCAGACTTCCCCTTTTCCTTTTAATTACATGTATATGTGACAGGGGGTGTGCTCATGTGAGTGAGGGTTGAAGAGGAGCACAGATGAGGCCATGGCACACCCCGGAACTGATTACATAGGCAGTTCTAAGTAACCCAATGTAGATGCTGGAAACCAAATATGGGTCCTTGCAAGAGCAGCAGGTACTTTTACCCCTGAGCCATCTTTCCAAATCCCATGTCCCACATTTTCACTTACCATTAATTTGTTGGTAGATACTAAGCTGGTCTCTTTTTTTTTTTTTTTTTTTTTTTTTTTTGCTATCATAGGTACAGCAGCAGTAAAGGGAATATGCAAATGTATTGCTAGATATGGAGTCTTGCATTCAAGTCCAGAAGTGGGATAGCGCACAGGGATTCTTGAGATTATAGGCTCTCAGCTTCGGTTTGGAGCTATAACTTTGGGAGTTGAGATGTCTGTATTCTTAGTCTATATAGCTTTTTTTTTTTTTTGCTTCAGACTCCCCATCCTGCATATTGTCATTGACTGACAATTCAACTCCAAGCCAAAATAATAACTTTTCATAAATTAAATACAATACTAAGAATATATGACTGAAAAGAAAAGTATATATATATATATATATATATATATATTATATATATGTATATATCTTCCATTACTCTAGAGAACTTTGAATAATACATTTACAACACTTAATCGAAACTGTAGAATATACCTTTTCTTCAGGAGCATATAAAATATTCATTAAAATTGATGATTGCCTGTAATATAAAATAAATGTTCATAAATTTTAAAGATTATAATTTGCATGAATTATATTCTCTGTCCAAAATGTCATTAACTAGAAATTAATATTAATTAAATTGTATAACAACTCTAAATGTTTTAAAATTATATGTATATATGTGTATACACACATATGTGTAAAAACCATCAGTAAAAGACAAAATTATGAGGAAGATAAAATATTCCCAAGTAATGATAACTAAATATTACATAGAAAATATGTTAGATATAGGCTTATACCAATATTAACTGAAAAGCTATAGCTTTAAATGCATATGTTGAATAAACTGCCCTAATAGGTCTTCATGAACCTGATGTTTAAGAGTTAGCAAATAGAGTCGTTGTAATAAATTGACTTTTGTCAGAAGTTTGAGTCATAATAGATTCACTGTGTCTATGTCATTACTTGGTGTAAATATTCTTTGTATTTAACAAGACTCTATGTGTCTTAATTAGGGTTTCTATTGCTACAATGAAACAACATGACCAAAAAGCAAGTTGGGGAGGGAAGTGTTTATTAGGCTTACACTTCAGCATTGCTGTACATCAGTGAAGGAAGTAAGGACAGGAACTCAAACAAGAGCAGAATCCAGGAGGCAGGAGCTGATACAGAGGCCACAGAGGGAAGCTGCTTACTAGCTTGCTTCCCCTGGCCAGCTCAGAACCACTTCTGATAGAACCCAGGACCACTTTCCCAAGGATGGCATTACCTACCATGACTGGGCCCTCCCTCAATGATCATTAAATGAGAAAATGCCTTACAACTGGATCTCATCGAGGCATTTCCTCCACTAAGGCTCCTTCCTCTGATGACTCTAGCTTGTGTCAAGTTGACACACACACCAGCCAGTACACCATATACCAGGCCTTACACCACGTATCAGGCCAGTACACCATATACCAGGTCTGTGGAATAGAGCTTCAATCATAGAAAAGCCAACAAGAAGCTATCCCTCATACAATCCTGCACTTGAAAAGACAATTGTCAAAAGGAGAAAAGCGAAAACCAGTGCCTTCTCTCAATACTTAAATGACTCAGATATACTGATCTTCACCTGATGTCCATCCAATTTGACTCCAAGGCGATGGATATGATGCAGGATGACAGTGAACTACTCTAAATTCAGCTGCAATAAAACTCCATCACAGGTACTATGCTGGGTGTGGCACTTCTGCAAAAAAAAAATCAACATATCAGATAGTATGAAATGAGAAACACTTTGCATTCATGTGAGAAGAAAGGAGTTTACATTTAAAACTTTTCTTCTATCAAAATAAATTATAGAGCAGTTTGAAATGTCCAGAGATGCATATAAAATCACATTGGCCCACTCGTAAATCTCAAATTCGTTGAAGGTAATAAATGTCAAATACAAATAAGATGAGTGTTAGACAAAGTGGAGGGAAAACCCTGCAAGGATTCAGGGAACACTCCTGGAGGAAACAGCTTAGGGTATCTACCCTTTAAAATAAGGAGCATGCTAGAGTGTCCTCTCAGGAATATATGTATGGATAATTAGAATTTATTTTATAAATATATAACCATAAAATATATTCTACAAATTATTAATTTATAAAGCATAGAATATGTTGTATGATTATTTTATGAATATCAAATTATAGATGTTTATCATTTATATTATATATAAAATATTTTACTAAAATATTTTGTTTGTATATATTTGTTATAAAATATTTATTTATTTTTTTGATTTTGAAACTCTAAGCTTTAAGAGAAAATAAGAACTGCTTGGAAATTCTTTAAAGGTTCTAGAAATATAAATCCTAAAGTTGAGAAAATTATAGTCAGTTTGCTAAGTAATCTAATGACCACTATGCTTGCTATTGACACAAGAAGAAAGTGTTCTAAAACTGGTCCAGCATGTGCTTAAGACTTTCGGTTTAGCCCATACCACATGGTAGTCTATGGTATCAGAAGTGTCTGAACTCACGTAGGCTGGTTTCCTACTCTAAGCAATTCAGGGTAGGAAAGTCACAGCACAGACATATAGACCTGATGCAGTTTTTAAATTTTGTTTTATTTTTGAGATTAAAATATAGTTACGTTTCTCCTTTACATTCTCCCTTTCTTTCTCTTCCTACCTCCAAATCCTCTCATATGCCCAATTCTGCTCTTCTTCAAATTAATGGGCTTCCTTTCCATTAATTGTTACAGCATGTATATATGTATATGTATGTTCATGTCCATATGCATATATATTATTAATCTGTTCAGTCCATATAATGCTATTTGTATATATATATATATATACATATATACATACATATATATGTGTGTGTATGTATATGTGTGTATATATATGGATATGTATATACTTGTATATTTCTAAATATAATCTGTTAGGTCAGCATACTAAGGGAAATGAAGTTATGAACTTTTCAGAAAAATTGATGGAATTAGAAAAGATCATATTGAGTGTGGTAACAAAGACCCAGAAAAACAAACATCCCAAGTCTCTTTTGTTGGAGGTTTCTAGCTCCAAATCTTCTGATATGAGTATACAGCCCTTAGTAACTACTGAAACCAGAAAATTAAAATGGGACCATTGTGGGGAGAGGGAGTTGGAGACCAATAGAGGGGGAAAGGGGTTCAACTGCCCTGTTCAGGGAAATGAGAAAGCAGTGCCCTACATGGCATCTGTTTCCATCAGTTACTACATGAAGGCTCTATGATGACAGTTAGGGTATTCACTAATCTGATTACCAGAGTAGGACCTTGCCTTGGAGGAGGTGGGAATGTAGGGTGAGTTGGAGGGGAGGCTGGGGGGCGGGAGGAGGGAGAAGAGGGGCATCTGTGGTTGGTATGTAAAATTAATAGAAAATTTCTTAGCCGGGCGGTGGTGGTGCACGCCTTTAATCCCAGCACTCGGGAGGCAGAGCCAGGCGGATCTCTGTGAGTTCGAGGCCAGCCTGGACTACCAAGTAAGTCCCAGGAAAGGCGCAAAGCTACACAGAGAAACCCTGTCTCCAAAAAAAAAAAAAAAAAAAAGAAAAAAGAAAGACAATTTCTTAATAATAATAATAAAAAGAATGAGGTCATGCCACCTGCAGCAAATAAATAAGCCCATAGTTTTAAAAATAGTTGTTGAGAAAATATTAGACTATGGTAAAAAGAAGTAACTTGATGTGAGTTTCTACTTGCCATGAAGCTTAAGGTGCCAGAGACAAACAGTTTCATCAGAGCCTGTCTTCTGAGTTCAAGCTCAGGCTCTCCCAAAGCAATTTATAGCTAAGAGGGAAGTGGAACATGTAGAAGCAGACAAGATCAGGCCGAAGGGTGGTATTTGTGTGGAAATTCTCTGGGAAACGTTAATATGTCACACAAATTCTTGTCTTTCTGAAGATCCGCCACTTGCCTCATGTTCAGAGCTCTATGTTTCCGACTTTCCATTTCTGTTTTAGGATGCCCTCTGTCAGTAAAGAAATATACTGTTGCCTACAATCGTAACCTGACAGAATGTAAAAACACTCCATGCTATAATACGTGGAGTACTGTTGTTTCTCATTTTATTCTAACAGTTTTACAATTTTATTCATTGCATTTAAATCCGTGATGAGTTTAGAAAAAAAATTTAATAAGGTGTGAGACAATGTTCATTAACTTTGCCCATGGATTGCTTCAGCATCAATTTTTGAAAAGACTACATTTACTAAGTTGTCTGAACTTTAGTCAAGACTGTCATAGACATTTTATGAATCTACTTGTGGGTTCTGTATTTGTTTTAATTATCTATATATTTATCAGCCAGTACCACATGGTCTGGTTTACTGTAGCTATATACTAGTTCTGTAAGTTGATTTTTCTCCTTATTCTTATTTTCCTTACTTTAAAAAATTAAATAGCTCCTTTTCCAGGCTTTTCAAATGAATCTTAAAACATTTTAATGAAATTCTCTTTCTCTCTCTGTCTCTCTCTCTCTCTCTCTCTCCCTCCCTCCCTCCCTCCCTCCCTCCCTCTCTCTCTCTCTCTCTCTCTCTCTCTCTCTCTCTTTCCCTCTGTGTGTGTGTGTGTGTGTGTGTGTGTGTGTGTCTGTCTGTCTGTCTGTCTGTCTGTCTTCCTCACTGTCCTTGTCTCTGTCTCTCTCTCACACACACATACATTTCTAGAACTTTGAATTAAACATGCTAATACATTTGTATAAACACTTGAGTGGGAGGTAGAGAGATGACTCAGCAGACTCAGAATTTACGAGTTCTTGCTGCCATTCTCTCTTGTCTATCCTCCAACTCCTCTCGTGCTTCCACAAGAGAGAGACAGGAAGAAGAGGAGAGAGATGCCAGCACCTCCAGGAGAAGCAAGATGTGAAAATACCCGTAAGCCATGGCCACATGGCAACTTATAGATTAATAGAAATGGGTCAAGTTATAAGAGCTAGCTAGCAAGAAGCCTGCCATAGGCCATGCAATTGGTAATTAATATTAAGCCTCTGAATGACTATTTTATAAGCATCTGTGGGACCTTGGTGCCGGGCGGGACAGGAGAAACCTTTCAGCTACACTCCCACCCCTTCAAATGCATGACTTCTTCTTTTATCATTATTATTGTTACTAAATATAAACACACATACACAACATACTGAGTCCATTTACTATTAATGCTACATTGTGTGTGTGTGTGTGTGTGTGTGTGTGTGTGTGTGTGTGTGTGTGTTTCGAGCTGACCACTAATGATTAGGAACTCTATCAGGCACTTGTCCCTAGAAAAATCTGTTTTCCTTCCTACAGTAGCCATTAACTGCATCATCTAGGGGTGGCACCTTGTGAAATTTCTCCCCATCTATATTGGCATGTCTACTGGTGTGGTCATGCAAGTCTTGTACCATATTCTTGGGAATTCTCAAATGTAGTCACGCTGAGAAGACAGTATGCCGCATTAATTATAGTCCTCTAGCTCTTACAGTTTTTCTTCTTTTACTGCAGTCTTTTCTGGGTCTTACATATAGGAATTGTAATTTTTTCTCCCTTTGTTAACTGATTCTTTGTATTTGGACCAGTTGTGTATCTCAGTAGTAGTCTCTGTCTGTAGCAAAAGGAAACTTTTTCAATGAGGAATTAGATTTGCACTCATCTACAGGTACAAAGGTTAGTATTTATATTTAAGTTGGAAGCTATATTGATTTAGGAGAATGACAGCAATAGTTTCTGCAATAGAGTTTATGACCTCTCCAGTCATGGGCAGTTTGCTACATTTACAGTACCAGGCATGTGTTCTTTTCTATTGAGTAGGACATAAATCCAATTAGACAGGTGTTGATAAATGCCACTCTTGTACTATTGGAATATTTTATATTTTCTTGAGGAAATTACTTATTTTACATATTTGTTGAAGTGTTTAATGAATTATAGAATGAAACTGTATTGATACAGAGAATTATTGTTTAGTGTTTTTTAGTGGAAAAACGTAAGTACTACCGTAATTCTAATACTTCTCATATTATTTCTTAAATGAAGAATATGACAGTTTGTGGTTTGTAAGCATTGTTATATTATATTTGAATCAATAAAATTTTGTATAGATATGCTTTAATACTTTTACTATATATTTTTTGCCTGCAATTTTTGTAAAATATCCCATGTGGGACTACAGAAAATGGCAATTAATTTTCTGTCTCTTCTATCTTTTTCTTTGTAAGCTGATAGAAGCTCATCAACTTTAAAGCTTTTTAAGAGCAATCTTCTGTCACTGGTGAATTCTGTTGCTTTTTTTCTGTTTAATTGTATTATTTTCACAATTCATAATTTTTATTTTGAAGTTATTTTTATACTTTTCATATGACACTATACTATATGTGAATTGTTTGTTGTGGTTGGTTTTTTGAAAGAATCTGTCTTTGAAGTGAAGTCTAACTTTAAACACCTCACATTCCTTCTTTATCAGGCTCCCAAACCCTGGGAATATAGTCATATGCATCTATGTTTCTTCCATGTGTGACTGACTTTTATATATGAATGATTTTGTTTTCTTTCTTGAATGTAAAGAATGAAACACAGAGCTCTCTCGCTCTCTCTCTCTCTCTCTCTCTCTCTCTCTCTCTCTCTCTCTCTCTGTATGTGTATGTGCTAGACAAGCATGGTTTCAATTCATTAACATCCCTAGCTCAAGACTTCTCTTTTGTAGTACAAGAAATTAGTAAATACAACTTCTATTTATTAGTATTTGAATTATAGCTAACAATTCAGATATGTTTCATAATCATTCATTAAGTTCAATATATTTTCATTTCTCCTTACATATATAGATTACTATAACAATGTTATTTAACCTATTCTTTCCATAATTTCATTGTCGTCAAAAAATAGTTGATATTGAATATGACATGATTCTTATCACAGAACATTACTCTTAAAGTTGTGAGATTTTCTAGAAAGTAAAAGCTAAGAAAATGTAGTTACAATTGCATGTATAAACAAAAATAGTTATTTTGAAGAAATAGCCAATATAATTAGTAGGCCAAAAATTTCCATAATCTTTCCTATATAAAATGGGAATGTAGCAAGAAAGCCATCCTTATAACCCAGTCTGATGAGATAGCTCAATAAATAAAAAGAGGTAATAGACTTTTCCCCTTTTGTTGAAAATAGATATTGTTTCTTACATAATATATATCCTTATTATAGTTTTTCCTCCTGCTACTTCTTCCAGTTCCTCATCAACACCCTTCCCATCTAGATCTAACCAGTTTCTGTCTCTTGTAAGAAAACAAATAGGTTTTTATCATATAATAATATCATAAATTAATATAATAATATAATATAATATAGTATAAAACAAACACATCAAAACCTGACAAACAAACAGAAGAAAACAGCCCAAAGCAAGACAAAGAGATTCTCTTGTTAGCACACTCATGAATCCCATGAAAACACTAAATGGGAAGGTCTAAGACATATTTAAAGAATCTGTAAGATAAAAAGAGTATATATACATATATACGTGTGTGTGTGTGTGTGTGGTGTGTGTGTGTGCGCGTGCATATGTGCGCATTCATGAATGTATGTATTTGTTTTTGTGTGTGTGTAAAATAAATTTTAAAAAATAGGAAAAGTTATGATATGACCTTGAGACAAGGAACCTCCAAAGATACCTTTGAGTTTGTTTGTTTGTTTTTTCTATTGGCCATCTACTACTGATCATGAACCTACCCTTAAGAGTAATTTGTTTCTCTGTTGAGACTCCCTTGGAAGAAACTCAACTTTTATTTGCAAGTTGTTTTAAATTAGAGATTGCTTCTGAGTTAGGGATGGGGGTACTTTCCCTTATAGCCATAGAACCCAAACTGGAGCATATGACTGCCTCAGACTATTGTGTGATACTTTGTTAGTGTTCTGACAAATAAAGCTTGCCTGGAGATCATAGGTTGGAGCTAGCTAATAGTTAACCAGAGAGGTCAGGCAGTGTTGGCTCACACCTTTGACCCCAACACTTGAGATCTTATGCCATTGATCCCATCACTTGAGCAGCACATGCCTTTAATCTCAGCACTTGGGAGATGGAGACAGGAATACAAGGCAGATAGAGACAAGATCTGCACCCATTCAGCCTGAAGATTCGTTAAGAAGCCTCTAGTGGCTGGCTGCCCTGCTTCTCTGATCTTTCAGCTTCCGCCTTCAATATCTGACTTTGGGTTTTTATTTAATAAGACTAAGTAGACCCACACTTCATCTGGTATCCAACTTTTGGGGCAAAAATTTGTGAAAACTATGCTTGCCCATGACTTTGTAGACACCAGCACATGCCGGAACTGCACTCAGGAGTCACCTATGGAAATGTTAAGATTTAAGGATGTGACAGTTTCATATGATATTCATTCACCTTTTGTGAAGCCGATGTTAAACTCATGGTCAACTAGTAACAGAATTGTCCCATAAGACTGGAGAGACTTGGTTATAGCAGTATTGGAGCCTAATTATCAATTATGGCAGAGAACCTGGAGGAAAGAGGCTAGGATCATCGAACAATGAAGTAGGGCTTGGAGTATTAAAATCTCCCAAGACCAACTTCTTGGAGAGGATGAATATGCTGACATACAAAGACTGTCTCTATACGATGACCACACCCTGGCTTTATGCATTGCAGCAGCTTTGAATGCTTGGGACAAAATTGAAGAAGTTGGAAAGAGAACTGAGTTATTTAATGAAGTTATACAGGGCCCAAAAGAAACTTTCCCTGATTTTTTACAAAGATTGACTTTAGCTGTGAATAGAATGATACAAAATTCAGAAACTAGACAAATAATAATTGCATCTCTAGCTTTTGAAAATGCTAATTCACAGTGCAAAAGGGTACTTAGGCCTTTAAAGGTAAGATCAGCACCCATAGAAGAATGGATCCAAGATATAGTCAATATTGAATCTCATTATCATAATAATGCTTGGATAGGAGAGGTGATTTCCAGAGGATTGGAGAAAATCAAAATGTTAGGTATTTTAATTGTAGCAAACAAGGTTGCCTAAAAAGGGATTGTAGACAGGGTGTTCCCAGAAACAACTTTTTTTCTAGGAATACTCCAAACAGAAGGGCCCTCCCTCCTGAAGTATGCAGAAGATGCAGCAATGGCTGACATTGGACCAAGAATGTAGATCAACAAGGGATAGACAGGGTAACCCTTCACCATTGGAAAATGCATTGCGGAGGTCATCTCACAGGCCCCCATGTCAAATTTGGTTCAGTCATTCACCATGGTGGGGGGGCACTCCTCCCCAAAGCAACTGAAAGATTAGATTTGAATAAGAGAGACCTCTTGATTGGCAGAGGTAATAGTTCAACAAACAATGTGACCACTCAAGCTAAACTAACTCATAAAACTAACAAATGCTTTTCATTTGATCAGATAAAACTTGTCAAAAGGGAAACTCTACAAAGTTAGGGTTGGGGGGGTTTTCCCTTTTTATCTTTCCAGGAAAATACAGTCATCTTGAGGAGTTTAAAGACTTTCGGAGAAATAAGCATCCAAAGAAGAAGGGGGAACTACCCTTCAAAAATTACCAAGAAAATGAATAATCTGACCTAATGGGATCTCTAAAATCTTCAAAAAGCTCATAGGACCCCATAATGATGATTTCACCTGGACTGTGGCAATGCCACTAAGCTGACAAACCACCTAAAGAATGGCTTTGGACTGCAAACTTCTCAGGACAATTTCAAGTTGACTAGCTGAGATTATTCAGCTTCACAGACTACTCTAGTCATGACTTGAGACAAGCCCTCCACTTTCCCATGACACAGTGATTGGACAATAAATGACATAGATAACTCTCCCAGGACTTGACAATTATCCCAATTTTTTCAGGGTCTCCTAAAGATGCTGTAACCCACAGACAGCAGGAAGTAATTTTAAGAGCATGATGAATATATTCCAAAGAGGTAGGGTGGTTTGTTTTTGGTTATTCAGTGGTTATGGAGAAAATATATATATATGGTGGTTGGTTACAAGTTGTTATTGGTAATGGTTAGGAAAAGGCTGAACAAAGAAGATTCAGGGATCTTGTTCTAAAAAGAAAAAGGGGGATATAGACATAGGATAAAAAGGTAGATTACTGAATATATTTTTAGACCATAAAAGTTACTGCTAGTTTTAAATATTTTAGATTGATAGGTATTTTTGTATATTGATACAAATTTGAGGATTTTGTTTTGTTTTGTTTTTTGTATTTTGTTTTTCGAGACAGGGTTTCTCTGTATAGCTTTGCGCCTTTCCTGGAACTCACTTGGTAGACCAGGCTGGCCTCGAACTCACAGAGATCCACCTGGCTCTGCCTCCCGAGTGCTGGGATTAAAGGCGTGCGCCACCACCGCCCGGCGAGGATGTTTTTGTTATACTGTATATATGTTATAGAAATGATAGGATAGAAAGGTAGATTATTGAATCTACTTTTATACCAAAAAAGCAACTACTAGTTTTAAATATTTAACATTGATGTAGATTTTTGTGTATTAATACAAACTTAAGGTTATTTTTGTTATAATATACTATATATACCTTTTTACTCTTGTTCAACATATTGTACCTATAAAGCTCTTCTAACAATGTAATGTAAATTTTTAGTCCTTGAAAGTTATTATTACAAACAATATAGGATAATAAAAAATGCAGGTTAATAATTAGTCACCTATTATAATTGAACTTGAAGTCATGTTTGTAGCTAGAGTTTTCCTGCCTTGCCCACAGTCAGGACAAATCTCTGTCACTCGCCAGTCCCACAGCCGCTCAGACCCAACCAAGTAAACAAAGAGACTTACATTGCTTACAAACTGTATGGCCATGGGAGGCTTCTTGCTAACTGTTCTTACAGCTTAAATTAATCCATTTCCATAAATCTATACCTTGCCTTGTGGCTTGTGGCTTACTGGCGTCTTCACATGCTGCTTGTCATGGTGGCAGATGGCAGTGTCTCCCTCCGACTTTCTGTTCTCTCTATTCTCCTCTCTGTTAGTCCTGCCTATACTTCCTGCCTGGCCACTGGCCAATCAGTGTTTTATTTATTGACCAATCAGACCAATTTGACATACAGACTATCCTACAGCACATGTTAGGTATATTTTCAAGGTCAAACAAAGATATATTTGAGATAGACAGGTTGTCTTCAAACATATCAGGGATCTACAGAATATGGCACTTAAGATGTTTTAATAACATAAGGTTCTTTTTTTTTTAATGACAATGAGACATGTCTACTCCTGGCAGTACCAATCTACTTCACAGAAGATGATGGGCATCAAAAAAACTCCATTGGGAGTTTACTTTCTTTGGGGCAAAAGTTAGCCACTGGGCAAGAAACTGCCCTTGATTCAACTGCTGACAGAATGCTGCCCAAATTGGACAAATAGGACAGAAAAGAAAGTGACTGCATAACTTTGCCAAGACAAGGTGGGACAGTCCTTCAAAAATTCTGCTTCACAGATAAATCTGTCAGATATTCTAGACCTGTAGACCAAAGATGGATAACCCAACATTGCAAAGGAATCTTGGGTGAAAATCCAGGCAGCCAGCTATTTCCATCATTGCTTACCTTTTGAAGTTGTTTGATCTATAGTTCCTGTTTACTCAGGTAGTATTATATCCATCTCAGGTCTCTGATTATAGCTATAGTTTTCCCTTTTCAAAAATTCAGAAAAGACACTCACAAAAGAGGTATAAAGTTCATAAGGTTGAGAGACATCATAGATAGTTTGGGGCTGGTAATGCAAGTTAGGATAGAAAGTGATTTAGGTACAACACTTTGGACTCATCAAGATAGAACAGATAATGGAATATTTTCTCTGAATTTGTCAAACACTAATGGACTAGATATTGTTAATGTAATTATTGCCTATATGTGTTTATATACAGTTACTGATTTATTATACATAGTTTTTCTATGTTAGTTAAAACCTTGCTCTCTGGCTCTTACATTCCTTTTGCCTTTTCTTCTATAGATTTTCTTGAACCTTGAAAGGAAGAATTTAAGGGAGACTTCCAATATATGAATGAGTGCTCCAAGTTCTCTCACTCTCTGCATAATATCTGACTGTGGTTCTCAGCATTTGTTCTATCTATTGCAAAAGGAAGTTTCACTGATGATGACTGAGCAAGACACTGATTTATGAGTGTAGAAAAATATCCTTAAATTTTGTAGTATTTTTTTTTGTTTGTACAATAGAATTTGATTGATTTTACTTTAGGTCCCTGGGCTATCTAGTGTCAGGTTCTTGGTCACCCAAGCAGTAGAAGATATGTGTTCCATCTAGTGGAGTGGCGTTTAAGTCAAACCAAATATTGATTGGTTATACCCTCAAACTTTCTGAAGCCATTGAACTAACTAGCATATCTTGCAAACTGGACACCATTGTAGATTAAAGAGTTTGTGGCTTGGATAGTGTTTGTATTTTTCCTTTGATAGCATGCACAGGACATTCCTGTACCAAAGGCACTACCTAGAACTTAGGAGTGAAGGTTCTATGTAGGTACTATCTTGCTTTCTCTGAGTTGTGTCGGTATTGTCTTTAGTAATGGGGTTTAGCCGTCAGTTTCTGGAGATCAACCTATAGCTTTGCAACAGCCAGAGGTTTTTTTTGTGCATTCTTATGGCAACAATTTGGCCAACAATTAAATTAGATGTAATCCATTCTTGTCACTGGAAGCTTCATTTGGTGAAAAAAGATGTCCATTTTGGGCTTTGTATCCCCATTATTGGGCAATTTCACTTAGGTCACCTACATATATGTATGTATTTTATAAACTTTATATTATATTAGGTTTACATACTACTCCTCAAATTGCATTTAATTTTAGCTATCTTTTCTCATATTGCTACCCTTGTTCCCCCCTCCCTGATCATTCACATTTGACTGTCCATCAAGTTTCAGCCACATCCCATCCATCCAAAATCTACTATTCTATTTCCCATTCCCAGGGAGATCTATCTGTCTCTTCTAGTCTCTCATCTTTTTTTTTTCTTTTTTCTTTCTTCCTTGTTTTTGAACACAATTTTTTATTGATTCTTTGGTAATTTCACATCATGCAGCCCAATCCCATTCATTTCCCAGTCCCTCCATATCCACCCTTCACCCTTAAAAGAAATTTTAAAAATCAATAAAAATAAAATAAAATAATAAAAATATTAATTCAAAAACAACAACAACAAAGATTACACATAACCTGTGGTTCTATGGATTGTATTTTGGTTATCAAAGACTTCCCAGCTAATATACACATATTACCTTATATATATATATACCATTTTGGTTTTCTAGGTCTGGGTTATCTCATTCAGGATATTTATTTTCCCTAGTCCATCAATCTATCTGTGATTTTCATGATTTCATTTTTTAACTGATGAATAATACTCCACTGTGTAAACATACCATGTTTTCTTTATCTATTCTTCTATTGAGGGACACCTAGGTTGTTTCCAATTTCTGGTTATTATGATTGGAGCAGCAATGAACATGGTTGAGCAAGTGCGCCTTCTTGGAACACAGTCAAAAGAATGATGCATGGTGATCAATGCCTTGGGAAACTGTGAGAGATGCTCCAGGAATAAAGGTAGAGGGTATTTTACCTCAGCTACAGTGTGTTCCCTGGATTGTTCTTGGATATAATTTCATGCCTTCTGTGTTAAACATTTACATTAAATTTATAAGATATGTTTATTCTTGTTGGATGTCAGAAAATAGCTATAGAAACCAATCTGGTCAGTGTTCCCTGAATAGGGACATGCCCTTCTGCCTTGCTTTATGCTTTCTCAGATGTAATTTGTACAACATGCCAGGCAATTGTGTTTAAATTGATATGTCCTGAGAAAGTTCTGGGAAAAGGCTGCTCTGTTAATATTTAGCATGTGTTTACTGATGTGTATTTAGATGTTTTTCTATTATGTTTCTCTGAACTTAAACAACCTTCCTTTGGTCATTGTTTCTTTATTGTATTTGTATGTAAAAATACACTAAAACTGAAGTACAGTTGTCTACAGCATTAGACTGTA
This sequence comes from Peromyscus eremicus, assembly GCF_949786415.1. Classification (NCBI taxonomy): domain Eukaryota; kingdom Metazoa; phylum Chordata; class Mammalia; order Rodentia; family Cricetidae; genus Peromyscus; species Peromyscus eremicus. Next base: position 37,263,462 of record NC_081425.1, on the reverse strand, counting down.
GTCCACCCCATTCCTTCCACTCCTCAGATCCCAGGCCTTACAGACACAGATCTACACAGGTCAACAAAAGTCTAAAGCTATAGCTGGATCTTGTGGTCCTATCTTCCTGAGAAACTTCCACACTAATTTCCAAAGAAGCTGTACAAGTTTGCACTACCAACAGCAATGGATGAGTGTTCCTCTTACCCCCATCTCCACATCTTCAACAGCATGAGCTTTCACTGACTTTTGTTTTGTTTGATTTTGTTTTTAATCTTAGCCATTTTGATGGGTTTAAGATGAAATCTCAAAGTAGTTTTGATTTGCATTTCTCTGATGAGTAAAGATGTTGAAAATTTCTTTCACTGTTTATCAGTGATTTGAATTTCTTCTTTTGAGAATTCTCTGTTTAGATTTCATAGCAATTTTAATTGGGCTATTTGATCTCTTGATATCTAATTTTTGAGTTCTTTATATATTTTGGATATTACCTTTTTATCAGAAGTGGAGTTGCTAAAATATTTCCCATTATGTAGTGTATCCCTCTGTTAAAATAATGATGTATTTTGCCTTATAGAAGCTTTTCAGTTTCCCTAGGTTCCATTTATTAATTGTTGACCACAGTGCTTGTGCTAATGGCATTCTGGTCTGAAACTTGTCCCCCTGTGCCAATGTGTTCAAGGCTATTCCCCACTTTCTCTTTGGTTCAGTGTATCTGGTTTTATGTTGAGGTTTTTGACCCATTTTGAGTTGAGTTTTGTGCAGAGTGATAAGTATGAATCCATTTGGAGTTCTCAACATGCAACAATGGAGTTTGACCAGCACCATTTGTTGAAGATGCTGTATTTTTTCCCAATATGTGTTTCTGGCTCCTTTATCAAAAATCTTGTGTGATAGATATGTGTGTAGATTTATTACTTGATCTTCAATTCTATTCCATAGACCAATGCGTCTTTTTTTTTTTTTTTCAAATATTTGGCTGGTTTTATTACTGTAGCTCTGTAGCACAATTTGAGGAAGGGGATGGTGAGATCTCCTGAAATTCTTTTATGATTCAGGATTATTTTAGCTATCTTCTTTGTGTGTGTGTGTGTGTGTGTGTGTGTGTGTGTGTGTGTGTGTATGTGTGTGTGAGTGTTTCATCAGAAACTGAAGGTTGCTGTTTTAAGATGTAACAAATTGTGTTGTAATGTTGATGGGCATTGCACTGAATCTGTAAATTGCTTTTGTAGGATGGCCATTTTTGCTGTCAGTCCTACCAATCCATGGTATCTTCCTCAGTTTCCTTCTTCACTGTATTAAAGCTTTTATAATACAAGTATTTCCCTTGCTTGGTTAGAATTACCCCAAAAAGATTTAGGTTATTTGAGTCTACTGTAAAATGTTTTTCATTGTTTATTTCTATTTGATTGACTTCAGCCATGAGTTTAAATATTTCTTGCTATCTACTCCTTTCAGATGTGATTTCTTTTGTTGTTTTTGTTGTAGAACTTTCTAGTGTGCTGTTAAGTTACTCACATTTCTCTTATTGCTTTCTCTGTCCATTTGTCATTTTTAGATAGAAGGACTCCTTTTGTGAGTTAATTTTGTATTCAGCTTTTGCTGAAAGGGTTTGTCAGCTGTAGAATTTCCTGGTGGAATTTTGAGGCTCACTGATGTATACTATCATATCATCTGCAAACAAAGGTTCTTTAACTTTTTTTTTTTTTTTTTTTTTTTTTTTGGTTTTTCGAGACAGGGTTTCTCTGTGTAGCTTTGTGCCTTTCCTGGAACTCGCTTTGGAGACCATGCTGGCCTCGAACTCACAGAGATCCGCCTGACTTTGCCTCCCGAGTGCTGGAATTAAAGGCGTGCGCCACCGCTGCCCAGCAAACAAAGGTTTTTTACTTTTCCTTTACAATTTGTAGTCCTTGGATTTCCTTTAGGTGTCTCATGGCACTAGCCAAGACTTTAAGTACTGTATTGAGTAGCATAGAGTGAATGGACAGCTCTGTCTTGTTCTTAACTTTAGTAGAATTACTTTGAGTTTCTCTCCATTTAAGTAGATGTTGGCTGTGGACTTACCTTTATTATGTTGAGGTAAGTCGCTTGTATCCCTAATCTCTCTAGGACTTTTAACATGAAGGGGTACTGGGTTTTGTTAAAGGTTTTTTTTTTTTCCTTTTTCTGTCATCCTTCCTATGTTGAATCATCCCCACATCTCTAAAATGAAGCCTGCTTGACTATGGTAGATGATCTTTTTGATGTGTTCTTGGGTTTGGTTTCAGGTATTTTACTTTTACGGAGTGTTTTTGCATCTATATTCATATGGGAAATTGGTCTGTAATTCTCATTCCTTGTTGGGTCTTTATGTTGTTTGTGTATTCAGAGTAACTGTGGCTTTGGAGAATCAATTAGGCCATGTTACTCCTGTTTATATTGTAACTAATAATTTGAGGAGTATTGACAATAACTCTTCTTGGAAAGGCTAGTAGAATTCTGTGCTAAAACCATCTGTTTCCCTCCATCACCTTTATTTATTTATTTATTTTTTTGGATTGGGAAACTTTTAATTACTGCTTCTAGTTCACTAGGTGTTAGATTTTCCAATTTGGTGTAGTTCAGTATTATAAAGTATGTCATTACGATTCTCTGGATTTCCTAGTGTCTGTTGTTATGTCTCCTTTTTCATTTCTTATTTTGTTAATTTGGAGGTTCTCTCTCTGGAGGTAGAGTAAAGATATGTAATTCACCTTCTTCTTTGCTGGCTTAGTTGTTTCTCTGTCAAGCTTGGCTGGCAGGTTTCCAGAGAAAGTCTGAGTTGGGATAACAGAATGAGTGGAGAGGTACATTGGACGTGAATAACTGCCTGACCCAGTGGTGATGGGTGCAAAAGCTAGGGGAGAGTGCAGCAAGTGCACTGGCAGAGAGTCAGGGGTGTGGCTGGGGGACTGGTTTTGATGAAAAGAGAAAGGAAGGTAAAGATCTATAGGTAGTCTTCTCTGTTTCCCTGGCTGCTGTGTGGAGGCAATAGTTTAACTGCCAGTGTTACTTTGAAGTTTAACAAATCAAGAAAACCAATATCTAATACCATAAAGTGATAGAGACTTATGTATAAGAACATTTAGGTCTGTAAGCTAAGTCTTAGGTTAAAATTCTGAGTAGAAGTTGCTCACTGTAGCTGCAAATTATTGCATCCATGTATGTGAATCTGCAACAGAGTTCTATGTTCATCTCTATTTTCTGAACAGAATTACCAAATAACTTCTTTGCTTTCTTGAAGTTCATATCAAGATAGTATCTTTAAATGAAAATTGTAAAGTAAAATAATTAAAAATAATAAAACCATTAAGAAAAGATTAGGGAACAAACTTGACCTTCTATTGTTCTGTAAAATTTAGTGAATTCAATTACATTCAAAATATTGAAGAAGGCATGTTTTTTTTTTCATCTCCTTATTCAATCTCCTTATTCAGTTGATTATACCCTAATATATACAGAAAAAAATGATTACCAAGACATCCTTTAACCAGTAAAGAATATGAATAAAACCATTTTATGTAACTTTTATTTTCTAAAATCTGCCAGCACTTGGTTCATAACTAGAACACAGTCCATCTCTTTTTGACCACTTAGAAAAATATATTATTTATTCTTCTCAGGTAAAGTACTCTATAAATTTCAATTAGATCCTCTGTCCAAATGATACCATTGAGGTTTTTCTATGTCCTTGATGATTTTCTGTCTAGTCATTATCTTTTACTAGAGAACTTAGGGTATGCTGGAAAAATAATGTCATCTTTAAAACTCCTAAACATGACTAATTTCAGACATTTAACTCTAGAATAAATCATTGTGGCATATTGGTGATTTTGGACTAAAGGTATGTAAAAACAAGTTTTCAAGAGAAGCTACATTTTTATTTTAAAATTTCTGTACCATTTACATTTCATTGATCGGAGCACCATGACCTTGAAAATGGATGGAGTATTGTTGGTAAAGAAATAGTAGTCACTTGGGACTGTATTTAAACCTCTTGATAGCCATTTATGATTGGTATCTGTGTGTGACCAGTGAGAAACTAATTCACACAATTGTAGTTACAAATATCTACACAGTCTTTCATAAAGAAGTTCCATCTCAAAGAAATCCGTTATTGACCACTCGTACAAAAATCTCAAAATGTATGCTCTGTAGATATAATTCTTGTCTCTTTCAGTTTAAGATTGGGAGTGAGGCAGTGCCTGAATTCTCCAGGAAACTTGTCTGCCTTGCTGAAAATAGCACGTAACTCTTGTCAAGCATCCTTCCTCTGAGTAGTCACCTGCTTGACGTCCTCACCTAGTTGCTTTATGGGACTATTAAAGGAGATGAAGTACTTCACAGGAACAAACCATGCTTGTGTTCTTCTGTTGTAACAGAATGGACAGAAATACCTGGAACTGCTGTTTTAGCAGTCCACATTAGCTACAGAATCTTCACTTTGTGTGTCCTTTCACTTTCCTGCATTTCGTTTCTTTAAAGAGATTCCCTCTTCAATCATGTAATACCATCTTTGGTTTTATATTTCAATTGTCAAAATCCATTTGGGAAACTCACTGATCGGAAGTCAATTTAATTTCCTCAGAGATTTGCTTATTATATTTCTGTCCTGTTATTTCTTGTAGTATAGTCCTTCCACTAGGAAGACTATTCTTGTTTGTTCTTCTATTTAGGCTTTTTGTTCAAATTTCTTTTCAATTCTACATGTCTGAGAATGCCTTACATTCTTCTTCTTTCTGGAGTATTTTCATAGGACTGTGGGTAAGAGTTCTTTTACTTTGAAATCTTAAAAATATTTCTGTCTTCCTTCTGACTATGTTCCTGATAAGAAGGCTACTGTTATTGGTATAACTTTTACTTTTTCCTTATGCATCCAGTATCATTACTGTCTCATTATTTAAGGTGTTGTTTGTTTGTTTGATTTTAGTTTTCAGTGGTTACAATATGTTATAACTTGGTGTTGATATCGTTGGGAAGATTTGGGAATTAGTCTAGTTTTTGATACCATAGGTTTATGCCTGTAGACAAATTCAGGAATTTTTCCCATTATTCTTCCCATAACCTTTCCTTTCAGTCTCTTTCTCCTCATCTTATTAAACTCTGATATATGAATGATTATTGACTAGATCTTTAGCTTTCCTCCTACTTTTGTTTAACGGTCTACCCTGAGATAGAACATTCTCCTTAGGAAGAGGTTTCCCAGAAGTCACATGTCTGGGAGAGCAGAAAATTCCTAGGCTGACAGACCCCTCTCTGAAGGTAGAAGCAGTAAGAACTGCAGAGGGAAGAGGCTTCAATCTGTCAACCCAACTATGATTTGTTCAGAGAAGCCTCTTCCCCTCAACAGGGCTACAGGATCCCTGACGTATCACCTAAAGTGGGCTGGGATTTGTGGCTATGCACCTACCTTTAAGCTGAGTCCACCTTCACTCATAGTCCTGTATGTAACTCCAAAAGTCCAAAAAAAATGTAACTTGTTTTGCCAAGTTTGGCTTTAATAAAATTACTACTTTGATCTGTCTTCCCCCAGTTGCCTTTCTTGTGTAAGTAGGCATCTGGGTTGTGTCTCTTGGAAAAGTCTCCCACAACAATGAGTTGCCATATTTGTTTTTATTCAATATATTTTAAAGCTGGAATTTAAATGTGTTGTATGCCATTTCAGAGGAAATCTTTATTCTTCACCCCTATTAAAGTATTGTGTTACTCTTTGAGTTTTTATTCAAGTTAAGCTTTAAAATATTCATTCAGGTCTCATTCACATTTATTTGCTTAAAGTTCTATTTCTTTGTAAGACTTATTACTTTTGTTTTTTAAATGTATTTCTGCAATTGATCAATTAATATTTCCTTTACTGCTGTGAGAAAATTTTACTAGTTAATTTTAATTTATTTATCATCTTAGTGTTAACTTCTAGAAGGCATTTTTTTTCGTTTAGGTTGAGATCTTCCTGTCACAACCAGTTGAAATTTAGACATCTTGGATATTGTGTTATAGAACTAAGTCTAGTTCTTATTTAAGCTTTACTTTTCAAGTTGCTTCTTGTAATGTTTCTGAAGTAAAAGAAGGTGGGGAGATGCTATCTTGCCATTGCCGTCCTGTATAGATGTCCAGATATTCCACTACCCTTCTTGACACCCAAGGTGCAGGGTTTACTGCTAACTGACTGGTGTGAGAAGCTTCTCATCAGTCATCAACTAATACTACCCTGACTGTCAGTGAGAGATAGTGGCGTCCCATTACTACTGTCAGATGGTCCACACAGACCCTGTGCGAGTTCACCAAGAGCAAGTGTTGAAAGTTTTGGCAGGTTCTCTGACATGTCTAACTATGGAGATGAATGTGAAAGCTTATCACTTCCAAGTAAAGACAGAATGGCTAACCCCATAAATAGCCTCCATTGACATGACTGGTGGGCATAGAAAGATAAAAAGAGACATATTTTTTTGAAGTGGATACAAGTCCTACATTCCTTCTGGATTTTGCCTGATATGAATTCAGCAGGGAACTTAGTGCATCTTTCTTCAGACTGGAAATGGTGGAAATCTCTGCATTTCATCAGGCTTTTTGGGCATGGGTAACTGAGAGAACAGAATTTTCGTCTTTAAAATTTAGATAGAATAGAAAATATATTACCTAAAATGATTTTATTTTTAAAATCTTTTTTTTTCCTGATTCACAGGCTATAGATAATAGCCACTTTGTTTGTTTGTTTGTTGTTAATTTTCAGGATTTTTCTAGAAGTCTCGCTGACCTCTAAGGCTAGAAAATGTGAGGTTAAGATAAAACTCAAGATCTTCATACTACCCAATCTTGAGCTCCTAGGAGGTTTTAGGAGTTCTCTACACTTTCAGAGCCTTGTGTTGTTTTCATGCACAATCCCAGTGCTATCAGCTGGAATTCGCTGGAAAAATATCAGTACACAGTCTAATCTCTACTCAGAAGTGGAGAAGTTTAAAATGACTTTCAAAGGTAACTTCTAAACATCATACTTTTTTTCTGTTCTTTGACTAAATTGCAAAAGTTTCATTTTTATAAAAACTTTGAGTTCCCTAAGTTCACAATAATGAGAACTGAAACATTTCAACTTCTGAACTTGAAATTCTTCATTCCCCAGTGAGAAATGTGGAGAAATATAAATTAAAAGTACTCTCAATATATTACCTTAATTATTCATCTTATTACTTATTATCTTGCTTTGTGGTTTTCTATGCCTGTGAACTGTGTGTGAGATTAGAAGGGAAGAAGGGAATAAACTCATTAAACTTGTCCTGGAAGTGGTAAAGAAAAACAAATTAAATTATTGATACAAATATGAAGGAAAACAATAAAGCTATAAAAATGTTCCTGAGGAAATCTGTGTGGTATATGTACATATGTAAGATAGATAGATAGATAGATAGATAGATAGATAGATAGATAGATAATTGAAATAGATAGAGATGATATAGAAATAGATGATATAGATATAGACATATACACACATATACAAAAACATGCATATGCGTATGGTTTACATTGGCCACTGTGATTTACTCAGGATAAAGGGTAGTTGAATGTGTTGCCAGTAATTATTGGTGCCCACAAACTGAAGCAATTAGAATTTTAAAAAAGAAATATTTTAAAACATCTTTGCTAAATTACCAAATTAAAATATTGCGTATGTTCCTTCATCACTGCATCCCTATTCCTCTCCCTCTCTATTTTCTGTTTCCCTTTCTTCCTTGTATTTTTACTGTTTTATTTTTCTTACTCTCATAGTCTATTTGTCCATTATTTTCTTCTTCCCTTCTTCTCTTGCCCCTTTCTAGCCTAACCATAAATCCTTTATCATTACACATCTGTATTTTCTTATACTTGGATGTCATACCAAAAGTATCTGTGATGACATTTTATTGTATATAAGAAATTTTCAAAGGAGAAATTTGTGCTTAAAATACCTATGAAATAAGCCAGGTGATAGTGGCACACACCTTTAATCCCAACACTCAGGAGGCAGAGCCAGGCTGATCTCTGTGAGTTCAAAGACAGCCTGGTCTACAGAGAAAGATCCAGGACAGACACCAAAACTACACAGAGAAACCCTGTCTCACCCCGTCTCCAAAAAAAGAAAACAACCTATTAAATAAAGATTACAGAATTTTTGTATTGTTATTAAGACAGGGTTTTTGAAATATCTGCATGGGTTCCATTTGCTAAAAGAGCCTGTCATTTCTATGTGGAAGCCAGTATATAGCAGCAGTATTATCACAAGTTTTTATTTCAGTCTTGATGAGGTAAGGTACATGCTGTGGCATGCTTCCTCTGTTTAAATGCTGCTATGCAGAGAATGAAAGAGCAATGTGAAATGAAATAAGGTTTACTTTGTTTTGTATTTTCCCGTATGTTGATACATAATATTGAAAACATTCTGAACACTATTCCTCAAGTTGTGACATTGATGTTTGTTTATTTTGTACCCCTTGTTAATTAAAACTTTCTGCCGAATTAGAATAAATAATCTTCAAAAGTATTTAAAGATAAAAATTGGCATCCAGTTTCATGATAAATTAATTCAACAGGACAGTCACCTAAGTCACTTACTCATATGTATATGAAGTACTATCACTGTTTGTGACGCTCTGACAGCTTATTTCAAAGAGTACAGAAGATATTAAGCAGCACAATTCCCTTTCACAACAAAGGTGCTATTAAGAGCTGGTGCATCAATAATGGGTGAATGCAAACTCCCTAAATAATCATAGATTGGATATTGTGCAGCAGTTTCAAAAGAGCAATTATAGCTCATTGTATCAGTAATGCGTGCATTTAGGCCTCTTAATAGTACATATTGGCATAATGACTGTGAGAGAATGCAACTAGTTAGCAAGGGTAGATTCTCATTTCCTGGGCATGTTTTAGGAGAGGAAATAACTATCTGTTTGAAATTATTTAGGTTCATTCATATTGGAGTCAGGGGGATGGAAAACATTGCCCCTAGTGGGCACTTCCGGCCTTGTGTCATTAGAAAAAACTCACTAAACTGTTACTCAAGTGTTCTCAAGCTTGTTACAGAGATGCACAGCTAGATTCATAATGTTCATGCCCTATTTGTCTTGATTCAGCTCCCACCATGCCCACTGATAAGTATCTCCACATGGATACTGAAATCTTCTAATTTGTAACAGACACACATATAATGTATATGTATAATTTAATATATATGAGATATATGTTATATATGTATATATACAATGTGCCCACACTATACATGCACATACATATATATTCATGTATACACACACACACACACACATATATATATATATATATATATATATATATATATATATATATTCTTTTTAATAAGAAATGTTGCCATAAGCTCAGGTATTTGAACACCTGTTCCCAGTTAGTAGCACTGTTTGGGAGGGTTTAGGAGGTTTAGATGTACTGGAGGAAGTAAGACATTGGATCTGCATGTGGAGAATTCACTGCCTTACTTTAATTCTAGTTAGATATTTGCTTCATGCTTGCTTTTGAAGATGTGAACTTTCAGCTTCCTGGTCATGATACCATGACTAATACTTGGTGCCATGTCCCTGTCCTGCCATGATGGAACTGTAATCCATAATAAACCTTCTCTCCCTCTCTTTAGTTGCATTTGACTATGATGTTTCATTATAACAACTGAAAAGTAACTAATACAAAGTTAGTATCAGAGAGCAGGCTGTTTCTGTGAAACACCTTACTGTTTTGTTGTGTGGAGGAATGTGTAAGATTTTGGGACTTTGCACTAGAAAAGTGATTAAATGCTTCAAACATATGTTAAAGGCCATTCAAGTAGGAGCCTTGAAGGAGGTAATGCTGAGAGCAATATAGACTATGAAGGCCCAGCTCAAGAGGTCCCAGAGGAGAATAATATTAGCAACCGGCCTTAGAGGGCATTCATGTGATACTTTGGCAAATAATCTGATTGTCTTCTGTCCCTGTTATGAGAACTTACCTGAGGCTAAATTAAAAAGTAATGGAATAATTTCTTTGGGGGAGCAAATTTGAAGGCTGCATGTTGTTGATTATGCGGCATGGTTATAACTGATAATACTTATGTAAATTTACAATGAAGAGGAAAAAGTTGGGAAAAAAGAAATTCAAACTATAAAGTTTAGTGAGAAAAAGCATAAGAAGCTTAATGTTACAGCCAAGGCATGTGCTGAAAGAGAGTATGTAATTGCTAAGAAGATTAGTGCAATTAAGGAGAACATTGCACTGAACTGGAAAAAAAGACATTGGTGACTCCAGGGCAAGGTCCTACCTAGCTAAGCTTCCAACTCGTCAAAGAGAGCCTAAGGTCTTTTCTGATCCTAGAAAGCAACAGAATTAAAGTGCTGGTGGTAATGTGATTCAAGGTATTCAGGGTCCATTCCAAGCTGGCACTTGCAATTGGCAGTGTTGTGTACATGCTGCTAGATTTAAAGACATGAAGAACGGAGAAGTGAAGGGTCATGAATTCTTACAAACTGCTTTGGAGAGTTGATGGGGCCCAGTGATGCATGCCCAGAGTCCCTGCCTGAAAGTGCTGAGAGAGCAAGAGGTTGTGAGAAGCCATGTGTAAAGCTGTGGTGGTGAAGCCAGGGTGGCATTGGAGATACAAGACACTAGAGATGCAGGAGACATGGGATATCATCAAGGTGAGTTGTAAACAAGGAGAAGAATCAGTCTAAGGGAGATGTATACATTTCAGGCACCAATGCTGGAGGGGTGGACCATCTAAATCCTTTGGAATTTTGAGTCCAGATACCGTGCACAGAGCTGCAGGATTTGATGTTGATACGCCCTGCTATCAGTTTTGCCTGAGTTCAATATTTCTTCACTATGCTCCCATACCTCCCCTTTGCAATGGTAGTGTATATCTTGTGCCTATGTATTTTGAAAAGACACAATTTGCTTTTGTGATTTAATAAGGGATTGCAACAAATATATTGCCTTAATTCACAGAAATTATTTTAGGCTTTCCAACAATATTGAAAATACTAAAGAATATGTCAACCTTTGAAACTGAACTAAATGCATTTTTTCATGACATAAATCTTGCCCTCAAATCTTGCACACATATACCTACCATTAACCACTTTATCCCAGCCCCCAAATCCAGCAAGTATTCCCTGGCAACCTGTAAGCCACTCTGGTCAGGAAAGTAGGTAGACTAACTGAAGATCTTCTCTCTCCTCTACTCCAAATCCAATCCCAGTCTCATCCCAGCTCTCTAGCAGACTGCCTGTTGTGGCCTCCTTTTCTTTCTGTCCCCATGCTCAAATTTTTGCAGAAAACACTTCTGACTTTCCTTCCTAAAAAAATCACCCCAAAACCCCAGTCTCCAACACTATCAAGCATTCCCTGGGAACTCTCCAGCCATGCCAGCTAGAAAACCAAGTAGAATAAGTAGAGATATTCACCTTTCCCTCCTTCCTTCCAAATCAGTCCTCCAGTCTCACCCTAGCTCAGTAGCAGACCACCTGCTGCACCACGGCCTCCCTCTCTCCCTTCCCTCATCTCCAGTGGATCAAATAGAACTTTCCCTTTCAACTTCTATTCCCCCCACATCACTTTATCCCCACCCCAAACTCCAGTAGGCATTCCCTGGTCAGCCAGGAAAGCAGGTAACCTAACTGCAGATCTTCACCTTTCCCTCCTCTGTTCCAAGTCCATTGCTCCAGTTTCACTTCCAGCTCTGTAACAGACCACTGACTCTGGCTTCCTCTCCCTCACTGCCCCCATCTCCAGTGGAGCACACAGATCTTCCCTTCAGACCGACCTACACACCTTTCAAGGATATGTCCTCCCAATACCAGTAGGCATCCCTTGGAAACCCACAGGCAAATCCAGCTTAGCTGTAAATCATCAACATTCCTCCCCTTCTATAAATCCAATATCTTAGTCTTAACACGTTTTGTAGCAGGCCACCTGCTGGACTATCACCCTCTTCTCTTCTCCCATCTCCAGTGGATCACCAGATCTTCTCCTCCAATGTTCACCCTTACTCATCTTGTTATCCCTGCCTCCAACTCCAGCAGCTAGATGCTGGGAACCTGCCTGCCAAGCCTGCCAGAGAAGCAAGTAGGCCAGCTAAGCAGCGAGGCAAGCATCAGATCTTTACTCTACCTCCTCTCTCCTATATCCAGTCTTTCAATTTCTGTAGGAGAATACCTTTTCTGATCTCTTCTCATTTCTGCCCCCACCCTTGGGACTAGGTAGGTCCAGGTTGGACATTCTTCTTTCCTCTCTCCTGTGGATCATACCAAACCCTTCTAACCAATTCCCATTCCTAAACATCAGCTTCCAATACCTTTAAACACATTTTACCTGAAAACCCCAGTAGTCACACTATCAGGATCCTAGAAAAACTTCCTACAAGGCAACACACCACCACCACCACAACATTGCCCTAACAACCAGAGAGGGCAACAGAAACCAACAAATAAAATACCCACCCAGCAAAGATAACACCAGATATCAGCACCTAGAACTGCCATTGTCCCAGATCCAAAGGACTAGACACCAGTGTAAAAAACAAACAAACAAACAAACAAAAAAACAACATCAGTAACAGCCAGGACTATATGTCTCCAGTAAATCCAAGCTACCCTACCACAGCAGACCCTGAGAAATGCAACATAACTCAAGCACAAGAAGAATACCTGAAAATATCCTTTATGCATATAATAGTGGTCCTTAAGGAGGAAATTAATAAATCTCTTAAAGAAATCTATGAAAACACAAGCAAACAGTGGAAGTAAGTGAATAAAACATTTCAAGACATGAAAAGGGAAACAGAATCAATAAAGTAAACCAAAACTAAGAAAAATTTGGAAACAAAAATATAGTAACTGAAATAAGAACCTTAAAGATAAGATCAGCCAATAGGCTATAAGAGATGGAAGAGGGAATCTGAGGCACTGAAGAGAAGCTAAAATTAATGGATACCTCAGAAAAAGAAAATGTTAAATCTAAAAATCCTTAGCACAAGTCATCCAGGCAATCAGGAACATTATGAAAAGAGCAAATCTAAGAATAATAAGAATAAAAGAAAGAGAACAACCCAGGATCAAGGCACAAATCAAGAAATTAAAGACTTTCTAAAATTGAAAATATTGAATATGCAAGATTCCCAAACTTATAGGACAAATTGAAGGCAGTTCTAAGAGCTAAGTTGATAGGACTAAGTGCCTACATAAAAAAATTAGAGAGATCTCATACTAGCTGCTTAGCAGAACACCTGAAAACTCTACAATAACAACAAAAATCACCACTAAGAGGAGTGGACAGCAAGCAATAATTAATGTCAGATCTGAAATTAACAAAATAGAAACAGAGAGAACAACATAAAGAATCAACGAAAAAAGAATTGGTTCTTTGAGAAAGTAAGATTGTAAGACTGACAAACTCATATTCAAATTAGCAAAAAGGAAGAGAGAAAAGATCCCAATTAACAAAATTCGAGATGAAAAGGAGGACATAGCAACAGGCACAGTGGAAATCCAGAGAGTCATAATGACATTATTTAAAACCTGTACTATATCAAATTGGAAAACCTAAAAGAAACACATACCAACAAGCAGACAAACATACATACCCATAAATAAAATTTTAAAGAAAAATACAGATTTGATTAATAGCAAAAATAATGTCTATTTCAAAAAATATCTATTTCAAAACATGATCTTTTAAAAATACCACATAAAGCAAGGCTTTGAGAAAATTGAGAAAGAGGAAAGAAAGATTTCATCAGTCTTTGTTTGTGGCTGAAAAAGATGATGTTGTGAAGGCTATGGGTAGTGGAGTGGCAACCTCAGGCCATCTGCGAGATTTGGAGGGACTGTTAGGGATTCTGCATCAATTCTGACACAGACATTCATAAATAGGATAAAAAACTGAATATTTATTTCAATGGTTGATTCTTCCAGGTAGAAGAAAATATCTTTCAAACTGATTTTTGCTGTTAAGACCAATCCACATGAGTTATTTAACGAGTAATAGGGATTTATTAAGATATAAATTGAGGAAATAACACTCACGAATACAGAACAGAGTAGACAGTTCAAGTTGTCCTCTGATCTGACCAGGAGTGAATCTACCTCACAGGCTGTAGGGAGAATGGGCATGTGTCCCTTCTCACTCTCCTTTTAAGAGGCCACTTACAAGGGCAGGAAGCACTGCCTCTTTCCAACCTTACAGCCCAATGTCATGGGCGGAGCAAATACCACTACACTTTGCTTAATTTCTCCAAGTTTTTCTAAACTACGTTAGCAAAAGCCATCCAGTTTCAGATTTAAATGAAAGGATTCTGGTTGTAACTGCACATGCCCATTATGGTTTATGGCATTCTTCATAATTTTCTCAATGATGCACAATCTGTGGGGCATACATGAGCTGCAAAGAGGGTGCTAGAGGAAGTTAGACAAACAGAGTTTAGATAGAGTAGAGAGTAGATACAAAAGATGGTGTGGAGAGGAGGTTAGTTTAATGCTGTGGGATGTTCTGTATGGCAAATGTGTTGCTAATTAGTCAATAAATAAAACACTGATTGGCCATTGGCTAGGCAGGAAGTATAGGCGGGACAACAAGGAGAATAAAGCTGGGAAGTGGAAGGCTGAGTCCGAGAGACACTGCCAGCTGCCACGATGAGAAACAGCTTGTGAGGATGCCGGTAAGCCACAAGCCATGTGGAAAGGTATAGATTAATGGAAATGGATTAATTTAAGTTGTAAGAACAGTTAGCAAGAAGCCTGCCACGGCCATACAGTTTGTAACCAATATAAGTCTCTGTGTTTACTTGGTCGGGTCTGAGGGGCTGTGGGACTGGCGGGTGACAGAGATTTGCCCTGACCGTGGGCCAGGAAGGAAAACTTAAGCTACAGTTTAAGCTGTTTACACTGAGAGTAGATACAAGGATAGCGCTGAGAGGAAGTTAGCTTGGGTTGTTTGTATGGCAACTAGATACAAAGGGTGCAGAAGGAAGTTAGCTCAAGTTGTTTATGCTGAGATAAGATACTAAGATCAGGAGATGATGTCAGTGCACAAACAACTCATAAACAAGAAAATGAGTGTAGGATGACCTTTAAAATGATTGGTCGGTTCCTTCACCCCCTCCTAGGGTTCTGAGGTTTTTTCCTATAAAAGAGGCTTACTGCCTGACAACAAAGGAGTTCTTGCTTGACTTGACTCCCTGCTGCGGGAAATGGGCCAGCAGCGCATTTAACCTTTCCTAGGTTCCAGGCCGCCTCTTCACAGGTAACCTAAGTTCCCGGTGGTGCAGGACCCCACACAAATCAAATATCTTTACAAATTTTAGGAGTAACATTCTCCACACACAAAGTATTGTGAACACAAGCAAAAGTCATCTCAGTATTAACATTGGTTATGGAAGGCAAACCAGAAGTGATCATATTCTACAGTCTCTGTTTTAAAAGTGATAGGATTTGCTGAGAATTCAGTGAAGAAAGGAAATAAACTGGAATGGAGGAGAGTGCATGTGCCCCTAGCAAATTCAAACTGACTTACACACTACGCTCCTTGAGGTTCCTAAGTCCCAATGCGATAAAGTTTTTTATATTTATTCTTAGATATAATGTGTGGTTTTGTTTGTTTGTCTCTGATTTCTTCATGTTGGAAATTCCCTTATCTAATACAAAGTGAATTCTGCTCGTAGGAACAGTGTTCCACTCATCCCTCTCTATTCATCCATGTACCACCTTCTAGATAACGGGGATCTTCCACAGTTCTGGACAAATACAGTATTTGATACCACAAGTTCCAGTGACACATTATTAGAACTATAATCAATACAAAGTTCTTCATGATCTTGTTTATGGACTCTTGCTCTTATATTTTGTCTTATATACTTTTTATACTTATTTTTATTTAAAATTCTTGTATATTAATGTGTATTTAATAATACTCTTAAATATGTCATATTAATGTTTATCATAGGAATAAAATGTAAAGGTAAGAAATTTTGGAGATGTAATATGATGAATAAGTTTTGAAATCAATTAATTTTTTTCAAGAAATCACAAACTCACAGGAAAAGAAAATCATCATGATCTGAACAAGGCTGACAAAGCCGGGCGGTGGTGGCACACACCTTTAATCCCAGCACTCGGGAGGCAGAGCCAGGCGGATCTCTGTGAGTTCAAGGCCAGCCTGGGCTACCAAGTGAGTTCCAGGAAAGGCACAAAGCTACACAAAGAAACCCTGTCTCGAAAAAAACAAAAAAAATAATTAAAAAAAAAAATGAACAAGGCTGACACTAAGATACATGCCGAAGTGAATGGGGAAAAGCCCATGAGACCACAACCATATGCAAAAAAAAAAAAAAAAATACAGTCAACTAAGGAGTGCTGAGAGCATAAAAATAATTATCCGATGTCAAATGGTCAGCCCTGAGTGTGTGTATATATATATAAATATTACTACACAGATACACAGAGTATATATTAATATAATTTAAATATATTTCAGAAGTACTATTAAATACATATAATGTAAAAGAATTTTATATACACACGAAATAACAATCAATTAAAAAAGAAGCCACAAATTAGGAAGAGATAAAGTAGGGATATATGGGGATATTGGATAGAAGAGAGAGAAGGTACAAATGTTGCAATAATATTATCATCTCAAAAAGAAAAATGTAACAAAAATGTAGCTAACTAAGAAGCTACTATGGCATTTAGAAATTTTACATTGACAACTTTTATAATTTCTTCATCTCTAGTATATAACTACAGACATAATCATACAAAAAGCACTTACTTTGCAGTATATATTGAGCTATATACATATATCAACACATACTAATAGATTTTAAACTATATTTGGTCAAACTATGGATATTTGCAAAATGATAAGATAAACCTAAATTTTGACGAAATTATATTTTGTAATGACTTGTGTCTTCTTATAAACAAAAAGACAAGTTCCTGAACAGTAAACTCTTCTTAATCAATGGTGTCTTTGGGTTTCAATTTCTGTGAAAAGACACCATGACCACAGCAACTTTTTTAAAGGGAAACATTTAATTGGGTCTAGCTTACAGTTTCAGAGGTTAAGTCCATTATCATCATGGTGGGTCACAGGAACATATAGGCAGACGGTGCTGGACAAGGAGCTAAGAGTTAATATATCTTGATCTGCAGGCAAGTGAACTGAGACATTGGGCGTGGCTTGAAAATATATGAGACCTCAAATTAGGCCTCCACAGTGACATACTTTCTCTAACAAGGCCATACCTGCTCCAACAAAGCCACACCTCCTAATAATGCCACTCCCTATGAGCTTATGTGGGCCAATTACATTCAAACTACCACAAAGGGAAACATTTTAGACAATTTAAAATTATAAAGACAGTTTTAAGAAGTAATATTTCATTTTTGCTATATGTATGTATAGATTAAATTGGAATCAGGTCAATTAAATCTGTGTGTGTGAACTTTTATTTGTACTTTCCATAAGAATGTAGATCAGAACTCTGGTGAGAAGCGGTAGCTGGGCTGTTACCAGAAAATCTGTTGATAAACCCTCGAAAAGTGGCATATACCAGGAATCACATCACTTGGGAGGCTTTAAGTACAAGATCAGCCTTGGCTCTTTAGTAAGCTTCTAGTTAGAACTGGGCTAGAGAAAAACCCTGTCTCAAAACAACAACAAAATTTTATTTCAAAAAATTATTTTCTAGATCACTAAAAATAACTGGAGACAATACCATTGACTGGGTAGATAATAAAGTTAATATGTAGTGGTACATCTAGTGAGATGTGGCCTGTATATATATGTAGTTAATCTAATATGGAGAACAGAACCAGAGTAAATAGTACTTATTTAGTTACTAGAAGCCTTCTGATTTCCTAGGATATTTAGCTCACTACAGTTTGTTTTAAATATATCAAAATTAAAGCTATTTGTCTGCACTAAAGTTCCTAAGTATCCATTTACAAGCAAATATGAAGGCAATAGTAATACAACATGGCAATTGCTATGCTGGAGATTAGATGCAAGGCACAGAAAAACAAGTTTATTGAAAGGATACTTAATTTGACCGAGGAAGGTTATGAAGACTTCTTGTAAGCTACAGGATAAATACCACCCCACCCCACCCCCCCCCGCCCGCCCCTATAGCTGAGGACCCAAACCCTTGCGCTTGCTAGGCAAGCGCTCTACCACTGAGCTAAATCCCCAACCCAGGATAAACATTCTCATGCCCAGTAGTCATTAGGAATAGGAAAGGTATTATAAACAGAAGAGGTGATTTATATAAAGTCACAAAAAATGCAGGAGTTCGGCATTTTCCGAGACCTAGAGTAGTTTGCCATTGTTTGAGCAGTAATGTAGAGAGGGAAGCGGCCCTTTATGAGGCCGGACAGCTGGAAAAGCAGGACCGTATTCCACACATTAGAGCCAATTCCTGTGTAGGATAAGTAAGCAGAGAAGCAAACACCATGTATTTCTCTTCACCGTAAGAAACACATGGCCAGCTGTGCTATCAGTTCAGACACAAGCATATCAGACGGCCATTGAAATCACAGGGACAAGGTCTAAATTAGAGAGGAAGCACACACAACTCGTGATTGGACACTAATGTGGTTCAGCTCAAGCATGTACTCGGAGGAGGAAGTAGAGATCAAGTTCATCCTCATTAACAGTGTCACAGGACAGGGAAGTCAAATCAAATGAGCACTGAACACATGCCCTGAATTTGGCAACCGTCAGGGCATTTATCTTAATGAGAGAAATTCAATGGAGTGGAAATGTTGCAGGAGACATTTACAAATCTGTAGCAGTAAATAAATATGTAGGGCAAATTTAAGGTTATCCTTTACACTTTTAAAATCCAAATCCCTTTTTAAAATTGTGAATACTAAAAACTTGTTTCATTTATTTTGTTCTTTTTTTTTTCTGAAAAAAAGCTCCAGTACCACAAGATAACTCAGTGATTGATATTTATTTGTTTCTATTTATTTATTTTTATTGAAAGCAAATGTTTTTCATACAGTATATTCTTATTATGGTTTCTCCTACCACAACTTTTCCAAGGTCTTCCCCCTCTTATCCACTCACCCAAATCCACACCCTTTCTTTCTCTCTCTTATTAAAATACAAATGGCAAAAGTTCCTCTTCCCCTCAAAAGAATGTGTAAAGAATATGTGATATATGTACAAAATGGAGTTATTCAGCCCTTAAAAAAATAAAATCATGAAATTTACAGGTATATGGATGAAACTAGAAAAAAGTTTCCAGAGTGAGGTATGCCAAATTTAGAAGGACAAATACTGTATATATTTGATTACATGTAGATATTAGCTGTTAAGTCCTTTCTAGCTAAGTTACAATCCATAGAGCTTGGGTGAAAAGGACAAGGAAAGACAGATTTCCAGGAAGGGGAAATAGAATAGATCGCTACAGATGGATGGTAGGGGTAGGCAATAGGAAGAACAAGTGGGGAAGGAAAGGAAGAGAGGAAAGAGGGACAGGATGCAGAGATAGACAGCTCAAATTAAAGGCAATTTAATTTGGAATTTAAACAGATTTAACTTTAAATGGTATTTAATTTGGAATTTAAATGGAAACCTAATACAGTAGAAACTTCCTAAAATATATCCATATGTGAAAGCAGTCTAAATGAAGTCTCCAAATACAACCGGCCATCTCTTGTCACCAAATGAAGCTTTCAGTACCACAATTGCTTTATACTTGAGTTGTTGCCCAAAGATGTCGCATACTAATCCTTAAACAACTCAGATTATTTCAAAGAGGTGCTTTCTACAACAAGGCCCCATTACTGTAGACAACACCTACGCAAGTCATTGAACATGGAGAAGTGGGATCAAATAGAACCTTTACATATTATATGCTAGCATCTTTGGTACAAGAAGGTATTCTACATGCTACGAAAGGAGAAATGTAAACACCAACCAATCTACAGATGCTTCGGTATACAATAATGTCCTGTCTGCAAGATGTGCTAGGGAAATTGTAGGACAAAGTTTGTGGGAGCAACCAAGCAAAATCTGATTTGATTTACAGCCACAAGATGGAGCCCATCCTTGACACTGATTGGATGATCTTGAACTTGAGACTAGATAGTCAGGGGCCTAGGGTAAAACTAAATAGTTCTGTTCTAATAAAATGACCTCTAATGACATTCTGCTATACTCATAGTTCAGTGCCTTTCTCAGCTATCCCAGAGAAACTTCCTTCTGTAGCAGATGGGAACAAATCCAGAGACCTACATCATACATTATGCAGAGAGTGAGAAACCTTGGAACACTCAGCCCTAAATGGTATGTCTTCATCAAATCCCCCCTCAAGGCTAAGAGAACCTGCAGAAGAGGAGGCAGAAGCAGTGTAAGAGCCAGGGGGATGGAGGACACCAAGCAAACAACACTCTCTAAATCAAACGACCAAAGCTCATATGAACTCATAGCAATTGAGGCAGCATGCACAGTGCCTGCATGAGTCTTCACTGGGTCCTCTGAGTACATATTATGACTTTCAGTTCAGTGCTTTTATGGGATTCCTGGGTTGCTGTTTCTTCTGCCTTCTCTTGGGCTCTTTTCCTTCTGTTTGTTTGTTGTTTTGTTTTGTTTGTTTGTTTTGTCCAATTGCAATGCTTTAGTTTTGTTTTTATCTTCTTTTCCTGTTGCTCCTTAGAAGCCTGTTTGACCCTTAAGCAGATCAAACTACACAATTGTCCCGCTTAGGCAAAGGGCCTAGTCCATTCCCATGGAGGCTCCACAAGTGTTCGTCTAAATTTCATAAGTGCTCACTAGTTTGGTTTGGTTGTCTCTGTAGGTTTCCCCATCATGATCTTGATGGCCCTTGCTCATAGAATCCCTCCTCTCTCTCTCTCTCTCTTCGGCTGGACTCCTGGAGCTCTGCCTGGTGTTTGGCTGTGGATCTCTGCATCTGCTTCCATCAGTTATTCAGTCACTGGAGAAAGGCTCAATGGTGCATGGGCTACCTTTTTGGCACCCACTACCTATGGTGGGACACCTTGCACAGCCTTGAGGCAGCGGGGAGGGGCTTTGACCTGCCTCTGCAGAATGGACCAGGCTCTGCTGACTCCATGGGAGGCCTTACCTTCATGTAAGAGGGAAGGGGGGGGGGGTGGTGAAGTTGGGAGGGTGGGAGGAGGGAAGAGGGGAATCTGTAATTGGTATGTAAAATGAATAAAAATTTCTTAAGGAAAAAACAAGAAGCTTGTTTGCTAATGACAGACAGGAAGTAGATTCAGATGAAAGCGGAGGTGAGGAGGCTCAGGGAGGAAGCAAGCGGTGGGAAACCATTATCAGGCTATATTATGTCAGAAAAAAATCTGTTCCCAATAAAAGGGGGAGAGGGAAGAATGCAAACGGGCGTCTATAAAATACGTGTCTCCCTGCTGCCAAGCAGCTGATCTTAATGCTCGCTTAATTTCAAGAGCATGGCTGATTTTCCTTTTCTCTATTTCCTTCCTCCAGGCAGTGGCTGAGACTTACGGCTTATCTGTCCTGTGCTTGTCTTTGAAACCGCAACAAAAGTGTTTTTGAACAGCAGCATGAGTCCATTCTTAAATTCTTTTCTTAATGAGACTAAGAACTTGATGATAGGGCCCCGATTTCCCCAATATAAAAGGGGTATCCGGACACTGGTTATTTGCTTCTTTTTGATTGTGGGTCGCTGGAGAGGGAGCTGCTTGCTTCTTCATATGCCTCCACCATGCTGTTCTAACTCACCACAAGCTCAAACTAATTGAACCAAATGATCATGGACAAGACATTCTGAAGCATGATCTCTAATAAACTTTTGTTCCTTGAAGTTGATTTATTTCAGTTTTTGTGTCGTGACAAGAAGCAATCCGATGAAAATTTTCTCTGTTCTAATATTGAGGATATCTTAAAATATGTACGACTGTGTAAACTGATAAGCCACTGAAATAAATTTAGTCAGACTATATGAGAAAATGATATATTAAAGTCACTGTGTGACGCATTGAAAGTAACGCACAAATCTACCACTGAAATGTAACTTCTGATAACTTTAAAGTATCTCAGGATCCATTACATATATAATATGCTTTTAAGATATATATATATATGTACTCAATAACTTAGACTTATTTACTAATATATGCATTTAAAACCTAACAGTAGTACTAGTGAATGTGGTTATCAGTAGAGAATCTACATCCACTAGTTTACTAAAGTAGCATAATCCCTAGAACTATCTATAGAAATTTATCCTTATACCCACAAGAGTGCAGTTTCACCTCCCATCAAGGAAACATCTCTTTGCAATAGGCAAAGACAACTACAGAAAACCACAATCAATCAAAATGCCCAGTCCCAATAGATAAAACTTACAAAACACCCAAGCACCTAAAGCTCAAGCACTTTTTGTGGAAGAGGGGGCAGAAAGATTGTAAGACATAGGATCAGAAAGTTTGCTGTGAGATTGTGTCAGCAGTAACATCAAAAGGTACACCCATAAATTCTCACCAACATGAGTACCCAAACAAGAGCTGAAAAAAGATAATATCAATAGACATACCAATGTGAATGGAGCAAAGCCCATGAGGCCTCAACCCTACACAAAGAACTATGGGCAATTGATTAAAGTTGGGAACAGGAGAGATGGTCCCTCCTAAGGAAGAGTACACCAACTGCTTGTTCATTGCCAAACTGTCAGCCCTGAAACATATATACAAGTAACACAATATGGACTGAACAGGTTATATTTAGTTATATATGTATACATATGTATTTATTAACATATATGAATACATATGTTATATATGAAATAAAATTACACATATATATTTAGGAATATATATAATGTATGTACATTTACAAACACATATGTATGTATGCAATAACAACTGATGAAAAAACAGGTCATGAATTTAACGGAGATTTAGATGTATATATGGAAGTGTTTGTAGGGAGAATGGGAAGGGACAAATGTAAATAAATGACAATCTCAAAAATTAATAAACAAATATCTTACTCCATACAAATAGTATGTCAGTGATAGGAGTTCAATAGATAGGTAACATCACATTTACTTTTTCTGGTACAAAGTGTGACTTCATAGGTTATTTTCTTTATTTATCTTCATTTCCCATATCTATATCTCCCACATCTACCATACAACTTGTCACTGGTGTTTGCAAAGAGCCACTGTACTGTGATTGAGACCCAGATCTGTAGAGGAACACCCATGTTAGTGCAAATATTTTTTTATTCCTCTTTTCAAAATGAGTGTGTAGAGGTTAAGTTACTTGGATTTGAAGTAGAAAAGCAAGATTTTCGACAACAGATAGTTTCTCCCTGCTTCCGGCATAAGTGATACCTAGAAAACTGCTAAATTGCTTGGATGGTGTGGAGAATGTGGAATCATTATTTCTCATGAACTAAAAATAAATTTTGCAGTTTTTGTTCATATTGAACTTTGTAATCAATAATGCAGGAAATAGGGCATGTAACTATGTTTTAATTAGCCTAGTGACAATTGATATTTCAGAAGAGGTCAAAATGCTTTCAAGGAGATATGAGGCCTAGTACATGTCTTAATATTTGATTCTGTAAATCTTGTACTATTGTGATTGCCTAAGTAAAGTCACATTTACTTTCAAAGATTACCAAAAGAGCCACAAATTAGTTTATTTAATGTGTCTGCAAACTTTTCAGCACAGCCAATATGATGAGGAGTTCAAGATAACACGACAAAATCATAACTGTCCTCTTATTATGCATATGCATAGGTTAAATTCATTTTAAATATTAAAGGAACTTAAAATTTTATTATATTCCATGAATATTGTCAAGCCTTGTGTATAACATGATTAGTAAGAAGTTTTGTGACCTCCAACCACCACAACCATATATTAAACACAATAATGAAAAGACAAATGGAACTGTGAATTTTGTGTTGTGTTTTTCAAGTGTTAAGGAGTCTGCCACAATTATTGTGGTTTTCTTTTATAAGCATTGCAATAAAATACAATTATAAACCCACATTACAGGCTGATCAATATTTTCTTGCTTTGGTACAAGTTCAAAAGATGCTACTTTTAGTAATGCTGAGAAGAGTAGTAGCAGCTAACATTGTAACATATATATATATATATATATTAAATATGAATATATGCATTATATACACAAGGAAAAATTCCAAAGGAATAATTAGGAAAATATATAAGTAGTACTGACAATAAGACAAGGACTCATAAACAGAATAGTAATATATTTCTTTCCACCTATAATCAAGAAGGATCTCCTACTATGACTGACAGAGGGACAGTAAAAGTGGAGGAAAGAGAAAACTCCAATTTTATGGTTAAAGATGGTGTAAACAAGTACAAAAAAAGAATAATAATAACAGACTGAAAAGCATGCATGCAACATATACCAAAGATAAAAGAGCAATGTTCTAATTTTAAAGAGCTTCTAAAGTATGAAAACGAAAGAATCAAAATCTTACTGAGATCCAGATCTTTGAAAATACCTCAGAGATTTTAAACAAAAGACAACAGTTTCTTAAGTTTATAGAAAAGGTACATCTCACTCAAATTAAGAGGTACATGCTAAAATCTAAAGTATGATGTTTTATCTGAACTACCAGATCGACAATTCAAAAGTTTTATTACATTCTTAATTGTACCTTTGGGGGAAAACAAGCAATCTTCCATTCTAACAATATAAAATTTCTATGCAAGTCATGCTCATAGCAACACATTATTAATAATAGCTACATAGAAATAATCCATGTTGATGCTAGATTCAGATTCCAGACTCTGAGTCATTGATTCTTCCAGATGAGTCAGGGATTTCATATATGCTTACACATGTCTGACATTTGTGATGGCAAACATTCCAAAATCTTCTAGCTATAAGTTATTCTTCCTGCCTCCTTTCAGGTACTGGCTTGACAACACTTCTCTTCATTGATATTTATTCTTTCTAACTCTGCTGTTTCTCTTGATCCTCAAAGCACTAGAATGTCGAGCAATTTGGGGAATAGCAGATTGCTTCATTCATACAAAGATTATTCGGTCTTTATTTGACAAAATTGTCAACAATTCATTCTGATTTACTTTTAAATGGATATTACTGTCTTTGTTATTTGACAATGTCAAGTAAAATGTCACATCAATCAGAAAAGCCCATTCATACTTAGTAGGTAGATGGAAGAATGGAATGCACCATTAACTGATTTGTAAGATAGAAGCTCTACAGAAACAATTTTTGATGTTCCATTTTCACCAATATCAGCACAAGACACTTTACAACTGTTGTTTAAGCAAGATACAACTGTTACTGCTATATTAAAAATAAAGTAGCAAAAAACAAAATGTTGCTTTGAGGAAATAGTGTTAACTGAGAAGGAGTAGCTGAAACAGTATTATGCTTTAACCTTTCACTTGATAAACACAACTTTCATTAATGGTCAAAATACACTGTTTGAGTTTGAAACTGTTGGAACTGAGGATTAAAATTTTAAACATTTGGGAGTCAGTGTTAACTAATTGTGTTTTTATGAGCACAACTGAAAAATAAGCATATGAACTTTGTAAGTGAAGATCCTAAATGCTTTTTGTTTCCCAGAAACTGATAGAATGTTCTAAACTTATTTTGAACATGTTGATTTTGTTTTCCCTCATTTAAATGCCAATGTGGTCATCAAGTTACATTGAACTGCATCTTTTCTATCAAAATCACTTCTAATTAAGTACTTCACAAGAGAAGCAAACTTACTAAACAATTTTACAGCTTTGAAGTTGTTTGGCAGTCAAGAGAACAGATTTCAAACTCGCAGAGATAATTTTATGGAAAAGAAATTCCCTGATTCTCTTTGACATCTTTGGATTGATGTGTCAGGAATCAAACCTATTTCTCAGCACTATACTCAGTGTATGCGAGTGACTGTGAATATGAGAGAAAGTGTCTGATTTGCTGATCAGGACAGGAATTTTAGAAGAAATGCATTACTCTTGAGTTAAGGGACTTAGATTTATAGGATGTGTTGGTGTGCTGAAGCATATCAAGCCTGCAGAAAACCCAGCAGATTCCCCAAACTCCAAATCATTTAGTAATCTCAATAACAGCCTATCTCCTTATTAAGGAGAAACACCCTACAACCACTGCTAAAGCTTCAAAGCCTATCATTTAAAACAAAGCTCTAGGAAATCCCTTGTTTTTAATATCAGAGGCTTATTACATGTGCTTTAAATACAGACACTAATATAGAAATTGGTATTTTTAAAACTTTATGTTTATATGCATATAAACTGAAGTAAAGACTATTAAATATGCTGAATTTTTTAATTGCAATCTCACTGGTTATTACATCTTAAAAAGAATTCTGGTAAACCAACCAACAGGCATGTCAAAGTAAAGGTCAGACTAATACCTGGGAAGGTACGGCAATGGATTTGGTGGGGAAAACTGATTAAACTAAGGCAGCTTAATTCACAGCAGCAGGAGCAACAGATGCTGTTGCCTTTGTTTATTTTCCCTTGTTGCCAGATGGAAAAGGAGAAATAAATACTAGGATGGAAAAGAAAGCTGCTGAATCGTGTTTCTATTCCACTTTAGCATGCTGCAACATTTCAACATGCAAAGTAGTCTAGTATGAGCTGAGAAACGTGGCTTGTTTGACATGGAGGATCCATCCTGGGTGGCCATTTATAGCTTAAAAGTGGAGGTAACAGTAGGTTGGGATACATCCATATCCACAATGTACAAGATTGGTTGGTTTTTCCCCCTGAAAAATGAGGTAACTGTGATATATTACTTTTTCTGGAGAATCCTAAGGCAAACATAATGGTATAATTTCTATACTGTACTGTAGATATATATCTTAAAGACATGGATTTCATCTTTTTATCACTAAATTTTGAGAAAGTAACAATACTTGGTTGACAGTACCTAACCATGAACTGGCTAGGACTCAACAAAGAATAATTTCTGGGTTTTCAATATTATCAAAGAAGAATTATTGTGTCCCCACTTCATGCCTCCCATTATTAAATTGCAATCCCAGGACAACCTATGCTTGGATTTCTTTTTAAATCAGTACTTCTTGTTTGGAGTACAGCACAAAGGTCCTTGCCCTTACAGATCTCCAGGGAGACCGTAAATATTAAGCATACAGGATTGTCTTTCCAATGGGAAAAATGCAAAACCTATTCATCCATTCAGAAAATGGGAAATGGAAATGATTACTAGGCTGGTGGTCATTGTAACCTGTTGAGCCAGGCTATATCAACCTCCCACAACTAGTATTTGAGGTGGCTAATAATCTAAATGATCCTGAGTCAGTGGCCCACCAAGTTCCCACAATGAGGATCAGAGGTGACTAATAACCTCTATGCTATCGGTATGTTGAGACTCGGCCAGAACCTTCCTTAGGCCCTTAAGCTAGTACAGGGAGCCTATCTCTGGAACCCATCTTCGTGGAAGAAATGGCATATAGTCTGTGTCATGTTTCCATGCAATTACACTTCCTTGGGCACTGGGGATTGTATTACACCAGGGAACTTTTTTCCAAATCGTACCATGTTTAAATTTATTGAGAATAGACCACTTGACATTAGACATCCCAAGGTTTAATCCAGGTTGACTCAATGAACTGATTTTTCATTTCCACTTCTTTGCAGTCCATTTCCCCACCTAACACCTGTAGGGTCCCCCTCAACTTCTGAGGTCACATAACCTAAGGCATGCCCACCGAATTTTAAATTCCATAATTATTTATCCAGGAGTTAGACTATGCCAAAAAGTTTTATGCTTTGGAAACTGAGCAATAAAGAAAGAAAATAAAACATTTCTCCCATAAAGCAATAGACAAAAATAAATGATGCAGTAGTGTTTATTTGATCTATTTTGGTATCCCTAACAAGAGAGCTGGAGGCACAGAGAACTTGCTAATTCTTTACTGAGAAGCATAAAAGTAGAGTAGAAGATTTTGAAAAAGTTTTGGTGTGTGGGAAGATGCTAAGAACAAAAGGCAAGGTGATATGCTATGGTCATTTCTCTATGACATGACGGGGAGTTCTAAAAAGGATTTATAGGAAATTGGAGCAATCAAAAGTAATCCAGCTTCTGGCTTCCTTCTGAACCCTAACTCTACTTAGATACCATCTCTCAAGGAGATGGTCAGAGTGTGGTAGAGTGGCTCAGTCTCACTCACCATACTTCTGGGTTACTTGTCTCTTTGTGACAACCAGAGAACCCAAACTCCATGTCTTCACGTGCAGAATTTCCTTAGAATTCAAGAATGGTGCTAACAACTAGCACCTCTCAGTTGGGCCTACCTAAAATTTAAACATTTTATAAATGTAATATTTGATCTAGTAGTGTTTATGTAACTCAGAAACAGTGGAGACATATTATGTTTCACCTGAGATGCAAACATCTTCTGCAGTTACTGAACAGTCATTTCTTTCTTTGAAAGAAAATACATATATCAGGAGAAAGACAGACAAAACGAGGCAAGACTTAGAATCTAAGTGATCATGTATATTTTTGGTCTCATAACTTTTAGGTGCTAGAACATTGCTGGTTGTAAATTTTCTTAAGATATTTCACAATTTTATTAGAACACTACTTGTTTAAACTATGGAAACTCGGGATTCAGTCATTTACAACTGAAATAAGTTCTGCCTAATGTGGCATACTTTATTGTCTTCATTTCTCATAAAAGAAAATGGAGACATTAAGTCATTGGCTGAACACTGTTGATTTAAATTGGTATTTTGACTAGATCATAGCAGGAACTCTTGATATGCATGCCATTAATAGCAATCAATGTTTGTATATTTACCGAAAATTATGATATTCTGGAGTGCATGGGGAAACTAAGTTATAAGAAATATAAATTTTTCTGACAGATGAGTCAGAAAGTACTTTCCTGTGTTTTAGATTTTCAGGCTAACCATTATGAATGTAAATGTACATTGTATACATATCTAGACATTTTCAGGATGTAATATGTATTTTCATCAACCTAATTTTCATTTCCTTTTCATAGGAGGAATGGGAGCTAGATTTTACTGTGGCTGACTATAGGCAAGCCCTTTATTTTAATACCATATACCACTAATCACCTTAGTTTCTCACAACAGAAGTTATACTTCTACAACTGGAGAAACAGACCCACAAAATTGTGACCTTTTGGTCAGGTTTTTGGTGTTTGGAGAAGACATAAGGTTGAGTTCTAAGTCTGCCCAACACTGGTACCCTTGTCCAATAGGCAGGGTGTAAAGTAATCTGATATTATGCAATTTGGAAAACTTCAGATCAATATTCTTTCATGAAATTCACTGTGGACTTGACAATAAACTATTTAGTTGCAAATAAAGTATGTGTGTGCCACTCTCAACAGCATTGCTCTGATTGACATGGCTTGAAATGAAGACGTGGGATGAACCAACTACTTAAGAGCTTCTAGTTTGCACAAAGGCATTCGACAAACTTCAAATATTTCAAATTCTATTTTAAAATAGTTCCCTTAAATTTATGTATGCTACATACATATATTAGTGCTGAAAGTAGCAAGAAATTGAGATTTTAATCATATATCAATGCAAAACTAATGAATTAACATACACCAGACGGTCTCCTTTCTTTTCTACAGCATCTAATTACTCTAAATATATTAGTGCATAAATTAGCATAATTGTTTCACATATTTGCTTAGTGCTCTTAAACACCCATAGAAAATATGTACATAATATTCTACATCATTTAGTGCATTGCATATTTCAATCCATTTGGACATAAAATTGAAAGTATTTATAAGCATGTGAGATATGTGCAGACATATATTCAAGTTTTAGAAATATTCTGCTTTGAATAATTTGAATATGAAAATTAGTCTTAATAAACACTAAGAGGGCTTTTCATCCTAGATTTTCATGTTAACATATTTTAACTCCTCCCTTTCCTTAAAAATCCCACATAACATCAAACTTTCTACACAAGTATTCCCAAGCTTGGATTTTGGTTTACAAAAAGAATTAAACAGGTAATGAGGAGAGTATCACATAATAATAATACAACCAAACGTTTTTAAGTTACCACAAGTTCTCTTCCAGATATTTAGATAAAAGTGAAATTGTAAAAAAAAAAATGTAGAAAACTTATCCATTCATATTAGTAAGCTAACAACTACTACTCACAACCTATTTTCTAGATTTCCTCAATTAACAAATTGTTATAGAAGGTAGTGTCATCTGCTTAGGCATGCGAAATGTTTTAAAGCAAATTACTTACATCTATCCAAACATAATCATATTCAATGTCTTAATACCTTATGTTAAAAAGCAGAGATCTAGAGAATTTAAAATGTAAACAACAACAACAAAAACATGAAGAACCATTGAAGAACAAATATATATGAAATTTCCTTCCTTCCTTCCTTAAATGTAAGACAAAATTTCAGGAGCATATTCAAGATTCAGTTGTGTGTGTGTGTGTGTGTGTGTGTGTGTGTGTGTGTGTATTTAGTTGTTTTCCTCTTTAAATTCTGTACTGTCTCAGTCACTTTTCTATTGCTGTGATACCATGACCAAGGCAACAATAGAAGAGTTTACTGGGGCTTCCAGGTTTCAGAGGGTGAATCCATCCCATTGTGGTAGGGAGCATGGCAACAGACAGACCTGTATGACCTGTATGCAGTGGCAGAATTAGCAGAGAGTTTACATCATTATTCTCAAGCACACAGGCAGAAATAGGGACACAGAGACACAGAAACAGACAGACATACAGATAGACACACACACACACACACACACACACACACACACACACACACACACATACAGAGAGAGAGACAGAGACAGAGAACTAACTGAGAATACTAGGAATAATGCAGGCTTTTTAAACCTCCTCCAACAAGGCCATACCTCCTAATCCTCAAACAGTTTCATCAACTGAGGAACAACATCCAAATACAGGAGCCTATGGCAGTGATTCTCCCTCAAACCAATAGTTAGAATTTCCCCTTCTGCACCCTCTGTGGTGAGCTGGTGGAGCAATGGTAAGATGGGAACAGCTACTTGGCATGGAATAAAGAGATGTGGAGCAAAGTCCCCTGGTGACTTACAAAAAAACATTTCATCTGAGCAGGAAACCTAATTTTCATTAAAATAAGTCACTATAATTTGATAATTACTCTTTAGTATTAAATAATTTCTTTACTGTGGTTGATAACACAAAACAATTTTTCTTTTCAACTAAAAATATTTAATTTGGAGACGTAATGGTGATTTGTCAAAGTCACGGAGTTGGGAAAAAGTCTAACTGTTCTAAATTCATTATGAAGGAGTCCACAAGATTGTCTCTGAACTTCTCTATCAGTATTCTGCAAGGAAAACTCAGGAATAAATGACAATGTTAAAAAGAATTAAACCAAGCATATACCCTGCATGGAGACACAAACTGTCATATTTCACTAGCTCTGGCAAACTTCAAACTATAGCTCTCCCAATTAAGGACTTCATTAGTAGGACACTAGAATTTAGTTATTTGATATTTAAATAATCAATAAATATTATTCCTAATAAGAAAAAAACATATCTGGTTAACTTGGTATGTTTAACACCAGGAAATGTGAAGGAGTGTCTGGAGGTGCCAGATGCTAATACCCAAGGAGAAACTGGTCAAGGGAAAATCAAGCTTTTCCCTCTCCATCCTGAACTGGAAACACGATAGAATTGAGTAACCCGATGCTTCCCTGATCTTTGACCATTTCAGATCTTCTCCTTTTCTGTGGCACTGTTAGTCTCTTATGCAGCCTTAACTTTTCTCCACAACTATCTTCTTTAGAATGAATTTAATCTCCTCTTCCCAGCAGAAAACACCCCTTCCTAAACTTCTTTTTACTTCCTTGGCTTTGTGCAATATCCTCTTCACCAACCTTGTATTGTTTCTCTTGCAGTCTCTGATTGTAACTATTTTAACCCTTTCCTTACAACAGATTATTTCTCTTCTCTTTTCAGTACATGTTATAAATTTTTTTTAATCTTTTCTGATGCTAAAGTAAATAGATGTTTTCAATTGTTTCTAACTGATCTCTCAGTAGTATTTGAAAGTGTTATCACTTGGATTTTCCACACTGAAATATTCTTTCCATATGTTTTCTACAGTGAACGCTATCTCATCTCATTTCTACATTGTGAGATCAGGGATTTTAAAATACTGTTTTCAGATACGCACTATATCTGGGTTTTCACAGCTATTCTTATGTATTAAAAGTTGCTTTCAACAGGAGAGATAAGGTAGGGATGCTGAAATTGGGAATGACACCGACAAAGAGCCCATGATTCCTGATGTTCAGTATCTGCAATAAGTTATCATAATGTAGCTTTTCAGATGCCTTTATGCCACCTGTAAATTAGTTGAAGACCATCCTAAATCCTCTGACTAAGAGATATTCTTTTGCCTACTCCTAAGCAATTATACTAGATTTGAAAGTGAATGGATCACATTGATGCTACTGTGAGATCCTCTGAAAGGGTAGGTAGTAGAGGTGTTGACTTTTCAGAAATGAAGAAGGTGTTTTAAATAAGACAAGTGGTAACACTCAAATGTTACTGAGAAAACATTAAAAATCATTTTGGAAATTTACCTATCCAATTTAATATCATAAAGGAGAAGTTTGTATTGTGTGTTGGAAAAAGAAAAATAATCCTCATTTTAAAATTCAATGGTTAAAGTAATAATTGAACAAATTTAAATGAACACTAGGGCAGGAACTATGATGTCTTCTATAAGTGGAATCTCAGGAAGTCACCAGCTAAGGGTATTCCTCCTTCTCTTCATACGCTTAATTCACTCTCACTGATGCATTAGTATTGGTATTTTGTTTACATTATTCTCAGGTTGTATCTATGTGTACATGTGTGCTGTATACATGTGTATGCACATGTGTAGGAGGCCAGTGCAAAGTGTCAGATGTGCTGCTACTATACTCTGCTTCTTTCCCTTGAAACAATATCTCTCTCTGAATACAAAGCTGTACTTTTTAGCTAAGCTTGCTCGCCAGTGACTTCCTGGGATCCCCTCACCTTCATCGTATAGTGCTGGATACAGGCCAATGCCTGCTTCTTATGTTTGGTTACTTGGTACTCAAACCCAGGTTCACATGTTTCAAAGGGGAATGCTCTAACCTACTGAGGTATCTAGCCAAACCATCTTGCTGCTTTCTGTATCTATGGTTCAATCATAGAAAGGCCGGGCTGAATAACTGCTTGTTGTCTTAAATATACACACATTTTTTTTCTGGTACTTCACATATATCAGGCTGATTCTATGAACATAGCTCAACTTCCTAGAGAGAAACTCAGTATATACATAACTTTCTACATGATAAAGTCACTAAGCTCCAAAGTTACTGCAGAATTTTATCTCTAGTGTTAATAATGTATCTTCATTGCATTTCAACAATTACTGTGTTCACAAGATAGCAATTCTATTTCAACTTTTGAAAACCTGAGCTCTTTCACATTGACGATAACTCTCTTACCATCTTTGTCCATCAACTAAGCAAAAGGAAAAAGTATCAGTACTAAAAGGCTTATGTGAGTTGAGCCAGTTTTTGCATTGAAAGGAATTTAAATCAAGAAAAAAAACATGTCTTTTTCCTGCTAGCCCATTGGACCAAGTCAAAAGCAACAAGACATCATGATCCAGCTTGCCCAGTTCCTCCCAGTGTTTCACTTGCTGTACTGGAAATAGTCCCTTTGCATCTACAATTTAATACAGGTGGAAAAGATTGAATTTCCTGACTTTACCCAAACCAATTAATCAGTCAGTAAATTAAACTCAGCTGTGGATAGAAACTCACGGCTCCCGTTTGGATTTAGGTCTATCCATTGTATTATTGACAAAAAAAAAAAAAAAATCAGGGTTATCGGCAGGACCAGGGCAGTCAGGTACTTTTGAAAATGAGTATAATTCCCATCTCGTTTTTCTGGGGTCGCCTGCTGTGGATTCATCCACACACAGCACCGTGAAGAGATAAACATAAAAGAATCTAAGGGTTGCCTTTAAAAGTCTGGTTGTTTAATGCGACAATTTAATTTTGTAGGGATAGTACTGCCACATTTGGTATGTCGTGGGAAACCTCCTTACCCAACATATATTAACTATTACTGACTTGATAGTTCTCTTGCGAAGTAAATAAATCAGTCTTAAGCTAATTAGTAAAACAAAGCCACACATAAAATCTTAACGTGTCAATTTTTGTCCTCAACACACCAGGCTTGAGCTCCTGATGCTGCTGCAGTTTGGAGAGCCCTGGAGTTTTTTGCTTGAAGGCTATTTGTATTTTCCCTGAATTGGTTGTCTACAACCTTCACAGTAGCTGTCACACAAAGTTTGGTAACACTTCAAATTAAATGACACTAATTGCACCTAACATGCATTTGTAAAAAGTATGCAAGTATTTTATAATTTTTTTCATATCCAAATGAACTTAAGCGGTAATTCAGTACTTTTTGACTTATAAATTACAAGATTACACCTTCGGTAGCCTGAATCTCAATAACGTGAATATGCATCGATGGTATTACGAAAATCCTCTACAATTAGTTCACAACGATGGTGACTGTGAATAGCTAATACAGCCTCTCTGAGTTTACTATATAGGCGGCTGGACTTTCTACAGTATCTCAAAAATGTACTGTTTGTCCAGACATTTATAACTAAAAGGATCATAGAAGCAAAGGATGGAAAGATGAATGAGTGCCTGGGGTCAGGAGCTGCTACTCTACTATCACGAAGACCTAAAATAAATCATGTTTTCTCCTTCACTCATTCACTACATTCTATTTCCCCTGTGGTGCTGAAGATTGAACCCAGGTTAACCTATGCTAATTGAGCTCTCTACCACTGAGCTACACTTCTTTTTGGTTCTGGGAAGAGCTCTTTCAGATATATTTATTATTTACAAAAATAACTTTTTTTTGAAGGAGTATAGTTCAAAGACTTTAATATTTAAGATGATTAAAAAAAAAAAAACAAACAGTGAGCCAGAAGCATCAATGACCATTTGGTCAAATCACCATCCTTAGGCATAAACAACAACGAAAAGCAAATCAAAATTAGTTTGTATGGACATTTCTGCATGAATCTATGTTTAGTCTAACACCATTAAGTACTTTAAGCATTAATTCAATTGTATAATTATTATGCTCTCAGAAATAAGTGAACTAAAATAGTTAGAGAAATAAGCAAATTTGGGAAGCTCAGAGATCACCGTGCAATTTCCATTCACACTTCAGTTTTTCACACACAAAAAAAAACTGTTTAGCAAAGAAAAATTGAATCGAAATTCTTAAGATAACTAGAAGTCTTAGATTGTGTCCCTCTAAAATTTACCCATTAAAAAATAATCTACCACAAGATGGCTGCAAAGGAACCAAGAAGGGGTTCCTTATAGGACATTACGTTAACCTCTTGCTTTTACTGATTTTCCAGTTTCTAGATTTTGTGAAATCATTTTCTTTTGTTTGTTACTTATTCAGTTTACTGGGTTTGGGTAAAGCAAAGCAGTTGTCTAATTATTTCTTAAAAGAATAAAATAGAATGATCTGGAAGTATGGTAATATATCAGATCCTATGTACATCTTTAATATATACTATAATAAACTAAATTATTCAGATATTGGACTATGGGAAGTTTGTCAAATAAAGATTCAAAAGCCATTTTTTAAATTTTTTATATGAGTGCTGTTGTAGTTTGTTGGCACAAACAAGGGGAGACAAATAAGCTCTTCCCTGTGTAAAAAGGATAAGTATGTATAAGAGTAAGAGCTAAACAATGACAGGCCTGAGCTAATGGCCAAGCAGTTTAAATAATGTAAGAGTTTGTGTGTTTATTTTATAAGTGGGCTCTGGGACTGGCGGGACTTGGTGGCGGGAGCTGGAGAAAAATTCTCCAGCTACAAATGGCGCCCAACGGCTCGAGTTTCCACCTTAAACCTGAGAATATTTAATAACCATATACAGTTATATAAACAAATAGATAGTTTTTAAAAATAAAGTCTTTAAAAAACATTAAAGGTAATAAGCCATGTAAAGAATGGCTATCACACAGAGAATCTGGATTATGTTGTCTTTGATATTCGTAACTGAAGAAAAACATTTGATTGTAAAAGCTGTTGAGTTATGCCAAAATGTAAATTTTAAAGGTACCTTGACTTCAAAATTTGGATATAAGGATATATTGCTTTGGAAAAGAGTCCCTGCTTTTGTTTCCACAGAAAGCCAGAGACTATGGATTTGTTCCAGATTAAGATACATCAGGTTTGATCAGCCAAGACCCCCTGAAAGGTCTCCAGTGACACCATGGCCTAGATGATTCAACATCCAGAATGGTTTCAAGGCAACTGGCTCAGACGATACAGCCTCACAGACTACTCCATGATCCTAAAATTTTCTTTGTGTCTCCATAAGATACAGCGCCCCCTCCAGCAGGAAGTAGTAAGAGAAGCTACGCCCAAATTCCCAAATATACCAAGCTGGCTTTAGAGATGGAATTGGCTCACTCCCCCTCTAAACCCAGATATATTGCTCAAAAAAAAAAAATGGTTAAGAGATTCTTGTGTCCCAAATCAGAAGAGCCCTCTGGTGTGGGACAGAGAAAAACCAATATTTTTATTTAAAGCAGGTTGATTATAAATACAATCTCTTTCTAAAAAAAAAAGGGGGGGGATAGTTTACATATGATAGGATGAAAAGGATAGATTAATGAACCTACTTTTAAAGAGTAACAACTTGTTTAAAATGTTTTACATTGCTATAGATTTTAGTTTATTGATACAAATTTAAACTTAATTTTGTTATACTGTATATATATTTCTATTCTTGTTTGAGGTATTATGTTTATGTAACTCATTTAAAATTGTAATAGATAATTAAAAAATAGATTAATAATTAGTCATCTATGATAATCATATTTGTAGCCATGTTAGTTAAGTCTTCTAGGTATACATAGATATATTTCAGATAGATAGGTAGTCTTCAAACACTTCAAAGACCTACAGAATATGGCATTTAAAATGTTTTAAAAATTTAGACTTTTTGGACAGTGAGACATGTCTGCTCCTGACAGCACCGATTTACTTCAGAGAGGAGGATGGGCATCGAAGACACTCCATATGGAGTTTATCTTCACCTTGACAAAAATAGCCATTTGGGCAAGAAACTGTTCTTGCCTGGACTGCTTGATCAACTGGACATGCAGGACCCATAGAAAGGTGACCACTGAACTTTGCTTGACAAAATGTTCCTTCAGGTTCCTGCTTTGCAGAGAAAACTACCAGACATTCTACAAGACACAGAAAAAAGTGAATAAGAGACTCTAGGCCTGTGGGCTGAAGACAGATGCCCCAACTGTACAAGAAAACTTTGCATGACTGTCCAGGCTCAGCTGTCTCTGTCTACCCTGCAAGACTCCCAAAAGTTGCTTGCGTCCTTCTCCCATTTCTCAGGCAGTGTTATATCCTTCTGAGGTCTTTGATGTGGTTAAAGACTAGATACTTACAATTTTCCTTAGTTATAATAAAAGATAAGTTAGATATAAAACCTTAAACTCACAAATATAAGATAGATAGGATCTCTTCTTTAATATTGTAACTGTAATTCTTGCTTGATAATTGTTTTGTTATATGTAATTTTACTATGTTAAAGTTAAAACCTTCCTTTTTTTAAAAAAAAAGAAGAAAAGGGGAAGTACTGTGGATATCGCTATATGTAAATAAACTCTGATTGGCCAATAGCCAGACAGGAAGTATAGGCGGGACTAACAGAAAAGAGAATTGAGGGAACAGGAAGGGAAGAGAGAGACTGGCTGGAGCCGCCGCCAGGACAAGGAAGATGTAAGGTACCAGTAAGCCATGAGCCATGTGGCAAAGTAAAGATTAATAGAAATGGGCTAAATATAAGAGTAAGAGCTAAACAATGACAGGCCTGAGCTAATGGCCAAGCAGTTTAAATAATGTAAGAGTTTGTGTGTTTATTTTATAAGTGGGCTCTGGGACTGGCGGGACTTGGTGGCGGGAGCTGGAGAAAAATTCTCCAGCTACAAGTATGCATGTACATATACATTTTTGTATTTTAAATTATTTTTTACTGTTGCCTGTGAGGTAAAAAATCTATTCCAAGTTCTGTTATATTTTGAAGTTATGATGAGCATAATAAGCATTATTTTAAAATTGCACTATACACACTGAAGTCCAAGAAAACAGTGTTCAATGCCTTACCAGGTGACTCTCCATCTAAACATGTTGATTTTTCTGGTTACATCTGTCAGCAGCTAGTGAAGTCTTACTTGTTTTATGTTTTTAGTTTAGTTATTTTTTTAACTTAAACTTTAACCTAAACTTATTGGCTTGTTCTCCGATAAAATCCACACAGTTTCACGTGCATTTATCTTCTTTCTTGACACTGTCCACTCCCATACTTCCTTTGAACAGTGCTCTACTTGGAATACCTTTTCAAAGCTCATCCTCTCACATTCCAGTTGTGGGGATGTGAAAGGCTAACAGCTGTAGCTCTGCCCCTATGTGAGAATTGTACTTGGATACTGGGAACCCTCTGCTCAGAAACTGCACACACAGCCAATGGCATGTTAGGGGAGAGAAATAAGATCTTAGCCAGATGACTCTAGTTGGTAGAAATAAAAATGAGTTATCCAAGACTCAGAGGTTGACAAACTACAAACCAATTTCAGCTGCAGCTGCAATCTGGACCAACTCTGGTGTGTGACACTTTCTTAAGGATGAATTACATAGCCCTCAGCGAATCATCTTGCAACTTTCAATCTCAAATGATGTCTTCATAAATTACAGTCTAAGATATGGGTCTCCTTAATTGTCTAGTATATATATTGATCAGGGGTTTCTGCTCTAATATATACATACTGATGGCTTCCACTTACACCATAGGTCAGCCACTGGAAACTATTGTTCCATTTGTTTTATTGACCCTCTCTTAGTTTGGTTTCTGTAGCTTTTTAAAGATCATGATCAAAAATAATCTGGGGAGTTTACTTGACTTACATGTTTCAATCACAGTTCATCATTGAGGAAAGCCAAGGCGCCTGCAGGCCAGGAACTTGGAGACAGAAAGTGAAAAATAACCCTTAAAGAAAATGGGGGAAAGGCAAACAAATGATTGGAGGAAATTAATAAAGAATTTCAAGAAAGCCAAGAAAAAAGCGAACAAACAGGTGAAGGAAGACCTGAAAATAGAAATAGAATCAATAAAAAACAAACTGAGGGAATTCTGGAAACAGAAAATCTGGGTAAGTAAACAGGAACTACAGATGCAAGCATTACCAACAGAATACAAGAGACAAAGGGAGAATCTCCGGTGTTGAAGATTTGAAAGAGGAAGTAGATTCATAGTTTAAATAAAATGTTAAGTCTAAAAATTTCCTAATGTAAAACATCCAGAAAATCTGAGATTCTATGAAAGACCAAACCTAAGAATAATAGGAATAGAAGAAGAAGAATTGCAGCTCAAAAGTCCAGAAAATATATTCAACAAAATCATAGAAGAAAACTTTCCCAAACTAATGAAGGAAATGCCTATGAAGGTACAAGAAGCCTAGAGAACACCAAATAGACCAAACCAAAATAACAAACAAACAAAGTCCTCTCGCCACATAATAATCAAAACACTAAACATACAGAATAGAGAAAGAATATTAAAAGCTGCAAAAGAAAAATTTCAAGTAACATACAAAGGCAAACCTATCAGAATCATACCCAACTTCTCAATGGAGATTCTAAAAGCCAGAAGGGCATGGAAGTATTGCAGACTCTAATAGACCATGGATGCCAGCCCAGACAACTATACCCAGAAAAATTTTCAATCATCATAGATGGAGAAAACAAGCTATTTCATGACAGATTCAAATGTAAATCTATCTATCAAAACAATCTATCCACTAATCTAGCCCTACAGAAGGTACTGAAAGGAAAATTCCAATGTAAGGAAGTTGGCTACACCCACAATAACACAGACAATAGATAACTCCACAGCAGTAAAACCCAAAGAAGGGAAATACACACACACACACACACACACACACACACATCATCATCATCATCATCATCATCATTATCATCATCACCACCACCAACAACAACACCAACAACAAAATAACAGGAATTAATAATCACCTATCATTAATATCTCTCAATATCAATGTACTCAATTCACTGATAAAAAGGCTAACAGAATGGATATCAAAACAGGTTCCATCCTTTCTGTTGCATGTAAGAAACACACCTCAACAACAGAGACAGACATTACCTCAGAGTATAGATATAAGAAGCAAGCTGGTATAGCTATCCTAATAGCTAACAAAATAGACTTCAAACAAAAATCAATTAAAAGAGATAGAAAAGAACATATTCATTAAAGGACAAATCCACCAAGATGATATCTCAATTACGAATATCTACACCTCTAATACAAGGGAACCCACATTTGTAAAAGAAACACTACTAGTCCTTACATCACATCTCAAACCCCACACATTAATAGTAGGTGAATTCAGTATCCACTGTCACCAATGGACAGATCATCCAGAAACTGAACAGCAAAAGAATGGAACTAACAGATGTGACTCAAATGTACCTAACATATATCTACAGAACATATCACCAAAGAATATATCTTTTTCTTAGCACCTCATGGAACCTTTGTCAAAATTGACAACATAATCAGTCACAAAGCAAATCTCAACAGATAAAAAATTTGGAATAACTCTCTGTACCTTATCAGATCACCATGGATTAAAGTCGGAGTTCAGCAACAGCACAAACTACAGAAAACCTACAAACTCATGGAAACTGAACAACTCTCAACTGAACCACCCCTGGTTCAAGGGAGAAATAAACAATAAACTTAAAGAATTCCTAGATTTCACTGAAAATAAATATACAACACACTCAAACTTATGCACCACAATGAAAACAGTGAAAAGAGGAAGTTTATAGCACTAAGTGCCTGCATAAAGAATTTGAAGAAATCTTGTACTAGCAACTTAACAGCACACCTAAAAGCTCTAGAACGAAAAGAAGCAAATGCACCCATGAGGAGTAGATGGCAGGAAATAATCAAACTGATGGTTGAAATTAATAAAACAGAAACAAAAAGAATAATACAAAGAATCAAGGAAATAAAGAGTTGGTTCTTTGAGAAAATAAACAAGATAGAAAACCCTTATCCAAACATACTAAAGGCAGAGAGAGAATATTCAAATTAACAAAATCAAAAACAAAAAGGTAACATAAAAAAAGGCAGTGAGGAAATCCAGACAATCATTAGGTCATACTTAAAAATTCAAAACCTATACTCCACAAAATTGGAAAAATCTAAAAAAAAAAAAAAAAAAAAAGGACAACTTTCTCAATAGACACCAAAGTTAAGTCAAGATCAGATAAACAATTTAAATAGACCTATAAGCACTAAGGAAATAGAAGCAGTCATTAAAAGTCTCCCAATCGTAAAAGCCCAGAGCCAGATGGCTTCTGCAAAGAATTCTACCAGGCTTTCAAAGAAGAGCTATTACAAATACTCCTCAAATTATTCCACAAAATAGAAACAGAAAGAACATTGACAAATTCATTTTATGAGGGCACAGTCACCCTGATACCTAAACCACACAAAGACTCAACAGGAAAAAGAATTATATACCAATTTCCCTCTTGAAAATTGATCCAAAAATATTCATTCAATAAAACACTCGAAACCAAATTCAAGAACATATCAAAAAGATCATCCATGATGAGCAAGTAGGCTTCATTCCATAGACATAGGGATGGTTCAACATTTGAAAATTAGTCAATGTAATCCATCATATAAACAAACTGAAAGAAAAAAAAACCTACAGGATTATCTCATTAGATGCTGAGAATGGCATTGACAAAATCCACCAACTCTTCATGATATAAGTCTTGGAGAGATCAGGAATACAAGGAACACACCTAATTATAATAAAAGCAATATACAGTGAGCCAACAGCCAACATCAAATAAAATGGGGAGAAACTCAATACAATTCCACTAAAATCAGGAACAAGACAAGGCTGTCCATTCTCTCCATATTTATTCAATATAGTACTTGAAGTTCTAGCTAGAGCAATAAGAAAACAAAAGGAGATCAAGGGAATACAAATAGGAAAAGAAGTCAAAGTATCCTTATTTGAAGATGACATGATAGTACACATAAACAACCCTAAAAATTCTACCAGGGAATGCCTACTGCTGATAAACACCTTTATTGAAGTAGCTGAATACAAGATTACCTCAAGAAAAAAAATCAGTAGCCCTCTTATACACAAACTGTAAAAGGGCCAAGAAAGAAATCACTAAACAACACCCTTCACAACAGCCACAAATAATATAAAATATCTTGGGGTAACTCTAACCAAGCAAGTGAAAGACCTGTATAAAAAGCACTTAAAGTCTTTGAGAAATAAATTGGGAGAAGATATCAGAAAATGGAAAGATCTCCCATACATATGGATTGGTAGGAATAACATAGTAAAAAATGGTCATCTTATTAAAAGCAACCTACAGATTTAATGAAATCCCCATTAAAATCCTAACAAAATTCTTTACAGACCTTGAAAGAACAATACTCAACTTCATATGGAAAAGACAAAAAAAAAGAAACAGGATAACTAAAACAAAAATGTATAATATATGATCTTCCACAGATATCACCAATCCCTGATTTCAAGCTCTATAACAGGTCTATGATAATAATAAAAACAAAGGCATGGTATTGGCATAAAACCAGACATGTGGATCAATGTAATCAAATTGAAGACCCAGATGTAAATTCACACACCTATGGACACCTGATTTTTGACAAAAAAGCCAAAATTACACAATGGAAAGAAGAAAGCATCTTCAGCAAATGGTACTGGCATAACAGTATGTCAGCATGTAGAAGAATGCAAACAGATCCATAGCTATCTCCATGTACAAACTTAAGTCCAGGTGGATCAAATACTTCAACATAAATCCAGCTACTCTGAAGCTGATAGAAGAGGAAAGAGCCTTGAATCCATTGGCATAGAAGACAACTTTCTGAATAGAACACCAGTAGCACAGACAATAAGATCGATAATTAACAAAAGGGATCTCATGAAACTGGAAAGCCTCTGTCAGACAAAGGACATTGTAGAGAAGAATGGGACACTGAGATGAAGCCATCCATAAGCCAAGAAGAACAGGTAGCCAAATTCTAAAAACACCAGCAATGTCCAGAATTTAAAATCCTGAATCATGACAGGACACTGGCAGAATTAAGGTTTATCTGGTACATGGAATACTCATACCAAATATGAGGTTGAACTGTAGGCCTTGTGTACATCCTACTTCACAAATGAATCTGTCAGATACGCTAAGCCTATAGGCTGAAGATGATGCCCCAACATGCAGAGGAAAGTTGGCTGACTGTCCAGGCAGCTGGCTGTTTCTGTCAACTCACATTTTTTTGGAAGTCACTTCTTTGCACTTCCTGTTTTATGAGGTAATATTATTTCCTTCTTGGGTCTCTGAGGGAGTTGAAGATTAGATAGCTGTAGTTACAATTTTCCTTGTTAAATACTTCATAAAAGAAACTCACTAAGAGGTATAAAGTGTATAAGTTTGAAAGACATCATAAGATAGTTTTCTGTTGGTAATATGTTACGATAGAAAGTGAATTAGGTACATTTTGGACTCACCAAAATAGAATAGATAATGGAATATTTTCTTTAAATTTGTCAGTGCAAATGGACTAGACATTGTTGATGCATTTATTGCTTGTATATATTGTATATAGTTACTGTACTTATTGTAAATAGTTTTTCTTATATTAGTTATAACTTTAATTTTTTTTTATTTTTATTAGACAAAAAAGGGGAAATGTGATATTTTATTTGTCCTGAAATGTGGTGATATTTTATTGGTGTTTTAATAAAGTTTGTCTGGAGATCAGAGGAATTAGCAAGCAATTTTAAGTAAACATAGAAATTAGGCAGTGGTAGCATATGCCCTTAATCTGATCTCTTAGCAGACAGGGTCTCTGTGTGTTCAAGGCCATACTAGGGAACAGAGCCAAGCATGGTGACACATGCCTTTAATCCTAGTACCAACCATAGAGATCTGGAGGTCTGTACAGACAGGCAATGGAAAGGAATTGAGGTAGCTGGGCTAAGATAGCCAATAAGAGGATAGAATAGCAAGGCAATAAAAGCCTGGGTAGACAGGAAGTCATGGCATTTGGAAGCTGCAGAACTGGTGGCTATTCCTATTTCCCTGATCTTTAAGGCTTTCACCCCTATATTTGGCTCTGTGGTTTTTATCTAATAAGACAATTTAGAAATTCGTCTATAGGACATGGTAAATAAGACAAAACAGCAGCCTATAAAATAGGAAAATATCTTCACCAACCACACATCTGATAGAGGACTGATTTCCAAAATATATAAAGAACTCAATAAACTAGACCTTAATTAACCAAATAATCCAATTTAAAAATGTAGTAGAGCTCTAAACAGAGAATTCTCAACAAAGAAGTCTCGAATGGCCAAGAAACACTTAAAGAAATGTTCAATATCTTTAGCTATCAGTGAAATGAAAATCAAAACAACTCTGAGATTCCATGTTACACCTGTCAGAATGGCTAAAATAAAAACCACAAATGACAGCTTATGCTGGAGAGGATGTGGAGCAAGGAGAACATTTCATCATTGCTAGTGGGAGTACAAACTTATACAGCTACTTTGGAAACTAATATGGCAGTTTCT
Organism: Peromyscus eremicus; assembly: GCF_949786415.1. Classification (NCBI taxonomy): domain Eukaryota; kingdom Metazoa; phylum Chordata; class Mammalia; order Rodentia; family Cricetidae; genus Peromyscus; species Peromyscus eremicus. The sequence goes on along the minus strand of NC_081425.1, from coordinate 37,218,620 downwards.
CAGAAGGGACTTAACTTACCTCAAAACTCAGCTATGGGAATTTTCCCAGGGGCCTGCCCTGAGATAATCTCTCCCAGGGTCCTGCGGAAGATGCTACATACGGCATGGAGATATCTGAGAGAATGAAATCTATATATACCATGCTCTTTCATCCATTTACTTTATTTCTCTATAACAAACTTCTATCTATACAGCTTCAGTTCTGTCCTTACATCCAGTTCTTCTCTGTAGCTACTTTTTCTGTCCCCTCATAGCCCTAGTAATAACTAAGCCCTTATGCTTTCGATCTCATCTTCATCCCTGTTCCTTCATCCTCCATCTTTCCTCCCTCTTCTCTTTTCCTGACCTGATTCACCTACAATCTACAAAAAGCTTTTCCTTGGTCCTCACTCTTGGCTCTGAGAAATGCTGTCTTCTTTTTTTCTCTTTTCTCCAGCCACCTGGCTCTGCCTTGCCCAGGAATCCTGCTTTAGTCTTTACTGCACCTGGTTATGCAAAAAGCTCTATTGTCCTCAGTCAATAGCTCTGCAATGCTACTAGGCCTGAAGGCAGGGGATGGTCTGAGCTTCATTTGCATGAGAAACAAAGTTATGCATCTACAGTCTGCAGGGGTGTTATCTAGTGGATCAGCAGTAGGTCTGAGAAGCTTAACTGTTTGCCATATGGCCTAGTACTATATGAACATACAAGGATTTCATAACAGAAGACAGCTGATATATATTAAAAGCTAAATAACATCAAATATTCCTTGATAAATGGCTTCCTCTTGAAGGACTCCTTGGTTGATCAAGGTATAGCTTATTATATACAGTTAAATCTCTATAATATATTCTTGTGGCCCACTGCACCCAGTTATATCACTCTTGGGCATATACCCAAATGATGCTCAATTGTACCACAAGGACAATTGCTCAACTATGTTCCTAGTAGCTTTATTCATAATAGCCAGAACCCAGAAACATCTTAAATTCCCCTTAATCAAAGAATGGATAAAGAAAATGTGGTACATTTACACAATGGAGTATTATCAGCTGTTAAAAACAATGACTTCATGAAATTTGAAAGAAAATGGATAGAATTAGAAAAAAAAATATCATGACTAAGGTAACCCAGACCCAGAAAGACAAATATGGTACTTACTCACTCATAAGTAGATATTAGCTGACAAATATAAAGGATAACCATACTACAATCCACAAATCCAGAGAGGCTATATAACAAGGAAGGCCAAGAGAGGAATGCATGGACCTCCCTGGGTAGGGAAAAATAGGAGAAATCTCCTGGGTAGACTAGGGGTGATGTGTGTGTGGGAATGGGAATATGAAATACTGGTTTGGGGAGTGGGTGGAGGGGAAGAGTATTGAAAGAGATGATTAGAAAGAGGGCAGGAGGCACTTTGGGATCCTGTAGAAACCTGGTATAAGGAAAACTTCGAAGAATCTACAAGGATGACATCAACTAAGACCTCTAGCAATAGTGGATATGTAACCTGAACTGGCTATCTACTGTTATCAGATTGGTGACTACCCCAATTGTTATCAGAGAGCCTTCAAACAGTAATTGATGGAAACTGATGCAGAGACCCCCCTTCAAACATATGGCTGGGTTTTGGGAATCCTTCTGAAGAGAGGGAGGAAGGATTGTAGGAACCAGAGTGGTCAAGGACATCACCAGAAAATCCACAGGAACAACTAACCTGGCCTCATAAGAACTCATAGAGTTTGAACCAATAACCAGGGAGTCTGCATGGGATCAACCTAGGCCCTGTTTATGTAGGTGATGGTCAAGTAGCTTGTTCTACATATAGGACTCCTAACAATGGGAGCAGGGCTGTCCCTAATGCTTTGGCTAGCTCCTAGGAACCCACTCCTCAGACTGATTGCCTTGTGTAGCCTTAATACAAAGGGAGACACTTAGTTTTATTGCAGCTTGATGTGCCATGCTTTTATGATACCCATGGGAGGTATCAAAAAGCCTGCCCCTTTCTGAACAGAAACAAAGGAGGTGTCATTGGGGGTGGTGTGGAGGTAGGTGGAGGGGATGAGAGGAGAAGAGGAAGGGAAAACTGCTGTATCGATGTAAAATAAATAATTAATTTTTAAAAATTGCAATCTCCCCAAACTTCCCTGTTAGTATTTCAGAGCCCTATTAAATAACACACAATTGAAATGTCTATAAATACAGCAGTTTTTCTACTGTGTTTATGACATTAATTAGAATACTTTAATACATTAATTAGTATTAATTTACTAATTCCAATATTAATTAGAATTATCAAGGGCACTCCTAAATTATCACATGTATCTACGCAAACAAGGACACTTTAAATGTTCAAGTAGACGGCACATTGCATGATTCCTGGGGATTCCATTTGAATGGCCTTACAATGTTGTCTAATCAGGTAAGCATCTAAAGACTCCCTTGAAATGTCTTCTGATTTGGTGGAAATAAATCATATTATTTCCTTTCACTCTTCATAGTAGGTTCATACATACTAATACAGATTAATTTGTTTCTGACTGTTCTCCAGATATGTGGAAAACCTGCCGGAATAGATATTTTCCATTATTAAAAATAGAAAATGATATCATTTTGCTACAGAAATTTTTGGTTCTCAGATTTCTTAAAAATTACTTACAGTGGTTATATTATGGTTTGAGTGTGAAATGTCCCTAATGTGCTGATTGTTTTCAATGCTTGGTCCTATGCTGGTAGCAAAATAAAGCCTTATTGGAGGAAGCAGGTCAGTGGTAGGTTGTCCTTGAATCTTAGAGCCTAGCTTGACTTCCTGTTCTGTCTCTAGTTCTTGTTTCTGGTATTTGAGAAGAGTCCCAGCTACACATGCCATTTTCATGAACTGCCTGCCACCTTGTTTTTTTCTGCCATGAGTCACTCTACTTCTCAAACCATGAGCACAAATAAACCTTCTCTCCCCTCACTTGTCTGTGTCAGGTATTCTCTCATGGTAATGAGAACTTTATCAATAGAGATTCTGTAGTCAAATTAAGGTAAATATTTAAGTGTCATTTATAATACATCTTCTAATTCTGAACACATAAAAGCATTTAAAGGATGGACTGTCTTCTACTTTATACAGTTCAAAATGAGTGTTGTGAACAGACTGCTCTTCTTAGTTCTCCAAATTCCATCTCTACCTTAACATACATTGTCTCATTGTGTGCTTTTTAATCCCCCAAAGCTAGTTCCTTCTGGTCTTTAAGGGCCTTGCCCATTAGCTGCTGGTCCTAGTGTGGAAGTACCTGAAAAGTTACATTTACCTAGAGTAACAAAGGACCAATCAATGACAGCATGGTGGTATAAACATCCTTATTTTCTTAGAAGAGACTGCAAAGCTGCCATTAGATAGAAGCAAATTATTTTACAAAGAACTGTAACACACTCCTATCTTATTATGGGTGTAATTATGCCCCACAAGAAGCAAATGTTGAAGTTACAACCACTCCAGACTTCAAAAATGGATTTGTGTTGAAAGGGAACAGAAATAAGCAGGTTAAAATTGGTCATAAGAGTGGATTCTAATTCAATATGACTAGTGCCTTTAATTTATTTTTAAACAGAGAAGCATTTAGACACAGATGCACACATATGGGAGATTGTCATAAAAGGATAAAGGCAGAAACCCATCATAAGGAAATACTTTTGTCACAACACTGGGAGCAAAGAGAAAACATGAGATATGAGACAGATTTCCACATACCTCTCAGAAGAAATCTGTGGTGATACACTGTGTACCCTAATAAATTTGTCCTAAGATCAGAGAACAGAACAAGCCACTAGATAAGCCAGGCAGTGGTGGCACACACCTTTAATCCCAGTACTGGAAAGCACACACACCTTTAATCCCAATACTTGGGATTCACATGCCTTTAATCCCAGCACTAAGAAAGTTGAGACAGGAAATGATATGGGTGGGCAGAGAAAGGTATATAAGGTGTGAGGATACAGGAACTAAAATCTTTCAGCTGAGGAAAGCTTTTCAGGCTGAGAAGTCCTAGAGGTAAAAGCTGGCTTGTTCTCTTGTCTCTCTGATCTTTCAGCATTCACCCCAATATCAGGCTCGGTTTTATTTGTTTGTTTGTTTGTTTGTTTGTTTGTTTTGTTTTTTTTATAAATAGACCATTTAACAATTTGTTACAGAAATCAACTAGTCTGTATATCAGCTTAAGATGTCTAGTATTCAAATCTAAGATAACAATTTTCTCTTGCTTACTCACACATCTTGTAGTACCTCCTTACCTCCATTCTTCCAAGTAATACATTCCCATCACTCTCCCAATAGACTCAGTTCTGGTCCTAACTAATCAGTTTTTCATAGCAATCTCTCAGTCAGTACTTGCTTCTTGGAAATTGCATCTAAGGTGGTTTCTGACTTGTATCCAGAATTATCAGTGTGTAAAAATTACTAGGAGAGAGTTAGTGGATGTGTCCTCCTATGGAATTAGACAAAAGTATTTCCTCTTGACCACTAGTCTCCCTTATTCCCTGTGTAAACAGGGCATCCTTCTCCTGAGAGATGACAGTCACTTTACTGACTTCTAGTCTTATTTTGACAGCCAAGTCTAGCACTTTTGTCATTAACTTATTTCTGAATTTAGCTTCTATGATTTAAAGGTGTTCCATTGTAGCATTTTGAGCACCTTTTGTGATATCATCCTGGGTAAAGTAAGACAATATGTAGCCTTGAGATGATGAGCATAGTAGGAAACAGTAGAAGGGAGATTATTTTTCTTTGTCCGTTTAATATTTTTTATTTTAATACGCACATTGTGTATTTAAAAATAAAATTTAAAGTGAAAATAGAAGATACTGTTCTTATAGTTCTTTGGTTTCCCTTTGTATTTTCTCTGAGTTTCTGCCCTCTCATGTTGAGAAGATGCCCTTCAATTTTAGTTTAGTACAGATTTTCCTAAACGGTTGGACAGGATTTCTTTGCTGTTTGCTCCTTTTCTTCTGCATTGCATTTATGCAGAAATGCATCATCAGAATGTATTTCAGAGCCTTTCAACACTCTTGACACATATACACTTTAGAGTTACAGATGAGATCACAGGGTCACATTTACCTTTTTCAGCTTTCTTAAAGTCAAGAGTATGTCTTTGAATCTGCTGAGTAGTTCTGTCCTTCACAATTCTAAATTCCAAATAGGCACAGCCGCTTTAATGGAAAGGTTTCCATCACTCTCAGATCCAAACTCAATTTTCTACCCCATCTGAATGAAATGCAGCAATTGCCTATTTGACTCCTCATGTACAGTAAAATTGTCAACAAGGTAAATAACAAATTTATTAGTTCTCATCCTTTTAAGCAGAATTAGATTCCTAACAGATGATCACAGAGTTCAAATCCTCCATTATTTCTTTATAATTTTGTTGTTGTTGTTAACCTGGAAGTCTTTTATGAATTCTTTCTGTAATTTCCATTTTATTTGAATACATGTAATAGAGACATTCTTTCAAGACATATTTATTTTCTATTTACATTGTACTTCTTAACAATCATATTTCAGCAAAATATTAATTTATATTATTAATTCTGTTGTTATTATATGTACCTCTATTCACAGATTTCACGCCTTGCTTCATGAATCATGCATGCAAAAATAAAACATAAAATTATAGATGTTCTCAATATGTTTCTGTTCTCTTATTCCACTCTTTTGAATTTGAAATAGGTGAGACTATTTTTATGCTAGGGCTGCCATACAGCAAGTATATGATAAACTGGTTAACTTAAACAGCAGAGATACATTTTCTCCCAGTTCTGAACATTAGAACTTTTAGTGCAAGGGGCCACTACTGGACCTGAGAGTACAGCTTGACAGTGGAAGAGTTGCCTAGTACATGATGGGTTTTATCCCCATCAGGAGTGTAATTATCCCCTTAGGGTTAGGGTTCTAAATATGTATTATATGGAAACAGAAATTTTCCACTTACAGCAACCACCAATTCTCTTTTCAGTTTCCATTTTCACTAATTTTTATTCATGTCCACTGTTGCAGTGTAAATATACATACTCTAAAATTCATATATTAAAGTTTAAGGATCAATGTGACAATATTAAGAAGTAGTGCATTTAATACATGGTTAAGGCATCAGTCATTTCCTTGGGAATAGGATCCTTCACAAGAGACCAACAAAAACTACTTAACTCTTCTCTGATGAGTCCCACCATGTCTTTCTGACAAATTAGAGTATAACAAGATATTATTTTGATTTAACTTATTTATTTACCATTTGCAGCATCAAGGACTGAATTCAAGGCCATGTACATGCTAGGTGTGACCTCTGCTCCTGAGCTATAGCCCAGTTCAACCCACTGGTGTTTGTTTTGTTTTTATTTTAGATACAGGGTCTGAATCTCTAACACAGTCTGGTCTGTAGCCCATGTTGGTCTCAAACTCATTATCCTCCTGCATCAACCCTGCTGAAGACTGAGATAGTGAGAACCACCACGCTCAGCTGCCAAGGTAGCATTTTAGAAGTAGATCTGGCTCTCAGATGACACCAACCTTGGGGTGGACATGATCTTGAATTTTCAGTCCCTGGAAAGGTGAGAAATGAATGTCTTCCCTGTATAAATTACCCAATGTACCCAATAATTCTGTGAACAAATATGTTAACATATCCTGTGTTAAAACGTTACCAGTTCAACATATTACACAAGTTTATTTACTTTTGAAATCCCTTTTATCTCTTAGGTCTAAGAATTGTTAGTCTTGCAATACAATCTTCTTAGACTTGCATATTTGTACATTTTTCACATGAAATATGCTAAGGAAGGATTAGTAATATTTTTATTTTTCTCACATTTGTAGAATGTTAAATCCTTTTGATTGTAATAATTTTGCCATCAAATTTACATACCATATCTTCAGGAGCTCCATAACATATTTTTTCTGGAGATTTCTGCTTTGTCATTATAAACTAAATTCCTAGTAAACCAGTACCTCTCAATATGAATATAATTTCTAGCTTCTACATTATCATTTCCAAAGTAGTGACTGCCATGTTGTAATTATCTTTTACCTTTAGGTCTACCTAAGATTTTGAATTTTCTTTTGCCTTGCATTTTTTAACTTGATCTTCAAAGTCAAGAAAGACATACCCAGGTTCTTCCTGCCACATTTCTTGTTCCATGCATGAACAAGCAGCTACGGCTAACTCTAGATATTGTATGCTTAGATTTTTTTTTTTTTTTGGATTTTTAAGCTCTAAGATCTTAAGCACACACAAAATCACTTTTCCTCAGTTAATAAAGAACCATTAACTTGTTTTGCTGTTTTCTTTCATCAAGTATCTAATAATTCAATTTATATTGTATCTCATAAATTGTTGAAGCTATCATAGGCATGTGAGTAATATCTAATCAACAATGAGTGTATTTGAAAAAAATCATGTGAATTCAAATGCTACAAAGCAAATTTTAAGTGGTGTGCATTGGCAGGAAATCTGTTATATGAATAAGATTACTCACCACAGAGCTAACACTTATTAAAAGTTAGCTTTGATGCTCATAATTATGCCTAATAAAGAGCAGTTGTTCATGTTTACCATTCCTATTCTTTTGATCAGTTTTTTTTTAATTGATGAAGACATCTAATGATGAGTATCTTCAAGTTCAACTCTGTATTTATTGGGACCACTAAAGTAGCTGACCCATGGAAGAGAGATGCTCACACTGGCAGCTGAAACAGACTAGAAGATGGATTTTGAAGGCAGAGAGTTTTCAAAGGACTTCATTTTAAGTGTGGATTTCTCCCTTATACAAATGTCAACAAAAATACTGTGTGAAAGTGGTGACACTTGGAGAAATCTGAATTCATAAGGAAACATCATCTTTCAGCTAATCCACTGTAGTCAGACACATGAAACTTCTGCTTTCTCTGTATATTCTGTAAATTACCTGGACTTGCTGAGTATCTCCATTCTACAGTGCTGAGAGCAGAAAATGTCACCATGATTTTAAACAGAGTTTTTCATATTCAAGAGCTACTGTAATATGATGGATTTCCAAGTCACCTTAAAATTTCTTAGCTTTGTCAATTCGAGCCATATACTTAACGTAGTTTTAATGTTGCTGTTTTATTTTTTATTGCTTAACATAGTCATTGTACAGACTTTTAAATCCAACCTTCAAGTTAAATATTTCCCAGTAAATCTTCTAGACTTACTTGACAAAGAAAAAAGTGTGCCTATCAGTTATAGTAATTTTCTCAGTGTTTCTTCATTTTATCTATAAAAAAATTCTCCTGTTGCCAAAAATAAATTGAAAATATCAATGTAGGAACTCACATCAGTTTAAAAAATAAGATACTGAGTAAAATGCTGATACACTATAGGTAAAATTACTCAAAACAATGAAGCAACATAAGAGGAGGTAAAATAGAGAAAGAACTAATTCATCATAGCTATTGTATATCAACATTCCATTGTCTGTATCTATTATAAGAAAATCTATACTATATTTTTGGGGAAAATTCTCAGTAACATAACAGAGAAACCTATATTTAAATTTAAATATGTTATAAGGTTCTTAAATATATCTAAGGAGGAAAATGAATAAAGCAATATTACATCTCTCAGGTAAGTTGTTCAACACTCTACTAATAGATATACATAAATATGTGCTAGGCATGTTAACTTAAATATCACTAATAAAATATGGTCTCATAGAATTGTGAGCTGTGTTCTCCTTCAGCATGTTTTTATCTACCAAGAATTACTGTAATCAAGTTAAATCATTAGTTTCATTTACTTCAAGAACAGGAAAAAATATAAAACTAGAATCATAGTCTCAGGTTTTAAAGTTATCTTTAAAATTTGGTGATTATCACCATCTAAAATACATGATTTAGTATGCTTTCAAGATCGTAATATGTAGTAACATCTTTTTCTAAAATACCTCTTGCCTTTGGAGAAACAAATTCTTGCTAGGCTTTTCAACCAAGTTAATAACATGCCTTGAGATCATTTACAACTATGTTTTCAATCTGCTATCCTACTGTGTGCTCAGGCAGTTTCATTAAACTTTCTTTAAAGAAACAATTTATCCAAGATTAATATGCCTTAGATTTCTCATATAATCAATTATCAGAACCTAAAATAAATGTCTAGCTTTCATATCTCTGACCAGAATACTGTGTGTGTGTGTGTGTGTGTGTGTGTGTGTGTGTGTGTGTGTGTGTGTGTTATGGTAATCATTTGTTGAAAGCAGCCAACGGGTTGAAAGAAACCTTAAAGAAAACAAATATCCCACAAATGCTGGAAGTAACATGTGAATATGGACTGATAAAATGCAGTTTCAAATGCTGTCTGGGTCATCTGAGGTAAGTAAAGCAACTTATTTATTCCCTTGTAAAATGCTTTTAAAAACATTCCTCATTCCTTTTCCATACAATGTTTTCTTTACTGCCTAAAATATGTAGAACTAACAAAGCCCTTTATTAGGGACAGACACAGGGACAGACATACACATCAAACAAGCAATAGACAGGTCAGTAACCACAAACCACAGAGTAATGAAAGATGAAGGCAAAGATGTGGAGAACTCAAATTTGTGCTAGAACCAAACTGTAGTATATATGTATGTATGTATATATATATGTATATGAATTCTAAAATCTATGTTTTTCCATGCATTTCTCTGTACCAAAACTCTAGTGATTGACCAAAGATGTATCATTTGCCCAGCTAAAACTATGTCCCCCAATTTTATGCAAATATTCAAAACTTTTGAGAATCACAGAACCCCTTAATATAACAAATATTAATTTCTTCTCTATAATATTCTATGCATTATGTAATGAGGAAAGTTGTATGTGTTCTTTATGGTCTTGTGGCTTGAGGAATGATAGCCCTGTGATAAGTACTTTAATCTTTATGACCGCATTTTTATCATTATATTAAAATAACTACACTCACTTCCTTTTTGCATTTAATAATGTATAACTAAATATGGTTTTCAATTGCCTTATGTCTTACAGTTCATAAGTACAGAGCTGGAATCTGTCCTTTTGACACTTGCTGGAGCCCTCCAAGGTTCTTCACAATTAGAATTACTGAGGCTGTGTATGAAAGCTTTATTCTTTTATCAGCTGAAACAAAAATCAATGTACAAAGCCTTATCCTTTCTCCAGTTTCTTCTCTAAAGGAGTATAAGATCTAGCAAACTTACAAGTCTAGGGGAATTCCAGTTCCTGAGTACTTGATCCATGTTGCCAACCTATCATTATGACCCCGTCCTGGCTTCACAGACAACACCTCTGTATGACAGCTGCAGTCTTGATGATCCCTAGTTGCTAACTGCTACTGGGCTTCTGTTTCATGTCTATCATCTTGGAAGGACTGTATTTCGAGCTAGAGTTGCATCCTCTGTAGTTATTTTTGGGGAGTTATTTTAGAATACTTTTCTCATGATTCTAAGTCCTGATTGAAATCTGAAGTTATTATTGATAAGAATACTACCAAACTGCAGCTATGGCCACCACTACTCCCATGCTATTTAATCTATTACTATCAGTATAAAACACTTGAGTTCTTATTAGTATCCTTGTGCAGGAAAAATATCTGTATATCTGAAGAAGTAATTTTAATTCCATGCAAATTAAGCAAATCGCAGAGAGTCCCCGTTGTTTGTTGTCACTGATATGTGTTGTGTGGCTTTCCTAGTGCTGTTCTATACGTGGCCTGGCTAATGCCCTTTAACCTGTTTTCTGTTAGTACCTGGATTTTCTTTGAAATGATGTGTCCTTAGAAACACAGAGCTTTAAGTCATTCCTCTGGATGTGTAATGTGAAATTTTAACCCTATCCTTAGCCCAGTCTTATTCTGTACCTATGTTGGCTATCCTCTCTATATCACATCTGTGTGTGTGCTTACTCTAAGAGAGTGATAATGGTGACTGGCTTCAGATGTGGTCTGAACACCTTGGTCTGTCTTCAGTGTAGATTCTGTTTCATCAAGTATTATTGAATAACATGCCTAGCATATACAGAATATATCCTGCATATATGGCAACTAAAGCCAATCATTTATGGCAGTGGATATGGTTTTATTGGTTTACTGGTTGCTTGGTCTGAATGTCTTTTTACTCTCATTACATTAATCCATGACACATAGCAGTATTTTCTTATTTATTCCAAAACACTATGAATTCACAGAAATACATTTCTGAAACATGGGTACACCGTACTCATAGAATTAGCCTATGTTTAGTCATGCTAGACTGTCCAATAGAGTAATTAAAAAAGAAAAGCATTGTAATTTCCACAAGTACACCAATGAAGTGGTACCCGCTACCATAAAGGGTTTCATAGCACTCAGTGTGCTACTTCCACTCTCAGGGATGAAGTACTGGTTTTGAATAGTTGCCTTCCTCAGTAATTTTTTAAAATGTGTTCCTGTATTCAGCTGAGATCAATATTAAGCTCAACAATCAAATCTTTTAATGAAACCTGTTTATCTTCTTTTCTTTGTCTCTTGTGATATCCAAATGCTCTCACAGCTATTGTTTCTAGTTTGAAAATCATTGTCTAAGACAGTCTTTTTTGATCTTCAAAATTCTCAACACTTGTTACTGTGGTCTGGCTGTCATCTAGACAAACACTACTGGTTTGGGTGAATTCCTTCTACGTTGGAATTGCTGAGCTTATTCAGAGCAATTACAAAATTCTCACCCACCTTGAACTTAAATCTCTCTCAAAAACATTTATTCCATCTTTTTTAGTTCACAGATCACTCACAATGACAGAAAAGACAAGTAAAATAGAGTTGAGAGGTTTTGTCGTTTCTCTGTCACTTATCAACATTCAATCATTAACTTCAGGAAACTGACTTATCCTTCCTTTTTCTCTTGGTGGCAGTCTGAAATCTTCTTCAGTTTATAATATTTTCCACTCACATCTCCTTGACAAACTTTCTGCTTTGCAACCCTACCGTCTTGATCCATTTTCTCCACGTCCATCACATACCATATAGTGAGATCTTTTCATCACAAGTGCGTTACTGGGCCTTTAAAATTATTGGGTCTGATAAAAATTCTTTTTATCAGGATTTATTTCATTTTTAATTAGGTATATATGAGTGTCTCTGTGTGTTGCTCTATGCATGTGAGTGATAGTATCCTCAGAGGCCATTGTTTTATTCTCTGAAGTTGGAGTTATGGGTGGCTGTTAGTCACCCAATGTAGGTGTTGGGTCCTGTACAAGAGCATTACATGCTCTTAATATATTGTCACATCATCTCCTACTATCAAATGTTCTATAAACTCTGGAATTTAATTTGCAAAAATACACAAAATATCCTATTTTCAATGTTGTATTATAAACATAAAGTTATAACTGGGAGGATTGTCTGGTTGTATAAAATAACCCAGGAAAGCCGGGAGGCAGTGGCGCATGCTTTTAATCCCAGCACTTGGGAGGCAGAGTTAGGCAGATCTCTGAGAGTTTGAGGCCAGCCTGGTCTACAGAGTGAGACCCACAACAGGCAGCAAAACTACAGAGAAACCCTGTCTCGAAAAACAAAACAAAACAAAGAAAAAAAATAGCCCAGGAAAACAATGACCTCATAAATCCTTTGTCATTAGCAGTGAACAGGAGGATAACTAGTATGACACATCAGGTCAGAGTGAGGGGAAGACAGATGTAAAAATATAAATTTTACAAAAGGTGGAAGAGAGAAACATGAAAATCTTTAATTTTATGAGATACACATGTGAATACATAAATTCTGTTATCTTGACCCATTGACCTTTTTTAACCTAAATGAATAATTATAATACTCTTCTTAATTATCTCTGTTTTTGCAGTAACTTTCAAACAAGGAAGGTTTACTTACTTTATTAATATCTAACACATGAAATGTGTCTCTATTTCACGTTTCTGTTGCTTCTTTTGTCATGCAAAAAACCATGAAGATAAAAGTTCTATTCTACCTGCTGTAAGTTTTACGTTATCTATCCAAAACAATGTGTTCTAAAATCATTAGAGAAACTATCCTGCTAGACACTGTAAACGTATTTTTGTTTCTTTGCGTAAATATCTAGCAATATTTATAAGTAAATATTTTATGCATGTTGTATTTTAACTATGAATATAAATCAATGGACTATAAATAAATCATCTAAGCATCTGATGAAACCATATGCAGTTTTGCTTGTATATTATATATTCTTGTTAGTTTACTACCAGTTATAACTTCTGAATGCATATTAAGCAATATATTTTTCATAGGTTATTTCCAAAAAGAATACTTAATACTATAAGTCAGTTAAAGTACTGATGTCTCAAATTGAAACATTTTGCTATTCTTTCTAAATTAAATCAGGAATTAATATTCCTGTTCACTCTGAAACCTATGCAACCAAGTTTTAGCTAGGGATTTAGAAGCACGTATACAGAATTAAAGCACACACTCTATTCTCATGGCTATTGGTTTACCCCACAGGGAAGAACTCTATTTCATTTGGCTAAAGGGTTCCTTTGCATTCTCTTACCTATCGTGAAATTCTAGTTCAGAGTCTGAAACTAAAGTGCTGCTTGATTTGACCAATTAAAAGTGGGATGTTGAGCCATTTCACGGATCATAGGATTAGAGCTTCATCAATTCTGATGTAAAAGTACATTATGGTAGCAACCTTATTGCAAGATTGGAACTCAAAGCATGCTTAGAAATCAGCTTTTGGGGGAGAAGTTGATCCCTGTAAGTATTTTGTTCTGTTTTACTCATTCTCAAAAATATTTATGGAGATGATATGTTGCATTGGTATTTTCCAATTACAGTTATTTTTGTTTTGTTTTGTTTTCTGTTTTTCAAGGCAGGATTTCTCTGATTAGCCCTGGTTGTCCTGAAACTTGTTCTGTAGACCAGGCTGGCATCTAACTCAGTCTCCTGGTGCTGGGATTAAAAGCATGTGCCATCACTGCCCAGTACAATCCTCTTCCTGACTTGTGTTATTTCTCAGAACATTTAGGGAATATGGGACTATAATGAGCCATTGTCCAGCTTTAGTGTGTACCACTAGCACAGTGTAGACCTAGGTTACAGTTATGATAGTGGTTGAATTATAGTCTTTCTAGCATCTAAGATCACGTATTAATCTGATGTTAATTAGTATATATGAAGAAATATTGGAGGTCAGAGAAATGTGGAAAATGAAAAAAAAATTGAGAAAGCTAAGACCAAAAGTTATACAATTTTAAAATGATCATCATGTATCTCAAGAGAGTTTATTATCTACTGGTTTCACATAGTAGGTATTGGCTCTAGTAACATGGCTCAATGTTTAAGAGCACTTGCTGCTCTTGCATGGGCAACCAGAATGCACTCCCAGCACTTGCATGACAGCCCACAAACGTGTAGTGCAGTTCCAGGGAATCCAGTGTTCTCTCCTGCCTCTGTGGGTATCAGGCGCATGTATGGTGCCCATAAACATATGTAGGCAAACATTCGTATGCATTCAAAATATCTTGAAATAGAGAAGAAAGGAGTTGTTGAAATTACCTTTTTTTTGGTACCATAATTATCTTTTTAATCTGAATCTGTCATGGGATAGAAAGTACAGTTTCCAAATTCCCTATATTCCTAAGACTTCATGTATCACTGCCATCTTTGAAGTAAAGAATCAGGCAGAAAGTGTCTATTTTTCACCAAACTCTTACTAGTCTCAAACTTTTAGGAAATGAGGCTAGAGATGGTCGTGAAAAGGTCCCACCAATTGTGATTAAAAGGATTCTTTTATCTCCCCAAGTTTAAGGCCATGATTCCTATGTTAGAATCAGTAGCATTATGTTGTTTTTTCTTAAATAACCAAAACTTTGGAGGTTCTCATTTTCACAACCAACAAGTAGTTACTTTTCTGTTCTTTACTACTGCAAGTATATTGGAATTGAATGACCAATAAAAATATAAGAGCAATTTCTTGGGGTGATAGATGAAAAATTAAAAAGCCTGAATCCAACACAAGATCTGAAAATTACTTGGGTAAAATAATATTAGGGAAAGTATAATTAAACCCATATTAATATCAATGATTCCTGTAACTTTAGTTTCTACATTATGGTCTAGTTCACATATTTTATAATTGTAATAATCATAACTCTGTGTAATGCTCATTGACATATTTTGTTCATTTTCACACTTTTTAAAAAGGAATGTAGTTCATTTTTAACGTATAAACACTCAGTATATGACTACTTTGATTGAGGCTACTTATCAAAATAAATAAATAAATGAATAACACAACTATACACAGTTTAACTATCTTAATATATATTTCACTCTAATTTAATTAACTCAAATTGAGAGGTATTTACTAGTTTAGAATATTTAGAAGTTATATCTGAAAGAACATTAAGGTACAATGAGTTTCACTTTTTCTGATTTAGTGCAAGAGAGAGCTCTTTTCCTATACAAAGTTAATCATGCTCTGTATTATGTATTATTTTCTTAAATAGTATTTTTTTAATGTGCACCGTGTAATGACTACTGTAAAGGAATTGTGTGTTTTTATCTTTTCTACATCCCCCTGGTTGCAGTTTTTTTTTTCTTTTTCCTTTTAATTTGCTTGTTCATTCATGATATCACTGACCCTCACTAGTTAAAGGGCATAAACTCCTTGTGATAGTCAAAATCCAGATTACATATGGTCCTTATCTAAATTCAGGTATCAGTGATAATCAAAATCGAAGTCCTTCTCAGGTGCCACTCTGTTACCTGTCATCTGTGTCCTATCAAGACATCTTTTCTCTCCTGTAATTGCTCATCATCTTCAGACTTCTCTGGTTCTTCAGTGTTAGGTTTTACTTTTACTTTAAGGTTTTTCACTGAGTTTTTTCTTCTCCTATCGTTCTTTTCTCATCTACTGCTTGGTAATTTTACAGTCTAAATGAAAGAGCTTTAGAATCAACAACTCCAAGGAAATTTCCCTCATACTTTAGGGATCTTATTGCTGTTACCTGGGTGATTCTCTCTATATGGACAGTGAAGTGGAAACTCAAGCTTCTTCTCACAGAAAAATTCACAGCTCCATCATACCCATTTCACACCAGTTTTGGTAATTATTTTTATTCCTGAGGTTATATTAATAACAGATACTCAACTAAATTTGTTTCTCTTTCTTCAGTATTAAACTGTTAGCACCTATGCTTAGTTTTCTTTGTTCTATATATTCATAGATTGGTAGATAGATTATTAACACAGAGATAGATGAAAGGTAGATAGACAATAGATAGATAGATAGATAGATAGATAGATGATAGATGATAACAGATAGATGCTACAGATAGATGCTACATAGATGATAGTAGATAGTTAGATGAGAGATAGGTAGATAGATAGATAGATACATAGATACATAGATACATAGATAGATACATAGATGATGTACAATGTGTACATCTATACACTGTCCTATGTATTCCATATATATCTTCCATATTCTAAGTTTCTTATAGCTGGAGGAAGCATGAAGTATATTGTGTTGTCATAAATTTGAAATCTCAGTGCCGTAGGAGGTGACTGATATCTTGAACAGAGTTGTCCAAACACTTTATGAGTCATCAGTAACTTTCTGCTGTACTTAAAGCCTTGATAATTTTAGAGACTTTATTAATTTGACTGTCATAAAATGTAGATGTCTATAAACTCAATGATGGGTGTTTGTAAGGTTTTTATATTTCTCTCACTTAATTAGTAATGCATGGATGGAAATATGCATGTGTGTGTTCAGGTAGCTAACTTAATTATTATTAAATTATATAATTTGTCTTCTATAGATTTCCATCATCCTTAAATTCATGTGCCTAAATCTTCTTGGTTAAATAATTTTTAAAGCATTCTTATTATGTCTAACTAATATAAAACTCACTCTGCTTATCTCCCATTTTCCATCAATCCTATGTTGGAAATGGCACCTCTTAAATAAGTACCTATTTAACTCACCCACTAAAATATGGTCACTTTAATTCTTCAGTCATGTAACTAGTATTTACTGAGTTCAGAAGTATGATGCATTTTTTTATATGCTGGTTGGCGAGAAGCATAATTCCTAATTTCGAGAAACATTTTAATGAGAGAGAAATAGAACACTAAAAATAGCTATACAACTAGGCCCTTCCGCAATCCTCCTGGCATGGAATAAAACGACTGAGTGAAAACTTACAGGTTATTAAACAGATGTTTTGAGAGTATTTGAAGAGAAAGCAATAATCATTAGGAGCCAGCTTGGGCTCACAAAAATAACTTTCTTTTTGATAGAGGTACTAGACTAGCAAATTAGATGAATTTTATGGGGAAACACTGTTGATTTCAGCAAGCTACATTTGACCTCAGTAAGGTTGTTTTATTGATATTCTTGGAAGAAAATGGGAAAATATTAATTAGAAGGCAAACCATAATATTAATGGATTATACATGATAATTAATGTTCTAAATTGGCTTGTTCATGTTTAAAAAAGAAAGCTATCAGGTTGAGCCTTAAAGGAACTATACGGTGATCTAGAATGCACCAAAAAGAATTACTTTGAAAGTGACATAATCAAAAGAAAATCATTCTTTTCAAATATTTGAAATTACGTAAAATGATGGGATGTACTGACAATGAAACATGTGTCACTTTAAGTACATATAAAAGTCCACTTAATTTTGTAAGTATTTTAAAGATATATAAATAAAACCAGACCACAATATTGGAAAGGTATAATTATATTTCATAAATGTTATTTTCTGTTCCTTATAACATGGAGAGACTTTGCCACATAAGAACATATTTTTTAAAAAATAAATTTAACCAAAGAATTTTAGGCATGATAATACTGTGATAAAACATACTCATTATCAATATTTAAACAAAATTATTCTCAGAAACAGATCTAATTATGAAAAAGTTGAAACAGATGATTTAGTTCTTAGCATGCCTTCCAAAATGGCAGACAGAAGTTGCCTTTGACTATAATGTACTTGAAATGTGGCTAGACCCATTGAAAAACCGAGTCTTGAATTGAATTGAATGAAATCAAATTAAGTTAAAATTACACATCCATGAGAAGTTAGTACCTTGCATATTGTACAATAGAAACTGAGAAATTACCATTATAAAAGTTCTACTGAGCAGTATTGATTTGATAAACATGTGGCAAACAGATATTTGTTTGTGATAGGATTGGGATTGACAACTCAAACACAAACAAAAATAAAAACATTAATTGACAGCCCCTTTGAAAAGTAAAAAATTCAGGTTGAATAAGTAAAGAAGCCCTTTAGTTGTAGGGCAAGATGAGATTTGAGATAAGAACTTTTAGAATATACTCTTTGAAACTACTTGTCAGTAGGTAAAGGTAAAAATAACATAAATATTTCCTTTAATTACTTACAAGAGGCAAATTTAGACCAGTAATAGCAAAATTTCATATTTAATCAATACTTTTTGCATTTACATTACTACAGAAGAGTATGATATATTTTTCGATTTAATCCCCACTTCAAACTCTGTGATATGGTATTAATTCCATGCACAATATTAGCATTATTCCATTTTTTCCTATGTAGAAGTAAAAGCTTAGAAAAGTTAATATCATGAAATATTTCCCAGCCAGATAGTGTCAGAGCAGGGATTTCAACCCTCATTTTTTAGACACTAGCAGTTAAATAATTAAGTACTGAACTCCACTGCTTCTTGTTCTATGGAGTGTCTCTTGATTAGACTTAGCGAACACATTTTCCTTTTGGCAAAGGCCATTGGAAGAGAGTCTCTAGGGATATGTAATACTATGATCATTTAATCAGTTTATAACCTTTGCTAATCTGCTATCCTTCTTCCTTTCTTCTTTCCTATTTTTCTTTCTTCCATCCTTCCTTCCTTTTTTTGACATAACAGTTACATGTAGTAAATACAACAACAAATATAAAAATACAGTGTATTTTTACTTTCACGTAGCTAAGAATATTTGAAGTCATATGTGAATAGTTGTCACAGAGAGAAAGACAAAGAAATAAGCAATTTTATAGAAGAATAGGTTTAAACTTAGAGGATCTGGAGAAGGAAGTGAGGTCTATAAATCAGGAAGGGTGAACAAAGTAGTAACAAATAAAAAGTCAGTTGATTGATAAACACCACCTATAGCCAGCCAATACCAGACTAGGAAGCCAGTAGAGACTAGCAAAACTCTGGCAACAAAGTTGAACTTTACAGAATGCTGTGGCCATGGCTAACAGCAGGCTAACAACTTTCCTATATAGGAAATCTTACAACTTTAAACCTTATATATCAATAAAAGTGGCATAATAAATATATAATTTGCATTTTCACTTTTTAATATTCAGTCTATCTCCTCATGCTCATGCTTGTTTAAATATATAATAATCTGTTTTCACAGTAACAGATACACATATATTCAAACAAAATTTGAATCAACAATTTATTACAACTTTAACTGTATAAGAAAATTGCAAGTATGACAAACAGAAATGGAAAAGACTAAAATGCAATCAAAAGAAGTGATTTCTTGAAAGAAGTCAATGGACTTTGTCTTTCCTTGTTTGCTAGTAATTCGTTTGCTTACAATACAATTTAAAGGTTTTTAATCTCTCAAAAAATGTGTAATGTGTCAATTTGTGATGTATTAATGAGAAAATCCAATTTGGACACGAAAACTAGAATAGGAAAAGAAATTCATGTTCAAACAAAAGAAATTAATTATGTGTTGTGGATATCATTAGAAACATTGGTAAAACTGTTTTCCCAGAATTTCTGTCTTATCTTCTTAGAAATATTACTCAGGTCAAGAGACATGGCTCAATGGTTTACAGGACCTGGGTTAAATTTCCTGTACCCACATAGTGGTTCACAACCATCTGTAACTCCAGTTCCAGGACATCCAACACCTTCTTCTGGTCTCTACAAGCTAGCGTGTAGTATACAAACATACATGCAGGCAAAGAATCATACCTAAGAAATAAAAATAAATAAATATGGAGGTGGGAAGAAATGTAACTCTGAGGGAGACAAAATGGTCATAATAGTGCACAAACTCTGTTTTAGCATCTAATATGATGAAATAAAGCAAGGAAGAGTTTCACTTTGAGTGTTGAAAACCAGTATGTTACATAAGAATTTTCTCTGATTTGAAGCATTCCCTCTGAGAGGCATCAAGAATGTTTGTAAAACTAACAAACTTCAAACAATTGACAAGATTAGGAAGTTCAGAAATTCTTAAGACAAACAGGTCTATCCAAAGTGTTGTATACAGAATAGACAACAGTTGCTCAGAGGAGAGTCTTGAGAGGAGTTGCCTTCAATTTGGGTAGAGAGCTTCAAGAGCACAGCTTTTGTGGGTAGTCACTCAAGCTATGATTGCCATTTCAAATGATGCGGATGCCCAAGAGTCATCCCATGATCTTATACTTAATGCCCCCCAAAAAATTCTCTTTTGGATCAGGAAGCTATACTAGAATGGAATCTGTTCTTTTGTATTCTATCAATGCCCATCAAAGGTCAACAGATATGTGTTCATATTTCCCCAGAAAAAGTCACATACAACAAGTCAAGATGGGTCCCTGTAAGACACAAAGGCATGTGATGGTGCCTGTCTTATTTAGCTTGCTATTGACCAAATCAAATCAGTGAGCAAAGGGTTTATTTGGCTTGTATATCCACAGTTATTGGGAAGAAGAAAAGTTGGGGCGTAGAGTAAAGAGATGAAGGAGAAACTGGGGAGAAAGGCTGCTTACTGGCTTGCTCTGCCTGCTTTCTTACACCATCTAGAACCATCTGCTCAGGCGTCACCATGCCAAGTGATCTGACTCTCTCCTATCAGTCTTTAGTCAATAATAAATATGACAGAGTAGCCTACGGTAGGCATTTTCTCAGCTGAGTTTCCTCTTCCTAGATAAGCCTAGATTGCGACAAGGTGACAAAAAAAAAAAAAAACTAATCAGAGCAGTGACATAAAGAGTGGAATACACAAGTAACCATACTTCTGTGAGGAGATCCTCAATTTAAATGAGAAGAATGAAAGAGAAAGTTCAGTGGATCTCAGTGCTCTGTGTTTCAGAAAACCTGTCACAGAAGCTAGCAACCTTAGCAGTGGGAATACGCATCTTAAAGCTTACAGGAGATGTTCTATGTTGTCACAGGGACTTTGTTACTTCAAAGGAACTTACTCTCCTTATTTCCAAGCTGCTGAAGCATGGAAAACAACCTGGTGGTCAGTATGTATTGCAACTGTTTTCAGTCCCATAATCTTCCTAAGGTACAACAAGCTTCCATTTAAATCAATCAAGTTGTATAAGCTATGAAAATCCACCATCTTAACCAACAAGTGGTCAGCTGTCCCTGGTATCAGGTGCATGCTGCAGACATTAAAATCTTTTTGTTTTTCCTACAGTCCAAGGCAGAGTGCCCCCTTATGTTTCAGTTCACTGGTGAGGATAAGAACACAGAACACATTGCTGAGAAAACTTGCCCCCTACTCCATATTTTTGGTGCTACATGACGCTTCTGAATATCATCTCTCTGTGTAGCTTCTTACTTTGTTGTCACACATAGATCATTCAAACTCATGGGTTACAGCTAAAGAAGCCATAGGGAGAAAATTCTATTGAACACATCAGGGCCTAAGACCTGAATAGCTTTTTGGAGGGCATGATTGCCATCCAAAACATTTCTTTAAGAAAAAAATAGCTACTCTCAATGTCACCATTTGAAAACAGAGGAGACCACTGATCTTCAGATGTGCAAATTTTAATATAATATAAAGTGACAGGAAATGTGGGAAAAAGTAATCTGATGTGTCCAAAGCAGTGCAATTGAAATAACTTTCTAGCAATTGTTCTGACAAAGCATTCAAAAGAATACTTATAAGGAAACTGAAAGAAATCCAAGAAACATAATGCAAACAATTCAGTGAAATTAGGAAAACAATTCATACTATGAATTTGAAACTCATCAAAGGGAAAAAAAACAGACAGAAATCATGAAAATGAAGAACTCAATACACAAAATTAAATCTGAGTGTAAATCTTCTACAGCAGCTAGATTATTTAGAGGAACAATGTTAGATCTTAAAATCAAGTCATGCCAACTAAGTAATAAGACAGATATATCTTAATGGAGAGAGCAATGTAAACTTATGGGATGACAGTTAAAGAACAAGTCGTCATATTTTTAGTGTTTCTTAAGGAGAAGGAGTGTAAAGGTATAGAAAGCATAGAGACTGGAGTAATATTTGGAATAAAAAACCGAATTCTTCAGTAATGAGGAAAACATGATGATTCAAACACAAGGAGTCCATAGTTACTAGACAGATGTGATTAGATAATATTTTCTCTAGAGTATATTATTTGCAAATTATCAAGCACATAAGACAAAGATATGATGCTGCATACTGGACTAGAACAGTACCTGTGACATTTACCCTGTTATATTAGTAGTGCATCTCCCAGCAGAGACCTTAGAAACTCAAAGGAAATGGAATGGAGTATTCACACACATTTACAGAATAATTCACCCACAGCTACACTGTGCACTCTTTTCACCAATACATGGAACATTCTCTAATGTACCATATATTAAATCATAAAGCAAGCCTTAGCAAATTCAGAAAAAAGAAAAGAAGAAAGAGAGAAAGAAAGAAGAAAAGAAAGAAAAAGAGAGGAAGAAAGAAAGACACTCCATCATACATCTTTATGATCATATGGACTATAACTGGAAACCAATAAGAGAAGAAAATTTAGAAATTATACATGTACATGAAGAACAAGCAAATGTTTTAAATGGATATGAAATAAATTTAATTAATCAAGTAAAATATTTTATATAATTGCTCACTGAAGAAATAAAAAATTAAAATTCTAAACAAATGAAAATAAAAGTACAGCAAAATATAAGTTGTGGAGATATAACACTAAAGCAAAAATATGAAAAAAGTTTATAATAAAAATTTTCTGCATCAAAACGAACAAAATTTCAAAAAGTCAGACAAATCGTGTATCTTTTTTTTTTTTTTTTTTCCCGAGACAGGGTTTCTCTGTGTAGATTTGCACCTTTCCTGGAACTCACTTGGTAGCACAGGCTGGCCTTGAACTCGCAGAGAGATCCACCTGGCTCTGCCTCCCGAGTGCTGGGATTAAAGGCGTGTGCCACCACCGCCCGACAAATTGTGTATCTTAATAAAGACTAAAATAAGCAATATAAAGGTCAGACAAATAGTTATTTTGTGAAAGCTTAAACGAAATCAATAAAAATTTAATCAGCTACTGCGACAGTACCTTGTTTTATTTAAAAAAGCAAGAAGAGCAAATAGAAAAAAAATAAAATTATAAGTATTAAAGGAGGGTACAAATACAAATACTGCCACAAGGGATCATCAGGGAATACGATGAACATGCTTTCAACAGGCATGGGTGTGCAGTCCTGTAATCGCAGTACTTGTGTTGGGGAGGATTATGTAGGAATATCTCAGTCCAAGGCCAGCTAGAATTACAGTCTAGCCTAGGCTACTTGAAAATTCATATCTGTTTATTATGCCTCAAAAACTAAAACCATTCAAAAATCACCAAGTATAGAAGGGTTATATTTCAGTTGAATGAATGCTGTAAATGACAACTCCTTAGCAGCATAATATGGGAAAATTCAAACATTTCCTTTAAGATACAGGACAAGGCAAATGTCCACTCTGTCTGTTGCTACTCAAAAGAGTTCTAGAAATTCAAGCAAAAGAGTGAGACATTTGAAGGGAATAAAAGGCGTACAAATAGTAACGGAGAAATTCCCTAATTACTATTTTTGTATTATGTGATTCTATGCATAGAAAAAAAAAAACAATGACTACTAGAAAGATAGGATTGGAAAACTGATAAAATTTAAAAATATAAAATTGAACATCCAAAATCAGTAGATTTCTACATACCAGTGACAAACTCGATGAGGAAGACATCATAAAACATTCTCAGTAGCTGCATATTTTTCTATAACTAGTGATTAATTCATCCAATGAAAGACCTCTACAGTGACAATTAAATGCATTGATCAAAGAAATTAAAGAGCATACACAAAGGAAAAATATGTTCTAAGCTTGTGGGCTTGGAGAATTAATGATATTGAAATTGTGCATACTACCCAAAGTTATCCATAGACTCAACACAATCCTCATCAATACATCAATGGCATTCTTTACAGTACTGGGAACAGCAATCCTAACATTTATATAGAAGCATAAAAGACCTCAAGCAATTTGCAAATGAAGATGAACCTGGAGGTATTATAATTTCTAATTTCAAAAAATAACAGAAACACTGTAATCAAAATAACACATTACTGCTACATAAACCTATGGAGTGAATAGAGATTCCAGGAAAAATAATCAGCAATAATTAATACTGAACTACAGCAGTACAAGTCATGTTTTAAAAGCAACAAAAACACACATCAAAAAAGGACAAAAATCACATTCCTGTCAGTAAGTGATGCTCAAAAACTGCTTATCATATCACAAAACTGAAATGCGACGTCTTTTTAGTTTGTTTTTCTTAATTTAAAATAGTTTTTCAGACAATGTATTTTGATCATATTCCTCCCCTCTCCCAGTCCTTCCAGATCTTCCGACCTGTCTACCCAGGCAGCTTTACATTTCCTCCACTTTCAGAATAAAGACTAAAACATGGAAACAACACCACCATCAAAATAAAATAAAACCCCCAAATGAAAATCAAAATGGAGGCAAATAACAACAGAGAAGGTCTCAGTTCAGGCTCCCGTTCAGGTGCAGACTAGGACTGAGCTGCTGTGAGATGTTCTGTATGGCAAATGTGTTGCTAATTAGTCAATAAATAAAACACTGATTGGCCATTGGCTAGGCAGGAAGTGTAGGTGGGACAAGGAGGAGAATAAAGCTGGGAAGTGGAAGGCTGAGTCAGAGAGACACTGCCAGCCACCACCATGACAAACAGCATATGAAGATGCCGGTAAGCCACGAGCCATGTGGCAAGGTATAAATGAATGGAAATGGATTATTTTAGGCTGTAAGAACAGTTAGCAAGAAGCCTGCCATGGCCATACAGTTTGAAAGCAATATAAGTCTCTGTGTTTACTTGGTCGGGTCTGAGAGGCTGTGGGACTGACAGGTGAGAGAGATTTGCCCTGACTGTGGGCCAGGCAGGAAAACTTAAGCTACACTGAGCACTGCTAATCTGTACTGACAAGGGGTCTCGGGTTCTTCTTTCAGACAATCTCACATGCATTTTATAAGTTACTGTTCTAGTGCTGTGAAGAGACACCATAGCCAAGGCAACTGTTAAAAAAGAAACCATTTAATTAGGGGCTTGTTTATGGTTTCAGAGAGTGAGTCCATTATCCTCCTGGCAAGAAGCAGGGTGGCAAGTAAGTAGGCAGGTGCTGAGCACTTATGTCCTGATCCACAGTCAGGCAGAGAGCAATATTAAGCCTAGTATGGGCTTTTGAAACCTCGATGCCTATCCCCAGTGATAGATCTCCTCCAACAAAGCCACATATGCTTGACAATGCCATACCTTCTAATCTTTGCCAAAAATCTATGAGAGGCATGACAATAGGTAGCAGGCATGACAGCAAGAGCAGTAAGCTCGAGTGAACTGGAGGATTTTAATTTCCAAACCTTTCCCCAGGGACATATTTTCTCCAGCAATCCCGTACCACCTAAATCTCTTCAAATATTGCCACAAACTTGGGACCAAGTTTTCAAATGCTTCAGACTATGGGGCCATGTTCTTTTCATTTAAACTATCACATTATATGAACTGAAATATGATAGAGACAGAATAGCAAGTATTCTATGGGAATTAAAAGAGTAATTAGAATATAAAATATTGATTATTGAAAAAAGGGAGGCTGGAAAATATCTACTGAAGAAAGGTTACAGAGAAGGAGGGATTTGCAGTGTTCCTCTGCAAAATGATATCAGTAAAGTGTGAAATAAGCTTTTATGTATTTCATGAAAATATGGGAGAGGAGCTTGAAGACTTTAAATGTAAGAAAATGATGCAGAGAGGTACATAGTAATTATCTTTATCAAATTAGTACACACTGTATGCATGTGTTGAAATATCACACAAAACCTTGTTACTATGAACAATTAATATCTTTTAGTAAGAAACAATGAAAAGATAAATGGAATTCATATATCCCCTTATAAGAATAACTACAAAAATCCTGTGTAGAGGAGTAAAATTTATAATAATTGTTGCTTTCCAAGAACATTAAGTGTTTGAGTCTCTGTGAAAATTTGTATGGGGCAAGTGAAGTTTTGAGTGAATGTGAAGTTTTTCAGGGATTGTATGGCTGATATGACCATGCCATGGCAAGGACCCCAATGCCTTAGACCCTTGGGAAATAGTAGAGCCTTAGAGCGACAATGCTGATAGTATGTGTAGGAAATGCCTGCCATAGCTTTCTCCTCTGATGTTTATGATGTGATGATTGTTCTTCTACAGAGAATACTCGTTTCTCTGTTCAGCCACAAAGCATAAGCTTACCTCCTTGTTAAACTGTAATTAATAATAGTTTTCTCTTTCCAATTGTATATAAGAAATGCTCTATGCTTCTAGGATACTGTGGTTGGTGATTCGGATGAGAAACCCATATGCTCATTTATTTCAATGTTTTGTCGCCAGTTAGTGCAATCGTTTTAAAATATTAGAAGGTGGTTGGAATGATTGGAATTGGGGACGAGGTGTATTAGCTTTGATCATACCATTCCCAGTCCCCTACCCCATCTGTTTCATGTTTGTGAAGCAGATGTAAACTTTCCCTTACTGCTTCCAGCACCATGTTTTGCCTGTTGCTCTCATACGCCCCACCATGATGGCCACAGACTCAGCCTCTGAACTGCAAGCAAGGCTCCAATTAAATGCTGGCTTTCATAAGTTGCCTTGCTCACGGTGCCTCTGCACAGCAATAAATAAGTAACTAAGACATATGCCTTCTCCAACAGAGAGCCCTGATCATGCAACTCCAGCTTTTCTGTATATATGTCTTTGAATATGTCCTTTCTCCAATCCCTTGTTTCTTCTACTCAGGGTTCCTGTGAATCCCAGACATGAAAAAAAAAAAAAAAAAAAGATTCTTAGAATTGGTAACTGATGGTTTTTAGTGGCTCTCTTACCCTGCTGAAAGGACATGTGAGAGAAGAGGGGAGCATGGGGCCCGCCTTTTAAGGAGCTCCCCCCCCCATGCACATGCACACATAGGCCCACGTGGCTACTCCATGCATGCACATAGATCACATGGTCACACCACTCTTGATTTATGTGACCATGCTGCGCATAGGCTACATAGACATGACCCGGAAACGACTAGGGGAAAATGACTAAATGTCCCACTGGAGCATGAGCGATCATGGGGGCATGGCTGGAATTACTATCAGTAACAAGAATACAGAACTGGAAAGTCCTTGAAAATGTGTTTTCTTTATTTATTCTTTAAGGAAAAGAGTAAGGGGTGTTGCAAAGTCAGAAGGACTTAGATGGATATGCACCAGAAGGCTAAGTCTGTTTCTGTTATAAGTGAAAGTAGAATAAGGACTAAGTTTTGAACTTGTGTGCCCCAGATAACATATGACTTACATAAATTTCAGGATCTAAATTCTCCTTACTCTTCTTTAGTGAAAAGTAAAATTGCTTTCCAATCTGAGAAACAAAACTTCCATCAAGATTTGGGACATGGAGTAAGGCGGTAGTGGCACACGCCCTTAATCCCAGCACTCACTCGGAAGGCAGAGGCAGGAGGATCTCTGTAAGTTCGAGGCCAGCTGGTCTACAGAGTGAGTTCCAGGACAGGCTCCAAAGCTACACAGAGAAACCCTGTCTCGAAAAAGCAAAAAAAAAACAAAAAACAAACAGACAAACAAAAGATTTGGAAAGTTGTTAAAATTACATGGGAATTATACTTGGATCCATCATCTTTACTAATTTGCTCTTATTTGACATTTGTTAGTGCATCCAAATGTCTTGTATATCATGTGTGCTCAAGACTATGGGATCTATTGCTACTTCATTTAGAAGCATAGGGTTATTAAATATTATTTCTGATTAATATGATAAAAACATCCTCAGGTGGCAGCTCCAAGTTGTCATGGTTCTCCCTACCCCTCATCCTGATACAGGCAGGGGAATTTTCTATCCTTTTATGTGAAACAGTAACTTTTGGACCTTGTGATCTTATGTACACTAATACCATCATGGATCTTTACCTCCTATTCCCATGGGCCTGGAATCATCTTACAATCCAGTCTTCTTGCTGATTCCTTTGTTTGTGCAAATTTTCCATTGGTAAAGTATTTGCCTGTTGTGCACAAGAGCCTGCCAACAGAAAACAAAATGAACAGACAGGAACCTTTCATATATGTCCAAAATGAATTTGTCTGAGACACTTGGCTTAGAAAGGCATATTCCACATTCAAGTGGCTACAATAGTGACACCTTTGTATCACATAAAATTATATGGGTTTAAATAAAATCGGCCTGAGTTGAAACTGTATTTCCTCTGATCTTCTTAGAAAAATAAGAGTTATTCTCCATTCTCTCCCAAACTTACTTCCTTCATTTTAAATCTATAAAGCCATATTGCCCATGTGAGAACTATGAAGAGTTTAACATAAGTAATATAGTCAACTCAATTTAGTGCTTGAATTATACTTTGTATGCAATTCAATTTACTTGTTATTACAAGAGAGATAAGAAGACATAGCTATAAAATATAAATAAAATGATATGTTGACAATTTCTCTCTTAATCTATATAAATGTTTACAAACAAACCAGACTTAGGTTTCATAGTGATATGGGAAGAAAAATATTTAAAAACCATTGTTGAGTTGATAAATGTGCTCAGATAATTCAAATTCAATCTATAACATCTTGTTCTGTACAAACAACTTACCTTCTTGCCTCAGATTTTCAGAACTCACCTATAGGTTATGGGAATTGGTTCATAGGAATTTATATTTTAATTTATATATTTCTTGTAGAGCTTTCAACATCACATCTGTTGGTCTGATTGAGTTTCAGAGATTTACTCCAAGATGAGAAATGGAAAACTTACCTGAGAGTTAACTTTCAATATATTATTTGGAAAAAAATCATTTATTTTACTTTCAACTTTTATTCTATGATGGGAGTTTATACCAACCTCGTTCATATGCTTTTATGAGGATCGAAGAATCATTTCTCATTTCAGAAGAAGAAAATCATCCACAAGAAAAAAAATAATTATTATGATTATACAGTAAATTATGAACAAATTATGCCTAAAACAATTGTTTTAATAGCATAATTACAGTTTTTATTATTGATAAGATATTAGTGAAATAAAATAACTTCTTGCCTTCAAATTCTGACATTTAATGCTAATCTTGCCAGTATTTATGCATATGCTGGCCATAATTCAGTAGCTAAAAACAACAAAAGACATTCCCTTTTCACACCAGCAGAAACTGACTTCCAAATTAAAACTGCTTCATATATCACATCTTTTCACAATAGGAATTGATGATCTATTATTTCATTGGGTTTGAGACTTTTGACAAGAGAAGTAAAATGGTCTGGTAATTCAGAGAATTAAACGGTGTGGATGATCAAGATTAAATTCTGCACAAAGAAGAGAAAAAACTAGAGTGAAATTCATATTGATATCAGACAAATGTTTTGATGAAGGCTTAGAAAAAAGAATAGACACTAATCAAACCAAGTATCATTCATACATGATACACAATGAAACTGAGAACAGATGTGAAGGGCTGATGTTACAGCAGTAATGAATAATAAAGCTATTCAATGCAAACCCCCACTTTACCTGATTATTGCTGGTTCTTTGCTTGGATTATATATGAGAAAAGTCCATTGGTAAAGCACTAAATAAATCTTCATTATTGAATCCACTATCAATTCGTCACCCCCAAATGACTGAATGCAATAGCTTAAGTCACCTACACAGAGCCTGAATCAGGACAAAAACTGTTTAGAGAAATAAATCTAATGGCAATAAAAGATGTGCTATTGAAGTGATAATAATTACAATAATACTGAAAGCATGTTGCATAAGTGTTCATCTGTCACCTGTGCTCCATTTTTTCTTCACATTTTATTTTCAGAAACACCAAAAACTGTATTATTGCCCCCATTTTAAAATAAGAAGTCTAACTCAAAGAGATTGACTTAATTATTCAACCTTATCTGACCAGTAAGTAGAAGAGGCAGGATTCATGCAGATCCTGTGACTCTAAAGCATCTATGCTATAGTCCCACTAATGATCTTTATGTGATCACACATTTATCTCAATTGCTCTGAGGCTTGAAGGCCTTTTGAAGACTAGAAGCCTACTGTAGGTCTAAATAAAACATTTTGAATTTCTTAAAATAGAAAAATCTAGAAATTCTACCGATATCATTATTACTGTGTGCAAATGGTAACATTTTTAAATGGCCATGAGCTTATTTAAAACAAATACCTTGATGCTGATAGTATAGTTTGACAGTGTGACATATAACTAATAATATATTATGGTATGAAAGATTCAAAAGATGTCACAGAACAAAGTTTGCAGGAGATATTTGATGAAGGCAAGTAGCCAGCAAGGAGGCAAACAGATTCGATATCAGGTGAGGAAATGAATCCAAAGCACTTTAAGACAGCACTAGGTCTAAACAGAAACATGTAGGCATGTGTGCTCACTTCCATGGGCCAAGTATAACATATGCGACTGTGACAACTTCAAATTCTCAGTAATCTAGCCTACATTCCATGTATGTAGAGTACAAGAAGTAGTACGAGATGATATACAGTTCTGTAGTTTTAATATGTAACTTGAATGATCTTCCATAAGATTAAATGTTGTAATCTATCTGGAAATGCTGGCCCAGATCCATCGCTATGTACTTGTAATTTGTTTAGCAAGTATTATTTTTCATTGAAAGAAACTTCTCATGTGTTAAATTTTTGTCTATCAGGGCACTAACTGGAGAATTTCAATTGATTTCTTTCTTTAGACTGTATATACAATGATTTCACTGTGGAATATATACTGTACACTGATTTAGTTTTTACATTTATAAATTCTTAGGAATTTGTGAAGGGATATACATGATGTATATGTGTGAGTGTGTGTGTGTGTGTGTGTGTGTGTGTGTGTGTGTGTGTGTAGTCAAGTAGTTAATAAGAGCTGTCTTCATCAGTTGCTTTTCACATTTTTGTATGATTTTATAGGTTTTTTATTTTCACATAATGTTTCTTCACTGAAGTTATAGCTCATTGATTGGCTAAACTGGACAACTAGACTTCTCAAAATATTGAGTTCTTAGATCAGTGAAAGATTGTCTGAAAATATAAGGCAGAGAAGTATTTGACAAAGAAATTCTGATGTCAAAATCTGGTTTTTACACTTACTTTCACAGGCAAGCACATGCACACACAAACACTATATATATATATATATAAACACTATATATATATATATATATATATATATATATATATATATATATATATATAAAAGAAAATAACACAGATTTTACTTGATTTGTTATAATACGGTAAATATAGTCATCAACATTCTTCATTTTCAGAATTTTCATTTATACTTGCTCAACTCATCGCATAAATTTTGATTCAAATTTTATAGCCAGAATTTCTTATGAGTCTCTAGATTCATGCAAGCTAAGTAAAACAAATAAAAAGAAACAAAAAAGAAAATCTATCTTTATGCTAAGCCTCTTGTTTTCTAATAGCATACAAACTATGCAATTAGAGTAACTAAGGTCTCCAGACATTCCTCCTTCTATATTTGTGCCCATTACAGCCAAACAAACTAGACCAGAAGGTCTAGAAAGGCAGATCACGAAAAGCCTGAGACTCTACTTGATTAGTCACTTAGGACCTGTGTAACAAAAGAATCTAGTTCAAATTAACAGTCTGCTAGAGACTAAAGAAGACACTGTGGACAGCCAACAAGGGAGGCCAGCACAGACCATCAGAGTGCCAGAGCTGAATGAAGAAGGGGAAGACAGATTTTGGGATCCATAAACTACACATACTGAGGGAAATGAAGGCTTTCAAGCAGCTTTGCTTGAATCCACAGGACTAGCAGAAGACACCCCAGTTGTTCCACTGACATGAGCAGAGAAAGTGGCACTACAGAGTGTAGCTAGAGTTTTCCTGCCTGGCCCACAGTCAGGGCAAATCTCTCTCACTTGCCAGTCCCACTGTCGCTCAAACCCGACCAAGTAAACACAGAGACTTATATTGGTTACAAACTGTATGGACGTGGCAGGCTTCTTGCTAACTGTTCTTACAGCTTAAATTAATCCATTTCTATTAATCTATACCTTGCCACATGGCTCGTGGCTTACTGGCATCTTCACATGCTGTTTGTCATGGTGGTGGCTGGCAGTGTCTCTCTGACTCAGCCTTGCACTTCCCAGCTTTATTCTCCTTCTTGTCCCGCCTACACTTCCTGCCTAGCCAATGGCCAATCAGCGTTTTATTTATTGACTAATTAGCAACACATTTGCCATACAGAACATCCCACAGCAACAGGGAGTAACAATTTTCCTTCATATTCAGTGTGCTTACACATGCAACTGCACACTCCCAATCTATTGTTATTTACTGCCTATCGCCCACCTTCTACAAACTCTCTTTCAGGTACCTAGGGATGTTCCTAGTTAAATAATGTGTTATATATCAATCTGTTGGAACAGTGTCTGGCACTGAAGACACACTCTGGAATATTTTAAAAATTACCAAATACATGTTAAACAAGTGAACAAGTAAGAAATGGTATGGTGTTCTGTTAAAGTCATCTAATTATTAGAGCTCATTAGTTTCTTAGGGAGGACATGCGTAAACAGAGAAAAGGAAAAGGCAAAATATCAGAGATTTGTAAATAGAGATATGTGAGAAGCCAAACAAAATCATTTTTCCCTTGAATTTCTTTTTTTTTTAAACTATGTAGTCAAGATTAAACCCAAATAAGTTATTCTTTTTTTTTCTTTTTTGCTTTTGTATTATCTGTCTGTATGGCACTGACCATGGTATTTCCTTGACAGAAAATTTTATTTGGAGATTTATGGTCATTTAGGATCTTGACCTTTCATCTTCTCTCCAAAAGTAAATTGGAGTAAGCTTTGACTTTGCTTGTTATCATTGAAAAAAAATATATTTCAGACAAAACTCTGCTTTCTGTGGCTAATGCACAGTTTCTTATTCATGTGTTCATTATGAGTGAACTTGACCATTGCAATAGTTCCCATAATCACTTCCCTACCGTTAGAACAATTTTTGATGATATCATCCTCATGCTTCACTTACTTAATTAGACCCCAGCGCATCAATGAGTCATTTTAACTCTCTTCTGCGAAAGCTTTTCATGCCCAGGGCTAACCCCTGTCTCTAAGTTTTATGTGCTTCTTCATACCCAAGCCTGTAGGATATTAGAGTATAGTTTCTGTCTAGATAATTTCAGTAAGAGTTTTTTGATAGCAGGGTGAATATGTAGCGATTTCCTTCTTTCTCTTCTGAGTATGTAACAGAGGTGATGTTTGCTGAATACTGCCATGTGTGAAGTCACATACTTGTCCATGTCATATTCATGATTTCACTTAATGTTAATATTTTCATCATAGATATTAGTGTAAAATGTCATTAGACTCAGAGTAAAATACAAAATTTATAAAATAGAAAACTAAGTCTTTGCTCCTAGCTTAGAATTAAAGATTTTTAATATTTTGATTATGACATGTTTGCATATGGTTTTTCTACTGATATATTAAGCACATTATAGGATTATGTTGGTCATAAAATTATCTATGTAATCAATCACGATCATCTCATCATCTTTTAAAATATTTTAAAACATCATGTATAATAACTGTAGATTCAATTTAAGCTTTTTTTATAATGGACAGACAAAATTTCAACTGATAGAATTAAAAGTACAGGATATATGAAAAGGAAAGTGAGGTATCTAACTGAGGAAGTGGGAGAAGGGATAAGTAACATGAAAGAAGTTCAAAACAGGTATAAGAAATCATACTATTTTATATTTATCTAAAATTACATACAATGCATATACATGTGTATATATATATACACAGTTTAATGAAGTAATGCCACTTAAGATGATAATGCTTCCCACAAGAGCCAGAGACTATCAAAAAAAAAAAAAAAAAGCCAGTACAGGGCATTAGAAACCTTCTGATTTGTATTGGGCAGAGAAGTCCAAGTGATTTCCAAAACAGTATAGTTCAGTGTTGTTTCTGTTGGTAAGTCCTTGTTGCTGGAGATACCATGCACTTTGAATACAGGACTCTGGGCATTTGACCTGGATATGACATTAAAACCTCCTATTGGAGGACTAGCTTTCATAGTACCAGAAGGGGCTATCCAAACTGCCAAAAGAGGAAAGTAATCAGTAGTCCTACCCAGCAGTGATACCTAAGAACCATAACAGTGGCCATCATGACAGGATAATGGTAAAATAGCACCACTTCTATCTTGGCAGCAACCAATATCTTTGTAATTAGACTTAGGATCCACTCAACAGAAATTATACCTGGTACAATAAACCTTGTCAACCACTCGTGGCTATGTATGCTTGGATAAGTAAACCTGCATATTTCTTCCATTAATATATACAGAAAGTAATGAAAGTGTGGAATTACTCACTATAATTGTAAACATGTGGATCAGTTTTCTAGGGAAATGAAAAGTGTAGAATAAAAAAAAAAGCCTTTATATTTAAATGCAGGATTTTCTAAACTTGTGCTAAATCCATGATCTATTT
Source organism: Peromyscus eremicus (assembly GCF_949786415.1). Classification (NCBI taxonomy): domain Eukaryota; kingdom Metazoa; phylum Chordata; class Mammalia; order Rodentia; family Cricetidae; genus Peromyscus; species Peromyscus eremicus. Next base: position 37,183,793 of record NC_081425.1, on the reverse strand, counting down.
ATTTCTGGAATATCATTCCAAAATTCTTGGCAAACAGTGTTGGTCAAAAGTTAGTATTGGTGGTGGTGCACGCCTTTAATCCCAGCACTCGGGAGGCAGAGCCAGGCGGATCTCTGTGAGTTCGAGGCCAGCCTGGGCTACCAAGTGAGTTCCAGGAAAGGCACAAAGCTACACAGAGAAACCCTATCTCGAAAAACCAAAAAAAAAAAAAAAAAAAAAAAGTTAGTATCATAATGACTACCAATCACAAAAGAACCTTAATTCTCAGCATGACCTGAGTTAAGAAACAGGAGTCAAGAAGTTTCATGGTATCATTTCCACAGCTGTCTCTAATTCTTGGCTGAGGCAATACAGACCAAAGGATGGATCAGGAAGATGAAGAGATTATGCTCAAGCTGGTGTCACTAGGTCTATGTCCCACAAGATCATTTCTTCCATTTACATATATTTTATTTTTTTTTCAGAAATTACAGCTATCTTTTAAACTATAGGCTGCAGATCTCAAAGAAATGTATAAACAAGTATTCACAATAGACAAATTAACACAGGTTATGTGGGAAATCCTCTTCAGTAGTGAAGACCACTGCCAAATTTATTTGCAAAAGCTTAAGGACCAGATGTAAAGAGAGCTCATGGTTTATGAGTGTATTTGCTAGGACACTGTTTTGACAGTGGTACCAGTAAAACTTTTTTTGAGATAAATTGGTCAAGCAGAAGGTTAACATCTACATGGTGTTCAATAAGACTTTGTGGACAGGTTTGTAGTCTCCTCAGAATTAGCCTGTTACTTCTATTATTGTGTATGTGTCCCTCTGAGACAGCCTACTATTTTTTTTACAGTTTATTTGAAGGTAATTACATGAGAAACACACAATTATTCCAGAATACATTATAAGCATGGGACCTTAAATTGGGTAACTGTTCCAAAGAGCTTGTTTCATCCAACAGCTTATAAAAGAAAGCTCTCTACTTCGTCGTTGCTCTTTCCTTAATATTCATAATTACTTGCCATGATTAAAAAGATCAAGCAATTCTCACAAATAATCCAGGTTGATAAAGCAAATCCCAAATAACACATTGAATTTGAAAGAGTTCTCTGAAGTATTACTAACTATAAAATAGCTGCAAACAGAATATATTGCCATGAATTGCTTGGTTTTAAATTAACAAATACAACAAAATATGTAAGAGATGACCTAGAAAGACTTGGGGGAACGATGCTTATGGCTGGTTTGGGTTTTGCCTATTCACTGAATAGAAGCATGGGTGTTAGGAGAGTTTGTCAAGCAGAATCCACATTTGATGTGACAGATTTAATTAGCCAACACAAATATCATAGCACACTAGCACATTTAACAACATGACCTTCAATTGTTCCTGGGGGACTCAACCCAACTAATAAAAACTTTTTTTTTTTTCTGAATTGACAGCTGCTGGTAGTCCTGTGTGTTTAAACAATCTCTTCCTTCTAAAGCAGGCTTTTCCTTAATTTTGTGATATTCCTCTAAGGCTGATGAATCTAAACTAACATCTATCTATGATAGTTTAGCTTCTGCACACGGGCCAGTTTCACAGGCAGTCAAGGGATTAAGAATTACTCCAAATCTAGGACTAGGAAAGGCCACAGGACAGGAATAGATTGGAAAGCTCTGAGTAAAAGGATTAATACTGATCCTAGATTATCACAAAAGTCATCAAAGTAGTCTCCTAGTGTCGGTCTCCCCTCCAGATGCTCGCTTTTCTGTGGCCTGCATCCATTCTTTCTCTTAAGCACATCTTTGTTGATTTAAAATGTGCATTAGTCACTTCCAACTGAAACATCCACACCATCCCTGGAGCCTTCGGGTCACTGCTTATCGTCAGTTCTCTTTAAAAGTGGAAACATAGCAAGCCTGCTTTTTGTTGTCTTTGCTTTACAACAGCCTTCCATTCTTTCCACTTTCTCGTACAGAACCACTCTCAACACATATATGAAATGTCTCTAGTAATATTTTGATATATTCCCCACTTGGTTCAGGAATGGACTATTTATTTTTGCTCTGTATCTCTTAAACAGTTTGATTTCAGGGAATGATATGTTCTGCATGTCCGTAAGTTGTTTCCATGTAGTTCGGAACCACTCATGCTGCTTGGTGCTCTAAGTACACCTTTGTTATACAGTTGCTATCCAGGGGTAAATAAACAGTCACCTACAGACACTTCATTGTATGAGTTCCTTTGAGCTGCTATGACAATTACCATATGCTAGATGCTTAGCAAGAGCACAACTATGCTTTGCAGAGTTTTAGTGTCTGGCATTCCTAAATTAAAGCATTGGCATACTTGGTGACAGTTGACAGCCCACTTAAAAATTCATAAATGAAGCTCTCTAGGTCCTCATAAGTTAACAATGGAGTAAACTACATAGAAACTGCAGATTTTAGAGAAATATTGAGCTTCTATATCATAAAAGACTAAGCTTTTTATTTATCCCCAGTATTCCAACTTTAGTGATCGGTATTGGGAGAATATGGAGAGGGGGTGGTTAATCAGTATGTGAACACCAGAAAAATAATAGAGAAAAAGGTCTCATGATCTCAAATTCTTCTGGGGATCAATGTGAGCTTTGGATTTAAGTAGAAAAGAATTGGGACAGAGGGTAAGAGATATGGAGAGTTTAGCAGTGGTGATAAAGATTTGATCTAGTTGATCACTTCTTTGCTTCTGGATCTATGGAGTGATTAAAATTTCATATCTTTTTCATTGCTAAATAAAAAGTATCTGTTTCCTATGACAACCACTTCTCCTCCAGGGTACAGTTTCACTGTCGTGGATAAATGTCTCATTTGGTCAGGAATCTGGACTGATAGGTGATGCTCTTCTTGGAATCCAAGGTGACGTTAGGTTTAGAACAATGATTTATCTCTGTACCATTAGCTAGAAGAAGACAGACAGATCAAAATGAAGAAAGAGATGCAAAGGTTTTATCCTGTTTAGTTAGCTTGGGAGCACAAGTCAAGAGTCATTTTTTTTTAGCAAAAGCATTTTTTAAGTGCTCATATCTATCCCTTCTTAGATTGAACATTTTTCAATCTTAAGAGAAATGAGTTGGTTTATTGACTTCATAGGTTTATCAGCCCAATGATAACCTGTTACATATGAGGGTCACAGGCTGTAATGTCAGAGGCATATACGTTAAAGAGAGAGAGAGAGAGAGAGAGAGAGAGAGAGAGAGAGAGAATTATTTTAGCCTGAAAGTAGAAGCTTCATTATGAAGCATAATATAAGGAAAAGTCAAAGGACTAATTAGGTAAGATTTAAAGAAGAGAGACATCTTTTCTTTTAAAAAACTCCATAAAGATTTGCTGCTAAGAGTGAATATTGGTGCAAGGTATTTAGTTTGGGGTGCCAGGGAACTGGACAAAAACCTTTCCTTATAATCTCCTGGCTTTAGTTATTTTTAGAATAAATGATTCCAGTTTTGTTTTTGCCATTAACAAAGGGTCTCGTCATGTAGTAAAGAATGGCTTCAAACATGTCCTATCAATTTGAGCTTTCCAAGTGCTAGGATTCAGGGCATTGCCATCATGGCCCATAAGACTGAATTTTCACTCTTATATTCTACACTTGTCTGACCAATTTTCTCAGAAACCTCATCGATCAAATGTCAAAGATGAATTCTTTCTCATCTTTGGAATGAAATAGTTCCCTGTTGGTAGATGAAGGGGAGGGTAAGTAGCAGATATCTAAAAGTCTGCATGAAATAAAACGCCTATTTCTCAAATGTAAGTAAGTCACAGGTATAGGAGAGTCTCATACGGTATCTCTCTAGAGTCCAATCCTAAGCTTAGTTTTGTATGCCCATTAGGTGATATTTACCACTATAAAATACTATTCAGGTTATTTTGTTAAAAGTTTTTTTTCCCCCCATAGGCTATCAAGAGGCAACAGTTACAAAGTTTTCAAGAATAATTCAAAACACAAGAGCACATGTTTAATGAAATATTAGTTTCAATATAAAGATTCATTAGAGTCATTTTTCATGAGTTTGCAAATGTATTGCAGGAAGGTCAAAACCGTGGTTAACAAAATAAATAGTGATAATTAGAATTCTTCAGAAAGATTAGCAATTGACAAACAGTCTATTTTAATTGTTTATACCATATTAAGACAATAATTATGATTAACATTGTGTCCAAACTACCAAGATTATTTAGAAATAATTTATGTGTAAAAAAATAAATATATAAACTTATATAAGTATATGTACAACAAATTTATATAAATATGTGCATAGATACATATGTATACACATTTATGTATGTATGTATATGTGTAAAAGTTTATATGTAAAATTGATATAAATACAACAAAAGTAGGGACAAATTTTACATATAAATCTCCATTTAATTTTGACTTTTCAGAATAATCAAAGTTTTATTTTAAATAAAGTAGGATAAACTTAAGGATCTCCTCTTTAAAAGACAAATAAAATTCTATTACTTTTCTATTTAGGAGGCACTTCTGGGAGTGTTTACCATTTGGGTGTGTCTAATCCCCTTTGTTTAAGGAGAAAAGTCCTGACACAATTAAGAATACTTGAACAGGAAGCTAGACAATGTTAGCATCTTTAACAATTGTAGTTTGGAAGACAATAGATTGGTATTATAACCTCTTAATCTTTGTATTCTATAATGTTTACACAATGGAGGAATAGAAATACATTTAAAATACAAAGAAACCTGTAACAATTGGTTTCACAGCTATATAAAATTTATGTACAAGTTTAGATTTTACTTTTGAAGTAAAATTTGGAATCTTTGGCTCAGTAGAACAATAAGTAAGGCACTGAAACAAAAAAAAAGTTATTAACGTTATAAATTTAGGAAACTGTATTAGTAACCACAAACAGACCCACTTTCTGGCATATGGGTACATATAGTATATGCAATAACCAACTTACTAATTATCTAAGATATATAAATTCAGACCACATTTTAAATAGAAGAATACCCAAAATACAAAGTTTTTCATATGGCTACAAACAGTAAAACTGTCAAAGCCTTATTGGTTATTTTAATGAATTGTAAGTCTAGACGCAATACATATTTTACGGAAAAGAGTGGTCATTGGCCATTTGCTTGAATTAAAGTCACATACCATTAGCTCTACATACTTCCTCAGGTTATGTTCAGGCATATGATGCTGCACATTTTTACTCATAGATACATGAGGTATTACATATACTAAAATTGAAATAGAATGGTTGTTAATAAAGTAGTTATTTTAAAAGTTTAACATAAAACTGGACATGGTGGTGCATGCCTTTAATCCCAGCACTTGAGAGGCAGAGGCAGGCAGATCTTTGTGAGTTCAAGGTCAGCCTGGTCTACAGAGTGCGTTCCAGGACAGCTGTAGATACACAGAGAAACCTTGTCTCAAAAAAAAAAAAGTTTAACATAAACAGACACTTGTGTGGACCTTAACTTTCTCAAGACTCACTTTTGTAACTGGTCAATAAGCTTGACAAAATCATTAGGTGTTATGGCAATAAAATATAAAATCATATTTGTTAGATTTTTTTTCTGCAAAGCTCATGAAGGTCAGAATAAACTTTGTAAGAAATACTTTTTATGTTTGACAAAGAGACTTAGTTTCTAACCTTACATTAGTGCATTCAGTTTTGACACTAAAAGTTCTTTGGATAAATTTACAGTTTGAAATATCTTTCAGAAATTTTTGATTGTAAAACAAATCAATTTAATACATTTATTATTGAGAATGTCACACAATGTATTTTGAACACATTCACTTACCCTTTCTCCCTCCCTATTACCATCCTTTTCTGTCCTATTTCTGGCCATAGTCTCTTAAAATGGAAGTACTCAGCAGTGATTTTAGTTTTCTGTATCTAGAAGTGGCCATGTTAATTAGAATTTTAACTCCTAAAAATACAAAGTTCCAAGAAGAAAGCAATCTTGAACTCATTTATTTTAAATTAGACATTTGTGCAAATGCTATTGCTTAGAATCTCAGGTAAATTGCAGAAGAGAACTGAATCCATCTTGTATTTAGGGCAAAATAGGACAGATTAAGATTATCTGTTCATGTGATTCCTTCTGCAAACTTATTTAAGCAGACAATGAAAGCTTGGTTTTATAATGGCCCGCTGTATTTTTTCCCTTAGTCCCATGTTTTAAAGTTAATTTACATTTTTATATTTCACGATGGTGGCTAAGAAACAAGAAAAGCTAGTTTTTCAAAAGAGGCAACAGTGTGAACAGAAATAGTACCTAAGGAATAACCTGCCTGCTTTCATGTTATCTTTATAAGATCAAACCTCACCCCCAGTCACTCATATTCAGACTTGAATCAGGCTTGCTAAGAATAACGATTTGCCTGATGAGTTTGAAAAGAATGCAAAAACAAAGTGACCACTGATTTATCTTTTTCTCTAGCCAAAGTACAGAAGAAAGACATAAAATGAAGGCAAAGATGCAAGTCTTTTTTCTATGCACATCTAGCATGTGGATTCATTTGAGATGTGAATTCTTGGTAGCAAAGCATATTCCTGAACTTTTCAATAAAAATCTGTAGCTAGAAGTTTTCCTGTGTCTCGCCTGGTCTGCAGCCGCTCAGACCCAAGTAAACACACAGAGGCTTATATTGATTAAAACTGCTCAGGCTTCCTACTGACTAGCTCTTACACTTAAACTCAGCCCATTTCTGTTAATCTATATGTCACCATGTTTTCTGTGGCTTTAACTGTGTGCCATTACATGCTGCTCCTTGGGCGACTACCTGGTGTCTCCCCACACCCACCTTCCTTCTTCCTGTCTCTCTCTTTGAATTTCCTGCCTGCCTCCAAGCTGCCTTGCCATAGGCCAAATGGCTTTATTTATCAACCAATCAGAGCAACACATATTCGCAGTGTACAGAAAGACATCCCCCATCAACAATCTCTTCCTGAAGTGTCCTATCTGCCAGTATCACACACTAGTGATTTGGTTTTAATATATGAATTTTGTGGGGACATAAACATTCAGAACCCAGCAATCTTTAATTCTGAATGAAAATAGGAGCTTAGTGATGTGTGTAATACACACACACACACACACACACACACACATATATATATATATATCCTTTTTTATCACATAGATTAAGTGTACTTTAGAAGATTATGTCTTTATCAATCAGTGGACCATTAATAAAGTATCGATGAGTGTTTAGAAATATAGAATCACTTGGAAACTTTGAGTGTATAAAATAATTGGACCTACATATATATCACATGACTTAACAATGGTTTACTTAGCTATCTACTCATGAGAAAACACAAATTTATTTAAAAGCAGTATGCTGAAATGCTATTATTTTAACTTTATTTTTTTTTTAATTTTAAATTTTATTTTATTTTATTTTATTTTAACTGTATGGCTTTGATCAGGCTGGTGAACTACCACCCTAGGTTTTGATTTCATCATTATTAAAATAAGAAATATAGATAAATGTTCATAAGTCATAAGTTCATAAGTCCAGTAGCTCTGGCTAGCCTGGAGCATACTCTATAATAAAACAGGTCATTCTGACTACATAGCAATCTACTGCCTCTATCTCCTGAATTCTGGGAGTAAAGCCAGGTGTGCCCATAGGAATACTAATTTTAATAGGAAACAGAAATTATATACCAAGTTGATAACAAACAACAAAACTAAAAAAATGTAAATGATAGATCTATACCTACAGAAACAAATCTAATAAAACATGATTCTGTTGCTAAATTTCTCATAGTGCCAAATGAATCTAAAGAAAGTCTTTCTGTTCAGAAGTAGGTGTACCCTGTATCACATAGATGTACCACATCTATTGCTACTTCTTGCTTTATCTTCTTATTTCTGTTTCATGTACTGATATTACCATAATCTCTATTAGCATGTGCAAGTCTTTCACTTTGTCCACAGCTTTTTATATTTCAGACTCTAAGTTCATTATTATGAAGTACCTATTCTCTGTTCAATAAACCACATAATGTTTTATTGTAAGAATGCTAAACAGCTGATATGAACCTTAAAAAAAAAAATCCCTTACTCTTCAGAATTTTTGAGAAGTGGATTGTCTGTTATTGATAGTCCCAGTCTGAGGGCTCCTATGTACACACTGACTTCAATAGAAATTCAAAACTTGTCAAGTTAAACATGATCTTAAGAAGTCTCTCCCCCAATGCAGTGATTATTGAAAAACTGACAAAAAGATCAAAAGAATAAACCCCAGACCACTTGCCACCCCATGGATCTATACAGTCTCTCAGCCTCTGCCTGCTCATCCATACACTGGCATCGTAAGAAGAATATACTTAATTTTAAAACTCTTTTACTTTTAGTCATTTTTTTATTCTTCTCTCATACATTACATCCTGACCATAGTTTTCTCTCCCTCCTCTCCTCCTAGTAGCCTCCCATCTCCCCTCTGCCCCAGATCCACTTTTCTTCCATTTTCTTTCAGAAAGGAGCAAGCCTCTTATAGGAGTCTGTGCTTACTTACTGGGCCAAGGTCACATGATATGGCCAAGAGGAATGAAAACAGCCCAGGTTGGAGGGGCCACAGCACAACTGAGGCTGTGTCAATTTTATTGAGAGCAATCAGACATTTTATACCTTCATAAGAAACAGAGTATAATGGAAATTGCCAGGATCGATACATTTGTAGCTGCCAGGATATTTGCAAGTCATACAGGGTACACAAGATTAATGTCGAAAACCGATTGTTCTGTCAAGTTTCCATGCTTCCTTGACTACTAAGGGAACATACAGAGAAACACAAAGCAGCCTGAATGCTTCACTGCCTGAGGGAGTGCATCAGTCTCTCAGAAACTGGAAGGCACATTGTATTCCACGAGCCATGGACTCTAACGTGAAAAAAACCTATGCCTCTCAAGGCAGCTTAGCCTGTCCAACTCCACGGTTCCTTGTAGTCTCCCAGGTATATCAAATAATCATGGCATATCAAGTTGCAATAAGATTTGGAACCTCCCCTTGTAGCATGAATCTTAAAGAGTCTTATTAATAAAAAAACAAACCTGGAGCTAGGTATTGGGGTGAATGCTGAGGGATGAGAGAAGCGGAACAAGCCACAGCTACCTCACCTTGCCAGTTCCTCAGCTGATCTTGTTTCCACAGACTGGAAGCCTCTGAGTCTTCTTCCAGAATGAATCTCAGCTGAACTGTTGCTCAAAAGCCTAAAAGCTTAACCAGCCTCTAGTTCCTCATTCTCATGCCATAAATACCTTTCTGCTTTCTGCCATTACTTCCTGGGATTAAAGGCTCACTTTCTGGGATTAAAGGCTCTTGTTACCACACTTGGCTGTTTCCAGTGTGGCCTTGAACTCACAGAGATCCAGGCAGATCTCTGCCTCTGGAATGCTAGTATTAAAGGTGTGTGTGCCATCATTTTCTGGCCTCTATGTCTGTCTAGTGGCTGTTCTGTTCTCTGACCCCATATAAGTTTATTAAGGTGCACAATATTTGGGGGAACATAATATATCACTACATCCTATTAAGCCTAGAATGAGGCAAGCCAGTAGAAGGAAAAGAATCCCAAAAGCAGGCAAAAAGGTGAGGCTCCCCCACTCCCACTGCTAGGAGTCCCACAAGAACACCAAGCTACACAACCATAACATATATACGGAGGACCTAGGTCAGACCCATGCAGGCTCCCTAATTGTCCAGAAAACTTTTCTATAATACAAATCCTTGGGGGAGAGGGTGTTCTAGTGACAGAATCCTTGCATGTGACAGTCACCTTGTTCATGTTCCATCTCCCCAAGAAACAAACATTGCTGTCAAACCACTTCTGACCACACAGCACAAATAGTTTTTTCATTTATTTTTTTAAAAAATAAAATGACAACAAAAACTCTGAAAAATACTCCTATTAAATTAGTAACTTCAAGCATGTACTTTGGTGCCTCAATGAGATTCTTTTCAAATTATTATAACAAAAATATTGGGAACAAAATAGAATTAGCTATCAAACTGATAACAATTAATGTGTAAAATATTAAAAACAAAAACAAAAATCCCCCAAATCTCAAATCTGACCTGTTGACATTGGTCTGTAATCCCAGTTACTTAGGAAACTAAAGCAGGTGTGTTAAAAACGTAGTCGTAGTCTAGACTACTGAGTGAGATCAAGGCCAATCTAGACAATTTACTGAATCCTGCCTCAAAATAGAAAGTACAGAGAGAATAGGAGTGTGTCTCAGTGGTATAGCACTTGCCTAAAGTGTATGTGAGGTACTGGTTCAGCCTCTAGGACCAGAGGACACACGCAAGAAGGGGAATGAAGGAGAGCACAGGCAAGATTTGTTGAACATGTAAATGAACTTCATTGTAAATCTGAAAAAAAAGGTGATGGCCCTCTTGAAAATAATTTCAGTTGCTTCAAAGATGAGAAATGATAATTGTTTATTGCAATGAGTCACTGGTCTGGTTCAAGGCTTCTGGTTTTTGGTATATCACCCTCACTAGATTCTCACTAGAGTTCTTCTAGGGTGTCATATGTCTTGGAGATCTTGCAGGTATTGTTCAGCAGGACCAGTTTCTTCAGGAGTTCCAGTAGGACCTAGATGGGGTAAATGCTAGGGTGGGCCAACCCAAGGCCCAGAAGTGGCCTGGGTGTTCGACACACCAAAGCCCCCAATGCCATCAGGATGGATGAAGAGGTGATAGTCAGGAGAGAAGGAGAAGCAGAGATTTTTATGATTCTGGTGTGGTTTTTGTTCTATTGTGGTTCACTGGGTTTTTTGTTTGTTCTGGCTTTTGTTGGCTTGCTTGCTTACATTGTTTTTCTTTCTTCCAATGGGGGTGATGCAACAGTGATGGGGGGAGGTACGGGGGGAACAGGATTGTACAGAGTTAGGGTGCATTATGTAACAACCACAAAGACTCAATAAAGAAGTTAAAAAAATAAAGAATGAGAAATGAACTGCAACGTCCCAGCACAGAGTCTGCTGTAGTCACTCCAGCATCACCACGACGCTTGTCAACTTGTCTCTTATGCCCATGCTCTTCCAAAAGCAGAGGAGAGATACATCAAAGAGAAAAATCACTGCAATTTTGGATTTTCTGTGGGAAACCTAGCTCAAGTCAGACATTTTAGAAATGAGTGTTTGACCCGGTTCCTAGCTTTAAAACTAGGCTGAAGGATGTCTACCTTTCCACATCTAGCTTTGGGTCAGGAAATCACATAGAGCCCTACAGCTAAGAGATTAGGCATAAGCTCAAGTTAAACTCAGGTTGTAATGTTTCATCATCTAGGTACTGTACCTATCCTCACACCATCTTTCTACTTAATACACACACACACACACACACACACACACACACACACATCTATATCTATATCTATCTGTATCTATATCCATCTATCTATATATATCTATGTCTATCTATCTATCTATATCTATCTATCTATCTATCTATCTATCTATCTATCTATACAAATATATGTCTATCTATCTATCTATTTATCTATCTATCTATATGTATGTATATATATATATATATATATATATATGAGAGAGAGAGAGAGAGAGAGAGAGAGAGAGAGAGAGAGAGAGAGAGAGAGAGTCTGTACCAACTGTTTTACTCTGAATAGATCTATGATACTCTCCTTGGAAACCTTACTCTTTCTTTCCATCTTTCCAGCTAGTTCTGCTTTTATCTGGCAATGTGATTTTTGAAAAGGCAGTTTTGAAATCATTGTCATGTGAGATATACAAATATATATCACGGTTCTACTGATATTAGCATTCTTTCCTTATTTGCTGAAATTTAGCCCTGGGTAAAGCAAAATGTCACATGATTCTCTGTGCACAAGTATGAGTTTGGCTTCACTGGTTTGCTGTTTGAAATAACAAGTCATAACATGTGTGAACATAAAACTTGTCCTAGAAACATTTAAATGCACTTACAAATATTCCTTTAATAATCTTAAAAAATATTGATGGATCTATGAAATTATTTTGTTTTTAAACATGAAAGTTATTTCTAAAAATTATACATATATACATTCATAAAGAATATTTTCTTTCAATATGAAATTGTAGAAAATATATGAGTTACATGAATTTTACACATATGTATGCTTGTATATATTTAGCAACTCTTTTATATAACATGTCCCTACTGTCAAGTGTACTGAGGTTGTTTCAGTGTTAGGTGGATGTTGTTTTTTATTTGATATTTACACATTATATAAGTCATCTGGAAAGAAGAATTTAAAATTTTGGTATTGGTCCTACTGAAATGACTATAGACTATTATAATTTTAAAATTTGTAATGAAAAAGTATTGTTCCAAAAGGTACTGAGGTTCCTGGTAAGAGCAAATTAAATTTGTCAAATGGAATATGTAGCTAGAGTTTTTCTCTCCAGGTCCCACCAAGTCCTGGCAGTCCTGTAGCCCACTTATAAAATAAACATACAGACGCTTATATTATTTAAACTGCTCAGCCATTAGCTCAGGCCTACCATTGCCTAGCTCTTACTCTTATACTCAGCCCATTTCTGTTAATCTATATGTCGCCATGTCTTCTGTGGCTTTACCTGCTGCGTTTACATGATGCTCCCTGGACAGCAGGCTGGTGTCTCCCCCTCTCTGCCTTCCTGTTCTCTCATTCTTCTCTTCTCTGCTAGTCCTGCCTATAATTCCTGCCTGGCTACTGGCCAATCAGTGTTTTATTTATCAATTTAATTGATGAATATTTCATAAGAAAATACATATAAAATAAGTTGCCTGTATAACTTATTTATACTTTGCTAAATTCAAAATGGTGTAAAATAATATATCTCTTCAATTTTGTTCTATTTTCATAAGGAATATAAATCTACCCAACTAAAAGACACAAACTCTATTAGTCAATTGTTCCCACAAATTAAAGTGATCCAAATAATATTATAGACTTTCTGAATTACATATTCTACATGAAATATCATAATTGAATCCACTTTGCACTCCTTTGCTCTTACAGGAACAAATCCAGCCTCCATTAGTGTGTTTGCAAGATTGTTGCAATAGCTGAAATTCACTGAAGCTTCAAAACTGAACTTTTCAGTGCTCCATTTTCGAAATAATTCAGTAACATTCTTATACTTGTTAACCCATTTCTTTCTAACCTCCCTTCACCCTTATATTATGTGAATCAAAATGGTAATAATAGAAAAGTTTGGATAATTTCACCACAAAGAACTGATAAATGACTACCCTTTAGCTTACCACCAAGCCGTAGTTTCCCACACAAGAGAGCTTCTTCCTGCCTAACCTATGCTTTTATTGCTTTCCTGTTCTGCCTTCTCATTGACTCTAAGCCCAGCCACATGACTTCCTCGTCACTGCCTGTCTATATAGACCTCCAGGTCTCTATGGTTGGTACTAAGATTAAAGGTGTGTGTCACTACGCTTGGCTGTGTCCTTGACCACACAGAGACTCTGCCTGCCGTGTGATGAGATTAGGGATGTGGGCTACCACTGCCTACCTTCTGTTCCTGACTCTCTAGGTCTTCTGATCTCCAGGCAAACTTTATTTATTAACATACAAATAAAAATCACATTTCAGCATAAATAAAATATCACCACACAAACATTAAGCTATTATCAGGTTATCAGCAGCAGACTATTGAAATACTGCTAACTTTCAAAGCAAGTGTTGTACCTCCTACATTAGATTCAAGTTTCTTGGTTTTCATGCATTCAAAGGCCCCCATGCAAAGGAACTATTGATAGAAAAATACTTAGTGTAAACTTACAGCTTTGTGCTAAATTTTCTTTTAAGACTTATACAGTCAACAGGGCAGGAACTGTTTCTTTACTAAACACATACTTTGTTTTTGTGAGCCTATTTTTGCCATTATAGTTCTGAAAAACAAAAAGGGAATTAATGAAAATAATGCAAAATAAAGGAGTCTAGGTGACCACTCTGCATTAAGAATAACTTTAGCAAGAAACATTATACTACTCCCTGTATTTTCTATGATAAGACTGCACCTTCTATTTCCTACATATTTGCATTATTTTTCATGCATCTTGTGAACATAAATGTGAAGGCTTCAAGTGCCTAGCAGCCTACTGCATGGGTCAAGATAAAATGAACTGTTGGTTACTGACTTTGAAAGCTTCCTTTGACAGAAACGTATTATGTTTTATCTGAAGAGGGTTTGAAAAACATATACAGATTACAACTGTCTGCATTTCATTCAAATTTTATATCAGAGAGTGTTGTTAATTGAATATGTAGCTTCTACAGCAATACAAACCATCTCAGAAGAGTAAGGCAAAACAACCTAATACCATTTAATTCAAAGTGATTATTCATGGTATTGTGTTTCTAAAAATTGAAGTCCAGAACAATGTCAAAGAAGACAGGTTAAGTTTGAGGACAGTGTGCATAAGCTGGAATCATATTGGGAAACCTAGAAAATGCTCACTTTTTCTTAAGCCACACACACACACACACACACACACACACACACACACACACACAAAACTTTTCCCTTGACAAAGCCTCCTTTGTACCCATTTTTCAACTTCCATATATTAAATCCAAATCTGTTTGAGCTTTTCATATATATATATATATATATATATATATATATATATATATATATATATATATTTCTTGTAATGTTTGGGGCGCTTTTCTTAAATAGCAGCTCAGCTCTGAAATTTCCATGTTTTTCATCTTTGAATTGATCTTGACCATTAACATAATAAAAAGAAAGTTCCCTAGGACTCTTCTTATGATTTTACATCAACATCTGGCATATTTGCCTGCATTAAAATCTCAACTGGTTATTCAGATACTTCCCATATATTTCTTTTAGTCTTATTAATAATATGTTATACATGTGGTAACTCTCTCTGGGGATTATAGAAAAAAATGTGTTTTAAATGAATGTATCAGAAAGGTTAAATTTTAATTAGAGTCAAGTACAACTAGTCTCTAGGTATTTAAGGATCCTCTGGAATACAATACTCTTCTGGGAATAAGGAAAATAAGAATATGAGCACAGACTCATGAGCACAGATAGGCATTGTTCCTATCAGCTAGATGGTGTTAATTTTTTGCTTAAGTATTCATTATTGCAACCTACAGGGAATTCTTATGCTTTACTCTTTTTTTTTTTTCAAATTCTGTTATTACAATGGGTATGTGCTTACAACCTGAGCATCTGTATCTCTATTCTTCTGGTGACACCTCTGACCATACTCTTAGTTCAGAGTGTTTGAGATAAGGATGTAGTCCCAGGAACTATGCTGTTCACTTTTCTCAAAATAGATATGTAATAGATAGATATATGATATATAATAGATACAGATATGTAGTAGACACAAATGAAATCAGTAGACAAATTAATTTGCTTTAACCCATTTGTAATAAATTTATCCCTTGCAAATAATAAAATTCTGATGGTAATATGACTATGCATTAGGAAATAATAAATATTTCACCATATGATACTTATTTTAATGTAATATGAGTCTGCCTTGAGAGAAGAACAGAATGGTAATGCAAAAATAATAAATTTTAATTTATATTCATGATGCTTTAATTCAAATAAAACTTCAGGACACTTTATTTGCATTTTGTCATCATGTACATTAATTCTTACATTAAGCAAACAGAAAAGGGGGTCAAATTTTCATGGTATATTTCCAAACAATGATTCTCAAACACATAAGAGGCAGTTATGGACAATTTAATGTTTCCTATTGGTTTTGAGATGAATATCTGAAGGATATCTACATTATGAATAATGTATATATATATATATATATATATATATATATATATATATATATGGCTATTTTTGCATGTGAATCTGAGAACGGTATGCATGTGTATGGGTGTGTATTTGCAAGTAGGTATCCCTCTGAGGGGGTGTATACATGTGCATGTACATCAATACGTGTAGGGACCTGAAATTTACATCATGTGTCTTTCTCAGTTGCTCACAACACTAATTATTGAGGCATGGTCTCTTGTTGAATTGAGGGCTTCCCAGTTCTAGACAGTCTCACCAGCTCTCTTGTCTTAGGCACTCCCTCTCTCTCCCTCACAAGTGCTTGGATTAAAAATGTCCTGCATGAAGCATTTGTTCCCAGGCTCCTCCCTCAACAGTGCTCCTGTGTTTTCTGTTAACGCAAGCTTGCGCTCCAGTGTAGTACTTGTGTAGTGGAATGATAGAGTGTACCTGTGTGGTATCGGGCACGGTAAGTGCAAAGTAGCTTGACTATTTATTTGGAATGTGAACTTGCTATTTATTCTACACGTTGATTGTATATGTTGTGATAATGAGCTTATAGTCAAATAAAAGCTTGAGCTGTTAAAAAAAAATTGTCTACTACACTTGCCCGGTTTAGCATGAGGTGTGGGATCTCAACTCTGGTCCTCATACCTCATGCCAATGCTTCATCCACTGTGACAGCATCCTAACTGTGACAGCTCTCTAACTCGTTGTTTACTTAAAAAATTGTTTGTAAATTTCAAGTCAGGGTTATTATACTTATTTGTCCTCACACCCACAAGTCTCACTGTTGTTAACATTTGAGAGTTGGGTAGTTTTGAGAGTTGAATAGTCAGCATTATAAGGATGGGTGACTTTATGTAAAAGCTGCAGTTTATAGGAATTGTGTACAGGAACTCATTTTACATAATGTACCATAACACATGTGGTGTTTGTATATGGAATTGCCTTAATTTCTCAAAGACCTCCAAGAGCTATTAAGTAATATCTTCATATCTGACATAAGAGGGAGAAACCATCTGGATCAGATGATAGAGTAGGAGCTATCTTTGCTTACACTATGGATCTAAAAAAATCAAAGTGTAACTAATGTACATATGCTCCAACAAAATCATTCAACTCCTAAGATTCAATTAAAGTACCCACAAGATCTCTCCAACAAATCTCATGTTACATAACTTTGTCACTACACATTGGAAAAGAAATATTTTAGAAATATAGGAAAATGAGAAGTTGTGGATTTGTCAAGAACACTGGCAAATAAAAAACTGCATCTTTGTTCTTCAATTGCATGGATGGTTAGCATCTGCCTTCTATGGTTAGTGTGCCTCATAAGTATCAATTTATGTCATTCGTTGTCTCACAGTTCAAACTCTCCCAATGAAAAAGGCTGTTTAGAGCAGGGCTTTGCAAGAGACACAGAATTATATATTTAATAAATTCTCTTTGATCAAAAGGAAAAAGATCACAGAAATTAGGATGAATAAAATTATACAAATATAAGAAAAGAGAAAAGTTTACTTAGTAAGATGAAGGGAGTGAGAAATATATCTTTTATCTTTTATTGTGTTCCATGAATTAATGCTCAAGAGATTTGAAATATGACATGGTTAAATTTGCATGAAGAATGACCATAAGTAATGACTTATAAAATATCATTTATCATTATCTAAGAACTTTGTTGACCCCAAATTAATAACTAAGGAAAACTGGACACTATCCTGTGCCCTTTTCATTTGACCCTGAGAGTTCTGTACTGACTTTACTTACAAAAGTATGGCCTACTGACCTTCTTGGGTCCAAGGACACTCTTTTAGTTTGGGATCACTGACAAACTTAACACATTATAGGTAGATGCCAATATAAATGACCTGCACTCTACTTTTTGTGTCAGAACATAGAACATTAAAATTTTTATTGCACAATATCACAAGTTAAGAGAAAATTATATTTAGAAAGGATTGTTTGAAGATTCTATAGTCTATTTCTCTAGGTACCTTCATACCTATATCTTGGTTCAGTTCATCAAATGTCTGTATACCTGAGGACTATTGTACTGGTTTTTCACCGAACCTGTTTTATTAAATTATGAGTAAGCATAATTCCATTAGTTATATATTGTAAGAAATAGCACTATGCAAATCAAAGCTGTGTTTACCAGAGAATGTGAAAGAGAGTTTCCTTCATTAGATTGCCAGGTCCTCTTTGGGAAGAACTTGAGAAAGAACAGATTAGTTTTTACGGACTTTGAGTTGTACACTGATCATATTTTCCTTTCTACTTTTTTACTCTAAGGTGGAATGTTAGAATTCACCTCTGACTAAGATGTGCTTTTCCTCATTTTTCCTCTCTATTTTAACAATATTTTCCCAACACATATTTGTATTACATTAGTTTATTTTATGTATTTTTATCTGCTTTGTATCCCCTCTGCAATAATAAATGCCAGAATAAATAGCACCAATATAGAATGATTTTTTAATTAAGAAATTTTCTATTCATTTTTCATACCAACCACAGATCCCCCCTTTCTCTCCTTCCTGCCCCCCCAAACTTCCCTCCAACCCATCCCCCATTCCCACCTCCTCCAAGTCAAGGTCTTCCATGGGGAGGCAGCAGAACCTGGTACATTAAATTGAGGCTGGTCCAAGCCCATTCCACCTGCTCCAAGGCTGTGCAAGTTGTCACACCTTAGACGCTGGGCTCCAAAAAGCCCACTCATGCACCAGGGATTCTGATCCCCCTGCCTGGGGGCCTCCCAAACAGTTCAAGTGAAACAACTGTCTTGAGTATCCAGAGGACCTAGTACAGTCCAATGGGGGCTCCACAGCTCTTGGTCCACAGTTCCTGGGTTTCCACTACTGTGGCTGGTCTTCTCTATACATTTTCCATCATGATCTTGATGTACCTTGCTTATAGAATCTCTCTTCTCTCTCATCGATTGGATTTCTGGAGCTTGGCATGGTGCCTGGCCATGGATCTCTGTATCTGCTTCCATCAGTAACTGGATGAAGGCTTTATGATGATAGTTAGGGTATTCACTAATCTTGTTACCGGAGTATACCAGTTCAGACACCCTCTCAACTATTGCTAGTAGTCTAAAGTGGGGCCATCCATGTGGATTCCTGAGAACTTCTCTAGCACTCTGGTTCTTTCTATTCCCATGATGTCTTCATTTATCATGGAATCTCTTTCCTTACTCTCCTACTCTGTCCCTGTTCCAGCTTGAACCTCCCATTTCCCTATGTTCTCATCCCCAATTTTTTGCCCTCCATTACCCCCCCCACACACACACACACTACCAGTTTGCTCATACAGATTTTCTGCTTTGCTGAGCTATCTATGTGTCCCTTTAACAAGGTCCTCCTTGTTAGCTAGCTTCTGTGGAGCAGTGGGTTGTAGTCTGGTTATCCCTTGCTTTACATCTAGTATCCACTTATGAATGAGTACATATCATGTTTGTCCTTCTGAGTCTGGGTTACATCATGCAGGATGATATTTTCTAGTTCCATCCATTTGCCAGCAAATTTCATGATATCATTGTTTTTTGCTGCTGAGTAGTACTCCATTGTATATATGTACCACATTCTCTTTATCTATTCTTCAGTTGAGGGGCATCTAGGTTGTTTCCAGGTTCTGGCTATTAAGAATAATGCTGCTATGAACATAGGTGAGCATATGTCCTTGTGATATGATTGAACATTCCTTGGGTATATGCCCACGAGTGGTATAGTTGAGTCTTGAGGTACATTGATTCCCAATTTTCTGAGAAACCACCATACTGATTTCCAAAGTGGTTGTACAAGTTTGCATTCCCACCAACAGTGGATAAGTGTTCCTCTTGCTCCACATCCTCTCCAACATAAGCTGTCTTCACTGTTTTTGATCATAGCCGTTCTGACAGGTGATGGTATCTCAGAGTCATTTTGATTTGCATTTCCCTGATGTCTAAGAATGTTGAGCAATTTCTTAAATATCTTTCAGCCATTTGAGATCCTTCTTTTGAGAATTCTGTTTAGCTCTGTAGCCCATTTTTTAATTGTATTGTTTGGTATTCTGATGTCTAGTTTCTTGAATTCTTTATATATTTTGGATATCAGCCCTCTGTCAGATATGGGGTTGGTGAAGATCTTTTCCCATTCTGAAGGCTGTTGTTTTGTCCTATTGACCATGTACTTTGCCCTACAAAAGGTCCCATTTATTAATTGTTGCTCTCAGTGTCTTTGTTACTGGTGTTATATTTAGGAAGTGTTCTCTTGTACTAATGTGTTCATGACTACTTCCTAATTTCTCTTCTATCAAGTTCAGTGTAACTGGATTTATGTTGAGGCCTTTGATGTACTTGAACTTAGTTTTGTGCATGGTGACAGATATGGATCTATTTGCAATATTCTACATGTTGACATACATCCTATTATGCCAGTACTATTTGTTGAAGATGCTTTCTTTTTTCCATGGTACAGTTTTGGTTTCTTTGTCAAAAATCAGGTGTTCATAGGTGTGCCAGATTAATGTCAGGGTCTTTGGTTCAATTTCATTGGTCCACATGTTGGTTTTTTAGAGCTTGAGGTCATGGATCATGATGCCTCCAGAGGTTGCTTTATTATAGAGGATTCTTTTAGCTATCCTGGTTTTTTTGTTTTTCCAGTAATATAGAATGATTTAATAAAATGTAATTTTTGATATGTTATGAATAGGAATGGTATGCACAGTCCCATGTCCTGGAGTTTTAGTTGCTAACAAATGGTCTTCTGGGATGTGATTAAATCCTGAGGGTTGTGGGAAAACTAAAAGTTTAAACTTCCTATGGATTCATAGATTTGGAGCTTGTATGAATAGGAAGTGGCTTGGATGACCCTTGAGGGCAATACCTCATCCAGGTCCCTTCTGTTACCCACTTTCCCTGCTTCCTCTAGATGCCATGGTTTAAACAGCTCTGCTCCACTACATAGCTATCCTTTGCTGATTAAACATCTAAAATTGTAAGATGAAACAAAACCACCATTCTTTTAGTTGTTCTCTTGGCATTTGATCTAATGGAGAAAAAAATCTCCCATGATCGTAAATGTACATTTCTTCGATGGGACTAAAATAAAGCAGAAAAAAAATTCAAGATCCAAATCAAAGACTATGATTGGAGTTATTAAGAAAACTCTACAAATAATATATTTGGGGCTTACTCTGAACAAATTATTGGTGTACAGTAGCTTGATTGAAGGCAGAAGGGATCAAAACTCAAAGAAAGAAACTTGGTTAAAGTTACATTAGTAAGCAGTGGAACTAAAATATTCCCCTTGTCTTCCATATCTAAATGCAGCACCCATTTCAAAAACTCATATCATGAGTTTAGACATGATGTTTAAGTTATTTGTTTCTTTAAAGAGATAAACACAGTATACTTTCCTTGACATGACTCAGGATATTCCTTTACCTAGGAAAATCTACAAAGCACCAAATTTCTACCAAATTTCAAATGCATCAGTTATGTTAAATGTATAGAAAGACACAATTCTGTTATATTCTGTTCTGGTTGTAGCACATTTAATGCATATCTACAGAAGTAGGCCTTTACAAGAAATGAGATACAATGTGTTCATGTAAAATGGTAAGTGAATATTTCATTTAAAATGCATTGTGAAATGCTCTATTTTAAGCTTACAACAGAGAAATACCATGCCATTTACATATATAACTGTGTTGTGTAATGGGAACCCATAACCTCCACCAGCATCCTGCAATGAACATTCCTCATGGGTCTGTGTGTAGGATACATGGCTCTGCTGGGCTGGGCTTGAGGCAAGCTTCTCATGTCTGTGGCTGTGGATTAGGAAGTTCTCATGCACTTGCTCGGTATCACACTTATTTTGAAATTCAACTGTAGTAACTACTCACACTACATTTTTCCCCTCTGGGTTTAATCTTATTAATTCTGGCCATGAATTTGTAATTCTTCCAGCACATATGAAATATGAGGTTCCTCGGATGGAAGAAGAAAAGAGACTCCTCCTGATGGAAACCCATAGGCATAAGTAGAGAAAGTAATGGAGAATTGGGGCTGTTTGCAGACATTTTATAACAAATACAAAGAGAAAACACAAAATGGTTCTGATATCTGTTATTTTTCTCTAAGTGATTAGGATTCTAAGCTGATTTTCCTTGGATTGCTGATTGCCCACACGCCTCCAGTTTCTAGGCATGTGTAGTTTACCTGCTGCTATCACTTGTCTGAATCCCACTTTTAATCATTTCATCATAGCCAAATTCAATCTTCCAAAAAATTAATCATTTTGTCTGAAACTCTACCATTTTCCTCACATCAACATTAAACAACAAGCATATTTAAAAAATCTGCCCCCTTTTACTGAGACAGAATATTTATTGGAACATGACTGTACTCTATTTTCATTTATTCCATTAAAAGACTTGTTTATTTTCAAAGCATCTATTTTTAAGATACTAAGCATTCTGTTAGCATACCATATCAGTTCTGCTCAAATATTGTCTTAATATGGTTGTTTGAATAGTAATGGCCCTGGTAGGCTCAGATATTTTAAAGTTTAGGCATCAGAGAATGGAGATCTTTGATAAAATTGAAAGAATTAGGACATGTGGTTTTGTTGGAGGAAGTGTATCAATAGGAGTTGGTGTTAAAGTCTCAAAACTCCATCCCAGCTCTAGCTTCTCTCTCTGCCTGTGGGTCAGGATGTAGCTCTCAACTCCTGTTCTATTGCCATGTGTGATTCATGCTTCACTTTATAATGATAATTGACTAAGACTGAAACTGTAAGCCAGCCTCCAATTAAATGCTTTCGTTTATAAGACTAGCCTTTCCTAGGGTTGTCCTTATTAACTAGTCTCCCTGGAACTTTGGTTTGCAGTCTGGTTATCCTTTGTTTTATATCTAGTATCCACTTATGAGTGGGTACATATCATGTTTGTCCTTCTGGGTCTGGGTTACCTAACTCAGGATATTTTCTAGTTCCATCCATTTGCCTGCAAACCTCATGATGTGATTGTTTTTCTCTGCTGAATAGTACTCCATGTGTATATGTACCACATTTTCTTTATCCATTCTTCAGATGAGGGGCATCTAGGTTGTTTCCAGGTTCTGGCTATTAAGAATAATGCTGCTATGAACATAGTTGAGCATATGTCCTTGTGGTAAGATTGAGCGTTCCTTGGGTATATTCCCACGAGTGGTATAGCTGAGTCTTGAGGTACATTGATTCCCAATTTTCTAAGAAACCACCATACTGATTTCCAAAGTGGTTGTACAAGTTTGCATTCCCACCAACAGTGTAGGAGTGTTCCCCTTGTTCCACATTCTCTCTAACATAAGCTATCTTTAGTGTTTTTGATCTTAGCCATTCTTACAGGCGTAAGATGGTATCTCAGAGTCATTTTGATTTGCATTTCCCTGATAACTAAGGATGTCGAACAATTCCTTAAATGTCTCTCAGCCATTTGAGCTTCTTCTTTTGAGAATTCTATTTAGCTCTGTAGCCCATTTTTAATTGGACTATTAGGTATTTTGATGTCTAGTTTCTTGAATTCTTTATACATTCTGGATATCAGCCCTCTGTCAGATATGGGGTTGGTGAAGATCTTTTCCCATTCTGAAGGCTGTTGTTTTGTCCTACTGACCATGTCCTTTGTCCTATGAAAGTTTCTCAGTTTCAAGAGGTCTCATTTATTAATTGTTGCTCTCAGTGTCTGTGCTACTGGTGTTATATTTAGGAAGTGATCTCCAGTACCAATGTGTTCAAGACTACGTCCTATTTTCTCTTCTATTGGGTTCAGAGTAACTAGATTTATGTTGACGTCTTTGTTCCACTTGGACTTAAGTTTTGTGTATGGTGACAGATATGGTTCTATTTGCAATCCTCTACATGTTGACATCTAGTTATGCCAGCACCATTTGTTGAAGATGTTTTCTTTTTTCCATATTACAGTTTTGGCTTATTTGTCAAAAATTAAGTGTTCATATATGTGTGGTTTAATGTCAGGCTCTTCAATTTAATTCCATTGGTCCATGTGGGGGTATTGTGTTCCCCAAAATATTGTGCACCCTAATAAACTTATCTGGGGTCAGAGACAGAACAGCCACTAGATACAAAGGCTAGAAAATGGTGGCACTCACACCTTTAATCCTGGCACTCCAGAGGTAGAAATCCCTCTGCATGTCTGTGATTTCAAGACCACATTGGAAACGGCCAGGCATGGTGACACATGCCTTTAATCCCAGAAAGCGAGCCTTTAATCCCAGGTTATAGTGGCTGAAAGCAGAAAGGTATATAAGGCATGAGGACCAGAAACTAGAAGCATTTGCCTGGTTAAGCATTTGGCTTGTTAAGCTTTTAGGTTTTGAGCAGCACAGTTCAGCTGAGAGCCATTCGGATATGAGGACGCAGAGGTTTTCAGTCTGAGGAAACAAGATCAGCTGAGAAAGTTGGCTAGGTGAGGTGAGCTGTGGCTTGTTCTGTCTCTCTGATCTTTCAGCTTCACCCCAATACCTGGCTACAGGTTTGATTTTATTAATAAGACCTTCTAAGATTCCTGCTACAGGTCCACATGTTGTTTTTTATGCCAGTACCAAGCTGTGTGTACCAGTAGCTGAGGAGCCTCCATGGTACTAGACTAGGCCCTCTGGATAGATAAGGAAGACAATTGTTTAGCTTGAACTGTTTGGGGACCCCCAGGGAGTGGGATCAGGACCTGTCATTAGTGTATGAGCCAGCTTTTTGGAGCCTAGTGCCTGTGGTGAGGCTTTGTGCAGCCTTGGTGCAGGGAGGAGGGGCTTGGACCTGCCTCAACTGAATGTACCAGGCTCTGTTGACTCCCCGTGGGAGACCTTGCCTTGGAGGAGGTGGGAATATGGGGCAGGTTGGGGGGAAGACTGAGAAGTGGGAGGAAGGAGGACAGGGGAATCTGTGGCTGATATGTAAAATGAATAGAAAATCTCTTAAAAGACTAGCCTTGGTCATGGTGTCTCTTCACAGCAATAGAACAGTGACTAAGATACCAAGTGTTCTAATTTGCTATGAAGGGTGACAGGATGAAATCGGACCTCCCTAGTTTCAGCATCCACACAACAGTCACCAACCCTACAGTTGTTTAAAGTATTCCTCGTTTTCATTATCTCACATTTTAGAAGAAGCACCTTCATCCCAATGACAGACAACCTCTAAGTTCCTTTACTGTGACCTAGAACAATGAATGACATGTTCCTTGTTCTGCATTTCTGACATATTATTCAACAGTTGATTCCCTGTACTATGTAAATCTATATCCCCATTCCTTTTATAATATTGTTATCTGTTTGTTTTTAAAACATGCTTTATTTTTGGATTCCTTCACTGGCTTAGCATTACTCATGAATAAATAAAAACAAAGGTAATAATATTTTGTTGCATGAATTGTTAAATGGCCTTATAATAAAAAAAAATCTGGAACCAGATATGGGGGTAAATGCTGAACAAAGGAACAAAGGAACAAGCCACAGCCACTTCTCAACTCTCCAACTCCATACATCCTCAGACTGAACACCTCTGAGTCCTCCGTCAAAAGGGGACCAGCTGAAAAGGGCTTCTCCAGCAGAAAAGGCTTCAGCCAACAGATGTTTAGTCTCTGTATTCTGACGACTTACATAACTTTCTTTGTCCAGCTATTTTACTTCCTTCCTAGTTCTGGGGTTAAAGGCTTGAGATTCCCAACTACTGGGATTAAATGTGTGTGCCACCATTGCCTGACCTCTATGTTTACTCTATTAGCTTGTTCTGTCCTCTGATCTTCAGGCAAATATCATTAGGGTACACAATATATCACCACAATATTTGTTGAGTGCCTATCTCTTATCATTAAGCTTGGTGTTTTGTGAACATTAGCTCCTTTAATCATATGTAGAATATCTGAGAATATTATTAGTAGTGTTTCCACATTGCAGATGGAAAGTTTGAAACTCTAAATAACTACTTTAACTAAATTTCCATGTATGTAGGTATAGCTATTGAATTTAGGCTGTCAAAAGTCAAATGCATTACTTTTAATTATTGTATTTTATTAGTTTTTTCAACATAATTTTTATTGATTCTTTGGGAATTTCACATCATGCACCCCAATCCCACTCATTTCTCAGTCCTTCCATACATGTCTGATCCCCACCCTTGGAACCCTCCCCACAAAAGAAAATTTTAAAAAATAAATTTAATTAAAATAAAATCTCTCACTCTCCTCTTGGCAAATGACCTGCTTCTCCATCAGCCTCAGCCTTCACTCGTACCTCTCACAGCTGTCCCATCTCCAGTGTGACTCTACTACTGCTGTCTGTACCATTTGTACCACTCTGCTTCTCTGTCTTACCTGCCTCATACATGCGTTTGTTAAAGTGGCGTTGGGAGCTACAGTGTGTTGTGCAGTATACCAAACAACTTTACTTGCAAATGTTCATTGCAATGAGTCATTGGTCTGGTTCAAGGTGGTTGGCTTTTGCTACATTGTTAGTATTGGACCCTTACAGAGACTCCTCTAGGATACCCTGTTGTTGCCCAGAGTCATAGAGATCCTGCAGCTATGGTTACACAGGACCAACCCTGCCACACACTCCAGAAGCTCATAGATATTGAGGCAGGCTGACTCAAAGCCCTGGATCTAGGCCTGGGTGGTAGCTGAGTCGGTCAGCCTGGGCATCTGCTGGGCAAGGCAGCCAGTAAGGGGCAGAGTACCTTTCTCATGGTCATGTAGTAGCTAGAGGGGGGCAATGCCAAATTAGGATGGCTTTTAGACATCAACATGGCTTCAGACAACAGCCCGAACCATAGACATCTACATGGTCTTCAGTGGCAATACTGACCACAGACATCAACACAGATCTTGGTGGCATCAGGATCATGGTCGCAAACATGTCCTTCAGCAGTAGCACAGATTCTGACATCACTCAGGTGGCAGCATAGCAGGCCATTCAGATTAGTATGGCCTGTGGCAGTAGCACAGCCCAGGACATCAACATGGCTTCAGGCAGTAGCAACATGGGCCAAGGACATCAACAAAGACCCTAGCTGTGGTAGGACCACAGACCCATATATGGCCCTTGGTGGCAGCATGGGTTCGTCATTGCCATGGTTTCAGGTGGCAGCACAGGCCACTCACATCAGCCTAGTCATCACCACTGTCATATCCCCAGTTCTGCCTCTCTCCACAGTGCACAAACCACTCCACTTCTTCTCTCTCCTCTCTCCACCACATACTTTCTCATCATAGTGGCGCCCACCAGCCCACAACTTGAGGTATGGGCAGGCCTGGGTGTCTTCAGCCTGCCAGTGTGAGGAGGATGTGGTGTGTTAATTATTTCAACACACGAATAACCAACTGTTAGGAGCCTGCCTTCACTCCTGCACATGCGCAGCTCGGGCGTCTTGCATCTTACATCATCAGGGGGCCCTGGCGACTACGTAGATGTGGTCACCTTAAAAGCCAGATGCAGACCTCACCCTCTCTCTGCTCTCTCTCTGCTCAGCTCCCACCATCTCTCTCTCTCTCTCTCTCTCTCTCCAGGCCTGGCTTTCCTTTCACCTATCCCCTCCTTCCTTTTAATAAAGGTCTCTGTAACTCTGGTAGTCGTGGCTGTGGCTTGTGACTTTTCTGCCAGTAACTAGTACTGCCACCAGCGCTGTTTTAACTATCACCAACAATTTTCCATAATTATTCCTTGATATTTCCCTTGATTCTTGTGATATTATTTCTTTCTTGTTTTCATTCTAGTATTCATGCTAGCCCTTAATTCTGTCCTCTCCTGTGTCCTTTAGTTTCTTAAGGTAACCTTTTGTTAACTGTGGCTTGCTTATTTTCTAGTCTCTTTATCTGTCTCCTGATCAGTGCATCCCCTAATCAATGGTGAGTAAAAGAAGAGAACTGGCTTTCATTAAATCCCAGTTTGTGCCATCATTTTCATAAATAATTACAGTTTCACTTCATTACTTCTTCATGCCTGTAAGTCATCTTGCCGAGCAAGCATCATCCTTATGCATTGTTTCTAACCTTCTAAAAGCTTCTTGGAAATGAAATGATCTCATGTTGACAGCCTTTCCTTTACACATGTAAACAGTCTCCTGAGTCATATTTGTTAATTCACCTAATGCCTGACTTGTTTCATTAATGCAGGTCTCAAGAGTTGCTGCATTTGAATTTGCAGCCCCGACTCAGCCAATAAGTATTCTCATTTCATCTATTTTCCACTTCATTTCTTCTGCCTGAATTCATCTCTCTCCAACACCTTTGTCTTTTGATGATTTATCAGTTGAAAAAGCTGACTTTTAGAAAGTGATCTTAGCAAAAGCTGACCTAAAATGAAGAATGTATTGATTTATGTTTCTGAAAATCTAATATGAAGGTAGGTCCAAATCATGTTGATCACTTGGCAAGAGTTCCTTATGATTTCGAGGCTCTGCCTTCCAAAGTATCAGTGTGAGTCCTATGTTTTCTTCAAATTTGCCATAAACATGAGCCAATGTTATTTTGTAAAGCTCACACCCACAGAGTAAGACACTCCTTCCCTTTATCATCAAGCCTTATTCAGACAGAAACCTCTCCCTCAATCCATTTCAGTATCCACCATCTGAAGCCTGAACTGTGTTTAGCTGGAAGTATTTACCACACCCAAAGTGGGAAGTTGCTCAGATTCTTCATTCCTTTGAAGCCACCCATTAATGCAATGGCAGGGTGATCTAAAATGCTTTTGTTTTAGTTTCTTTCTTGACTATTTTGTTTTGATTTGTGCTAATTTTTGTGTTGGGGTGGAATTATTTCTATATTGGTGATATAAGATATATCACAACCAAGGCCTTGTTCATTCTACTAGGGAACAAAAGTTCTGACCCCTAAAGATTCAAAAATCTGGACAATGTGTGAATGTATAATGTCTGATTTTTACCTGGGATGCTGTTTTCTTTACCTTACTGCTTGAGTTAAAGCCTAGCTTTATACTCAGAGAAGTTGAGAAACCTAGTATACTCTAATACAGTGATTCTCAGCATTTTTAATGCCATTGACCCTCATGTTGGGGAGACCCCCCCACCATAAAATTATTTAGTTATTACTGCATAACTGTAACTTTGCTATGGCTATGAACCATAACATAAATATTTTTGGAGATAGAGGTTTGCCAAAGGGGTCACAACCCAAGGTAGAGCACTCCTGCTCTAATACAATAAGTATTCTATGTATATTTGTGAATAAATCTTGATCACATTGACAATTAAGAAAACAAAGAAAGTTGATTAGTTTTATCCACACTATCAAATCAAAGATGTACTCTTTATATGCAACATCAAATACAATTTTAACTATATTCTCCAAATGCCATGTAAACACAGCATAAAGGATCATATATTTGAATCACCAAAGGAAAGTATTCTTTCTCTATTCTTTACAAATTCTTAAATATACACTACACCTAAAAATTATCCTTAAGAAGCATCAAGCATTCTATAAGTAAAACATTAATTTCCTTATGTTATTTCAAAAAATCATTAATTTAAGAAATTTATTTCCAAGCCAGGTGTGGTGGTACACACCTTTGATCCTAGCACTCAGGAGGCAGAGACAGGTGGATCTCTGTGAGTTTGAGGCCAGCCTGGTCAACAAAGCAAGTTCTAAGATAGCCAGAGATGTTACACAGAGAAATCCTGTCTTTGAAAACCAGAAAGAAAACCAATTATTTCCTTATTTTTCAAATGTCATCTATCCAAATGCAGCTGGAGAGTACCAGCATCTATCCTGAATACCCAGTAGATTCTCTTGACAGTACACTGGGAACAACTAATGTTGGAATAAGTTGAGAATACTGTTCCTATTTCTTGACAGTTAAACCAAACTTAAGAAGTTATGAACATCACTTATGTCAGAAGTGTGCAAAGAAATTCACAAAATAAAGAAGAACCTTTTTGACTAACAGTGATGCATTGGCTTTTATTATTCTTCACAATACAATAAAGTCTCCTTTAGAAGTATTTTATAAAGGATTAGATTTTTGAGCAGCATATATGAAAAAAACAATTTATCAGCATATACATGGATGCTTCATTCAAAAAGATTATGCTGCATAATTCTTAAGCTGAAAGGAAAGTCTAAACCTTACTATCCAATTGCAACACTGACAAAGCATGCAGTGATAAGAAACTCTCTTCTTGAAAGTGATCGTCAATGTAATTTAATGCCAGACTCAAAGTTGAAAACATGCTCAGCTCTTACTTGAATTTCTGAAGTGGTGTATGTTACAGGAACCTTACAATCTGCTTGTAAGCATGCTAAATGAATTGCATTCCTATTTTGTTAGTGATAGAGGTCCTTAAAGCAGCTGCATTTGAGCCCTTTTTAGACTTTGAGTTTTAAAACACTCTCTAACATTTGTTAAAAAGAAAAAAAATTCTAAAGCCCTCTTCCCATTTGCAAAATGCAAACCCCTGAGGTAAACTACACTTAGGGAACAAGAGTTAACCAAGCGCAGAAGCCACCTAAGTTCAATCTGGGAAGGCATAGTCAATGAAAATTTTGCTGGAAGCAATTCTGGAAAAGCTTTCCAGCCAGAGAAATATTCAAATAACACTAATTAGAGTATCTGCCTTAGAGGGTTAGATACTTTTTAGATTTAAAATTTTGCATCAAAGTGTGTCTATAGTCTCCTGGGGATCTGCAGAAGTGTTTCTTCAGGTAGGGAGGCGTGTGTGAAAGCTATTTTAATAATAATAATAATAAGTCATTATTTGTCTTTTCCTCCCAGAGTTGGCATTTATACTGATGGTGTAAAACTAATGATAAGTAAAATTACTGGTACCTTAACATAAATCAAGGCATTAGCAGCAAACTATAAATAATCAGGAGTTTAAATAATGATAGTAATAGCAATAAGGAGAAGAAATGAGGTGATTATCCAGAGACTGACAGTTTCCCTATTTCTTACTCATAGCTGTAATGTTTGTCTTCGAGGTCTCCAGTGGAATATTGGCAACCCACTATGATACTTTCATTGCTGAGGTATCAGTTATTATTGTTTTATTTATCAAACCTGATTCTAGAAAGAATCAACTAATTGATTTGCTTCTTTTAATTGTTCCTAAGGGTAAGTACTTTAGAACAGGCTACCCTATATATGGTTCTAACTCTAGTTTACACGTCTAGGCCTTTCTATCATGGGCTTATCTATAAAGAAGAGTCTGATTCTGTTCTCATAGAAGAAATCGATTGAGTATGTGTCATAACTACCAATTCTGTACAAAGATATGACATAATTGAAGTAATGAATCTCATTCCATAGAATACAGAGACAAGAATAAGATGTTATTAATCAAGTAGGTAAGTTAGGAGATCTTCTCTGCCACCCCTACTGAGAGTTTTGAAATTCTTCCTTTCTGCACCAAGGCGCCAGTTTTTCAAAAGCACTAATGTGTTTTATCAGTGTGTTTCCTTGGGGAAAAGATGTCATGGTTTCAATGACTATTTCTCTGAATCTTGTTTCCCTTTTCAGCTCTGGAGAAGTCACTACTTATACCAGGGTTGATAGTGAAGAAAAGATGGATGTGATAGAGAGAAGCTTAACTGGAAGTAAATGAGGTTTCACTTGTTAGATTGAGTAAATGAACTTTTAAATTCAGTAATCATTAAGGATAATGTAAAAGTGCATCCTTAAAAGCAGAGATCTTTCCTTGTAGCAACAGGTACAAGGCTGAGGAATCTGAGAGAAAATAATAGTGACCTTGAATATACAGAAAATTGTTTCAAAAGGCAGAGAATGTGAATGGACTGTATAAAAGGTATAATATATATAAATACATATGTATATATATGTAGAATACACATATATATGTGTGTATATTATATATATAATATATATATATATATATACATTCTTTAAAGTCTGTAGATAAGACAGTATCATTTCCAAAGCTTTTATTTATCCTACTTATATTTATATCAGCTACCTGTCAATAATGAATCTGCAGTACTTTAAGCTGTGAAAAGTATATTGGCTTTGCATCACAGCAGTAAAAAGTTAAAACTAACAATTATAATCAAGCTATGGTGTGGAATTAGGACCCCAAAAAGGGAATTTGAATACATATCTATTTGGAGAAGGGGGTTATTGAAACAGGGTTTGTCTGTGCATCCTTGGCTATACTGGAACTCATTTTGTAGACCAGACTGGCCTCAAATTCAGAGATACACTTTCTTCTGGTTCCTGGGTGCTGGGATTTAAGGCATGTGCCACCACTGCCAGACTAGAATACATGACTATAAGATGATTTTAACATCATTACATGGTGACAACAATATGGGAGAATAATATATTTGAAATTGTGCTCTAATGATTATTTTAACTATAAATAGATTTTTGCAAAGATTATTGATTTCATATACATTTAAAAATAATTTTAGTTTTTAAAAACTTCACATATGAGCACTGCACATTTATATCAATCTTGCCCCCCTCACTCCCCTCAAACTTTACCCATGTCCACTACAAAATTCATGATTTCTTCTTTAATTATTTTACATGCTTATATATACATATACACACATGGATATACAACCTACTTGATCTATTTAACATTGCTTGTATATACATGTGTCCAAGGCTGACCTCTTGAGATTAAGCAAACTATGGCAGCTGGTCAAACATATTCTTTGCCAATTACTATTTGTCATTTTCCAAAATTTATTTAGCAGTTTAGTGACAAGAACACTAATCTAGAGTTCTAAGACATGCAGAGTTTCTTAGACACTTTCATAATTTCAATATTATAAATCAACATTCCTAAAGTAGTTAAGATGAACTTTCAAATTGTAAAAAGTTTTTCTAATCACAAATACGCACACTGAGGACATTATTCAATGATAGAACATTGGCTTAGCTTGTCCAAGGATGGATTCTATCTTTAGTGATACAGACACAGACACTACAGGCACACATACACACACACACACACACACACACACACACACACACACACACCATGCAAAGAAGATAAATATAGTAAAAATAGTTTCAATTTTCTGGAAACAGTTATTTAAAGATTTGATTATCACTTTTAACTTTTAAAATTTTGTTTGAAAAGCAAATGTTAACTCAGTTCTTTAAGTCAAAGCAAAGTTTTTCTATAATGACTCAGGGTATAGGGCAGGGCAGGATATTTTCTTCACATGAACAGACTCAGTCACCAGTACTAGTTAATTAAAGAAGAAAATGATTCATGAAATTTCTTTCTTAGTGTTATGATTTTTTTCCAACTTGAATTTTTTATTTAAACAATAACTTAACAAAGATTCATATCTATTTGTATATGAATATATGTTAAAATTTTTAAATTAGAATCAGAGATTTTAAGTTTCTCACATTACAAATAAAAAGAAACAATAAAATGATCAGCTATGTGTCAAATATATATATATTAAACAATAGAAATTTATGGTATAAAAAAGGAAAAATACTAAAACAGTATAAATATAAAATATAAATAGCACAGAATATATTAGGGGAACATTTAAATTAGAATTCATAATAGACGATTATGGTGGTTTGAAAGAAAATGGCCCTCAAAGGCTGATAGGGTGTGGAACTACTAGAATGTTTGGTCTTGTTGGAGTAGGTCTTGACTTGTTGGAGGAAATGTATCACAGCAGAGGTGGGTTTAGAGGTCTCCTGTATGCTCAAGCCATACCTACTGACAGAATCTCTCCCTGCTGCCTGCAGATCAAGATGTAGAACTCTCAGCTCCTTCTCCAGAACCATGTTTGCCTGTATGCTGCCATAGTTAGAGCCATGATGATAATGGACTAAAATTCTGAACTGTAAACCAGCCCCAATTAATTGTTTTCCTTAAAAGAGTTGCTGTGGTCAGTGGTCATGGTGTCTCTTCACAGCAATAGAAACCCAAACTAAGAAAATAATGAAGGTTGGCATGGTGGCTTATATCTGTAATCTCAGTACTTTGGATACTAAGGGCACACAGAAAGACAGGGTCAAAATGGAAAGAAAAATGGGGATGCAAGGAAGTGTAGAAAACTAGAGAGTTAGGAATGCAGAGGAAGGGGGTGAAAAACTTAATCATAAGATGTTTGTTTCTCTAGAAACTATAAGTGAGGAACAGTTATTCAGTTAAAGGACCATTAATTTTTTTTGTAAAACTGACATTTCTGATATAATAGAATAAATGTCAACTTGTCCTTGTCCATTGGTTGGAGTCATTCTGGGCATCATGGACTCAGAAAACCACGTGCATATAGTGTTGCACAGTTTTCATTTAGAAAAAAAAATGGTGGCTACAGTAAGCATTACATTCCGTCAAACCCATGGAATTTATAAAAAAACAGACCATAGATTTAAATTACCATTAAAAAATGTTAGCAGTAACAAGATAATGAGGCAGCTTATTATCCATTTCGACCTTCACAAGATATAAATTCTCTAAACAGAAAGGATGTCAGCCAGAATTTGTTAAAAAGCAAAATAAGCTTTCAATGTAACTTCTTTCGCTCCCTACACAAGAAGGGAAGAAATTATCACTGAACAATGTTGGGAAAATTTCCAAGACCCTTATATGTTCACTGACCAATGGTACCCCAAAGCCAGTCAATTTTAAGCCCCAAACTTAAAAATATTACTTTATATATCAAGATTAACTTTATAGGTGAAAACAAAATAAGGAATTGAAAAACTTTTCCTTAGTTTCCCCTGTACAAGACACGTACAACCATAGCAGTCATTATAAAATGAACCAAAGGGAACCAAAGAGCAAATAGTAAGTGTGAGAACAGCAGAAGCTGAGTTCAGAGAAAGGAGACAAGAGACAAGAAGCTTTGATTTCCACTCAGTGAGACGATTTAAATTTCTGAATTCCAAAATGCTGAGAAGGTAAGTTTGTGTGGCTATAAGCATTGTTTGTTATGCTTTGTTAGAGTAGCAGTAGGAAACTAATGCAACTACTTAGGTGAGGCTGATGATAGCCAATACAGCATGAGCTAAGAGACTAGGAACTACTATGCAGTCATCTTAAGGTGAGATAACTCAGTTTCTTCTTTAAAAGCCAGGGAATTGCTTGTCAAGGGTAAGGAAATGTGAGTCAGCTAGGAAATTGAAGATGCTTGGCTTGTTCATTAGCAAATGAGTAACTTGAAAGTGTATTTCTCACGTGTTCAAATGTTCATTAGTTCATATTCATATATTTATTGTAGATGAAGGTTAAAGATTTGAGTCATTAATCTTTCAACTTATGTGGTAAATTACTCTGCATGGCACTGAGCAATAAATATGTGGATGATTAATATGTTCTTCCTCATATTGCTATTGAACATTGATGTTTAGAACCCAGTTCCAATTGATTATATCTTAATTTAAAATTATTCATCTTATGCAAAATGTGTCTTCACTATATAAGTTATATCATAGATCACACTGTCTCATTAATTTCCATTATTGCTTCTTGGTGGTATTTAATAACCACTCATTTCTTTCTGTGATGGCAGAGATAAGGGTAAGAAAACATATAACTATTCTGATATATACTTGAATTCAAAAATAATAAGTTTCTTGAAATTACATGTAGCATAACCCATATTGTTTTATCTATATTAAATGAACTAATATGCAATATGAAGTTTAAATTATGAAAGACATTTGAATCCATTTTATTTACTTTGTGAGAAATATAGATGAAGTATTTCAAATTATGATCACATGTTGAATGTGTATAAATATAGAGAAGAATAAGAAATAGCCAAAACTAGAATTTATCACAAGCTCAGTAATCATAGGTAATAATAAAATAAATACATTCTCACTGTATTCATATATCAAATCTGATTGATAATAGCTATATGACAAAAAATCATATCATAAAATAATGAGAGATTGTTGTTTAATTCAAAGGAGAAAAGTTGAGAGCTTTCTCTTAATCACGGTGCTAGTCAAATGTTGGTGACTCTGAAACAAAAGCAGGACTTTATCAACAGATGTATTTCCAGTGAAAAGTTTATTGAATTACTGAATGAGTGGTGATTTGAGGTCTACTTATGCTCTGTATATTCTCCAACCATATGCCTTTCCTTAATCTCAGACTTGGTTCTAAGATTTCTTTTATTATGTCCATTATTAAATTAGTCAAGGACTTTTACAGATAGATAATAAGAATGTGTATTTTCATTGGAGAGTAATAGTAAACTGAATTTTGGCGTAACTCACAGAGCAGTACTGTGAAAATAGTGAATTAGCTTTATAGTTTTAAAAAGGTCAAGCTCAGAGGCAAAGAATTTCTTCTGGACATGAAGAATTTCTGTACTTATGAATACAGTTTCTTCCTTTTAATTTCCTTGGAGAAGATCAAACCAGTTAATATTCTTGCATGAAGTGGAGAAAGGGCTCAGGACAGGAGCCCTCTGTGCTCACAAAGGAGGTCCTTCTAGTTGATGGCTTCTAAGTGAGGAGGAAGTGTCAGTTTCTTTAAGGGTGGGGCCCTGATTCATTGAGCACTTTCCAGTAAATGGCCATATATCCAGGAGTATATGGGCAATACAGTTTGGACTTCCTGGATTATAAGAAAGAAGGAAAGTGGAAATATAGGGGTGGGGAAGAATCATAGTATAGTGTGTGCGTGTATGAAACTCTCAAAGAATAAAAACATTACATTTCAAAGTTCAAGATACAGCAGTTCTAGATTGTAACAGCTGTCCTTTGTAAAAAAAAAGTAGTGAATCTTTACTCAAAATTGTTATCAAATACTTGGGACTTAAGACTTTAAAAAATACTAGACAAAATATAACAAATTAGTGGATGGCAATGCACATTAAGTCTTTCAAAAGGGAGAGAATGAAAGGAAGGATTTGGGAAGAAGGATGGGGGGAGAGAGTGGGAGAGAGAAGGAGGAAGAAGGAAAGAGAATGTGTGTTGTATTTTTCAGTTGACCACATGAGTTTCAAAGACACAAAGCCTCCGTGCAGGTAATGTAGGTAGTCACCCCAAGTGATAAAATTACACTCAAAAAGTGAGTCAAGGAGACCTCAGAAAGCTCACTGAGAAATTACCTCACAACGCAGGCACTGAGCCAGTCAAACATAATTCAGTCTGAATTATAAAAGAAAGGAGGTTGAAAATTGCAGATTGGCCACATCACAGAGAAGGGCAGCAATTCTGCCCTTGCTTGTTTTATCTTGTTTTGTGTTTCATTTTGAGATGGATAATGTGAAATAAATCATTTTCTAAACTCTTATGTTTTCTGGCTAGTCGTTCTGCTTACACTTTGGGACAGACCTGTATTAACAGCCAGAGATTGCAACTGCTCAAATGGGACAAAAAGCATGATTTTCTTATTTGTGAAAAACCTCAACTCTGCTCTCAGTGCCCCAGAGTTTCGTATTGGTGAGGTTTCTACTTATCTTGTGTGTTAATTTTTCTCACACATGGGATCACCACAGCTTCTGAACAATATAGACATGTGGCAATATAGTTTCAGTAAGCCAGCCTATCATTTATATGTATATGTATGCAGATTTTGTTTTAAAACATACATACCCATGAGCATGAGAGAATTGTTTTAGTTTCAATTGTTATGAAAAATAAGTACAACTTTCTTCAGATGAATTTTAATTGTAAACTTCTCAGTGGTGCATTTGTTAGAATTAAATTACCTTAAATACAATAAAATAACCAGAAGCTTATTCTTTTGTCTTTTAAGTAGTGATGCTGTTAATTATTTATTCACTCCATAAGATTTTGAAAGCAAAGGCTAAAGACATCTAGAGAAGAATCTTGGAAATGAATAGGCAGGTGACTATATCATATCTACGGGAAATGAAGATTACAGGGTTCTCTGAACCATTCAAGTATCATCGAAAATGACTGTCTAAGTTTATGACTTCTATTTTTCTACCCACAGGAATAGAGACAGTAATAATTATCTACAATTTCACTTACTTTGAGAATGTATTTTCTTGTCACTTTCTCCTGATTGACTGTGAATATACCTGGCACATTCATTTTCATAAATATAACAAATGAACTTTTGTCAGTGTGTTTTTCTGTTTTTTTTTGAACATCCTATCAGTATTCTCCTCTCTTCAAAACTGCAGAAGCTAAAGATTTCCATGTATTAACCATGTACAGTGGCCACCACATGCTCCCAAACAAAGCAAACTGCAGATCAACACTGACAAGAAGTGGATCTAAGAACAACAAAGGAGCTTTGTTGACCTCACAAAGGGCTATAGCAAGAAATATTTATCATGAAATTCTTAGCACCATCACCACCATAACAAAACCTTAGACTGTGTTGCTTAGAAATAATAGAAATTTGTTTGCAAGAGTTCAGGATGCTGGTACATGCAAAATTATGAAGAAAAAAAGATTTAACATCTAGGGAGGGTTCATAGATTGCTTTCTTCTTGTCATGTCCTCACCTTGCTGAAGAGAAAATGGAACACTCCAGATCTTGCTGATCCCTATGTGAAATAAACACAATTATTATAGGCTCTGCCTCCTAATGACATTGTATTGGAATTAGAAGTTCAGTGTAAGAATTTTGAGGTCCTGCAAGAATTATCTTTAGCAGTGACCAACAGAAGAATTTGCATATAGAAGATGCTGAATAAATGCAGTTGATTAATTGAATTAAAATCATTTTACAATTAAAACCAGAGACTGGCTATTTAGAGAAACAAAGATTGAGTGATAGGTATTAACATAATAAAGTAACAATTCCCTATGATATCTTGGTATGCTGGGTATGAATT
Organism: Peromyscus eremicus; assembly: GCF_949786415.1. Lineage (NCBI taxonomy): Eukaryota > Metazoa > Chordata > Mammalia > Rodentia > Cricetidae > Peromyscus > Peromyscus eremicus. The sequence goes on along the minus strand of NC_081425.1, from coordinate 37,145,239 downwards.
TAAATATGGCTCCTTGACATCAGAATCTGGAGAATAAAAGTTTTATTAACTGAAGTATTTTAGAAAAAGAAACCAAACTGTGTCACCAAAAGAGCAACATAAGCCTGTTTTGTCTGGGTGCAGACAGAGTCATAATTATCTTCAATTTCACTTACTTTCAAGTGTATTTTCTTGTCACACTTTCCTGATTGACTGTGAATGCATTGAGTATATTAATTTCATAAATATAATAGAACATTTGTCTATGTGTTTTTAATACCTTATGTCATTGTACAATTTTAGAAAATCAGTATGCACATTATATGTACAATAACATTGGTTAACTATACAGAAAAATATACATATTTATAATTAATGTGATGACAAGTAATTTTTCATGTTTTATTTTATAATTGTATTAATAACCTATCAAGAAAATAACTTTTCCTCCACCAGCAGCCATTGATTACATATAGTTCCTCAGTTGTGGTATAATATTATGAATCTCTCACCCATCATGCAGAGATTTCTACTGCCTTGATCTTGTGCAGATGTTGTAATTATAGTCAAGGGTGCCATGAGTTCATGAGTGCAATGTTACTGTTTGCCCACAAAATACTCTTTCACTCCAGATGTCAACTACCTCTAGCTCTTTCAGTCTTTCTATTTCCCTTGAATGTAATAACCCCTGAATCCACGGAGCAAGGCATATGATATTGATGTCGTATTCATAGCTAAGCACTTGGTAGTCTCCGATTATCTGCACACCGGGTAGTAGTGAGTCTCTATAGAAGTTGCCATGGAAGTGGTCACTGAGAAGCTATTCATGCTCCAGTAAATTTGTCTACAGTCATTCACATACAGGTAGCACTAAGTAAACTTTGAGATTTTAATTTTTTTTTAAGTACATAAACTTGGGAGAGAATAGTTGTGAAGGGAAAGGGTAGAGAGTTGGAGGGGAGGGATAGAAGGTAAGATTTGATCAATATGCATTATTCGCATGCTTAAAAACTCAAACAATTAAAAATGTCATCTAGCAGTACTATTAAACAGGAATTAGTGAAATTGGATTAATATCTGATACTCAAAAATGGCTTGGAATTTTATCATAGCAATAAAATCAGGCAAGTTGATATTTTAAATATTTGGAAGGATTTGTAAATTTTGGAAATAGTTTTGTAATGCTCAGGTTATCGTTGTGCACTGCCAAGAGACAGAAAGAAATATATTATAAAGGGCTACTTACAAATGACTAATTACTTCTTGGTTATTATACAGAAAAAAAAAATTGCTCTTGTTGGCTATAGAAAAAGTCTACTTACCCCAAATCTAAGAAAATGTCCATCCAATTAGTTGATGTGGCTGTGATATACTGGAGAAAACCAACTTGATAGAGGGAGAGGTCCATTTTCATTACTGTTTCAGAGTTTTCCTTCCAACTTGTGAGGCTCTGCTGCTCTGGGCCTGTGACAGTGCACTGTATCACTGAAGGAATGTGTGAGAGAGGAAGCTTTTCACCTGTGCAAGTTGGGAAAGATCAGAAAGAGGTACAGTCTCCATATCACTTTCTCAGATATGTTCCCATGACCCATGACTTCACATACATCACCAAGACACATCTGCTAAAGGTTCTGTGACTTCCTGATATCACCTCTGGCTGGCAACCACACCTCTGATACATCTTCTTTCAGATAGCACGCTGGAGTCAAGACACAGCGGCAAGGTAGTGCAGGAACTACACAGTCAAAATTCAAATGACCTCTGACTGATTTTTCTAAAGAATCACACACACACACACACACACACACACACACACACACACACACACAGAGAGAGAGAGAGAGAGAGAGAGAGAGAGAGAGAGAGAGAGAGAGAGAAAGAGAGAGACACAGAGACAGAGACAGAGAGACAGAGAGACAGAGATATACACACACACAAACATACACAAAAAACAAACAAAAAAATAAAAGCAAACCTTAAGACAAAGTGTAATTACAATTTTTTGAAACTCACTGTTCATGTATCATTTTTGTTGTTATCTACCATTAGTCCCACTTTTAGTAGTTGTTAGTAGCAATATCAATGGTCTGTTGTGAAAATTCTGAGCTATGACATTTTTAGTGAATTATTATAAATTAATGACATGGATTTCTCATGATAGGAGCACTGTTCCTTCTGGAATAGAGTGTTGTACAGGGGATTATGCTATATCCACAGGCCACACAAACCATGGTGGTGATTTCAATTCCACTGTGGCTGAGCAAGTTGTTATTGGAGGAATAGAAAAATAGACAACTAAGATGACCTTAGACAATACAGCCTTATGCTGAAAGGCAGAACAATAAAGATTAAAAGAAATGGCTACTGCTAAAGTCTCTGGAGACCACATGGCCTGCCCTACTTACCACAAGAGAATGCGTATAATACCATATTTCATATTTTAGGACTCTGAAAACCTCTGATGGAAACAGTTCACACAGGCATGTCTTTTGATTGAGATGAAGCCTTGACTCAGAGAATACATGAAGTTTCAAGTCTCAATACAATCCTATTTTGCTACCTGGTCACAGCAATGCTTTTACGCATTTATGAGATGTATAAGCATTGGCCTACATGATTAATATATACCAAGAAAACAAATTACCATAGGCAAACTCATCTTAATGTTCAACAAATCAGTAGAACTTGCTCATTGTTTACTCAGCAGAAGTCATGCAGAATAATATAGAAGAGGAACAAGAAAATAATGGACCATAGTTTCAAGGAGTTTGAAGTAAAGTTTGACATTCAGGTGAAAATAAATGAGCATGCATCAAAACTATTACATATATGCTAAAATAATACAGGTCTGATTGTGAGAATCTTTGCTAATCTTTGAAACACAAAGCTAGACCATCCTTAAAATCACATATGGGTAAACACAACAGTAAACACTAGAGAAACTCCCAAAGTATTTTTGAAAACCTATGGATGCTATATTTTAATATTTTACAATCCATTTCAATAATGAAATGTTGAGTACCACTGACAAATGATCTCATGTTTTTGAAAAATGAATCATTTATACAATAAATTTAAAAGCTTTTGAAATTTATACTGTTTGCTATAACAAGTCACACTTTAATGCTTATGTATACATTTTGGAAACATTGATTTATATATTGAGTCAATGCAATTGCATATTTAAATCACTACACCATGAGTGATATAACAACATATTACTAGGTAACATTTCAGTTACCTTATATTTAAATCAATTAAAAAATTTTCAGCTTTTCTCCCCCAAATCAATGTTCTATAAATTTCTCTTTTCATTCCCATTGGTTTTCCAAGCCATTTGTGTCTTTAATTTATTTTTAATAGTCTTGCCAAACGAAAATTGAATGAGGATTATTCCTTTTGTCTCTTTCCCTACTGATTATTTTCCACTTATTCTGCCCTCCAATCACTTAGCTACTTCAATTTCTGATTATCTAGACACCATTTGCAGTGGTGCTATCTTTATTAAATTTAATTTTCTCCTCTTGGGAAATTTTTTTCACTCAATACAACCAGAGCCTCTTGACATTTATCCTTTTCATCAGAATCTCCTTATTATTTGCAGCAGGTTGTCTCTGCCATTTCCTTTTCTTCTGCTACTCCGCTTCTAATGGGAGACCAGCACTATACATATTTCTATACTGCCTTCTCCCTCTTTATCACTTTGTGAAGAGCATCTAACATTCACTTGTACTGATAGAAAAGAGCCTGAACAAAGAAGAAGGAACAGCCTATAGATGATGGCTTTCCTAAAGGATTACAAAATTGCTAGAATGAGAAGCTAGCTGTTGCCATGGCATTTTGCCTCACGTAGATGAATCAGGTTTTTCTTTGCTGACTGGATAATACTGGAATCTTAATACCATGGGTACAAAAAGGTCACTATGTTGTATTCACCTATAATGTCTATAAGCTCCATGAATGGAATCATGGTAACTCACCAAGAATCAGGTATGTGATTTTCATTCTGCCTCTGTCACTGAAGAGTGACATAAATCAGCACAATTAGTTCAGTGTGCTGCTTTGATGGAACCAGTAGCAATCAAGGTTAATGATACCTACTTCAGCTGGTTATTGAGACACTTTATTTACCAGTTAAACTTGCACCCTTTATGTGCATCAGAGTGCACTGAAAATTATGATGGTTAGAGTTTGTTAGATAAGAAAAAAAGACATTTTATGGCTGTATTTGAACACTTGAGAATTTCCCAAATAATTATATTGCAATTAAGCTCCCTAAAAAATAACAAATGAAGCAAAAAGTACTAATAAATTAACCTTGTAATTTATTTTTGTGACAAAATCTCACAAAATTCTCAAGATAATTAAGTGCATGTGGCCTGTTGCCAAAGAAATATTCTAGACGTCTGAAAGGTAAGTTGTAGATAATGATTAAGAGTTTTAAGATTGAATAATTATGTTCAAACCTGAGCACTAGATGCCATGGGCAAAGCTAGAGAAGCTTATTCTCTATTTAATTTTTTTCTGAGGAGTTAAAGGCTCTTGAAATTCAGTGTAGAAGTAAGGGCAAAATGTACTATTCTAGATTCTGGTCTATGAATTCATTCCCTGAAGAGAATAAATCACTGTTTACTACCTGACAAACATCTTAACTGATTGTTTTAAAGAGGAAAGTAACAAAATGCACGTGCTATGAGTCTGCAAAACTTAAGAAGACATAATATTGTTTAATATAGTTTTCTGTGATAGAATATATCTGTTAAGTTCTACAATTCCTTTTATTATAAAGGTAATTATTAGAGAAAATATGCATCATTATTATTCAGGAACTACATGGCGTATTTGTCCAGTTTCGCATATTCCATATGACTAAGGATACTTATCAAATGGCTTCATATTCAAACCATAAATCTTAGTGCTATCTTTCTGCTAATTAAATTGACTACTATTGCAAATATGCAAACTAAATTCTTTTGGTCTTTATACCAACATAGTTTTAAAGATTTATTATGCTTCTTCCAAAAGATTTTCACTCATGGAAAGATTTTCTCTTCAATACTGGAATTACTCATTTTGAAAATTCTCCATTTTAAATTTTGAAGTGATTTCAACTAAATTCAATCTGGATTTAGATTTTATTCTAGCATCTTATAGCAATAAAATGATAGGTTGTTAAAAAAAAAAAAAACCCTTAGGAGATGACTTGTCTTTGACAAGAAGAAGCTGTGCATGGAGGTTCTTGTCTTCTCCATCAGGAATTTTTCCATCCAAAGTGATCAAAATCTAGTGCACCAGAAGGCATCCACCTCCATAGAGACACACTAATCAGTCTGTTTCTCATAATTCTTAAAATAAAAGGAGAGTGTGAAGTAATAAAGTGTAAGAAATTACCGTCGTTATAAAGTTGAGAACTAGGAAACATGAATAACTGAGGAGAAATTCATTTAGAGGAAGTGAGTTCCACAAGAAGACCTCATTACCCAAAATTATATATACCGTTTTTACAGAAACCTCTATATTTCTTCTCCTTTTTGATTTCTTTCTTTCTTCTCTTTATTTTTAAGTTTAAATCCTTCATTTATCATCGAAAAGGTGGATTTGTTCATTATGGACAATTTCATGCATGTGTGTAATGTATTTGGGAACTTTTCCTTCCCTGTTAGCCTTGTTGCTTACTTCCTTCCCACTTCTGATGAACTCTCTCTTTTCCAACAAGTCTTCCCCCTATTTTCATACCTTCCTATGTTTGTTTGTTTCCTCTTACTCCACTGAGTTTATTAGAGTTGCTTGCACACATAGGGAGCACAGAGTTATTAACTGCACAACGAACACATTCACAGTGGCTACACCATGGAAGGAAATGGCCTCTTCCCCAATAAATTTCCAATAGCTCTTCAGGGCCCTGAACTCCTCCCCATAAAAAAATGACTGCATATCGTACAGGTTGTATTCAGATAATCATGAGTGCTGTGACTTCATCAGTGAAATGCCCACGTCATAGACAGAAAACAGCATTTCAGAGCACACACAATCCACCCTCTGACACTTTTATTCTGTCCATTCTCTTTGCCATGATGCTCTCTGAACCTTAGAGGTGTGTCTGTTGAATGTTGAGAGCAAGAATGCTACGGTGTGATTTTGAAGATAAACTTGAACACTAAACACTTGGAATATTTTATTTGTTTTAAGCAAAATTGAGGTTTATAAAGAAAAGTTCAGAAATCAGGTAAGGCGTTGCAGTAGGCTTCTCAAGTGAGGTGCTAGAATATCTTGCTCATTTTTCTCAGTACGAATCTATCAAATCCTTATTTCTTATGACTAGCCTTTATATGCTATACTGTTTTCCATTTAATTAAAAGTTTTCATCTATATTATTGATGTCTAACAGGCTACTTATTATCATTTAAAATCTCATGACTAGACTTTATATGCTATACTGTTTTCCATTATTTAATTGAAAGTTTTCATTGATATTTTTGATGTCTAACAGGCTACTTATTATCATTTAAAATCTCATTTGATAACATCTTCTGGTATTTATTTTATAATTCATTTATTTTTTGAGACACATTCTCAATGCATTCCTAGATTGGACTTGAGTTTATAATCTCCTATGTCAGGCTCCTAAGTAACTAGGATTCGGGGCATGAGGCACTGCAGTTAGTGCTCAAGTGTTCTAAATATTCTACTGAACTATTTGAGTCATCTATAGTTAATAACATGATTTGTTTTAAATAAACCGTTATGCACTTGTTTTATTTTAGTGGAAAGTACTCTTTGATACTTTTTTGAATATCATATGTAAGGAATTCTTATCATTTTATCTCTTCTAATAACTCAATTTGCCTTTGTGTTTAAATGGAAAAATTCTAGAATTTACAACTTGTACCTTTGAGTAACAATAGTGAAACCTCAAATTATATTGTTCATATATATATTCCATGTATATTATCCTTGTTCAATCTATAAGTTAGTGCCAAGATTGGCTTTAATTTACACCTGGTTTTCCTTTTTCTGTCCTTGTAGCATTGTCATATATTTAAAACGGTGATGAGCATGATAATGTATGGTTATTTCCTTAAATTAACAACATTTTAAAATAAAATTTGAAAGTAAAAAAATTACACTTACCCCTGCTTATATGTGTCTTACTATTTCTTAGGATTATAAATATATATACATACATACATACATATATGGTTTTATATATATATATATATATATATATATATATATAGTTTTAATTGAAATAGAATTACATCACTTTCCCCCTTTCCTTTCTTCTCTCCAGCTACTCCCAGATACCATCCCTCAAGCCTTCCCATGTCTCCAAACTCACAAAATTATGGCTACCTTTTTATTATTATTGCTACACACACACACATATGGAGAAACACACAAATAGAATCTACTGAATCCATTTTTGTTGATTGTGTTTATACAGCTTCAGGGCTGATGACTATTTGCTGCACAACCAATCAAGGGTTTCATCCCTTTGACAGGCTAATTCTTCCCTCATCTGTGAGTAGTTGTCTGTATTTCTTGGTTTAGAGGTGAGACCTCATGAAATTTTCTACCTTCCGTGTTAAACTGTCAATTGAGATTGCAATTATTCTGACTTTGTTTATGCAGCCTTTTTTATGAGAGACAGTTTCACAGCAGACTTCTTATTCTAGCTCTTAAAATCATTCAGTCTCTTCTGCTCTTTCCTGAGCCACAGATACGAGAGTTTGGATGTAACTATATCAGTTGGAACTATGTTTCCCAAGATTCATTGATCTTCGTATTTTGTACTTTTTTTTTTCCTATTATGGTCTCCATTAGCTATAGAAAGGCTTCTTTGATGAGGGATTGTAGCTACACTTATCCAGGAATGGTGGTTCACACACTATTCCATACATGGTTCCATAGTTTTCTAAGTAATAGTTTCTATTTACAATTGTGTGTACAGTAGATATGTTTTCAAAAGACTCTCTAGGAAATTATATGTATTTTTTAAATGTTCTGTTGGCAAGTTGTGAGTTTGGGGCCTGTAATATCATTGCCTGGGACACAGGTACAAGAAGATCTCCACAAGTGTGAACTCAGACTGTTCCACATAGTGAGATCTGACATGAAATTAATTAATTAATTGATTGATTAATTAATTAATTAATTAAAAATATTGTATCTTTAGTTTTGATTGACATTTGATCATATTTATATTCCAATTTGATAGATTTTTCACTATGAATTCATTCTATCATTGTTTCTTTTGTACTTTTAAAAATATGGACTACATGTAATAATGCTTAGAGTTATCTTTTTGCCATAATATGTGTGAATTTTAGCAATTTGACCCCTTCTGGCTCTTCTTTTTATTAAGTGCTATTTTTTCTCATTATTTTCAGTGGATTTATTACAATATATCTTGACATTTTTCACTATATTCTTTAATGTCACTCATGTTAATAATGTCAGATTAATATTTTCACCAGACTTGAAAACACTGTTTATTAACATTACCTTCAATAATTTTTCTCTCCATTCCTTCAGACTTTCTTTTTCTACAATTCTCACTTAAAAATGATTATAAATTATTTGTTATTATTCTACATGTCATTGTTTTGTCCATGATAACTTGTATATATGCAATTTTATTTGAGTAATTTCTGCTACATTTTATCAATGATTATTATTTCAATTTTTTCTGACAACTTGTAATTTATTATATATTGTCATAAAATAAACTTTTTTTGTTCATTTTGTATTTAAATTTTATACATTATATTTAGTTATCTTGTATAGTTTTAGTTTCTATCTTGATTATGTTCATATTTTCAGAATTCTTGAAGGTATAAACTGCTTTAAAGTTCATCACCTCCTCTTTGAAAGTTTTGTCTTTATGGTTTTCATAATATTGAAAGATATTTTTCTACCCATTTATACAGTATAAATTTTTGTCATGTAGTATCTATAAAAGTTTGATTACATTGTGTATTTCTTGTAAATATAACTTGATTTCCTTTTTTTTTTTTTTTTTTTTACAAAGCATTGTTTTGCATGCACTTTATTTCAGCAACTTCTGAAGCTAACTCTGCAGCTACTGGATTCTAGAGTCTAGAACATAAATTGTCTTTTGATGAAGGAATAGCTTGGCCCTATATCTAACATTTTATCTTTTGGAACCTCTAATGAATATCATGTATAGTCAACAGTCCTAACATTCTCCTTGTTCAAGTGTGGCTTCTCCAAATGTGAGATCGGAGAGTTTCACAGTAACAGTTTCTTGGTAGTGAATCTTTTCACAGAGTTATGAGACTGTCATCATTAGTGAGGAGAGTTTGGAGTTAAGGAATGACAAGAATCCATTTGAGACGTCTGTATTTCCTGCTCCATCACGCTGTCCCTCAAATTCCAGTGTCTGGCTTTTCTGACCTCCTCTTTGTGCCACATTGTAGCAGCCTGAATGCCAGGATCTTATGGTGTACTACAAATATAGTAAAAGCTCCTAGGTAAAAATTTTAAAGGATCACCACAGGATTTTCAGTTTCCTTTGGCAGGCATGGGGGCCAGGGTGCATTCCCAGACGACCTGTGCTGCCTATTTGTCTTTTGTTTGTTTGCTTGTCTTGCAACCTGTGAAACAGTTATTTTATATGTTTCCTTCAATCTTCATAATTTTCTGTCAGAATCAAGAGTTTTAGTCCACCATGGCCCAAAGTAGATTCTGGTCAATGTACTTTGCTATGTCTTTTTTCAATTACTGAATAGTTAAAGGTTGGACTTAGTTATGTTTTTGTATGATTTTAACATCTAGAATAATTTCCATATATATCTGAAGTATCAAAATGATCTTTTAAATATTTACCTCTAAAAATAGAATTGTTTCACATGATATATCTTTATAGACTCATTTTAAGACATATTCAATTTCATTACTAAGAAAGTATTCTTTCTCAATTTTATACTCAGGACATTTGCCAATATTTCTGGGGAAAAGGCTCTTTTTGCTTAATTGTTGCTGATTTTTTTTTGTTCTCTGGCTACATGCCTCTTTCTTTTGCCTGATCAGCTTTTTCTAAATTCCCACTTTGGTAAGAAAGCAGCTAATACATCAGCTTGCATTGAGGCATTAGTAATATCATCCAGCTTGTGCCATAGCTGAAACTAGGTCCCTCTATTTGGCAGAAAATAAATGGAATGGCACCTCCCTTATGGCTTTTAAGAAGTATTACTTATGAAACAAGTATTCAAATTGTACTACTTTTTAAAAAAAAGTGACACCTGTCTTGTGAAGCTATGTTTTATTATGTGTCATTTTCTATTTCGTTCTTAAATCCTTTGTTATTAGATAAAGAGGATTCATGGTGATGAATCTATGATAGATTAAATTCCTTTTCCTTTCTACTTTGTCAGTTCTGGAAATGAAAACTTCTAGGTATCCACTAATGCCTTGACTTTCTCATATGTGTTATTTAAACAATCATTTCTTTATTTTCTCCTTAAAACTCAAATAAAGATGAGCTTTAAAGATTTTTTCTAGACAGATATTTTAATTAATTTATTTTTCTAACACTAATAATGTCTAGAGTTTTCCTTTTCCTTATACTTACTCAGTAAATTCTCAAATACAGTAATAGATTAAATCTGCTGCTTCTTAGATCTGGGATCATACAGCCTTCTTCTCATTTAATAATGCAATTCTAGATTCTTACATATTTTATAACTCAAAATTCTCTAAAATGTTTAAAACATCTAAAATATTTTAGAAGAATGATAATTTATAAGAACATTCATGCTTCTGGTTGTTTTATTTTTTTTATTTAATTTTTTTTATTTATTTTACATACCAACCACTGTGGTGATGTGTTGCGTCCCCCAATATACTGTGTCTCTCAGTAAAATTTGCCTGAGGATCAGAGGAAAAGGCCAGCCTAGTAAACATAGAAGTCAGACAATAATAGCACATGCTTTTAATCCTATCGCTTGGCAGACAGGGATCTGTCAGGATCTCTGTGAGTTCAAGGCCACACTAGGAGCAGAGTCAGGTGTGGTGGCACATGTCTTAAATTCCAGCACTAGCTAACTATGGAGGTCTGGAGGTCTATACAGACAGTCAGGAAGCGACAGAGCTGGGGAGGAAGAGGAAGTGATGTAGCTGGACAGAGAGAGCAAATCAGGTGGAAGAACAGCAAGGCATATAGGTGTGAGGAGACAGGAAGTAGCTCATTTTTGGAAGCTGCGGAGTAGGTGTGATGAGGTTAGCTGTGGATTTCCCTATTTCCCTGACCTCTCAGGTTTTAAACACTATCTGGCTCTGTTTTTTTTTTTTATTTAGTAAGACCATTTAGACATTCATCTGCAAACCACAGATCCCCCTCTCATCCCTTCTTCTGCTCCCTGCACCCCCACGTAAATGCCCCTCTGGCCCACCTCTCATTCCCTCCTCCAAAAGGGTAAGTTCTCCCATGGTGGTGGGGTGCAGGGGGAGGGGGCAGCAAGCCTGGTACATTCACTTGAGGCAGAACCCAGCCCCATCCCTCTGCCTCAAGGGTACGCAAAATGTCCATCCATAGGTAATGGGATCCAGAAAGCCAGCTCATGTTCCAGAGATAGATCCTGATCACACTGCCAGCACCCTTTAAAGAGACCCAGTTACACAACTGTCTCCCGTAATCAGAGCAGGTTCCACAGCTGTCAGTCTAAAGTTTGTGAGTTCCTATGGGCTTGGTTCAGTTGTCTCTGTAGGTTTCCCCATCATGATATTGATCCCCCTTGCTCATATAATCCTTCTTTCCTCTCTTCAACTGGGCTCCTGGTGCTCAGCCTGGTACTTGGTTGTGGCTCTCTGCATCTGCTCCCATCGGTTACTGGATAAAGGCTCTATGATAACAGTTTCCCAGGAATCCACAAGGATGACCCTAGATTAGACTATTATCAATTGTGGTGAGGGTGCCTGAACTAGCCTACCCTGGTCCAGCACATGATAAACTTTTAATAAACACACCAAATAATCACATACTTATCATTCACTTTTAACAATCAATCGTAAGACAAAAGTTTAGAAAAACAAAAGTTATCTTTTTATCAAGAAAACCTTGTTGGGTAAAAGGTAATGATACACATTTGACTGGCCTTAGGGTCCTTTGGAAAATTTTTCCATAGTCCTTTATAGCCCAGAAGTCAATATGTAGCAACTTTAAAGGAGAAATGATTAGATGGATTATTCATTTAATCTACATCAGTCCCATTATGTATTTTATGTATTTTCCATCTCCTTATTCAAAATAAATGTTCTATAACCAAAAATTTTTCTTTTCCTTTGTTTGTTGTATAACCTGCAGCCCATGGTACATAATAACCCCTCACAAATAAAAGTAAATAAAATGTAATATGTATGTATTTTATTGCCAATACATATAAATATTTGTAGAATTGAAACTAATGACTTATAAGAGTTATTTTTCACCAGACATTATAGAGAACCTCTTTTATCAGTAAGCTCAAGCTAACTTAGTCACAATTACAAAAGTTAAAAAACAGACACAAAGCCGGGCGTTGGTGGCGCACGCCTTTAATCCCAGCACTCGGGAGGCAGAGCCAGGCGGATCTATGTGAGTTCGAGGCCAGCCTGGTCTACAGTGTGAGATCCAGGAAAGGCGCAAAGCTACACAGAGAAACCCTGTCTCGAAAAACCAAAAAAAAAAAAAAAAAAAAAAAAAAAAAAAAAAAAAAAAAAAAAAAAAAAAAAACCAGACACAACACACTAACATTGTAAACTGGAGTGCTTTCTCAGAAATGCACCAGTAGGTGATTTTGTAGTTCTGTGAAAATCAGAACATACTTACAGAAATCTAGATGTTAAGCTAACCACAAATCAGCACGATACAATCAACAGACCCCATAAAGCAAAGGATATTTAATGAGCGCAGTGTACCATGGCACATGGTTTCACAATGAACAACTTTATTAGTAGAAGGAATACACAATAAAATTAAAAGAAAATTTTACATGGGAAAGTACCCTTTACTCTTGAGTAGTCTGTTTTATACATTCTGTCATTCATGCTGTGCGGTCATATGGTTATACAGCTGACATCACATGAGGTCTGATTAAACAAGCATAACCATAAACATGTAAGGAATGCATCACATGGTGGCGTTATTATGACTAGAATGTCTCTAGACCAAAGGAGTTTTTCAGTCATTATCTCTGAAGACACCATTGAACTACCGTTCATCCTTGATGAGAATGTCTTATGCACTCTTTTACATGTATGTTACAGTTGCTGGCTTTGTGTTTTTATATTTTGCATTTGTGTATGTGTATCTCTGAGTGTGTGTGTGTGTTTCTTTTGTAGTTTTAAATTATTGTTTGTTTTGTTTTGCCTGTTTGTTTCCTAAAGAGAGAGGAGAAAAAAGGGCATGGAGTTGGGTAAGTGGGGAAGTGGGGAAAATACAGCAGGAATTGAGGGAGAGGAAACCATAACCAGAATACAGTGTATGGAAAAGTACTTTCAATCAAAAATAATATCGTGTGAAGCTCCTGATTAATAGCACATCCTTACTATCCTACTGTTGGTGTTATTTTCCAACTACAATCCTAGATTCATTAACATGAATGTATTGTTTGTGTGTGTGTGTGTGTGTGTGTGTCTGTGTGTGCGAGTGCATACATGCATGTGTGTAGAGGGAGAGAAAGAAAGGAAAAGATATAGGCATTAATAAGGAGAAAGGACGAATAGGTTTAAGAGAAGAAGAGAAGGAAATAAGAAAGAAAAAGCAATCACTTTAATTATTTCTGATCAGTAATATTTGGAAATAGTAGCAAATTGTAGTTTAGTGACATACTTTGGTTCTTCTTATGATAAAAAAGAGCCTCAATTGCTGGTATTTGAAGATCAGATAAATAAAAAACAACATAAATTTCTAACTAATTACTGAAAACTGCTGTTTCATGTGGACATACTATTCTCTTTGGGAACTTAAAAGATTTCCTTAAAGTATAAATTTTCAAAAAATAATTTATGCTCATGTCTAGAGCATAATGAATATAAACAAAAGAAGAGAACACATGACATATTTTCTGCAAAATGACAGACTTTTTCAGCCATAGATTTGTAGACAGTCCTTGCATTTTCACTGTGGAGAGATTTGCTCTGATGGCTAAAAGATTTCTGAGATCTGTAGATAGATTTGAAGCCAGAAATCCCTTCCGACCTAGTTGGAGAGTGTGTGCCTGTGGTAACTGTTGGCCCACATATGAACCACTTGCCTAGTTTAATATTGCATCAGGTTAGGAAAAAATCCGACTATGTGCTACCTAAGACAGAATAAAATGCCTGCAGAAGAAACTTGAAAGACTAAATGGGACAATGTTTTGAACGGTTTAAACATAGATCAAAACATTGATTAATCATCTTGTTGGCACAGATGCACTTTATATCATTTGTCAGCAACATAAAATTCACATCCAGTTTCCTCCAAAAGAATTACAAAATTAATTTGATACATAATTTTGAGACCCCTTTAAAAAAAAGAAAATATTTATGTTTATATTGAAATTGCCATAAATGAGATTATACACAATTGAACAGGGTACATTTCTGTTTTTCTTAATTTATGAACTATTATTCTATGCAATGCTAGCTATATTAAGAAAATGCACCTATTCATATGGCACCTTTCTTCACTTGGAAAAGGAAATCCTTTGATTTTTTCTTTCTGAAGTACCAAATTATTAAACAAATCATAAAGTTAACATTTTTTTAAGTATTCTTAGTCTCTCTTTTGTTTTTAGTTTGCCAAGATGTTACTGCTTATTAACTGACCAGGTAACAAAAATGGGTGACACCTCAGTTTATCCCTCTCATAAGCCTGCTTATCTGATCTTCCTTGTGGCCAGCATCTCCACCTTCCACAACATGAGATGTCTTTTTTTTTTTTTTTTTTCATTTCACCTCATGGAGAAGATGGTTTGAAGACCCACAAGAAGGTGTTTTCTTCATTGACCAGTTTTCCATCTTTATAGCTCTCATGAGTTAGATCCTGCATGCAAATGATTGCGTATTTACTAAGAGGTCTAGCAGTCAAGGCATTATCTGTCAAGGCCAATCGCTTCTTACTGATTTTGCCATAGCCAGGCCTATAGATGAGCTCATTTACCTACTTCAGCCTGGGGTATCCCCATGCAATGTATGATTTCACAACCCTCGGGATATTAATTGAAGCCTTGTTGAGCTTAACAAAGTTGCCATTAAAGATCTGGCCCAGACGAAACAGCGGCAATACATTGCAGACCTTCGGGGCTACACCATCCGTGTCTCAGATTCTGAGGACAAACACAATTTCTGTTCTGCAGGGACATAGAAGTTGCAGCTTTTCTTACCATCCTACCCACTCGAATCTCAGTTGTGTATTTCTTATTAATAGTGCTTTGTTTTTCTTCATAGATAAGTTTTTCCCTTGATTTTCAAAGCAGTTTTGGGGGCAAATTATTCCCAGCAAGAGCTTCACTTTCAACTCTGCGAATTTCCTTTGCTTTTTCTTAAGAGTTTTTGTTGCAGCAAGAACCTTCTTTTACTTCTCTATGCACAGCCTCTATGTTTCCAGCCAGAAAAAAAGAACAATCTTCTTAGTCTAAACATAACTTAGGTAATTTGCTTATGCATTTCTTTTTTTTTTTTTTTTTTTTTTTTTTTTTTTTTTTTTTTTTTTTTTTTTGGTTTTTCGAGAAAGGTTTCTCTGTGTAGATTTGCGCCTTTCCTGGAACTCACTTTGTAGACCAGGCTGGCCTCGAACTCACAGAGATCTGCCTGCCAATGCCTCCCTAGTGCTGGAATTAAAGGCTGCGCCACCACTGCCCGGCTTATGCATTTCTATTAGGTCCCAAAATATACAGATATCTCTAGTAGAAAGAACTCTTGTCTTTCACTTGTTCTTTGTAGTATTTTGTCAGAGGCATTTTTATACTAACCATTGTTTAATTGAATTTCAGTTTCAACTTTTCCTTTTCTGGTAAAACATGTCTTGCCCATGAGGAAACTAGTGTCTGACTACAAATTATAGATGACCTTTTCCCTTTCATTGAAAAAATAGTTTGCGAAGCTTCACAATAATTTAGGTAAACTTTTCCCACTTTTAAATCAAATCTTCTAGGTTCTGCTTTGGCAAAATAGAAAATAGCTGCATTTAGTAATTGCATGCATACTGTGTTATTACTGTTAAGGTTGAACGATTTCACATGAGTAATTTTCCCTTTCCGAAAACAATAACAAATGCTATTAATTTTGACGAGTAGTGTAGGTCTGTTTTAAATTAAAATTCTGTCTGTTGTTCAGTGGTATTCAGTCATAAAATATCTTGATGAGCAGCTTCTCTATGACTGTGTTTCAGGAAAATTGTCTAGATTATACAGTCAAATTCTGATGTTTCCTAGAAATTTGCAGTTGTGTTAAACGTAACTGCACCATCAGGACTTGCATATATTTTATTGAACATACAGGAAATAATCAGTGGTCTTAAATCCGTGCCATTAACTCACAGGCCATACTGTCTCGTTTAAATGCCAAATCTCAGTATGACAAAAATTGTATTTATTATACCTTCTTTTCTTAATTTCTTGAAACTGGCCAAGAAATTTACTTTACCTAGTATTGCAAGCATAACTCTACAGAAAAGAGTACTATGAATTCTCCTTAGTGATTTTGCTTGTCTTCTTTTCAGGTTTTTAGACTTCATTCTGGTATTATATTCAAAATAATTTATTATAAAGTATTAAAATGTGATCATACAAATATCTTGGGATGTTGTATGTATAGTTAGCTAGAAATGATCAAATCAGTAATTTCAAATTATGTTCCATGATATACTGGCTCTTCAGGATATTCGTGGATGCTATTTGCAATCAAAATAGCATTTTTATTGCAGGAGGAATCCTCTAAATCTAATATACGTCACACTCTCAAAGCATGCTTTACTCTATTTCAAATTTCCTCAATATTTTATCACAATTCATTATTTCCCAAGAGTATCTTCTGAAATAAAATAACCTATAGAATTTTCTTGAGGTTAAGAGTAGCTTAGTCTAAAAATATGAAACATGAAGACTCAAATTCGATCATACTGTCTGTGTAAAAAGCTAGGCATGGTGGCAGTTGTCTACAACCCTATCGCTACAGAGGTAGACACAAGGGAAATGTTAGGGTTCGTGGACCAGCTAGTCTAACTAAACGTGTGAGCCTGGGTCTTAAAATACAAGGCAGTCAGTTCTGGAGGAAAGACACTGATGTTTGCCTCCAACTTACACACACACACACACACACACACACACACACACACACACGTGCATTCTCTCTCTCTCTCTCTCTCTCTCTCTCTCTCTCTCTCTCTCTCTCACACACACACACACACACACACACACACACACACACACACACACACACACTCAAAGAATATGCTTAAAGAAAAACTAACATAAGCAATGCTATAATAAAACTCTCCAGTTGTAGTAATCGGATTTTTCCATTGGTACTTACCTCTAATTAAACTAAGATACATTGTTTAGAGCTTGCTCCCCAATTATATTACAGTTCTGTGCTGTGTGTTTGAAGAGTATATCATGTTGCATGTATCATGGTACATGTGTAGATATCAGAGGACAATTCTCAGGTGTTGGTTTTCTCCTTCGAGCATGGAGGTCCTGGGGATGAAACTCAGGTTATCAATCTTAGTGGCAAGCTCCTTTACCCACAGGATCATTTTGCCTGCCTTTGATTAGTATTTACTTTCAGATTTCCTACTTTCCTATATACTCAAGTTATAAACCACCTCAAAGAAAATTTAGATGGAAATATTACGTTCAGTCTTATTCCTTGCACAAGCTATCAAACTTTAGTTCCAGTTACAATATACCTATTACACACAGATATTTTTACTTGTCATATTAAATAAAATGTTTTAGTTGCTTTCTTGTCTGCTCTCCTTATATTAGGGAGGTTTTCATGTAAAGGTCTAGAACTTGTTTACACTGTGTATGTCACAACAGCCTGAAGGATTTTTATGAAGTAGACTTTCACAAATGTTTTTCTGGATATTATTTGAACAAGAGACCTTGTTGTATCTGTTGCCTTTTACAGAACTACTGGATTCCTTTACTAGAAATGAGCAGGAAGGGAAGTGTCAAGGTCTGGACTTGAAGTTGTGTATTTATCACCAGGCTAACTTCAACGCTGCACCCCCAAACTTTTTAGCCCACAGATGTTTCTGTCAGTTGCTCAGTCTCGTCTCTCAACTTGAAACGTGCATTGAAAGAAGCTGAAAAACACGGTGATTACAGTTCGACAAATTAAGTTCTACAATGGTCCAATTAGAATGACAAATTGTTCCACTCTCTCTTTAGAATATTCCCATCACATCCAGTGAAAAAGGCACAAAACAAATGAGGCATTCAAAAGTCCTGCTTAATTCCCTCTTCCCTTTAGAAGGAAGGACCAGAGTGGAAAACAAACTGAAATTCTCAAAATCTGAAAGCTACAAAATGAACACTATAAAATTAAGAGGACCTCAAGTGGAAAAGCATTAAAACTTAGGATTATTTGTAAATGACATACATATACAATGTAGTTCACTATATGTCCAAAATGATGGCAATATTAAGATTTTATGTCATTCCATATTTTGCTCCAAGATCCTCTTTATCTACATAGGACACTTAATCTTCCTTTTAAAATCCTTTAAACCAAATACCTAGAATTTTCATGGAAATGACATTGAATTGCATTTAATGAGATATAAAAATGAAACAGGTTTCTATTTATATTATTTATTTATATTTATATTATTAGTGGCAACTTCTAATACAAGGAGCAGCAACAGATTAGTTTTAAAGTTCTGCCCATTATAATAGGTCCAAACTGAAATCTGTTTGAACTCTTTTTATAATCCCCACTGGTGACAAGATCAAGCCAAGCTAATTCTATTATAAAAGCTAGTGAATTTATTTAATTTCCCATAAGTAGGTTTAAACTATATATGGCCACTTTGTTCACAGTAACATGGGATGAAAAAGGCATGCTCATCACTTGTGGCTGTACTGGAGGGAAGTCTATTAATTATTTGTGGTTTACTCAGATTCACCAAATGCTGCTGGACCTCAGTTACAATCATTCTTTCACCAGTTTATCAAGAGCATGCTTTTTTTTTTAACTAAGTAGTTCTTACATTTATCTATTTATTCATTTATTTATTTTAAGAAATTTTTTAATTCGTTTTACATACCAATCACAGATCACCCTCTTCCCTCCTCCCTCCCCTTCAGCTTCCCCTCCCCCAACACACCCCCATCCTCTCCTACAAGAAGGTAAGGTCTCCCACGGGGAGTCAGGAGAGCCTGATACATTCAGTAGAGGTAGGTCCAAGCCCTTCTGCCTGCATCAAGGCTGTTTGAGGTATCTTACCATAGGTAGTGGGCTCCAAAAACCCAGCCTATGCATTCTACTGCCAGGAGTTCCTTTAAACAGATCAAGCTACACAACTGTCTCACTATGCAGAGGGTCTAGTCCAGTCCCATGGAGGCTCCACAGGTGTTGGTCTAAATTTCATGAGTTCTCACTAGTTTGGTTTGGTTGTCACTGAAGGTTTCACCATCATGATCTTGATGCCCCTTGTTCATAGAATGCCTCTTCTCTCTCTTTGACTGGACTCCTGGAGCTCAGACTGGTGTTTGGCTGTGGCTCTCTGCATCTGCTTCCATCAGTTACTGGATGAAGACTCTATGATGACAGTTAGGGTATCTGATTACTGGGATAATCCAGTTCAGGCACCCTCTCCATTACTGCTAGTAATCTCAGCGGGGGTCATCCTTGTGATTCCTGGGAACTTCCCTAGCACCAGGTTTCTTTCTATCACCATGATGTCTCCCTCTATCATGGTATCTCTGTCATTGCTCTCCCACTCCATCCTTGTTCCAACTTGACTACCCCATTCCCTTATGTTCTCACCCCCCATGCCCTACCCTTGCCCTGGGAAGGAGAAATAGATGAGATCTCCATGAGTAAATCGTGGGCAAGAGTGTTCTATTTTTATCTCTGTAATGAAGAGTTTAGGCTAATTTTTTTATTGTGTCTATACATACCAAATTTTCAGCATTAACAAAAAGCTATGCTGCTGCTGTTATACTATTGTATCAGAATATGTTATCATTTTTTACATTTAAATTGTATTTTTTCCCAAAGAGGCCATCACATACAGTGAAAGTGAACATCAGCTTAACTAAGTAAGCAAGCATGTCACGTATAGTATAACTATGGGACTGAGGTTCTGGGCTGAGTTTGTAGGCTGAAGGCTATCAAATTGTGCTCATCTGCGTCAAAGGCCAGATCTTACAAATCAGGTAAACTGCTCTTCCCTTTCTTTTGTGTTGTAAGTTTAGCTTGACACGTTGAACAGAGGGTCATTCTGACCCAGTTTGGGCCTGGAATGTTGTGACATTTTAGAAACTTTTGTTATCAAATAAACTTCTTTGAGCTAGTGTCAGGTTTCCTGTTAGCTGTGGTGTGAAATAAATAATCGAGAGCTCCTAGACAGCACTAAGATCGTGAACTGGTACAGTACGGCTAAAAAAAAAAAAAAAAAAAAAAAAGGTGGCACAAAGTTATATTCAATTGAGGTTTTGTATTCTTGGTAGGAATATAGATAATGAGTATCAGTCTTGCTTTGGAAAACAAAAACAGAATCATTTAGCAAAACTGTGCAATAACAAGAAGAGCAATAATAAAAAATAATTGTATTTTGGAAAGTGGAAATTATTTAAAAACTTAGATAAATCAAAGCAAATTCACAATGTTTCTATAATTAGTAAATATATATATATATATATTTGTAAATATATAATTAGAAGTATGTGTTGCAAACACTACTTGGAAATTGAAGAAGCAGTTATAATCATTCTTAAGCCAAGACCCACCATGTTTTTTTTACACACTCTTATCAACTACCCCAACTAGCCAATCATTAACTCTCTAGTAAAGAGCAGAATCTTATTCCAGAGAAAACATAAAAAGGTCTCTAAAAACCACACACATGACAACATTAATGAGGAGAAAACTTTTATTTCCTGAGTCCTAGTGCATCATTGTGCTCATCCTCTAGACTCACCTTCTACGGCACTGGGATAAATAGATAGCACACTTTTCATTTCCAACAAAATATTGCAAGATTTTAAAGTCATTACCAGAATCACCACTCCTCCACAAGTCACCAGCTACAGGAAACTGATTTGAGAAATATAGATGAAACTCACATAGAAAGCCACCAGAGTAAAAATTGTGTGTTTTTCTACCACGTGCTTTAACAAACAGATGAAAGGTAATACTCCTGCTTTATTGCAAGGATAGAATTCACTTTGAAAAAAGAGGGCAGAAGCAGATCTTCTCTAACTTCAAAATAAGCAGAAATTTAAAAAGAAAATTAAATGTTTGGAATACAGGTGAGTTAAAACTGAATAAATACAAAGTACCAGCCCCCAAAAAAATTAATACTGAGAATTCTAGAAAAGAACATAGGTAATACGAGAAAAGGAATCACTACTTAAGTAAAATAAATTCCAAAGAAATGGTTGGGTTAAATTTTGGGTTAAGGGCACACAGTTCTTTCTGCATTAAACAAAAATGTGGATGCCTGTACTGTTTTTTAGTTTTGTAGAGAAGAGTGCTGTGGGATGGTCTGTATGTCAAGTGTGTTGCTGATTGGTCAGTAAATAAATCACTGATTGGCCATTGGCTAGGCAGGAAGTATAGGCGGGACAAGGAAAAGAATTCTGGGAAGTGGAAGGCTGAGAGGGAGACACTGCCAGCCGCCACCATGACAAGCCGCATGGGAAGATCCCGGTAAGCCACAAGCCACGTGGCAAGGTATAGATTTATAGAAATGGATTAATTTAAGCTGTAAGAGCAGTTAGCAAGAAGCCTGCCACGGCCATACAGTTTGTAACCATTATAAGTCTCTATGTTTACTTGGTTGGATCTGAGGCTGTGGGACTGGCAGGTGAGAGAGATTTGTCCTGACTGTGGGCCAGGCAGGAAAACTCTAGCTACAGAAGAGAATGTGTGAAATCCTTAAAAATTTCAGAGACAAAAGTAAGCTGCACAAACATAACTTTTAATGTACCTTTGTCAATAAGTCATGAAATTACTAATATTATGTCCTGAATGTGCTTTGAGGTTGAACTGGCTTTTATGGGAAGTATGCTGCAGTGCAAGGCTAGGGCATGCTTCCGGACGCTGTGGGAAGCGTGAAGCTGTAGAAGGCTAATACATCCTTTTCCGTGGTGAAGGTAATAATTGGTGACTTAAGAAGAAAAATTAAGAAATAGTGAAAGAATCTTTAGTATATAATGGCTTGAAAGAATGGATCAGCTAACGGTGCTGGTAATATCTGTCTCAACAGAAAGAGAGAGGAGGAAATAAGGAAGCCACAGTTTTATAAACATAGGATTTTTATGTCAATATATACATTTTATTTATAAAAAGATTAATCAGTAATTTTTTTCACTTAGCTGAACCTTGGAATTCCATCTGTAGTCATCTGTTTCTGCTTAACATATCAATGTTTATAATATCAAAATCATAAAAAACTCGAAGTATACAAAATAAAGGAAAATTAAATGAAATATTCATGATGTATATCGCAAGAAATTTTGTACTCATTAAACATTTTGAAGGGTTTTAGCATTTTAAAATTCACACATATTAATGTTAAATGAAAACATGAGATGAAAGATTTATATTTAACACAACTCAACCTAATACAATTGAAAAAAATCACTATGACATGATTAATTTTAGAAGTAGAATTTTTCATATTGTGCTTTTAAATTTCCTATATCATATTAAATATTACATAATAGAAAATTTATTTTACATATAAAGATTTTGGAACTTAGAAATCTATGAAACTATTATTGAATATTTTCTCTTTAGGTTAAATGCTGTTCACTATATTTTCAAATTTGATCCAAACTAGCAAATATAATTTGAACTCATGAACCTAATGTAAATGGTAATATGATTATTACTTTTCCTATTTTGCTTAAATGAAAAAAGTTTCCTAGGTTAATAAAACATTTATAGCTTTCCTCGGGAATAGAATTGGGAGTTAAGGGTCAGACCCTGCTGGTAGGAGCCTCATATTATCATCATCATTCTAGATTGTTATGCAGTCAAAATGAAGGGATTTGGTTTGGGAGGTGGTGGTGGCTCTCTCTCTCTCTCTCTCTCTCTCTCTCTCTCTCTCTCTCTCTCTCTTCTCTCTCTCTCTCTCTCTCTCTCTCTCTCTCTCTCTCTCTCTCTCTCATAGCTTCAGAACTCTCATAACTTTTTATTTTCAAAATTGAAAGAGGCAAGAATAGAGTTTTCTGAAAAGTCTTCTGGTTACAGATCTGATTCAACAAAAGAATGTATGTATTCATACATTTTCCAGGCAAAGGTATAATAAGAATGTACAACTGAAACAAATAATTTATGACTATAGAGTGATAGAGGACCAAGAAGAAAATGTAAAAGCAGTCAATCAATAAACCTTGCTCTGTTTCAATTTTGTCACTGAGTTCCTTCCCCGTGTTTTAACTGAAATGGACAAATGACCCTATACAATCACTGTTCTAACACTGGCAACTCTAGTTGGCTGTGGTGTCAGCCATCTTTTAAAATTCTTCATGTCCTAAGGAAAACTCATGTCACCCAGTAAGACTGTTCAGAGGAAGGAGGATACACCCAGCTCAGTGGTGGACACAGAGGGGGCTCAGGAAAGGGTTTTGTGCTTCCATATTGGTGTTGCCCTGACATTTGGCTGATACATAACACAACATGATTTGTATTGAATAGTAGGAGTAACTCGTGAAAGAGGTGACATAAAAGCTTTTCAAGACAAGTGGTCAGGGAAGGCCATATATTCCAGATCCTAGCAGCTTCAGACCAACAAGTGCCTGCTGCAGTTCCAGAAATAGTGTGAAGAGATAAGTAAGTTTCCACTGCATAATGTGTGATCTTTCATGGCTTTGTATGCATGGGAAGAATGCAGATTTATGCCTATATTTGCTATTTTTTAAATGAGCAAAGATGAAATGTAGAGCTCAAACACATAAACCGACTAATAAAATTGCTGACTAAAACAAATTTAAAAAGTATGCAAGTGACACAGATCTACTCATTTAATTGCCTTTAGAAACCTCTAAAAGCCTGTGGGCTTAGGGATAACACAACGATTGCCTAAATGTATATTTCTTTTCCCCATGTGACTTTATTGCCAAATTATTTCAGAGGTATTATCCAATATATCTTTTCTCCTAGAAAAGAATTATTAAAAGTAGTAATGAATTATCTTATTGTCTTTATTTAGCTGAATCTTTTACAGTCAGACTGAATATTTTTAGTAGGGGTCCTTTCTATAAATTTTCTCTTTTCTGTGCCTTGTCTTATGTAATTCAATGGATACCACAAAGTCCTGTATTACTCTGTGAGAATGGCTTGTAATCACCAGAATGGGGAGTGGATCAGAAAGGGCCAGAGGTTTTGACATCAATACTGACTTATTCATTGGAAAGAAATTGCTTTCCATGTTATTCAAAGTTCAGCTTCATGCATACTATAGTCTTTTTGCAATATTGTCACTACTTAGACATTTAAAAACACAGAAATATAGAGAAATAATTTTTTGTGTTAGTTTTTCACAAAGGTCACTGACAGAGCCTCAGAAATGGCGATCAAATAATTCCACCTTTGTTGATCTCTCTGGAGGGTCATAATCAATAAGTCCAAAGTTCTAACTCCTTCTCCTGCCAGTATTTTTTTTTATCCAAAATTAAATCTTGTAACTGTGAAGTGTTTTTGCAAGTGGAAATAAAAGATTTCTTATTTCTTCTCGATGACAGGGAATCAGTATTATGTGAAAATTTTAAAATATATGGTTATTTTAAAAAAAGCATTTTAGACTCTTACTTCCTAATCATTTAGTTCGTTTTCTGTTACTGTAAAGAAAGCATCATGACCAAAGGCAACTTGAGAAGAGAAAGTTTATTTTCAATTATTTCAGTTCCTCCAAGTGATGAGTCCATCATGGTGGGGCAAAGGCATGGCAGCAAGCGGTAGGCCTGGCAACAGGAATAGACAGGTGAGAGATCGTGCCTTTAACCTACAGCATGAAGCAGAGAGAGGAAATCGGAAGTAAAACACAATGACGAGCTCCCAAAGATTACCCTAGTCACTTACTGCTTCCAACTAGTCTGCACCTTTGAAATATTCCCAAACAATATGTTATCTCCAAATGTTTTTGGGCTACATGCACAGCTATCTTCTGCAGTGTATGGTGGCACCCAACTGGGATAGCAACAACAAATTAGGTGATGTTTGTTCTTTATTTCGGGCTGCCAGTTTGAGATCCTCCCATTTACTTCACCTGCCGCCAATGCTGAAAATGAAAGGCTACTTACAGTATTTTTCTTCTCATGAAAGTGAGTAAAACTGAGCAAGCACACTTACAACTCCTATGTGATATTGTCATTCCTGTGGCCAAGTATGTCACATGAGCATGCATATGTCAAGCACCAATAAGGTATATAGTCTACTTACAATGGGGAAGTAAGGGGAATGAGTTTTGCTAAATAATACAAAATATCACAGAGGATATATAGGTCCCATTTAAGAGAAGAAGTTGAGTGAGGTTTCTCGGTGAAAGTGCCAAAAAGCTCATTCCCTACTTTTTTCAATAAATTATACTAGAAATATAATACTTTCATTTAACTCTTTGTTCATACCTGCTGATGCCTGGCTTCTCATCTCCTAAGCTCCTAAAATTTCCACTGTATCTCATGTTCTGAATCTCTTCCCTCAGCTCATATACACTATTTTACTGATAGAATCAAGGTTTCCAATAACCCAACAGGACATGGCCACTGAAAGGAAGCTGGGCAGGGACTGGAGTGGTTAATAAATAGCTCTGTTTTGGAATACTGAGAAGTAAAGTAGAATTAAGTTGAACAATTAATTTTTATGGATGATCTCTCAAACTTGTTCCAGCAATTAAATTAAAAGGAACCCAATGCACCCAGACCAACTAATAAATGTTACGATAGTACTACAACAGAAAAGAAAAAACATCAGCATAGGATAGTTGTATAAAACCTCCATAAATCTCCTTATCTTTATGCAGTTAAAGTATATAGATAAAAAATGAGAAAATAAAGCTAATTTCCTAGCTGTTCAGGGAAGAAAATGTCTTCAGAAAGTATTGAAAAGCAATATATAAGAGAATGTGTACATTATTTCCTTTGGGTATATGGGAAGAATGAAAATATTATAGTTCAAATTTTAGCTATACCATATTTGATTATCCATTCTCCTCCTAATGGCCATTTATTTTACTTGCAATTTGAGCTATTATAAGTAAGACTGTTTCAAACTTTTTTGTATTGCTTTTTTGTTCTTTTATTTGTTTTTTTTGAAATGTATTTTTAAGGAATTGTCTATTCATTTTACAAAGCAATCATAGATCCCCTTCTCTTCTCTCTTCCCACCCCTTCACCCTCCCCCCTCCAACCCACTCCCCATTCCCTCCTCCAACAAGGTAAGTCCTCCCATGGGGACTCAGCAGAGCTTGGTACATTCAGTAGAGGCAGGTCCAAGCCCCTCTGCCTGCATCAAGCCTGTGAAATGTGTCAATCTCAAACATATTTCTTGCATGATCTGCTAATGAAGACAGTTTGACATTTTCCCAGGTGAAATAATTTCAGATGAATTCATGTGACATTGTAGTCAACTTAAGCACTAGAGGAACAGGAAGTCTTCTAGGACACTGTGTCTTCTAGAATTGACCAGGAAATTACACCCATGAAATCATAACAATATAGGTTCCTAAACAAAATATGAATAATGACACCACTAGCCATGCTAAGGTAGAAGAAGGAAAGGTCATGGGGCCCCACCTCTAGACAAGACCTGCAGACAGTTAAGACTGCTGAGTGAGGGAGAATTAGTCTTCTCTGTGGATAAGCCCCCAATGTGGTGGTTCTCCTGTACCAGAAGGCAGGCTTGAAATTATATACACAGAACCAGTACTAAACTGAGAAAGTGGGCTGCATTTACATACATGTATGTAACAATAAAAATTTTAAAAATAGGTTAAGAGTTTGAGAAGTAATCATAGGGAACATAGGACAGTCTAGGAGGAAGAGAGAAAATAGAGAAGTGATGTGATTATATATTAATTTTTTTAAATTGCAAATAGAAATGTAAGACTGAAAATGCAGTTCAGTTGGTAGAGTGCTTGCCTTGCATGCACAAAGCTTTGGGTGCAGTCTCCAGTACAGCATAATTCAAACTTTTTTATAAGTCTTTTGTGGATATGTGTCTTCATTTCTCTCAAGTTCCTGAATGGATGGTCAAGAGATGTGGAAACTCATGAGAAGACGTGAAACAATTGTCAATCTGATTTTTCCTTTTTATTCTTCCATGGGTAAGGTTAGAATTTATATTGCTTTACATGCTTATTCTTATTCGGTTTTATCAGACTTACTTTAAAATTGTCACTGTGCTGAAGTGAATGTACTACACAAGGTTTTCCAGTGAAATCATTTTAGTGTGAAGATTCCAAATGAGGAGCACAGAATACTTTTTCTGAACATTCAGGGTTTGGTGTTTTTTTTTTTTTCATCTTATCATTGTTAATGGTTGTAAGTTCATTGTGTAATCTTTACTTAATACTATAGAGAGATCTATCTCCTGCAAGTAATTTCTCCAGTTGCGTTTTCTTAATGATAACTGTTAGTGAAGGGGAAGTTTGGATTTCAATGAAGCTTCTTTACCAATTATTTTTCTTTCATGAAATAAATATTTTTGTTCAATTAATGTTCCTATTTCCATTTCACTTCACTATTCTCCAAATACAATATTAATGCCTTGTGTTTTCTTTCAGAGTTATTTGGAGGTGTAATTTTTACATGCAAGGCTATGATCCAGACTTTTGAAAATAAAGATTGACATAAATATCAAGGTCTTTGATTTTTTTGGCTGCTAGAACTGCTGAGTTTAATCTGCAATAGTCAATAGCACCTTTTTAAACATACATGAATCTGCAACAGTAATAAAACCTATTCCAAACATTCTTTCTCTGTAAAATTAGCTATCTCTGTCAAAAATCAAACTGATCACAAATGGATGAGCCTAACATAAATAGCACTTTTTAGCCTGCAAAAGAAGACAATACAGTTTATCTATTTTGTCTATTAGGATAGCTGTAGGGTAATTGTGGAATTTACTTATCTCTTTCATTTGCCCCATTTTAGATGTCTTTATTCTGAAGTCTTCCTTGATTATTCAAACTTATTAATATTTTTAGTGGATAGCTTAATTGAGCTCTTGTCCCAAATGCTCTACCATCCAATTAAAATTCTAAAATAAGCTTTAATTTTTAAGAGAGAGATATAAGAAAGACCTTGTATCAATACTCCAGGGGGCTAGTAATGTGAAAATCACTTTTTATTTGCATTAAGTACCAACTTTTAGAATATAGCTTGCTATGAAATTTCCTCGTAATTATCATGAAGACACACATATTAATGGAATGAGTAGCAGTATTACAATAATTATCAAAGGATATTTCCCATATGTACTTTCCAGATATATTGCTGGAAAGACTTCAGATGCCTGAGGCTTGTCCAAATGAAGTGTGAGTTATTAACATGCATGATCTTTAAGGGATTTAAAAATTCAGTAATAATTGAAGTGTACATATTTATGCGTTCATATGTTTTTCTGTGTGTTCTTTTAGATATGGGTTTTGCTTGTGTCATGGTTCATATTTAGAGAACAAGAGAGTGCTTATATTTTCAGCTACCTGGTGAGAACATGAATAATTTCTTTAACAGACAAAAAATAAAATAAAGGAATAACCTTGAATGTGCTAGGCAAAAGCAACCTGAGAGTCAAAATGATTAAACATAATATAGTATTCTGAATGAAATTTTGGAACAAAAGTTGGTATCACACAAACATTAAGAAATATGAGTAAAGTATGGATTATTCTTAGTAATGTATATAGTATTTCATGCATTATAATGAATACAGCAATGTAATAGTGAAGAAAATGAGGCTTAACCACAAGATAACTTTATTATATGTTTAATTTTTCTATAAATCAGAAATTTTTCTATAATTAATTTGAAAATGTGTAATGAATGCAAGGAACCTCACCTCACTTTTTACATCTTGACCTTTAGTTTTCTGTAGCCATATGTGAGATAATTGAAACACTGTGGTTCAATAATTTTTCATCAATATAACAAAAATCTGAATATTGGCACATGGAATTTTTTCCTTATGGAAAATACAATAACCATTGTTTTATTAGTAGTAAATACATAAGCTTTAACATTCAATTTTTAACATAGAAAAATCAAGAAAGGTAACTTTACAGTGTATGGCCATAGGCTACAATAAAATCTTTTAGCATGTTGTATGGTATAATTTACTAAATGGAATGTGGCTGCCCACAATAATTCCTTTATTTGTCTATTTTTTTAAGGTATACAACTCTAAAAATTAACAATTCACAACTGATTATCAAGAAAATAAGTCCCATTAACTGTATCAACTGTAAAATGAATTTAACTAATCAAAACACAAATGCCCTAAAAATGCAAAACATGCAACAGTAAATTTCCCAATGTCTTGTTCACTAAAGCCTTCACTGCTTGTGGTAAACTGCAAAGCAATCAAGGACCATAAATGCTCAGATGTAATGTGGTTGTGAGTACCAATGAAGTCCTGTGTTCACAGAGAAAAAAGTAACATTCAGAAAATCAATCAGAAATTCTACCCTTCTCATGTCAAACTCACTCCAGTTATTTTCATGACTTTAGAATTGTGCGTGTGGATATGTATGTGTGTGTTTGTGTGTGGTGTACATGTGTGTGCATGTGTGCATATGGGGACCAGTCATCAATTTCAGATTTTTTTAGATACTCTTTACCTTGTTTCTTTTCGTTTTAATATTTTATTTTACGTATGTGAATGTTTTGCTCACATGTATATATGCTTTCTATTTATATGCCTGGTGCCTCTGGAGGTCAGGTGAGGAAGTCAGATTCCCTGGATCTGGAGTTCAAGTGATGGTTGTGAGTTTATGGTGTTTGTTTTCTAAACCAAATCCTGGTCCTGTGCGTGAGCACCAAGACTAGTAACCACGGATCCATTACTCCACTATCCACACCTTGTTTCTTGAGACACAATCTCTCAGTGGTCTGACACTCACCAAGTAGCCTGGTGTGGCTATTCAGTGAGATGTAGGGGTCCACCCTTCTCCACCTCCCCAGTTCTGAGATTGCAAGAGCACACTGATACACTAGGATTTGGGGTTTGATTTTGTTTGTATATGTGTTCTGGGGATTGAAATCAGGCCGTCATGTTTGTATATCAAGTTGACTGAGCTACCTCCCCTGCACATACTTTTCAATTTCTACTGATACTTTCTAACAATTGGGCCCATTCCTTCAGCTGACATAAGTACGTCACAGATGGGGATTCCTGAATGTGTCCAGGTATATTTTCTTAAACACAAAGTATGCATAAACACAAAAAGTATGGATACTCAGAGCATCTCAAAATGAGTGTAAAGTCAAAAAGTGACTAAGATATTAGAGTTATGTCCTTGGCTAAGACAATAAACCAAGGAGTCTCTGGGGTCACACACAGACTCCAATAAGAAAGTAAAATATATGAATATGTATATAAATAGCTGCATGGTGAATTTATAAATAAATTATAGAAAGTTAGACTAATGTCTTCAAAATGACCTTATTGACACTCCTGTCCTAAAAATAGCCACATCAGCTCTCCTTGTCTGACTTACAGAAAATGCCCCCAAACAGCCTCAAGCTAAGAGCACTTTCAGTGGTCACAATTTTCTTTAAACATATTGGCATGCATGCCTCGCTTCAGCAATGAACATCAATACTTCAGCTTTCATTTGAGTCTGGAGTAACTGGCACATGTGTGATACGGGTAGACTAGGCTTCTACTGTTTATCACATGTATTTCTACATTGTTTGATAGTGCAAAATACTGAATCCCAAAGAATTTACATTCTTTCACTGGCAAATTTCTTATTTGCATTAAAATATTTAAGAATGGGCATACAAGTTCATTTCTTCCCTCTCTTTGCCACTCTACCCAGGAACATTCAGCTGGCCTTTATTTTTCTTTTTAGAAGCAGGCTCAGTGGTGATGTCAGCGAGCACATACAGAACTGCCATCATTTTTCCCCCTAATTATGTTACCATTCTTAGCACAAAATCTGCCTGGATCTCCAGAGTTTTCCATTTCAGTGATAACTGCTATTGTATGTCATGTCATCCCTTTTAAAGTTATCCCTCAATAGTGAGTTAACTCATGTGCTTCCCTGATGGCTCGTCTTTGTCTTCTGAGACAAGGCCATGAGCTTGTTATGTTAGGTCTCCCATCTCAGCAAAAAGTGCAGGTGCTTGTAAGATGTCTTTGTGCATAAAAGGAACTCACATTTATCAAAACTATCAATGGGCAGCTATGTATCATTCCATCCTAAATCGTGATATGCTTTGCAGATTTTCATTTTAAAAAGTAAATTTTTGAACTGAGGAGATAGATCTGCCAGGAAAGTGCTTGCTTTGTGAGTATGAAAATGCATTTGGAACCCAAGTACCCATGTAAAAGCCAGATGTAGTGGTGCAAGTCTGTAATTCCAGCACAGGGAAGGGGGAGACAAGAGTCTCCTTGGGCTTGCTGGCAAAAAAAGTCTAGGGAGCTACAGGTCCAGGGAGTGACCCTGTATCAAAAACTAAGGTGGAAGTGAGTGAGAAAGACACTTAATATTGACATCTAGTTTCCATGGTTTCTAATGCACATGTGTTTCTGTGAACATATTGCACATACAAATGAGCATATACTTCAAGTACACACACACACACACACACACACACACACACACACAGCATATGTACACAAATAATAATTTTTAAATGGGGTCACAGAATCAGTAGTAATTATTAACTGAATTAAACCTTAGACTTACATTTAGAAAAGAGTTTAAGAATAACTTGAGGAGCTGGAGAGTTAAGGGGCTCGGTGATTAAGAGCACCAGCTAGTCTTCCACAGACTCTGGTTCAATTTCTTGCACTAATATAGCAGCTTACAATTGTGTGTAGCTACAGTTCCAGGAGATTCAATGCCCTTTTCTGACCACTGTGGGAACTGGGCATGCATGTGATGCACAGAAATACATGCACATGCAATAGCCTTACACATTCATATAAAATAAAATAAAAAGGTTAAAATAAATAGTGCCTTGGGAGAATAAAAATATATATTTTTATTATATATTATATAATAATATATATTATATATATGTATCTGACTGATATGTGGAATATATATGATGAACTAATATGTAAGATGGTCCAACCACTCATAAAAGTAGTTGCATTTTTATAATCCCTTGAAAAACTATATAGAAAGTACATTGAATTTTAATTCAATGGATTTTCATTCATCATAGTTGTTTTTAATCATAATTACCATAATAAAATTATATTCTTGCAAACTATATAGGGCTTTACCTACAACTCCACAAACCTATATAGGATATCTTTGAAGCTATAGCTGGGTCCCAAACTTACAATTATTAGATCCTACAATAGTAATATACAACCTGTTCAAAAAACATGAGGCATAATATTATATGAAAATAAAAATAATCATATATCATATGTGGATATATATGTATATACTAAGTACACTAGAGGATATAGCCTCATGTCATTTCAAATCAGGTATTTTTGCTAAACAAGTTCAGATCTAGTCATGTTTATGTTCAGTGCTGTATGAAAATGTTTCTATTTTCTGATATATGTGAATTGAGAACAAGGTTGGATAAAGCACAGGGACAAATAGCCAAATGAATGGAAACACATGAACTATGAACCAATGGCTGAGGGGTTCCCAGCTGGATCAGGCCCTCTGAATGGGTGAGACAGTTGATTGTCTTGATCTGTTTGGGAGGCATCCAGGTAGTGGGACCAGGTCCTGTGCTCATTGCATGAGTTAGCTGTTTGAAACCTGGGGCCTATGCAGGGTCGCTTGGCTCGGCCTGGGAGGAAGGGACTGGACCTGCCTGGACTGAGTCTACCAGGTTGATCTCATTCCTTGGTGGAGGCTTTGCCCTGGAGGAGGTGGGAATGTGGGATGGGCTGGGAGAAAGGTGAGGGGGGTGGGAGGGGGGAGAACAAGGGAATCAGTGGCTGATATGTAGAACTGAATTGTACTGCAAAATAAAAAAAATAAAATAAAATAAAAATAAATAATCTGGATCATTACTTTTGCATTTTACCTTTTTATTTCATGAAATAATTAAGTAAAAATTTTGAATAAGTTATAGTTTTGTTATGTTCATACCTTTTTGCTGAATACCTCTGGGAACCAAGATTATGGAGTTTTTAAGCCAACAGAAACATGGCATTTTCACCCAGGTTTTCCTGATTGATGCTAAAGCCTCAAAGGTAAGGAAAAAGGAAGGGAAGGGTAGGATTAAGCTTTGTGTATAAAACCTTTAAATTTACACTTTCAATCTAATCGGTAAAGTTTTTAATATGTCTCTTATTACTATGTATTTATAAATTATATTCAACTATATAAAAGATATATATAAGGATAAAATGGTAGAAAACCAGAAATACTTACAAATGTTAATATTTTTAACATCTCAAGTAATAATTTTGAGTGCTTTGTGAGATTCAAATTTCTTTTAAATTTGCTGTGAAAACTTTGCTCTTCTCCACGTATATTGACCCCTGCTTCACACAGCCTATGATGGAAAACATATTGTAGAATGATGTTTCTAAAACTGTGGATATGTGACACATTTTAAGAAATATATAAAGTGTGCATTTTTTATTAGTTATATAGTAATTCGATGATTTTATCTATTTTATTTAACATTTGATTATAAGAATTATAACAAGTTCTTTGATTCTGAAATAGTAACATTTATGCTGATAATAAAAGGTAAGTTTTAATAACTTAAACACTATAGAATATTATTATTTAAATAACTATAGGTGTTTGTGGCTGTTAGGATTGAAAAGAGGAATAAGATGACTGAAGAACAAAACCCAGTGGCAGCTATGGAGGGTTGCAAACACATCAGCACTTTGGAGATTCAGCAGAAGAAGCATGTGTTAGAAGTTAGCCTGGACTACATAACAGGTCCACTAATAGTTTGGGGTACATGAATCCTGTCATTCAATAATAAAGATAATTCATACATGTAGAAAACAAGCAAGGCAACAAAAACAACCCAGTCGCCAAGAAAAACCACGTAAGAGTTTTAACCACTCTTCCAAAGGCTGATGGTAAGTTCAGGTAATGTGGGGAAAGTATCTAGTTCAGCACCTGAGACACAATAAAAGTTCCATGAATTAATCAAGTTAGGCCATCTGTTCAGCTCTGCTCCTTTGCCAACCTCAGTTAAGTAAATGTACACCTGAAGCATCATCTACATCCCATCCATGGGAAAGGAGAGATGTCTCAGCAATGAAGAGTCCTTACTGCTCTTGCAGGGATTCCTGCTTCAGTTCCCAGGATCCACGTGGTGGTACACAATAGTCTGTAACTCCAGTTCTAGGCATCTGATTCCTTCTTCTGACCTCTGTGAGTGCTAGGCCGTACTTTGTGTTCATACATGGAGTGATGCACACACTCATCCATGTAAAATTAAACGTATCTAAAAATTGATTTTAACTCCCTCATGTGTCACTAGTGTTATACAGCCACAGTTTGGAGAATAGAGTTCTTTACTCTGTCCTAAGGATATATGCAATATGCACAAATTTATGCACCAAATTCTACACAGAACTGAATCACAGAGTGCAATCTGCAACCTAGGGAAAGAGCAAAAGACAAACAACTGAAAGAAATGAGTGTGTGGGTCAACCTCCACTGGACCACGTTTATCTTTATAATTCAGAAAACACCTGCATAATGCTGATTACATATTTAAAATCAGAAGAGTTTCCCAACTGGTACACAAATATGAAAAGGTTATGATGTAAGCCATAATTTTGTAAAAATAGTATATACTTACATAAAATAAAAAAGAAAATTTATCATTTTCTGGATTGCATTGACTAAATGACTATGCCAGTCAATGCCAAGTAAAGTAACATTTTTTGATAACAAAAAGGAACCATTTCTAACAATATTTGGATTTATTTTATTGTGTTTTACTTGATGAACTTTCAGGCGGTGTGAGCCTTATATTGTTATTGGTAACCTTGAATTGGCAACCAAAAATAGATGTAATAAAAAAAAAAAAAATACAGCCGGGCGGTGGTGGCGCACGCCTTTAATCCCAGCACTCGGGAGGCAGAGCCAGGCGGATCACTGTGAGTTCGAGGCCGGCCTTGGCTACCAAGTGAGTTCCAGGAAAGGCGCAAAGCTACACAGAGAAACCCTGTCTCGAAAAAAAAAAAAAATACAAAAAGTGCTAATTCCTCAGATTACTTTTTATTGTATATAAAATAGTTCTATTCTTTTAATATTTACTTCTATATTTTGTGTATCTGTATGACTGAGCGTATGTATATGCACCACGTGCATGCCGGAAACCTTGAAAGCCAGAAAAGGATGTTGTAACCCCTGGGCCTGGAGTTATGGAAGTTTGTGAGCCATGATGTTGTTAGTGGGTTCAAATGAGGACTTCTGCGAGAGCAATAATGACTCCTAACCACTGAGCAATTCCTCCAGCCCAGAGTCGCCACATTCATTTAAGGAAGTGAAATGAGGATCTTTGAGCAATATACCATGAAGATATTCTGGGACAGGAACTAAAGAGTTTGACAACTTTGAACATTCAAAACAGAAGTCAAACTCTGATCCTCAACTCCAATTCCCAAGCAAAACTCTAAAACGTCTTTGAGAAATTAAAACCAACTTTTAAATTTCCAGTCTCTTAAAATGAATATACTTTAAATACATCTCAAGAATAAATCAGTACATTCATGGACCATGATAATTCCCCTGGAGCTCAATGAAAATACTTAACCAAGATTGACCTGAGTACCCATTAGGAATTACTGTTAAAGACAAGCAACAAGTCCCTCACCTTTGTAAGCTCAGTCATCTTTTAAAAACCTAATTGGAAATTGCTTGCTTCATAATTAGGTTTTTCTGCATATGAATTCTCTGTAATGACACATTCTGTTAGCTTTGCTTTTAGTAATAGAGATCATGATCATACAACTTTTTTTTTTTAAACAAGGGTCATATAGAAATCAGTTCATATCAGCATGTTTCTTTCTTCCTCTGTCCTCATTCTTTCTCTCTTCCTTACCCTTTCTTTCTTTTGTTCTTACTTTCTGATTTCTGGTAATCATACATGTATGCACAAGTAAGTACACATGACATGTGGAGGAGGTGTGAATGCCACAGCAGGGGAGGTAGGTGGCAGTTGGAAGACAAAATCTTGTGGAACTGATTCTCTCCTTATACTTTTACATGGATTTTGAGGATCAAATTTAGGTTACCAGGCCTGCATGGCAAGTGCCTTTACCTGCTGAGCCATCTTGCTGCCTGCCCCCAATTTCATTTTTATTATTTGATAATTTATTTATTTAAGCATCTGTGTGTTCATGCAACCAGGCAGACTTGTGCTGCAGAGTGCTTGTGGAGATCAGAGGACAACTTACAAGAGTTGTTTCTCTTCTAACATTGTATGGATCCCAGGCATCAAATTCAGGGAGTCAGGCTTGGTACCAAGTGTCCTAACTGGCTGAGATATCTTGGCAGCCTCTCTTTTTCATCCTTTCTGTCTTTTGTGCTGTCTTTTGAGATATCACCGTGAAAAGCATGAGCTCCATAATGATGATAGTATTACAAACTGTCAGAGAGGTGGAGTGGAGCTATTCTTCTCCACTGTGGCAAACTCTGTATTGCCAAATGGATATAACAGTAAGGTATGTGCTTGCTATTCAAAGCTTCCATTCCAAAAAAGCCCAGTTTCCATAAAAATTCTTAAGTGTCCAGAACAGACCATTAGATCCTTCACTGATGAGTGCTAAGTTCCATGGTTTAATGAGTGATGTGATAGCAAGTGAAAGAAAACAGAAACTTAACTTTTTGGAGTTTGGAGACTAACTCCAGTCAAACCTCTACATTTCAGGCATTTTCCATAAGGATCACTGTAACCTGTAAAACAAACCTTCCCTAATCTCCTTTTTAAAGCATTATCCACTCTTTTTACTGGGTTGTATCTTACCAATCAATTTAAAGAATCAACAATCCTGTACTCCTGTTTTTAGTGTCTAGCTTCCAACTGTAGAGATTCTGTTCCCTCTTTTTTTTACCTGGTCAGACTAACTCACTCAACATTGTGTGGATTCACATCAAGGGTGAGATTTCTTTCAGAGAAAACGGTCATATTCAGAGAAGGGGGTGCGGTTTTGTTGTTCACATAACAATCTTTTAAAAATTAGACATTTATCCCTTCAGAGGAAAGTGCCCTCAGTGACCCAAGAAGCTCAACGACTTCCCCATATGGCCACCTTGAGGATCCAGTTTTCCATACATAGACCCTTGAAGGTCATGTACTCAAGACACAGTAACACTCTTGCCACCATAACCACAGCCTCCTGAAAATGGGAAAGCTTAGATCATCGAGGAAGAAGACGGTCACTGTGCTCATTAAAAATGAGAAGAGAACATTTTTTAACGCACAGAATTTTTGAATAATAAAAGATCTTAAAATACTCTAAGTGCCTAGATATTATGAACTCCATAGAATAGGGGAGGAAATAAGTCTCAAAGAGATTAAATGCCAGTCTCAATGTCACACAGCTGGTGCTTTATGGGGCCTTCATTGAAATTCAACTATTAGGAGTTCACTCAGCACATGAGCCTCTATTCAATTTCTGAGAAAGGAAAATGGTATGGAAATCCATATGGGTGTCAGGAAACAAGATCTACTTTGAAATTATCATCATCATCCTTTCCCTTCTCTGAGCCAGACTGGCGTTACAAAACTTCCATATGCCTGACATAAATAGGCTTACTATTGAAGGTGTTCATATAATCTGCTTTATCTACTATAATTTCAGCATTTAATCTAACTCCTTATTCATGGCGGCTTCGTTTAAGAAAGATTTCTTGGGAGACTGATCTATCATCTTCCTCCTTTCCTGTGATATGGTTTACCTCTATTTTAACAGTTTCCATTCTGGGTTTGTTTTATTCCTAAAATTCTGATGTTAGATGGTAATAAAGACCTATGGAGTCTTCCTTGGCCACCCAAAATAATAACAATGTCTAGGTTCCTAGCCCCAGTGATGTCTGTGCAGAGGTAACTGCCTTTTGTTGCCTGTATGTCTTGCATGTATTTGTCTGCAACAGGCCCTTGCCTGCCTCTAGATTTACTTACAATGGGATTTTGTGGCTCTCTTGAGCCCCTAACAGCTAGTGCTTATGATGAAAAAGAGCACCAGAAGGGGAAAACACAAATCTAAGAATAATCTCTTATAAATTCCTAATACCATAGACTTACAGGAATCTCAAGGGAGGAAAGTCTATACACAAAGCAAACCAATTCAAGTCATAAAGGTATCCAAAACCTGCTTTCCAGATAGCTTATCTTACATACACACACACACACACACACACACACACACACACACACACACACACATGTCCTCTCTTCCGGTGACACTTTTTCTGAGGCGTGTGTATGTGTATGTGTATGTGTATGTGTATGTGTATGTGTATGTGTATGTGTATGTGTGTATGTATGTGTGTGGAGTGACTACCTCATTCCCTGGAGCGTTCCTATCAGATATTCTTGCCAATACCCATTTGATTTAAATGTTCTCTAGGTCTTCACTCCGTGACCCCAATTTTTATCTCTCTTTAAGACATTGTTTTCTTTTTCCTGTCTCTCTTGGTAAGAACGGAAATTATATAAAACCATTGAAAATAGGCTACGTCAGAGCCTTTGGTTTAGTTAACAATGATTGCACTAGGCATATAATAATATTTAACATAACAATCATTACTTTTGAGGCAGAGCCAGGCGGATCTCTGTGAGTTCGAGGCCAGCCTGGGCTACCAAGTGAGTTCCAGGAAAGGTGCAAAGCTACACAGAGAAATCCTGTCTCAAAAAACGAAAAAAAAAAAAAATCATTACTTTTATATATTTTCAAGAAGTTTCCACGCCCTATTAATGAGGAAAATATGCTAGAATTCCTGGTAACAGCAAA
Organism: Peromyscus eremicus; assembly: GCF_949786415.1. Classification (NCBI taxonomy): domain Eukaryota; kingdom Metazoa; phylum Chordata; class Mammalia; order Rodentia; family Cricetidae; genus Peromyscus; species Peromyscus eremicus. The sequence continues at coordinate 37,105,954 of NC_081425.1, read as the reverse complement.
GCTATTAATAGTGAAAATTCTGTTAGCTTTCAGGATATTTCTCAACTGTCGGCAGTTGAAAATGCTTACACCCTCTCACTTTATTTCTGTCTCTAGGGATCAGCTCATTTTAGACTTCTAGTCTTATATAATTTTACATGTTATTTTCTTTTCTAAATCGTACCTCAAATTCATATCATGTAGTTATCAATTGAGAGTCAATTCCTTATGAGTCAATAAAAACATCTTCCTTTTTTCTGTTCTCATGTAGGAACAAAGACATCTTTTAAAGATCTCAATCTACATTTGAATACAGGAACATCTAAGATCCTAAGTGAATGTCTCTCTCCTGGCCTCTTCTACCATCCTTAGAACCACCCCACACGTCCTGAGCCTTCCCCTGTTTTATGAAGAAATAACTGGCTGCCCCCAAAGTGATGCTGCGTGTGCAACTCTAGTTTCTGAAGTTCTTTCTATTTTCTTCAATTTTCTGCTGCATTTCTTCTAGGCTTAACTTTCCTGGAGGCTTTAATTGGTCCATTTTTAATCCCCTTTGGCATCATGTAATTATTGGTCTCCCTTGTAGGGAAAAAGCAAGAGAGCAGTGTTGTTAAATATAAAATATTTCATTGTAGGGCCTCTGTGTACACTTTAGATTGACCTTTTGTGTTGCGTGTATGGAGTCAGCACCGCACAATATGGGCCCGTGTTGAGTTCTATATTTTAAACAAATCTCCATTCACTGTACCACACAGGCTCTTGCTTAACTTATGTGCCTCCCTAAACTTCCTGCTATCTTTATTGCAATGACCTTGAGGCTATATTCACTTCTGGCCAATTAAGCTGTAAATCAGAATTTATCACTAATAGCCGTGCAATTATAGGCTGCAATGAAATTTCTCAGCAAAGAGAGATATCTGTATACATTTAGGTTTTGTTTATCTGCCAAAGAACAGACAAAATTAGAGCAAATGCAGTTTGCTCTTTTCCCTCATCCACTCAAAATAATGCTTATCTGGCATATTTGCATTTTATTCTCATTAAAATATGTGTGCAATTCTATATTATTTGTATACCCTCAGTAAGATTGATTCAGAGGCTACATTTTATTAGACATAAAATACAAAATTACATACACAATAATGAAGCATTTTTCAGTCTTAACAAAACACAAAACTTTTCTAGACATTGTTGTTGAAAATTGTTGCTCCTTCATTAACTGTATTGAAACTGCCAAAAACACAGGTTTATCTGGCTCATTGCTTTTTCATTTGTAGATTGGAACAGGCAAGCTGCATTAAATTCGGTCATGAAACGTCCTCATCTTCATTTCCAAATTGTGAGGGTTCTAGTGAACACAAGCATCAAAATATTTACCCTTTTCAATGAGGCCAACCATCTAGGAGAACGTAGGTCAGTGATGGAGATGTTGACAAGAGTTTCATTTTTCTCTTCTTAAGGAAATGGAAAAATAATATAATCATGATTGTCAGAATGCTGTAGCAAAAGTTGAAATACAAAACACCCGTAAAAGAGATTTCTTCTGACTTCTATTAATAGATAGAGCTCCTATAAACCTGTTTCTGTGCAACATTGCTTGATATTAGTGAAGCTTTTATATGTATCTTCAATCTTTTCATGATATGATTCAGAAGTGTACATTGTGAACAGATATGTACTCTGTGAGTCATTCTATAAAGTGGAGAATATTTGTATGATATCATAAATGCATTAAATTTCTACTGACTACTGTAATTGAAAATAACAAGTGTAGACTTAAATACTCATGTAAGAGATCATTCAAGTATGACATATTTCAAAATTATCATATTGTAGATATTTAAATGTTTCAGCTAATTAACATGCTTTTAATAAATTGGGTATATAAAAACCTATCAAGTAACTCATTATATAACAAGGGATTTTGCTACTTGAAATAACATTAATTCATGCCTTTGCAATTCAAATTATATAATAAATAGCATATTATAAAATAATATAATTCCTTAATTATAGCAGGTTATCAAAAAGGTATCCAAGTATTTCACAAAATATTACTTTAAAAATAGATTAAAATTAAGACTTTGGTTTTTGGTACATACTAATGTGTACTTGGGTCATTAAAAAGATGTAAATATTTGCATATTTTAGTTTCCTTGATTTTTACATTATGAGATACACTTAAATTAGTGATTATTTCCCACTTAAAGTATGTTATATTTATAGATTATGTTCAAGACAATTTTAATTAATAGTTTTGATTGTTCTTACACAAAAATATTGCCCCCATTTAAGATTTCTGATTAATCTTGAACATGGACTGCAAGAAACTTTAATTATTTGTTACAGATTCTTCAGGAAACAACAAGAAATCTAAGCACAGAGCCTTGGGTTGAAGAGGTGGCTCTGCAATTAAAAGTCTTTCCTGCTCATACAGAGGACTGCTGGCTCATTTTGCCATTTGACACAAACAAAGACATATCTGTGAAGAGGGACTATTAATTGAAAACTCCTCTGTAAGACAGCCTGTAGAGAAGTCTGTAGGGCATTTTCTTAATTGATTATTGATATGGGAGGGCCCAGCTCAGGGAGAGCTGTGCCACCTCTGGGTGGGTCATTCTGGGTGGTCTAAGAAAGCAGGCTGAGCAAGCAATGGGAAGCAAGCCAGTAAGCAGTGTTCCTTCATGGGCTCTTTTTCTGCATCTGTATGCCTGCCCTGATTCTTTTCCCTCAATTCCTGTTATCATGGACTGTGATTCAGACATGTAAGCTGAAATAAACCCTTTCCTTTCCAAGTTGCTTTTGATCATAGTGTTTAATCACAGTAATATATACCATAACTAAGACAAGGACCTTCGTTCAGGTTTCAGTATGTACGTCGAGCAGCTCCTAACTGACTGTAACTCTGGATCCAGGGAATCCAACATCCTCTTCCAACCTCTAAATGCACATACACACAAATAAATAATATTCTAAAAAGTTATTGAACATATACTTTTATTATTTATTGCAAAAAATATTCTTGTAGCTGGAGATTTCTCCAGTCGGGCTGGGGCCCGCAGCCACTCAGAACCAAGTAAACATACAGACACATATATTAATTAAAACTTTTGGCCATGGCAGGCTTCTTGCTACCTAGTTCTTGTATCTTAAATTAATCCATTTCTATTAATCTATAAGTTACCACGTGGCTTGTGGCTTACTGGTACTTTACATCTTACTTCTCATGGTGGTGGCAGCTGGCAGCATCTCCTGACTCAGCCTTCCACTCCCAGAATTCTCCTCTCTGCTTATCCCACCTATACTATATTTCCTGCCTGGCTGCTGGCCAATCAGCATTTTTTTTTATCAATCAAGCAGAGCAACACATTCACAGCATACAGAGCGATCAATATCCACAGCAGATTCTTCTCTCAAACAATACACTCCAATCACAGTTTCCTCTCCCTCCAACTCCTCCTTACAATCCCCACTCCACTTTTCCCCCAGATCCACTGGCCCTCTGTTTCCTCTTCAGAAAAGCAGGCATCCAAGATTCAACAGCCAAACAGGACAAACAAGATACAGTAAGACAAGGCAAAAGTATTCGTATCATGGCTGGACAAGGCAGCATTCGTTTTAAAGGAACTCAATGTATTTTTAATTAGAATGTAATGTAAACTGTACCATGGGTTGAACAAATTTTGGAAGAAGATGCCTTTAGAAGACATGATAAGTGGAAGAGTGGAAAGAGGTGATGTGAAGAAGGAATCCAGAAGGCAGTTTAAGTGAACTTAAATGAACATAAAACTTTGGAATACAAAATGCAGTTCAGAAACATGTCTACATGGTTATGTCATGCATAATGGCATGAAAAATAGCCTCTGTGCACAAGAAAGGATCATATGTGACATGGAGCCATGGGAGAAATGGTTAGCAGATCTTAAAGAGCAGGGCAACATAAGAGAGTAAGTATTATGAACTTCATCTGCAGATCTTGGGAACACTACAGAGATTTTGAATATATTTTTGTAACTATTTTTTAAGACAATATAAACTAACCTGAATCTAGCATAGTATCTAGAAAATCAACCCTCACTTCAAAATAAATAGGATCATGGAAAACATAGACTACAGGAGAGTGGCAGTGAAAATGTGTGACTTAGAGTTTGATTCAGAATATATGATACAGCAGCCATATTTGAGGAGTAACAGGTGATATGAGAAAAATGTGAAATAATAAGAAACCGTATCATACTGAAAAAGAAAAGAAGAGTAGCAAGCCAATCATCTTGAGAAAACATTTGGGAGAAGAAAAAGGTGGTATACAGAGGGAGAAGTTGTCTCATTCTGGTGTTTGCATAGAAAATCGCTATGCATGTCAAGAATATGCTCCAATTCTTCCCAACTCATAACACTGCAAAACTTACAACAACATGTAATAACTCTTCCACTAATGTAGCATCATTGTGCTCATCCCTTCATCTATTAGCTTAGATTACCTTTAGTGAGAAGACATTAATTGTCGGATACTACCTTATGGGAAAAGAAATGAGCAAAGGTAAGAAGGGCTCCTTTCTCAGAAGCTTTAGCTCCTACTTACATGAAAAAAATCAATAAGCAAACAAAGTAGGTCCAAATCAAAATGTTGGAAACCCAGGGGGGTTATGGTAGATATGAGCTTAGTGTATTTTCAGAGAACAAAATGACAATATATCAACTAACACAGGGTGTTTTTTTTTTTTATTCAGTACAGAGTTTTCCTGCACACATCAGAATGGTCAGAATATTGGACACACACACACACACAAACACACACACAATAAAATTGAAAAAACCCACAGATCATTCCATAACTTAACAAATAGAGTTTTTTACTCAGACATTCAGAATCTGACATGTAAGACATCAGAAACAGGGAGCGTTCTGAGATATCTTTACAGGAGGAAAGATTAGGGAAGAGAGAAAAGCAAAAAAATCCAAAGGGGTTTCCATGCACATATCTTATCAGAACTCTTATGGAATCCAAATGTTTTCAGGAGATGAGAAGGTAAGACAAATTCAAATACACCCAGGAGTAGGAATCATGTTTCATAGAGTCTACATACAACAATGTCCATAGTTATAGAACTAGAAAAATGAAGTAATTTTATTTACTTTAATAGACAAAAATTATAACTAATAAGTATGACATATTTGGATTCATCTATTGTAGCGGGAGAATTTTTCTCCATCTCCCACCGCCAAGTCCTGCCAGTCCTGGAGCCCACTTATAAAATAAACACACAGAATCTTACATTATTTAAACTGCTTGGCCATTAGCTCAGGCCTATCATTGTCTAGCTCTCACTCTTATATTTAGCCCATTTCTATTAATCTTTACTTTGCCACGTGGCTCGTGGCTTACCGGTACTTTACGTCTTCCTTGTCCTGGTGGTGGCTCCAGCCGGTCTGCCCTTCCTTCCTCCTTCCTCAATTCTCCTCTCTCCTTGTCCCGCCTATACTTCCTGCCTGGTCACTGGCCAATCAGTGCTTTATTTATATAGAGCGATATCCACAGCACTTCCCTTTTTTTTTTCTTTTTCAAAAAGGAAGGTTTTAACTTCAACATAGTAATATTACATATAACAAAATAATTATCGAGTAAGAATTATAGTTACAATATAAAAGAAGATATCTATCTTATATTTGTGAGTTTAAGGTTTTATATCTAACTTATCTTTTATCATAACTAAGGAATATTGTAAGTATCTAGTCTTTAACCACATCAAAGACCTCAGAAAGATATAATACTACCTGAGAAATGGGAGAAGGATGCAAGCAACTTTCGGGAGTCTTGTAGGGTAGACAGAGACAGCTGACAGCCTGGACAGTCATTCAAAGTTCTCTTGTAAAGTTGAGGCATCTGTCTTCAGCCTGTAGGCCTAGAGTCTCTCATTTACTTTTTTTTTTTGTGTCTTGTAGAATGTCTTGCAGTTTTCTCTGCAAATCAGGAACCTGAAGGACCATTTTGTCAAGCAAAGTTTAGTGGTCACCTTTCTATGGGTCCTGCATGTCCAGTTGATCAAGCAGTCCAGGCAAGAACAGTTTCTTGTCCAAATGACTATTTTTGTCAAGGTGAAGATAAACTCCATATGGAGTGCCTTTGATGCCCATACTCTTCTCTGAAGTAAATTGGTGCTGTCAGGAGCAGACATGTCTCACTGTCCAGAAAGTCTAAATTTTTAAAACATTTTAAATGCCATATTCTGTAGGTCTTTGAAGTGTTTGAAGACTACCTATCTATCTGAAATATATCTATGTATACCTAGAAGACTTAACTAACATGGCTACTAATATGATTATCATAAATGACTAATTATTAATCTATTTTTAATTATCCATTACAATTTTAAATGAGTTACATAAACATAAGACCTCACACAAGAATAGAAATATATATACAGTATAACAAAATTAAGTTTAAATTTGTATCAATAAACTAAAATCTATAGCAATGTAAAACATTTTAAACAAGTTGTTACTCTTTAAAAGTAGGTTTATTAATCTACCCTTTCATCCTATCATATCTAAACTATCCCCCCTTTTTTATAGAAAGAGATTGTATTTATAATCAACCTGTTTTAAATAAAAATATTGGTTTTTCTCTGTCCCACACCAGAGGGCTCTTCTGATTTGGGACACAAGAATCTCTTAACCATTTTTTTTAAGCAATATGTCTGGGTTTAGAGGGGGAGTGAGCCAATTCCATCTCTAAAGCCAGCTTGGTATATTTGGGAATTTGGGCGTAGCTTTTCTTACTACTTCCTGCTGGAGGGGGGCGCTGTATCTTATGGGGACACAAAGAAAATTTTAGGATTATGGAGTAGTCCATGAGGGTATATCATCTGAGCCAGTTGCCTTGAAACTGTTCTGGATGTTGGATTATCTGGGCCATGGTGTCATTGGAGACCTTTCAGGGGGTCTTGGCTGGTCAAACCTGATGTATCTTAATCTGGAACAAATTCATAGCCTCTGGCTTTTTGTGGAAACAAAAGCAGAACCTCTTTTTCAAAGTAACATATAATTATATCCAAATTTTGAAGTCAAGGTACCTTTAAAATTTACATTTTGGCATAACTGAACAGCTTTTACAGTCAAATGTTTTTCTTTAGGTACGAATATCAAAGACAACATAATCCAGATTCTCTGTGTGATAGCCATCTTTATGTGGCTTATTACCTTTATTGTTTCTTTAAAGACTTTACTTTTAAAAACTATTTGTTTATATAACTGTACATATTCCTTTTTATCTCTTTTTGAAGCCTACGTACACTTTTACATACATTGGAAACTATTTCATCTGAATCAGTCTTATTGTGAACCTATTGTTTTAAACTGCAGCCTTCTAAGCCTAAAACGGTGCTGTGGCTGCTGGCTCTGCCCACTTTAGCTTCCCAACATGGCGGTTCCCCCAGCTCTGGGAGCCATCAAGTCTCAGAAATAGTGGGTCTACGCTTTTATCAAAGCAGCGTGTAGCCCAGAAACCTCTCTCTCTCTCTCTCTCTCTCTCTCTCTCTCTCTCTCTCTCTCTCTCTTTAAATACTAGTAAAGACTAAATCTACCACACAGCATAATGTGCTGCTGGCACACGTCTCATTCCCACCATACTGCAGGTCAAGTGCACAGGCCAGGAACCTGCCAGTAGCTCAAACCCGCATTTTGCAGCATCTAGCTGCCCATATGAGACATGAAGCAGGAACCTGTTTTTGGCTCTGTTTAGAATTGGTTATTAAATATTGTTAGATTTAAAGTGGAAACTCGAGCCGTTGGGCGCCATTTGTAGCTGGAGAATTTTTCTCCAGCTCCCACCGCCAAGTCCCGCCAGTCCCAGAGCCTACTTATAAAATAAACACACAGAATCTTACATTATTTAAACTGCTTGGCCATTAGCTCAGGCCTATCATTGTCTAGCTCTCACTCTTATATTTAGCCCATTTCTATTAATCTTTACTTTGCCACGTGGCTCATGGCTTACCGGTACATCTTCCTTGTCTTGGCGGTGGCTCCAGCCGGTCTCCCTTTCCTCCCTCCTTCCTCAATTCTCCTCTCTCCTTGTCCCGCCTATACTTCCTGCCTGGTCACTGGCCAATCAGTGCTTTATTTATACAGAGCGATATCCACAGCAATCTATAACTCTCAGAATTATTGCACAAAAATATTTTACTTATTTTGGAAATCTTTCCATTTCTTTTTGATACTGGTGTGTCTATATTTCTAATAATTACTCAGAAAGATTAAAATAAAGCATATAGAATGCACATATACTTTACATAGTATATGTTTTATTACTACTATTCAATACATATTTTTTCAAATATATTACTGATATATAGAACATACACAGACATATTGCCTTTTTAAAAATTGTAAACTGATACCTGACTATGTTATTTAACTTTCCTTAAATATTTTTTACAAGTCTCCAAAATGAAAGCGAAACATTTCAAGGTATTTGGAGTTGGATCACAGTGAAAAAGCTAAATACACAGTGAACCCTCAATAAATATTAGCTGAATGAGCAAACACGGTCAGCTGGTAGTGGAGATTCCATGCCAGGCACTGGAATTTGAATTTTATCCCACAAAGAAAACCCAAGGAAATGTTGCACAGAGAAGAGCAAGTTGAAATCAGTTGTTTAGAAATATTTCTCTGATGTTGGGTGCAGGAATAATGACAGGGGAAGGCTGGAATGAAAACTAATCAAGAAGCTATTACAGGAATTCAATATGTGAGTCTAGGCTTGAATAATGGCAGGTGAAAGAGGAAAAGGAAAGAAATGCTAAGGGCTTTTAAAGTGAAAACTGGGCAAGTGTTAAATTGCAAACTGTAAACCACACAGTGTGAAGGAAGAAACATCTAAGATTATTGCGAGGACTACACTTGAGGGTGGGGACACAGTGGCAATGTTGTAGAGGGCCTCGCCAGCACCTTGCATCTCTCCGAGGCAGCTGTGTTACCACTTGGCAGCAATTCTTCTCTCTGTAGATAAAGGATGCATTCCCATTAGTACTTTGAATTTGATTAATTTTACTCTAAACAACCTTCACTTGGGGTCTGTTAAACATTATTCTGGAGGATTGGAGAAATAGGTTTCATATTAATTTATGCTACAAGCATCCAAAGCACTATGTAATGTTCAAGAAATAGCTTTCTTCAAGTAAACAATTAGCACTGCCACTTGTAAATATTTAATAATTAAATTGAAGAGAAATGTTTTCAGTAAGCATATTATAAAATATAGCACAAAGATTTGGTCACAAATTCATGTACAAAAAACAATGTGTGAAGCATTTTTATTCTAAAACGTAAGATCATAATTCTATGGCTTGCTTTTATTGATAATGATAACATGTAAGCTGGCATTTTCCAAATTAAATTTACTTAAATATGGTATTTTTCAAATTGTCTTTTTAAACAAGTATCAGTATTAAATTAAGTTTACCCAGTAAATTATTTCATTGCATTTTTACTGGTTTAAGTGAAATCTCACTATAGAGAGAGTAAATCATATTAAATTCAAGTGGCTCTTCATAGTTGCATAAACTTCAAAATGTGTCCATGTGAACTCAGGCCTTTCATCTCTATTGACTGGTTCATTCATAGAACTGGGAGGGAAGGTTATAAGTACATCATTACAGAATTCAGACTGCCCTAAACTGAAATTTGCCTTTTCTTGACTTTGTGTAGAAGCACTGTTCTTTTAGATGAGATATAATGGAAATTCCTACAGTTACAACTGAAGAATTTCTGAACACCTAAAGTTTCAGCATTTTCTATATATTGAAGTATCCCTAATCTAATAAAAGAGGTGGCCATAAATGAAATTGCTAAGTATCTGCACTCTTTTTCTGAGAGGACAAAACTGAGGAAAATTACTGCATAAACATTTGCTCAGCAGAACTTTGTTGCACAGACGGTCACATTGAATCCTAATATCTGTTAAATTTGGCACAATTCTATTGTCTCCATATTTACACTAAATGAAACACTGAGTTTTCAGTGTAGATATCCTAACAAATTTAGATGAGTCTTAGTTAAAGTTCTACATTTACTATTTTATCTATCATCAACTCTGGGGAAAGAGTTAAACCTTCCTAAAATGCATCCTTATTGTAAAAATATATGAATGTTAACAGACGGTACACCAGGCCATATTTCCTCACATGGAGGCACTGGGTTAGCACATGAACTGAAGCATATCTATGAGCGTTCCAGAGAACCCCTGGAAATCAGGAAAGGTCCCAGTCAAAAGGCAGAAATGTCATGTTTGGTGCAACTGTGTGTGCCCTATCTCCCATGCAGCAGTCAGTGAAATTGAAAGTGAATTCCATGGGTCCAGCCTACTGATGGAAATAGGAGGAAGCAGAGTCCTGCCCAGCCCCATGACAGATGGAGCTTGACAAGGAGACCCACACAAAGGCCTAGAGTAGTCTGCCACGGGCTCCAAGAAGTAAACACTGGCGCACCCGATGCCTTGTGCAACCAGGCAGTTGAGCACTATTATGCTGAGCAAATGTATGGTGTGGTTCTGGAGAAAGAGACAGAAAGACAGAATGGCTCATGTCCTGTGAACAGAGCCGTATCTGAAGAAGTGAAAGCTGTGAGGAGTGGGCTGACATTGGTGGCTTGATTGCCACCCAGGGCCATGGTGATGTTCGGGTCTGGACCATCGCCAGAGCCCAAGTCTGTGCTCCTGGCCATGATGCAGCCATGGTCTATATTGACGTCCGTGGCTCCTGATACCACCCAAGGCTGAGAGGATAGGGTTGTACAGAGTTGGCCCTACCCTGACACTGGCTGCAACACTAGGGAGATCTGGTCCTCTTGCCACTCACCAGCTGAAGTACTCAGGAGAAAGAGTCCTATACCTCACCTGGGAAGCACAATAGAACTGACCATGTTTTCCAGGGGCATGGGTGAGCTAGCCCTGAGCATGCGAGAATGGGAGAGCAGGTCATATCTGCCATGTGGTGAGGGAAATATTCCTCCCCTCTCCCCTCCCACTTGCATTAGGTGGGGGACTTGACCCAACCCCTCACCTGCTGCAGCACTCAGGAGAGTGGCCCCTGCTCCTTGCCTGGGCAACAGCAGAGCTGACTCTGATGGCATAGGTGTGAGAGAGCCAACCTTGAGGGCAGGAAAGCAGAACTGGCCCCACCCCCATTACTCTTCCTCATTACTCCAAGGGGTGAACTAGCCAGAGTAAGGCTGGAGAGCTCACCTTGGTGATGAGGACAGGTGAGAGCTGATGGGCTAACCAACCTGAAATTACACTGGCCCAGAATTAGGGTTATGAGTTGGCCCATCCCAACATCCAACCTATCTATGATCTGCTGGATCACATGAAGGGTGTAGACTCAGAGCTGCCGATCTCCACAACACAGGGTAACAACAGGATATCCAAGAAGAGTTCCAGTGAAGGCCCAGCATCAATAGTGTAACAGAAACCAGAGGCCTCAAACTAGACCAATGACTGCAATGAAAACTTGCAAGTAAAGATATATGGATAAAAGGGTTTACTGTGTGACTCACCGTCACACTACGGCTTCCCTGAGGAGGTTGATTTTTTCTTCCTTTTTTTTTTTTTTTCTTTTTTACTCTTAAATTTTGTTTTATTTTATTTTGGTTCGTGGGGGGGTGTTGCAAGGGCAGAGGGCAGATATTATGGGACTGAGAAATGAATGGGATTGAGATGCATGATGTGAAAGATACAAAGAATAAAAAGAAAAAAAAGTTTTGTTTTTTTTTTTTAAAGGAGAGCATGTGACCAGCTATCCAGCAGTAGAGTAGAACATGTCACTGAATAATTGAGGGACAGGTTACAGTACAAACAAAATGACTTCCTAAGTTAGAGACAGAGGAAAATAGAATTCATGCATCACAGTGAGAGCACACTTTCCCAGGCAAATGACAAGAGCAACAAGGAGTCAGAAAATACTTGAGAGATTCCTAGGCACTCAGGCTGAGAATGAACTCCCCTGCATGAAGATCATAACATCTAGTGAAAACTAGTACAGATTGGTTGTTTTTCAAATGTCCCAATCCAAGGAAGGAAGGGAGGGAGGGAGAGAAGAAGAAAGGAAGGAAAAGTATGAGGTATATAGAATCAGAAAAGACTGGGAATGAAGTTCAGTGGAAGAGTATCTCTCTATCATGTGCAAACACTTCTAAAGAAACAAAGCAAACCTAACATTTTTCAGAAATAGAAAAATAGTCCTATTATTTGCATGGATTATAAAGGGTTCTTAGCCAAATAACTTTGAAAACTAAGAACAAAGATAAAATAATACTAACATGTACAGGTTCAAAGTGTTTTATAAAACAAAACATTGTGACAGGGTCTTACTGACTCAAATAAAAGACAACTGTTCCATTTGAATGAAGTAGAACAGAGAATACAGAGGACATCTTTGTGTAGATAGTCAGATGATTTTCAACAAGCATGTATGGCTGCCCAGTAGTACTGTGAAAGTTGACAGAAAATTGGATATTCAATCCAAAAGGAATACATACATTTCCTGGGATGGTTCTTTTTGTATGTCAAGTTCACTGAGTAAATAAATAAATGTAATTTCTGGATGGTTTAAGATTTGAATTGGTGACCCCATTGAAGGAGATTGGTTTTCCTAATGGGATGAATATCAATTCACTGATGACTTGAATGCTACAAAAAGCAGAGGAAGGGAAGGTTCATCCATATCCTTTCTGTGTGGGTAAGCTGGGACATGGATCTTTTTACCCTTTTGCCAATTAGAGATTTAGCCTGTTATTGTGACAATATATTCAATTTTTTGCTCTACCCATTACCTGTGATTTCGTAAATAAGATACAGACCCTGGAGATCCCTTCATTTGACTGTGTCAGATTTGTTGACTAGAAGATCAGAAATTGATTTTATCCAAACAGTTACAATGACTCTTCTGTGCTCAATGCTGCTGAGTTACTGTTGTGGATTTTCTTAATTTAGGCAGTCTTCCTAGACAAGCTTTAATTATCTTGACAATATTTATGTGTGTTGTATTAGTTTCCTCCAGCTGCTGTAACAAATTACCACAAGCTCAGTGCCTTAGAGCAATGAACATTTATTTTCTTACAGCTTCAGAAATCTGGAGCAACTCCAGTGAAGCTGAAATGGAAGTGGTGGAATTGATGTATTGTCTTTTCTGCTTCCATATCTGGGTCTTTGTATTCCCATTTCTTTCCTCCATCTGCAAAGCCGGCAGAGTATCATTTCTAATCAGTACCTCTGCTGAAGTTGGATCTTTATTATAATGGGACCTCTGTCATAGTAGACTGTTCTTCTGCCTCTCTCTTATGAGGATAACTGGATTGTATTGTAGCACTACCAAGAAAACACTCCAGTATATCCTCCTATGTGAACATTGTTAAGTCACATTGACAAAGGAGATGTTTTGCCACATAGTGCTAAGATTCACAGGATCCACGAGTTAGGAACTAGATGATTTTTGTACTACTATTCAACCAATTACCAATCAGAGCACATGATGAAAAAAATGATCATAGTTTATATAGGAGTCATTCAAAATATAGATAGCTACACCTTGACTCAAGGTTATCTATCCATTTATCAATCTCTCTCTCTCTCTCTCTCTCTCTTTCTCTCTCTCTCTCTCTCTCTCTCTCTCTCTCTCTGTGTGTGTGTGTGTGTGTGTGTGTGTGTGTGCATGTGTATTTGTATATCTATATCTATATCTATATCTATATCTCTCTCTCTCTCTCTCTCTCTCTCTATATATATATATATATATATATATATATATATATATAAAATATAGTAGGGATTAACAAAGCAACTCCACATAGTTAAAAAGGAGGTTTATTTTGGGGTAACTTACAGCTAGTAAAGGGTTGGTTACAAGATCCAGGAGAGGTGATGTGCAGTCCAGGAGGGTTCTCTGGAGAACTCTGCTTGGTCTACCATCTAGCATCCAGGATCACAAGGAACCAAAAGGGCCAGAACGTCTGGATCTTGGGTCTTAAGGGCTCTCATCTTGGCCCTGCCTCAGGGGCAGGTCACAGGTAGGCATGACAGTTACCAGAAGCCTCACTGGGGGTAGAACTTCCAGGTCACAGCTGAAACAGCTATCCACTACATATATAGATTGACAACACTATTTCTAACAAATGTGAAAGTATTTAAAGTGTCTTAGAAAATGTATGTTGGGATTTTTTTTCTCTTAAATCAAGTTTACTACACAAGCAACAAAATATTTGACAGTAACAAAATCCCCTTTGTCCCAATACTTTCATTGCATTCTTTTCATGAAAAGTCCTGGACATGCAATGAATGACTATTGACTATTGTCAGTACTTGTTAGAACATGAGGATAACATGCAATACCTGCTTGACTAGGTAGCTAAGCACTCTCTCCACAACTTCATCACAGGTTAAATCAAATTGAATTCAGAAAAATAACTATGCTAGTCTACCAATGGCCTTTGATTCCACTTTACTTGGTATTTGGAAGTCACATAATTCCTGAGTTTTAAAATTACTTGAGGGAAGCAGTTAAATTAACTTTTTTTTGTTTTCTTTGTTTTCTAACTCTACAGAGAATTACAGAGAACAAGCACAGGGAAGACCACTCAGGGAGGACAGAAGAGAGAGCCAGAGATGACTCTGAGTCACTCTTGATAGCAGCAAAACTACAGTTGTGATCGGCTAGTTTTCTACTGTCTGCAAATGTGAAGCACATTGTTTATGTATTTCCGTCTTTAGAGAGTAGCTTTTCCTCCACAGACTCCCATGAAGCCTTGCAGCAGCACACACGTCAATTTAGAGCTATTGTTTCCATTAGCAGTATTTCCTTCTACATTTGGCTCCCTGGTAGGCCTCAAGGTACTCCATTTTTATTTTGTATAAAATCTACATCAAATAGCTGTTTATAGTCTGTTTTTGTGGTTTCATACTTTCCATTTGGTTCTATTAAGGACTTGAAAATATTCTATTAGCTATTTTCTTCATAATTAGTGCCTTCTGCTCTTCTGTCTCAGCTGTATGATCATAAATATGTAGAAAACTAAGCTGGGCAGTGGTAGCACCCACCTTTAATCCCAGCACTCGAGAGGCAGAAGCAGGCAGATTTCTGTGAGTTCTTGGCCAGCCTGGGCTATAGAGTGTGTTGTAGGAAAGGCTCCAAAGCTACACAGAAAAACTCTGTCTTGAAAATTTAAATACATACATACATACATACATACATACATACATAGAAAACTAAATTATCTAGTATTTTCCAGGTGAATTGTTTTACAACATGTCTTAGAAGTTTTAGAGGGCAGAAAGTTAGATATCATACTAACACAAGAATAAAGTTTCTTTCAAATCAATATGAAGTATAAACAGATACAAAATTCAATGTGGGACAGTGAAGAAAAGTAGTAAACATGGAGAATGCCAAACAGGAGCTGAGTTGGAATTAAACAATGTGTTATGAGGTGATGAGGATTTCATAAATATGGAAAATATGATGCTGGGGTTTTGTTTGTAGAACCAGAAAAACATGCACTTCTACCCAGCACTTGCAAAGCATCATTTCTCTCCATATGTAATAATTGTTAAATAAATCAACCATACATTATCATATCATATATAAATGTGTATCATTATTCATTTAAATCAACATGAACTTTTTGTGGCCACTCTTTATGAGACCTGTCTGACTGAGTGACTGTTACAGTGACTATAATGTAATGAAGAAGACTACTTTTAATTCACATTGCCCACAACATGAATCATTATTTTCTATCAAGCATGTAGACCCTATTCTAAGGGAAGAAAAATGAAAAAAAAATAATTTTATGTGTCTTAAATGCAGAACCTTACTTTCTACAGTGAATAAATTTCTCCTCTTAACTATCCCTTTTTATAGTATTTTAAAAATTTGCTTCATTTTTGGCATCTTTAAAAACACCCAAATAACTGTTGCTCCGTAAATCCCATTACACTCTCTCAATATTTTAGGAAGTACCCATATTACATGCACACAGATGCTTCCTACACAGGTTCCTGAGATCGCTCAAACATTCTGAAGTCCTGTGCAAATTTACATTCATCCAAGAGAGTCATTAAAACGAACTGAAGACAATCCAGGCTTCTGAAATGTATGCCAGTCTCCTTTTCAGATGAAGCTACATAAGTTTACCTACTGTCACCCCTAAATACTTACAAACACAGTATGGGATTTTGAGTTATGTCTATCAGTGACCTCCCTACTATTTCCACCTACAAAAAAAAAAAACAAAAAAAAAAAAAACCACAATAAGTGACTTCTATTGATCTTTGCCAAGAATAAAATAGTGACCTAAAGAGGTTCTTGACACTTAGCAGAGTTGTGAAATATAGATTCCTTCATGATGTGTCTTGTAAATTTTGGAATCTAAGGGGATAGAGCTTGAAATAGGGTTGAAAGGGTTATTATGTAATTAAGGCCTTACAAAGATACATATAATATGTCCATTGCATTCAATGACTGCTATAATAGTGCCTAAAGGTTAGTTCTTGTCACAGCAGTGTTTTATAATCACTTAAAGCAATTTAAATGGTGTAGTGTGGGTGATGGAATAGGTGTAGCTCCATTCATATGTTATGTAATAATGTCATTTGTTATGCTCTTTGTTGTCAGACATAGCATAACTTTGCTTAGAAAATTTGGTTAAAGTCACTTAAAAATTACTCAGAGTGCTAGGGATATATCTGATCAAAACACGTGAAGCACAAGTGTGAGGACCAGTGTTTAAGTTCCCAAAAGCCACTTGCAAAGCATGATGGGATATGCTGCCCCACAGGTAACCCCAGCATGTGGGAGGCAGAAGCAGATAATCCCCAGAGCAAGCTGGATATTCATAGTAGAATCAATGAATTCTGAGTTCAGCCAGAAACATTGCCTCAACATATACATTAGGAAATGATTAAGGAAGACTGCAAATTAAAACCTCAGGCTTCCAACACACTAGCACACATCTGAATTTGCACCTGATGCACATATATTCACACTTATGCAAATCCAAATATTGCATACATGCATATAAACACAAAAATACTATCTGCTCAAATATCTCACAATTGCTTTAATTCACACAATCTTAGAAAATCCTAATAACATTAAATCTGCCAGAAGAAGAAGAGCAGGATTGGAAGAGCTCAAATTCTGATCCCCTCAGACTGGTTTTCATGTTCAGATCTGACATGGCTACTGGATAGTCTGACCAAGTCAGTGAACCTTCTGTGCTTCTGTGCTTAAAGATGGAAAGTTTAGATAGCCAGCTCTCATAGCAACGCCATTGGTATAACTTACTAATTTAAAACTTTGAAAGGCTTACTATTACTGTTTAAACTACAGATAAAAGTGGTCTCTGTGGAGTGGAATTCATGCCATGTAGTAGTAATTTATATGGTAAGTTCATGTAAGAATACATTTGAAAATCATTAACATCATAAAAAAATAGAAGTATGCCCAGGTATATAGTATTTCATCTGTAAATCATATTTTCCACTTAACCTACCAAAACCAAGTCACATTCCATGAATATATGTACTACTAGAACTCTTTACATAAGCACACACTTAAAAACACCTAGGAACAAGATACATTGTATATATTGCTATATCATTAATTCTCTTAAGACACTTTCATAACAACTTTCAGATTTTATTCTTTCCTTCCTCGGGTTGAAAATTGGGATATAAGTACACATTAGGTACTGTCCCTTGTCACTATGACAACATATCAGATAAGAAGCAACTTAAGGCAGGTGATGTTTATTTTGAGTCAGCTTCAGGGGTTATGTAGAGTCCATCCTTATGTGGAACAGTATCAAGCAGCTCCATGGCAGTGGGGCACATCGCTTGAACCCCTTACATCTTCACACTTGCCTACAGAACAGGTACGAGATGAAGATGAGGAAATAGGGCTACACTATAAATCTCAAGGCCATACCACTCAACACCCCACTTCCTTCAGTGTGGTCCTACCTGCTAAAGGGCGACAACTTCCCAAAACAGAATTACCAGCCAGGGGCCATGTGTTTAGATGCATGTGAAGGCATCCACATTATAACAAAAGACAATATAACTTTTTTCGAGATAGTCGTTAAGCATTATTGTTCTGCCTACTGAGCATTGATTAGTCTTTTCTTACCCATTCATAGAATAACGGTATCTGATTTAGGATGGATTTGATATATTTGGACTTCAGCAGAGATGCTGAGCACTAAAACATCATCACAGCCTATCATCATTTAGAAATAAAATAGTGACAAAGGAGAAAATTTCTCCTTTTAACATCCACCCGATAGATTGTCAGTTGTAGTTTATCTAAAGCAATTCTTTGTTCAAAGAGAGAATCTTTATTATTTGCAGGAGACAACAAAGGTTAACTTCCAAGACCTCTGGAAACTGGACTACTCTCTCTTCTCAGGAAAAACAAAATGAATGTAAGTACGTTAAAAGTAGTTTTCTGGGTTTTTTTTGGGGGGGGGGTCTGTTGTTTTTGTTTTGTTTTTTTTTTAAGAAAGAAAAAGAAAAATCTTGTGCGGTGTGTTAATGTCTATTTCATCACTAAATTCTGAATATAGTCTCAAATTTCATAAGGATATTATGTATTTTCATTTTGCAATGTTAGCTTAGATATTATATCAAGGAAGGCCTTTGCCAGTTCAATTATAGATTCCACAGGCTATAAATCTCCTTTGTATGTCTTTTTTTTTTTTTTTTTTTTTGAGACAAGGTTTCTCTGTGTAGTTTTGTGCCTTTCCTGGATCTCGCTCTGTAGACCAGACTGGCCTCGAACGCACAAAGATCCGCCTGCCTCTGCCTCCTGAGTGCTGGGATTAAAGGCGTGTGCCACCACCGCCCGGCCTCCTTTGTAGGTCTTTAGAGCTTTAAATCTGTTCTATTTCTTTTAGGGATTATTTCCTGGTCTTCCACTTTTTTACCACTGAGGCAGACTATATTATTGAGGTTTTATTGTGAAATATTTTGATTTTGTTCTGACAAAAAAAGCTGGCTTGCAAAAAAAAAAAAAATGCTGAAGTCAGAGGGCAGGTGGAACTAGCCACTAGCTGACCATAGAGGTTCGGAGGACTGTTAACAGAGAGGATGCAGGAAGTGATAATGCCGTTTTGGATGGAGGACTGGTATCTGGTAGCGGTTGGGAGCGACTGTGGCTGCACCCTGATCTTTCAGGTTTTTACCCAAAAATTTGACTCCCAAAAATTTACTGATAAAGCTTAATTGAATGAAGGCTTCAAGGTTCTATTTTGAAACACTGATTAGCTGTTGAATGTCTATCAGTATTGGCTGTATATCTAGCTTCCCTGTTCTTTGTGCCTTTCAACTTTCATTTTTCCCAACACAAATCTCCTGAATTTTCACCCTTGTCTTACTCTTTAAGGACCTGAGGATCACAAAACCACTTTTAGAAAGAGCCGGGTCAGTAATATAAGGTATTTTTTTTGTAAGATTCTCTATCATGCATAACAGAACAAAATAGGAAACAAGAGGAAGCAAACTAGAGTTGTGTGAAATTGCTCATTTATTCTTCTCAAATAGTTTTGGGTTTTCATGAGAGTGCTGAAAAGTTCACAAATTGTATTCCAATGAGATGAATATTTGTTTTCCAACTTTTCATCAAAACTTCTGTCTTTCAGTGCATGTTTTATATGCATGAGACATTCTGTTCCCGTGTGTAACTGGTAGGGCCTGTTTGTTCACAGGCATGAAAATGGAAATGAGACATGAAATGTGCTCCAGTTGCCTGACTGGATAAGAAAAAATGCAAATTGTGCTGTGTGCCAGGAATCCACACTAATGTACAGCTGGGCAGGTGTTTTCATTCACCTCCATAATTCCAATCAGAAACGAAGTAATTTAAAGAGTTTTCTAACAGGTGATTTAATTTTGATTTGCCCCTCCCTGGTTAACTTTATCATAAGAGATTAACATAATGTCAGACTCTTTTTACCTTTAATCACAATAGGAAAAAATAATAACACATGGCCAGGATATTTGGGCCATTCTACGATATTCTTAGTTCCATATGTACAATTTTCTCTTGGTGATAATATAATAATTCATTCATTTCCTGTTTCAGATTTTAATTTTCTAAATGAGCAACTGTAAATGTGGTAGTCCCTTAATGGATCAGTAATATGACAACAGGTTTGTTATCTGCTAGTTTGAAATACCATGTAAAGGGTACATTGAAATTGGTTTTCCTCTGTGTGCTTTAAATGATATTAAAGCATTCCTTAATTTGTAGGAGGCAAATTATTCTATCATAAAGCACTGACAGAGGCATTTGTAAAACAGTAGCTCAAAGAAAAATGCCATTAAGTCCCCTGAATTTTTGGAAAGGTTTCCTTCCTTCCTTCCTTCCTTCCTTCCTTCCTTCCTTCCTTCCTTCCTTCCTTCCTTATTTCATTCCTTCCTCCCTCCTTTCTTCTTTTCTCTCTTTCTTCTTCTTTCCCTTCCTTTCCCTTTTCTTCCTTCCCTCCATCTCTTTCTTCCTTCATGCCTTCTTTTCTATTTTATTTACTTTTATTTTTTAACTTTTCAAGTTCTCTGTCTGTCTTAGGGTTTCTACTGCTATGAAGAGACACCATGACCATGACAACTCTTATAAAGGAAAAACTTTGAATGAGACTGTCCTATACTTTAGAGATTTAGTTCATTGTCATGGTGGCACACAGGCAGACATGGTGCTGGGGACATAGCTGAGAGTTCTACATCTTGATCCACAAGCAGCAAGAAGACCCCATGGGAATAGGAAGAGGCAAAGTACTAGAGAGGTCCCCAGAAATCCACAAAGACACCTCCACAATAGACTATTGGCGATGGTCTAGAGAAAGCCTGAACTGACCTACTCTGGTGATCAGATGGCTGAACACCCTAACTGTCATGATAGAACTCTCATCCAGTTACTAGATGGAAGCAGATACAGAGATCCATGGCCAAGTCCCAGGTGGAGCTCCAGGAGTCCAACCAGCAGGAGAGAGGAGGGTTTATATGAGCAAGAGATATTGAGACCATGATTGGAAAAAGCACAGGGACAAATAGCCAAACTAGTCCAAACAGATGAACTATGAACCAATAGCTGAGGAGCCCCCATAGAACTGGATCAGGCCCTCTGGATAAGTGAGACAGTTGATTAGCTTGAACTATTTAGGAGGCCCCCAGGCAGTAAGGCTGGGACCTATCCTTAATGCATGAGCTGGCTTTTTGGAACCTAGGGAGTGGGTGGTGAATTGGGGGCAGGGCGGGGAGGGGGTGAGGTGGGAGGAGGGAGGACAGGGGAATCTGTGGCTGATATGTAAAATTAAATTAATTATAAAATTTAAAAAAAAGGAAAAGCCTGAGCCACTGGCTTGAGTTTCTGAGACTTCAAAGCCTACCCCCTAGTGACACACTTCCTCAAACAAAGCATACCTACTCAGGCAAGGCCTCACCTCCTAAAAGTGCTGCTTCCTATGGACCTATGGGAACCATTTTCTTTCAAACCATCACACTCTTTCATTATGAGACAAGAAACCTCCAAATATGCATTTTTAGTTAATTTTCTGTTTGCAATCTACTTCTGGGTATGAAGCCTACCCTTAAGAGTAGTTTGTGTCCCCCAGTGAGACTCCCTTGCACAAAACTAAATTTTCATTTGCAAATGTTTATCAATTGGTGATTGATTCTCGGTTAGGGATGGGTGCATGTGTCTACTTCTCTTTTCAGTTCTAGGTCCCCAACTGGTGCAGACCAGTGCAGGACCTGTGCATCCTGCCTTGGTCTCTGTGAGTTCGTAAGTACTTCCATCATGTTGATTTAGGGGACAGAGTTTGTTTGGGTCCTCCATACCCTCTGGCTCTTAGATTCTTTCTGCCTCTTCTTCTGAGGGGTTCTCTGAGCACTGAGGGGAGGGGTTTGATAGAACCATCCCATTTAGGGCTGAGTGTTGCAAGGTCTCTCACTGCCTGCAAAATAGCTGGCTGTGGGTCTCTGTATGTGTTTCCATATGTTGCAAGAGGAAGCTTCTCTGAAGATAGCTAAACAAGGCATGATCTATGAGTATAGGAGACTGTCATAGTCATTTTGTTGCTACATTTTTATTCTTATTATTATTACTTTCAAGAATAGTAGTATTTGGTTTTACTTTAGGTTTCTGAGCTTTCTAGCCTCAGTTATGGTTACCCAAACAGTGTAGGGTACAGATTCCATCTTGTGGAGTGGGCCTTACGTCAAATAAATAATTGGTTGGTTACTCTCGCAAATTTCATGCTACCGTTGCACCTCATATTTGGCTGGTAAAACACTATTGCAGATTAAAGGATCTGTGGCTGGGTTGGTGTTTATGTTTCTCCTTTGGTAGCATGTGGAATGCCTTTCTGAAACACAGATTCTAGCATGTAGGGTTGAAGGCTTGTTGTAGGCACCACCCCGACTTCTGCCTGTCCAATGAGTTGTGTAGGTATTCCCTTCAGCAATGAGGTCTTGCTATCAGTTTTTGGAGAGCAACCTATAGTCCTGGCAATAGCCTAGGTTGTTTGGCGATTCCCATGGGACTCTTTTGATCAATAACTCAATTAGGTGTAACCCATTCCTGGTAGTAGAAGTTTCATTTGGTGACAAGTAATGTCTGGTTGGGCCTCTGTCTTCCCTTTTATTTGGAGATTTTATTTAGATTTCCTTCAGATACGTATATATTTTAGGAAGCTTCTACTGCATTAGTTTTCCATACTACCCCTCAAATGGCCCTTAATTTTAACTTTCTCTTCCTGTATTCCATCCCTCACCCCCCTCTTCCCTTTCTTTCTCCAATTGATCTTCACATTCCAGTCCTCCATCCATCTGTACTATCTACTCTACTTCCCATTCCTAGGTAGCCTAGGGAGATCTAGCTGCCCTATGCCTAACCTCCCTAACTCTATACATTACCTCTGTGGTTTTACTATTTGTAGCTTGGTTATCATTGGCTTAACAGCTAATATCCACATATAAGTGTATGCATACTATATTTGAGTAATTGCTCCTCTCATACCTCTAATTATCTATGTCTCATTTTATTTTATATTATTTTATTAATTATTTTTCAAGAAAAGGTCTCTCATAGCCTAGACTGTCCTTGAACTCATTGTGTATCCAAAGCAGGCTTGAAATCTTGATCTTCCTATCTCTACCTTCACCAAGTCCAGAGCATTCACTGAAGCATGACTGCTTACTGAATCTGTCTTCAGCAGATTTTCCTTTTCCTTCCTGTAGGAAAGAGAATTCAACTTTATAATCATGTCTTGATTCATCTGGTAATATTCTCCCCCATCTAGTATCCCTCAAGTGTCATGTCATTAAAACAAATGATAGTCCAATAAATTATCAACGGATGAGGAGGATTTCTGTGTCAGATACTCCAAACAGGATATCACAAAAATCTCAAGGAATCTGTTTTAGAACAAAAATGTGCATATTTTACTAGTCCATAGTGCCATTGCATTATGAAAATGTTCATATTTTATTAATGAATAAGGAACACACCTTCCTTTTTGGCAGTTTAAAATTTAATAGCAATTTAGATTAGGTGACAAATTAAGATAAGTGGTCTACAAAAGATATTGTAAGTGGCTTCTGACTCAGCTATGGGAAATCAGAGTGTCCACTCAGGATAACAAAATAATTAGCAGCAGTGTGGAAATTAAGATAAAGAAGTGAGTAAATTCAAGGGTTTCCAATTGAAAATACCATCATAAAGACTCAGGAGAAAAATACAGTATGGCTAATGAGGACAACACATAGTACGGTCTGGCATTAGATTATGGCATGAGGACAGCAGTGATGAGAGAAGACTGGGAAAAGGTACCAGTTCATGTAAAGGTAGAGAAATGATAAAGCATTCACTTCATCTTGATGGTTTGGGGTAAAGGGCAGCTTAAGTATAGAATTGCTTGAATAGGGAAGTGTGGTGTGGTGTGGTGTGTGTGTGTGTGTGTGTGTGTGTGTGTGTGTGTGTGTGTGTGTGTGCCTGCCTCAATCAGTTTTAATTATAAAGGACTAATCAAGAGTGAAAAACCAGAGGGCTTTGAGCCTCTTTAGTAAAATCCAAACCCCAATTTCATACTGTGTATGAACATTATGATAATAAAATAGTGGTTCTCAGCTGGGAAGATGGCTCAGTATGTAAAAACTTGCTGCAGAAGTATGGGTGGTGGCTTTCAGATCCCAAGACTGCACATAAAAGCAAATGGCCACAGCAGTAGATCTGTAATCTCAACACACCAGAGATGGAGACAGAGAATTATCGGAGCAAACTGGCTAGCCAAGGTAACCAAAACACCAAGTCTGAGGTTCAACAAAGACCATGCCTCAATCTTTAATGTAGAGAAGGATGTAGGAAGACACCAAACATCACACTCAGTTCTCCACACAGTGCACACATAGGCATATGATACCCTCACATATGTGTGCATTCACACATGTGAACACATAATGCAGACGTGAAAGCTCACTACACACACACAAAAATGTAAGAAACATTCAGTCTTTTAATCTACACTCATAGGACTGATTTGTGGAGGCAATAAATAGTAGCTGAAAAAAACTCTTGACTTCCTCTTCATACTAGCTATGATTTGAGTTGGTGAGTAAACCTTTCAAATTTTTAATTTGTTTTAAATACATTAATATCACATTTCATTAATATTTATTGCTATAGGATATAAAATATTCTGAATATATGGTACCTCTCTTATTATAGGATTATAACAAAACAATTCTTCAGATGAAACTGTACCGGAGCACAAACTAGCAAAAATAGCACAGTTCCTGTGGATGAAAGATGCTGGGGTTGAATAACATAAAGATATTTTTCTTGGTTTGAACCCATTTGTAGTTACAGTGATTAAGAAGGTTAGTTTTATGTGATCAGCAGATGACATTGTTGGACCACAGAAATGACCATTGGAAGAAGAGATGAATAAAACTGAAAGGAATAAGGTTCGGTAATTATATTTTTTTGTAATGCAGATGCCAGAGAGCATTATGTGGGATGTGGAGAGATGGCAAATGAGTCAGCTATATAAGTCTCAGTGACTAATAGCAGGATACAAGCACTTGCTCTTAGCTACTCTTTGAGAACGGGGAATACAAGTGCAGTTTTAACCATACTCATCAAGCTAGACAGAATGTAAAATGTTCATGCTTTATAGATAAAATGAAAGACAGTGAGGAACACAGTCTACTTGGCTAAAATTTTCTGAAGTTGAAAAATCTGGATCTTTAATTAAAAAGTACAACCTGGGTTTGGAGAAATGGCTGGATGGTTAAAAACACTTGCTGCTCTTGCCAAGAACCCAGTTAAGTTACTGGCATCAGGGTATCCAACACCCTCTGCTGAGCTTCTATGGCTCCTGAATGTATGTGGTACTCTTACATACCACATACATTCAGGAGAGGTACTCAAATACATAAAATATAAACAAATATATCAGAATTTTTACAAAGAAAATAGAACATATTTGTCATACTGAGAACAATTTTTTGTATACTTTCAGCTAGCTGCAGTGATAACGCTACAGATCACAGACAGTTCTTGGGCAATAGTAACAATCTCAGGCAATCTTTAGTGATTCCAGTAGGAAATCATGGAAGAGAAGTCATGTGAGCACTCTGCATACCATTTCTGGCCCTGCTTCTTACCATTTTTATAACATTTCTAACAAGCTATATCTTTGTGGTCCTCAACCTTTGTTAGGACACCGTGAAAAGATTTGGAAATTACACAACTGTATCTGGCAAAGCATACATTACTTTCAGATGTGTCTGTGTTATGGTCTATCAATTAAGTGCATTTTTCTATTTAACACAGACTCTTCTAATTCAACTTTTTCAGGCCATCAAACAGGAATGTAAAGCCCCATTTCTTTAAAAGGCTGAAAAGATGACACTTTTAGTCAAAGTGGTACCTAAACTTTACCAGACTAATGAATTGTGACCATTTCATAGGAATTTTCTTCTTACCCCATTTATTTAATGCTGTACAGAAAGTGCTGTACACTTTTTGGCTTTATGGGGAAAGGAACTGTTAGATATATATTTATCCACAGCTCACAGTCATAGTGGATTCATTAACAGCCCTCCTTATTGTACAATGGTACTTTCTGAGAACTTTTCTGATGGCTTATCAATCAACTCAATTACATTTATGAAGTGTGCTTCATGTGGCCATCTCATGGGGCTCTGGGAACTTCGTAGAAATGAAGGCATGATAAATATTTAAAAGGCTAAATCAAACAAATATGCTTTATAGTTAAACCTTACAAATCAACAGTAAGTGCGCGGTCCTCATGCATAAAGAATAGAAACTGGAGCCAAAGAGAGGGTGTGGAAGGATTTGTAATCTTTTAGAATTGGACTGGAGAGTGGCAGGTAGAAGTCATGGACTGTAAATTGTGACAGAGACTCCTCTGAAATCCAGAAATCATTATGTGACAAATTGGCACATGGTGAGTACAGAGGGGGAAAATGAAATTGTGTAAGCTAATAGCACATAGGAAGGTGAGGACTTAACAATAATCCTAAGGTCAAAAACTTGATTTTTGGAGCAAAGGAAATCAGCTCTTTAAGGTTACCAGCACAGATTACATTTCAAACATTTATCCCAGAGAACCAATCAGTAGAAGTCCAATTTTATCTGTACTAAAGTCAGGGAAATTTGAAGACATCCATGCTTGAATATCACACAGACAATTATGCAAAACATCAAGCAGCTTCATAGGTCTGCAGGGACTCAAAAGAATATCTGAGTGTCATCTGCATACTTATGACACTGCAGGCCACTGCATTGAATAATGCTATTCACTAAAAATATCTAAATATAAAGCCAAATAGGATTTCAAACAAGCCTCAGGGGAATCTTAAAGTAACTCAGTAAAGCACAAACCATTCCCTGAAGGAACAAATTGTAAGACGAATATAGGGATGAAGAAACTATCTGAAGCTACCCATGTTAACTCAAGAAAATTCAAAACCAGTCCTGTCAAAAAAAGGCTTAGTAAGCAGTATTCAAACTAGACATATAGCCTTAAAATGTAAAATAAAATAGACATTCAGCCAAAAAAATGCTCATGGACATTATGTTCTAATCTAAGTTTCAGAGCTCATGGTGTGCATCTTTAACAGGAAATGCTTAAATGACAGCAGAGCAAAACATCAGTATTTATGGCCTCTTTTCTAATGATTTATAAAAATTTTAAATCGCTAGTAAAGGCAGAAACAGAAACAGACACAGAAACACAAAACACAGTTAATTGTCCAACTGAATTAGTTCCACTTAATTACATTTTTTTCTCTATGACTTTGGAAAATTCATTCTGTGATACACTTTGGGATAGATAGATAGATAGATAGATAGATAGATAGATAGATAGATGATAGATAGATATGATCATACATGTATTTGACATATTAGTAATCTTCTTGATGAAATTTTAATGACTCTCTGTAAAGAATTGAGATGTCTTAAAGGAAGAAAGGTAATGTATGTGTTATTTTGTCATTACCATTATCCAATTCTCTAAAAATTATGTGTAATCTTTCTTTTCAAATGCAAAGTCAGCCAAACATCTTTTATAGCTTATTCATAATCCATGTCTCTCATTATCCAAATATTCAAAATTTGCCAGGCAAAAGAATGATGGTAGCAAATGGAGTGACTGGCAGAGAATTGATTTCAAACTACTACAATTAGAGAAAAATTTTAACTGGACAGGCACCAGACACCCGAACAGGAAAACTTTAAAGGCTGGGCAAGCTAATGGAAAAGTACTAGAGGAAGCTAGGGATGAGGTTGGTCTCCTGTTAGCCCACTTGTAATTGCTGATTGACACTGATAACTTACCCAGTATAAAAGTAAAGCTTCTACCCTTCCAGGAACTAGAGATAACTATCTTCCTTGATCCTCACTTTCCAAAGAAGTGGCTTCTAGTTCCTGATAAAGACTTTCCTGGATTTTAAAATTGATAAAAACCTAGGGGAAAAAAATCGACATGTCTAAGGACCAGAAAAAATGCAAATTTTCCAAAGAAAGTGATCTAAGAAACCAAGATGGAACCAGGCCAGCGAAAGTTCAGTCAGATTGTAGCTATGAAAGTTATCCTGGTCAGCTAAACGCATCTGTCAGATAGCTACCCTGAATTCTTCCAGACTCTTCTTTCCTAATGTGAAAACAGCTGGAAGGATTTCAACTAAACTCTAACGGAAATTAGCAATTTCTATAGCAGACTAAGAAGTTGTCATTATATTCTACAGAACAATAAAAATAAATAACTAGAACCCCAGACATAGCTGATATAACAGAGCAAAGCCATATTCAACATGCAATGTGATGATGATGACCAAAAGTGGGTTGAGCCTCAAGACCTTCTCGTAACATCGATGATACAAAATGGTGATGACTAAGTTTTTGAACCTCTAGTCAATAATCATGGATAAAAATATTTTAGCATTTTAGGACTCTTCAATATTTTAGCTATTAGGCCAATGAATGTAGGATAACAGACATGCATATGTTGGAAAAGGAACTGTAATGGGGGATTTATTAAGGCAACTCTATGTAGTTAAAAGGGAGGTCTAGTTTGGGGTAACTTACAACAAGTAAAGGGATAGGTTACAGGATCCGGGAGAGGTGAAGTGCAGTCCAACAGTGTTCTGTGGAGAACTCTGCTCGGTCTACCATTCAGTATCCAGCATCACCAGAACCAAGAGATCTGGCACATCCGTCTTAAGGGTCTTAAGGGCTCCTGTCTTGGCCCCGCCTCAGGGGCAGGTCATAGGTAGGCATGACAGTTACCAGAAGCTTCACTGGGAGTAGTACTTCCAGGCCAAAGCTGGAAGAGCTAGCTACCCACTACAGAACTAATTATCGACCACAATTAATTTTAAACAAAAATCATCATAGCCAATGGAAAAAAATGAAAACTACCAGATTGATTGTTTTTGCTCTGGATTCTTTGCAATAAAATATTCATATCTATATGCTCTGAGGAGTTTGGCAGAACACATCTCAATTAGCATACCTCAATGCTTCTGTTTGATGAATACCAGATTAGGAATTTAAACAAGGCAATGGCAAAAGATCTCCCACAGTCAACAAAGGCTGTCACTGTGAGCAAGCTGACGTTTCTTACTTCTTTTCCTAGAAGCCGAGGTTGCCTGGAAGCTCCCTATCTGGCTGCAACCTCTCCCAAAGACAGGTACCCATGCCTTTTCCTAGTGAAAACTCAATTCTGGTTGTAACAGCTTTGTGCAATTTCATCCTAAAAGAAAAACTCAAACTTGTTTGGTGCTCTTTCTAAAGTCACTGCGGGTAGTTAACAGTTTGGCTAAAAATAATTAAGCCAATTTGTTAATACGAAACTTAAACTCCCTCAGATAGAACACTGCGTTCACAGGATGAAAGAGATTGTCTAAATGGAAGGTTCTCCGGGGAGGCTTGGAGCCAGGCTCAGCATGAGGTGCTTTATTTTCTACTATAATTCTTCACACTTCTGCAAAATTGTTGGAAGCCTGTACCTCTGTGGGTCGTTTTGCTTATTCTCTCTGCTGTCACTGGTCCCTACTGGGACTACCTCTAGTCATTCCTAAGCAGATACCCTACAGCTAGCTCAGAGCATTAACAGAATGCACAGTGAACTGAATACAGTATGACAGATGCCTCTAGAAGGGACAAAGATAGTATAAACAGAAGACAATAACTGAGATACACTGCACTTGTCACTAACAAAGATAAAGCTGAGCCTAATTCCAAGGAACAGGCGCAGGGGGAAGGCCCATTCATTTATGTTAGTCCTATTTATCCTTTTGGAGTATCTGAATTAAATTGTCTAGCCTTCCTTAAAGATAGATGTAGGTCAGTAAATGGAAAAGTATTGAGTATTCAAATAGCACCTTAGTTAACATATGACTTAACTTCCTGATTGATATTACCACAAGTCTCAATTAGCCTCCAGAACTGACAAGCATGTGTACAAATATATATTTATATGTATTAGATTTATTTACTAATCCTTTCTGTCCAGTGTGTATTTATTGCCCATTTCTTCTTATATACAGCCCTTCTTATACCCAAGTAGGATAGGAATCTAGTGCTTTTATCTATTCAGCTAATGAAATAAAACAGCAAAACAATTCTATAAAGTGATTGGTATAAACTTTTATTGTAAATTATGAAGACATGTTCTTTTTTTAAGAGATTTCCTGCTTATTTCTAAGATGTAAACATTTTCTCCTAGATTCATGTGCTTTCTTTGCTAATCCAACTTAAAGGTGATGTGCAATCAAGCTATACTTCTTAACTCACCCATCATCCAGTGGCTAGCTAACAGTATTTCCAACAGGATTATGGACATCTGTGTGTCTGTGCATCTGTCCACACTAGTATGTATATGGTATTCAACCATCTTCTAAATTATTCCCACAAAGAAAAAAAGATATTTTACATTACAATTTTATAATAAACAAAATAGTAGGCAAAATGTAATGACAACCACATGTTACAACACTAATATGTAGATACTGTCCTGTTTAGTAGTAAAAGTAATTACTACTGTTTTCAGAAGTATTTCTAAGAGGTTACATTTACACCAAAAGAGACAATTTTCCAGTTACAAAGCAATATAATAGAGTAAAGATACAATTTCACTAACTTCTAAAATAAAAGCAAGATATTTTTAAAATTGAAATTATATTTTTATACAATATATTCTGATTATAGTTTCTCCTACCCCAACTCCTCCCAGATCATTCCCACTTCCCCAAACCCCAAATCTACAAACTTTCTTTCTCTCTCTCATTAGAAAATAGACATCCACCTAAAAATAATAATGATGAAATAAAATAAACAGAATAGGATAAAACAAATAGATAAATAGGGAAAACAGAAACAAAGGTATGGAGAAAAAGAAACAAAGGAAATGCACAAAAAAACATATATAGATGCTGAGACACACATGTTCACATAGACAGAAAGCTCATAAAACAGAAACCATAATATATAAGAAAATATCTATAAGAAAAAAAAAAAAGGCCAGACAAAGCATTATGGAACTAGAAACCTCCAAAACTACCATTGAGTTCATTTTGTGTTGACCATCTACTGATGGTCAAG
Organism: Peromyscus eremicus; assembly: GCF_949786415.1. Classification (NCBI taxonomy): domain Eukaryota; kingdom Metazoa; phylum Chordata; class Mammalia; order Rodentia; family Cricetidae; genus Peromyscus; species Peromyscus eremicus. The sequence continues at coordinate 37,074,797 of NC_081425.1, read as the reverse complement.
GCACCTACCCTTATATGTGTTTTGTAGACTCAGTGAGAGTCCTTTGGTGAAAACCAGTTTTTCCTTGGTGAGAAGTTATCAATTGGAGATAGCTTGTAGGTTAGGGAGGAAGGCAGTGTCTACTTCCTCTCTCAGCACTGGGATACTATCTGTCTTAGAACTGTGTAAGCCATGTGCACGCTATTACAGTTTGTGAATTTGTATGTCCACCAGTTCTGTTGTGTCTGGAAGACACTATTTCCCCAATTTCTTTCTGCTTCCTCTCCAATAGAGTGCCCTGAGTCCTGATAGGAAGGATGTGATGGAGACATCCTATTTAATACTGAGTGTTTCCTGGTCTTTTACTCTCTACACATTGTCCATTTGTGAGTATCTGTGTTTGTTCCCATCTGCTGCAAGAGGAAGCTTCTCTGATGATGGCTTAGTTAGTAGAGCACAGATCTATGAGTATAGCAGAATGTTATTAGGAGACATTTCATTGCTATGTTCCTTTAGCAGAATCATAGTATTTGTTTTTCCCCTAGGTCCATACCGTATCTAGTCTTGTGTTCATGGCTACCCAAACAGTGTCATGCATGGGTTCCCTCTCATGGAGTAGGTCTGAAAACCAATCAGATAGTGGGTGGTTACTTTCACAATGTTGGCACCACTGCTGCACCAGCCCATCTCTTGCTGGCAGGGTACAATTGTAAATCAAAAGGTTTGTAGGTGCATTGGTGTTTAAATTTCTCCTCTGTTAGTGTGCAGAGTACCTTCCAGTGCTGTGAACACTAGTTAGTTGGGGTGAAGGCACCAGATAGGTATCAGCTCAACTTCTTGGTGTTCAGTGAATTATGCAGGTTTTGTCTTCAGCAATAGAGCCTTACCATCAGTTTGTGGAGAATGACCAATAGTCTTTGAAATAGTCTGTTGCTTGAGGGGTTACATGTGGCACCTTTGGCCAATAGCTCAGTTAGATATAATCTACTCCTGGAACTGGAGGTTTCATTCGGTGGCAAGAGATGTCTAATTTGGATTTTGTCTTTCCAGTTATTTGGTGATTTTGTTTAGGTTTTGATCATATATGTATGCATTTTAAGAATATTTCACTGTACTAGGGTTCCATACCACCCCTCAAATGACCCTTAATTTTAGCTGTCCCTTCTGTATTTCCTCTTTTACACTCTTCTTCCTTTACCCTTCCCATTTCAAACTCCCATTCCAGTCCTCTGCATCCCATCCATGCATAACTAACTATTCTATTTCCCCTTCTATGGAGATCATTCCCTCTACTCTAGTCCCTTACTCTTTACCTAACTTCTATTGTCCTAGGAATTGTAGCTTGCTTATTGAAGACTTAATAGCAAATATTCACATACAAGTGCAAACATATCACGTTTATCTTTTTGGTCCTGGTTCATCTCATTCAGGTTTTTTTGTTGTTGTTGTTGGTTTTTTTTTTTTTTTTTTTTTTTCCTAGCTCCATGTAGCTGAAGTTTTCTCCAGTCCTGCCTGGCCCACAGTCAGGACAAATCTCTCTCACCCGCCAGTCCCGCAGCTGCTCAGACCCAATCAAGTAAACACACAGAGACTTACATTACTTATAAACTGTATGGTCATTACAGGCTTCTTGTTATCTAGTTCTTATATCTTAAATTAACCCATTTCTATTAATGTATAAGTTGCCACGTGGCTCATGGCTTACTGGTATCTTAACATCTTCTCATGGCGGCTGGCAGCATCTCTCTGCCTCAGCCTTCCACTTCTCAGAATTCTCCTCTCTGCTTGTCCTGCCTGTACTTCCTGCCTGGCTACTGGGCAATCAGCATTTTATTTATATAGAGCGATATCCACAGCAGCTCCATCCATTTACCTGCTGATTTCATAGTTTTTTTAAAACAGTAGAGCAGTATTCCATTGTGTAAATGTACCATATTTTCCTTATCCATTCATCCATTGATGGACATCCAGGCTGTTTACAATTTCTGGCTATTATTAGTAGAGTAGCAATGAACATGAGTGAGAAAGTTTCTCTGTAGATGGATACAGACTCCTTTTGGTATATGCCCAAAGTGGTATATCTGGATCTTAAGGGAGATCTAGTCCCATCTTCCTGAGGAACCACCACACTGATTACCACGGTGGGGCTAAAAAAGTTGTCACTCCCAGCAATGATGAATGAGTGTTCTGATCCCACATCATCACCACCATAAGCTGCCATTTGTTTTATTGATCCAGGCTATTCTGATGGGTTTAAGATGGGCCTGCCTCTACTCATTGTTCCTCCCCATGGAAGGCCTTACCTTCCTGTAGGAGGAAATGGGGGGTAGGTTGGGAGGGGGAGGCTGAAGGGGGTGGAGGAGGGAAAAGGGGGATCTTTGGTATGTAAAATGAATAAAAAAATCTTAATAAAAAAAGGAAAAAAAAGATGAAATCTCAAAGTAGTTTTGAGTTGCATTTCCCTGATGACTAAGGAAGTTGAACATTTTTAAAAATATTTCTCAGTTATTTGTTTTTCCTCTTTTGAGATCTATTTAAATCTATAACCATTTTAAATTGGGTTGTTTTCTTAATGTTCAATCCAATGGTTTGTTTTTGTTTTGTTTTGAGTCCTCTCTGTATTTTTGGAAATCAGTCATCTCTAGGATGTAGAGTTGATAAAAAAAATCTTCCCATTCTGTAGGCTGCCACTTTGTCCAATTGAAGGTGTCCTTTGACTTACCAAAACTTTTCAGTTTCCCATTTATTAATAGTTGTTCTGGTGCCTGTGATATCAGTGTTCTGTTCAGAAAGTCTTTTCTTGTGTCAATGAATTCAAGGCTTTTCCTCACTTTCTCTTCTATCAGGTTCAGTGTATCTGCTTTTATGTGGAGGTCTTTGATCTATTGGGAGCTGAGTTTTGAACATGGTGATAAGTATGGATCTATTAAAAGTAATATTCTTATACTTTCTACTCTAACGATGTGAAAATTTAAGAGTATTCACAATGAAATGTTCCTTAAAAAATTTCCATACCAAAAAACAAATTTGCCTGCCTCATGGAATGGAAGTGGAGTTCAAATACTAAGGACAACATCATGATGGAAAATATCTCCTTTTATTGTTGCCTGTGGTTTGTATGCCTCACCTTAGTATATTAATTATTAAGGCTAAAAATAATATGGATGGTAGTAATTTCAAGATTTGTTATTATTATATATAGTGGTATAATAATAAGGGTAACCATTTTATCAATTAATAGATAAAGCATTAATATAAAATAATGTTGAGATTTGTAAACAAGTGGTTTTCTTAGACCACTAAATGGATTCATGTACCCTATTTTGACTTAATCACTGCAGCAAATTTAAAGAGAAGATGCTCCAGAGAGATTTTACTTTAAATTTATAATTCATCAAAAAATAAGAGTCAAGAACAGCTAAATAGGTAGAGTTCTTGCCGAGCATGCACAAGTTTGTGAGGAAAATAGCTATATTAAAGTTACTGCATTTTATCCATTTTAAGGGTGACTTTAGTGTTTCAGAGTGTGTCAAAACTTACTTTTGCCATACATTCATTCTGATTTTAGATTCTATTCCATTTATTATAGCACTCTACAGAATAGAACATCTAGTTAATATGACAATGATTAGAAGAATTTATTGATAGTATAATCAGTACCAAGTTCCAGGGATTGAAAGTTTTCCAGGTACTGAATACAAGAAATAGTGTAAGTTTAGGCTAGTCACTCTTTCTGAATAAACTAAAGAAGTCTGAATGTATAAGAATCAAAACAGAACTTAACACATACAAGCATAATACCAACTAATAAGTGCTTTGAAATGAATGAGCAGTCATTGTTTGGTGCTGTAATAAAAGGGGGTTTTTGTAATACAATGTAATACTTAAGAAGTAAGAGAGCTTAGTGTCTATCCTAAAAAAAATCTAAGATTGTAGAATAATAGAAATCATAGGATATCTGAAAATATGTGCTACTATTTAGTTTCATTTCAGTCAATCCATTTCTGGACCAATGAGGAAAGTTACTAATATCACAAATAGCACATAACCACCCCCCACTTGAGAGAGAGAGAGAGAAAGAGAGAGAGAGAGAGAGAGAGAGAGAGAGAGAGAGAGACATAGACAGAATGAGAGAAAAAGAGAGCAACAAAGAACCTTAAAAGTAAGTACAAAAATTAAAACACAGAGAGTAAAAGTTTCTAAAACTGAAAATGATGACAACTAGTTGTATGATTAGGAAAGTCAGAAAAAAATAATGGGACTTGCCTGACTTCCCAAATATTGTGAAAGAATTAAGGGGTAATTATTAATTTTTAATATTGAAACTCTTGCCTTGATTTTGGGAGCCAATTAAGTACAGAAAGGATCTCACAAATATTTTTGTTTATTTTCCCATAGAGAGTTGATAATTGTCAGGATGTAAACAAAAGCTACACATCTATCTTCCCAAGGAAATGAAAAAAGAATCACATGAGATGTTAGCAAACATATAACACCAGTCACAACTAATAATGAAACACTAAGCTCCATCTGACAAAAGAAAATAAAAGTGACTGGTACCCACAATAAAAAGTTTAAATTCATCATTAATTGAACAAAGGTTGATAATGATTGAAATAATGATTATTCATGCTGCAAAATATTAAATTCTACACAAACCAACTCCTTAAGGATTTTTAACATTAACAATCAATTAGTGATAAAACATATTTGGACAATGTCTATAGGCACCAGTGTAAGACTGTTTATAAGAATAAATTACATCTTATACCTAAACAAATCTCTTTTCTGGAGGTTGATTTAAAGAAAACATTTAGCAGAACCTGGTGGGGCAGGTCTGTTTGAAACATTAAGGTAACTAGAGGAGGAATGTTGTAAATTCAAGGCTCCCTTGATCTACAGAATGATTTCAAAACCAGCACGAGCACCTTGATGAGACCAATAAAAAGTAAGGAGATAGCTATAATATAGTTCAGTAGCATGCACAAGGCCTATGGTTCAATATCCAATACTGCAGAAAGAGAGAAAATATACATCAAAATTTTATGCTGTGGTTTCACCTTTATTTATATGACTCAAAATATTCAATAGACTAGTAAACATTCATTAAATACAATGTTTATATATTTTAAAGTATGTACAGTTACAATCTAACATGTAAGATCTGAGTAGATATTCTTACTTAATAAAATTTTATTCCTCAAACTTTTATCAATTATGTTCTTGAAAATATGTAAAATAAAGTAACAAAGAAAATAAAGTTAAGATTTTTTAAAATTTCGGTTAAAAAACAATGTATATTTAGTAAAATGTATTGAATTATTAACAGGGTAGTAAATTAAGATGGACTGAGAATTAAATTGGCTTAATATAATTGCAATACTAAATCCAAATTCAAGTCAGTTACAGTGACTAACCTGCAAAGCTTTGACATGATATTGCAGTGCAGAAGGGTCTCTGGCCTCTGTATCTGTTTCGTGCTGACCATGATTCTTAAAAGGAGGTCATTGAACCAATGTAAAACACCATTGCATCATTCCCAGTGTCCCTTGAAACCTTAGGAACTTTTGCCTGCATTTACTTTTAGATGTGTGAGCTCATGACACAAGACAGAATAGCTCATGCAGAGTTTCTAAGATTCTGCATTTGAAAAATGGTAGAGTGTGGGCAATGGGATATTCTCCACTCGTTATTCAGAAATCGCAGTACTTCAAGCTCTTTCTTTTACAGGGCCTAAGGCTGTTGAAAATATACGAATAGTTTTCAGTATCTGTTAGCAAGAAATATTACCATTTCTCTGTGTGAAGTATTTTCCATGTTAATATTTTATATTGTAACACTAAATATTGGCTGGTAGCTAAATATGCAGGCAAATCTATCTGAAAAATTCACTTATATTTTATCACAAAGTCCGTCTTTGAAAACATAAAAGGATTATGAACAAATCATTCACCCATTTAAAGAACGTTTATCCATCTGAGCAATATACTAGTCAAAAACACTGACATAGCCAAGAATATTAACTATATGCACAACTATATGTACATGAGTCAGTTGCATTAGCAACACCCATCACATCTGTTTGCATGAGGAAACTATTAATTCACTATAGAATTTTAAACCCTTCAAATTAAATAGACATGATCAGTTAATATTGTCACCAGAATGTCAATGATCTACTAAACACATTGATGTCTGCTTCATAATAATGGGAAAGATGTTGCTCTGGAAAAATATTAACATTCCATCCAGAAGTTGGCTTGGGATCTACTTTTTGCAACCTTTATCTTGAGATAAAAGGCCACAATATTAACTGACTCATGTACATATAGTTGTGCATATAGTTAATATTAAAAATAAAGTACTTTTCCTTATTTCTTATACAAAATAATATGAGCAGTAACTGATTCAATATTTAAATTTAATTCAGCCAAATCCTAAGTTTATAACTAATTACAAGAGCTTCTAAGTCACTATCAGCTTCCTATAGGTTTCTTTGTAAGTCCAATACACATACCCAATGTGAATTTAAAGTTTCCCCTACGGCATTAAGTTGGAGTCATAAGTTTCTTCTGCTTTATTGTATTCCACTTGCTAGTTTGGGTTAATGGCAAATGAAAAATATGGGTTTTTTATGTATGAGCTTTATAATTATCTTAAAAACCACATTAAAATAATAAGTTGTCTCACACCTGAGAGGTTGGGGATACAGCAGTTGCTTCATCTGTGAGACTGAGGTTTTAGTAGTAGGAATGGTCCCACAGTGGCTGTATCACACTGGAGAGGCCAACAACCAGGTAATTGCTTACTCTAGGAGACTGTGTACCTCTGCAGTCCCATTCTGCTGTCTAAAATCTGTTAGTTTCCTGAAGAGCCCTTGTGCTTTGTCAACAGGGGAATCCTGGAATTCTGACTGTCATATCAGGGAAAGAAAGTGTGGTTGATACATTGTGCACCCCAATAAACTTATCTGGGGTCATTGAACAAAACAGCCACTAGATAAGCATAGAAGACAGGCTTGGTGGCACACACCTTAATCCCAGGACTTGAGATCTCATGTCTTGCTTGAGAAAGACACATGCCTTTAATCCCAAGAAGTGATGCCAGGAAACAGAAAGGTATATAAGGCATGAGGACCAGAAAGTAGCGATCTTTTTAAGGTTTAGGCGTTCAAACAGCAGTTCAGCTGAGATCCATTCGAGTGAGGACTCAGAGCCTTCCAGTTTGAGGAAACAAGATCAGCTGAGAAGTTGGCAAGGTGAGGTTGGATGTGGCTTGTTCTGTTTCTCTGATCTTTCAGAACTCACTCCAATACCTGGCTCCTGAGTTTTTTATTAATAAGACCATCTAACAATTCGTGTTACAAGAAACAGCCACAGCAACAACAAATAGACATTGGTGAACTCATTTTTCTCTCCGCTTAATTGTGGGTATGACTAGTTTATTTAAGTGTTCAAGTTCATGCCTTGACTTCCCTATGAAGGAAGTTCTGTAACATAGAATTAGGAGTCAAATACTACGCTTCTTCCTTAAAGTTGCATTTGTCAGATTATTTCATCACAATGAAAAAAATGAAACAAATACCATGAATATATTCAGAAAAATATATGAATAATATAAGGTGAGAATAAAATGGAGTATAAAACCAGAAGAGTTTATCAAATAGTAGGTATATATCAATATGAACTTTGCATTCCTGCCCAATGGCTGTTTCGGATCACGTATTTTCCAGCATTTCAGGGAAAGAGAATGATAGAGTTAGCAGGAAAATGAATGGAAGCTCTGTGTTTTATAAATGTTATTAAATGAGCCAACCAAATATACATATTAATATGGATCAGCTTCTACTGTGTTCAAAGGTGAGTGAGTCCTGGTGAGTTTATATTTTCTTTGCTTATATTACAGAATACATGTGAAATTCAAATGAGAAATGAACATAGAAATATCATAAAATGTAAGGGATTACATTTTCTTGGTTTCCATAATAAAAGAAATAAAATATAAATTCTTCTGGAGTAGAACGAAAAGCAATTTAAGATACTAATTAAATAGACTACCACTGGTGTATTTTCCATTACCATCTGCTTCCTCTCAGTCTATGAATTTAGTCAGGAAAACAGTAAGAGAGTTATCAGAAATAGGTCTTTTGTTGATCTTCTGATAGATTTTATCCTGGTGAAAACAGTGTTCTTTTTTAAATGTCACACATAATCGTGCAGATCCAGAGTAAATGAGCCAGTAAATGGGCTGGAATTAATAATTACACTGACAGGCATGCAATTTCAAGTGTGGACTAATAACATGATTGATAATTTTCAGATAATTAAATTTAAAATTATAAAAGAACTTTAAACAAATGTAACTTGTAGTTCTTAATGTTTAATTAAGTATATGCCAAATGTATGATGATTTATTTCATCAGTAAATATTTTAAGTAGATATGCTAAGTAAAACAATTGCAATGGGAATATTAGATATCTTTATACATCAGAATGATGGTTTCGTGTGTATAAATACTTCCCCTTTATTTTTATTATTATTTAACACCTATATTTACTTGTTAATTAGTTAAACCTTGATGTATAAAACCTTTTCTGAATTTTTATCAATATAAATTTCAAAACACACCAACAAAAAAAAATTTAGAATCTAAAAGGAAAAAATAAAGAAGAAGAGAAGAAAAACATGGCCACTAGGAGCATGAGAAGATGAGTCCTGCACGTAATGTGGTATTCTGGCTGGGATCTGAGCACTGCAAAAGGACAGCATGACAAAAAGGAATCTAAATAAATTACAGGCTTTATTTTAAATTAACACAACATATTGAATCCTTCATTGTCACAAATGTACCATACTAATAGTATTAATCCTGTAACTAGCTGTCTGTGGAGCACACATGAATTCTGTACTAAATTTCAGTACTTTTGTAAATTTAAAAGTGTTTTAAAATAAAGTATATATTAGCAACGTTAAAGAAAAAATTATCGGTTTAATACACATCATTAATCTTTATAATTCCAAATAAAAAGCATGTTGCAATGGGCATCAAAATCACTTTGACTGTGAGTAGCATACACATATATGAGAATTTTTAAAGCTAATGTAAAACTCTCAACATGAAAGAGCATCCAGGTATAAGACTTCTCTGAAAACACATAGTGTATCAAGCAGCTTTCCATGAGAACTAGTGTACCCTTGTGGATACATGTACCAATGTTGTATTTTTTTTTCCCCAGACTCTGGCCTGAACTGGTTAATGGTATAAAACTGATAAAGAAAAATATAATCCACTTTCTGGAAAAACAAAAACAAAACTGCTTGTGATCTGGTGCAAAAATCTTTCAGAAAAGTATGACTACACAGCAGATGTTAGTTGACAATTTTTAAACAGGTGGATGCTGTGGGATAATGCTTTTGTATACTGGTTTAATAAAACACTGATTGGCCAATAGCCAGGCAAGAAGTATAGGCAGGATAAGCAGACAAGGAGAATTCTGGGAAGAGGAAGGCTGAGTCAGGAGATGCTAGCCCTCTGTCTAGGGAGCAGCATGTAATGGCACACAGGTAAAGCCATTGGACATGTGGCAACATATAGATTAACAGAAATGGGCTGAGTTTAAGTGTAAGAGCTAGTCAGTAGTAAGCCTGAGCTAATGGCCAAGCAGATATAATTCATATAAGCCTCTGTGTGTTTACTTGGGGAACGCAAATGGGAGAGATTTGTCCAGACCACCAACAGGCTGGGACATAGGAAATCTGGCTACAGGTGGATTCAGGCTGCTATGAGTAGAATAAAAAAACTGGTGTAATCATGGGATACAGAGAAGAAGAGTGATCAAGTGAAGAGACCGTAAATGAAAGAAGGAAGGAATAAAATCAATTCAAAAAAATCAAGCTTGGTATCCTTAGAAAAGAGAATTAAGGGGAAATAATGGGACTGAATAACAACCATGATCTGCCTGTGCACATGATGGTAACACTCTGACGTCCTCTTCTGCATTGAACTCAGTAAGGATCACCTATATTAAACTTATACCTTGTATCACTTTTTTTCTTCAGTTAATTCTTCTTTTCTAGGGTGAGTATAATTCAGTGCCTGTTCCTCCAGCCTAAATAACTCTTCCAGCCTCATGCTTCAAGATTACTATGGCTCCTAGGCATTCCTAGTTCTTCAACCCTCTAGTTAGCATACTCTTAATTACCATTGGCATTAGCTTCTTCTTACTTCTTTAGGAATCAAAGTGACAGTTTTGTCAATATTTCATAATCTTTCAGATAAATTCAAGGTGTAAGTGTATAACATTATGGTGGTTCAAAAACTAAATCACTACTGAAGTGGTAGCAAGCACTTGGAATCCCAACCTTCATGAGGCAGAATCATGTGCAAGTTGAAGCCCACCAGGGTTATGTAGTGACAAACTCTTTAAAAACAAAAACACTAAAACATGGACATATAGCATAGAAGTAAGCTGCTTACACAGTACCCACGAGGCCCTGAGATCTATTCCTAACTCTTAAAATTTTCATTTTCATTCATAATTCAGTCTCCGAACATGGAAAAATCAGCCTGATACTGACTTGGAAGTTGTATATCTACTGGCTTGTATTCATAGTGCTAAAAGGTGCTACACATGCAACCAGGGAAAGTCAGTCATAGTTTTACATAGAAGTTGGAAGGAAGATGAATTTTGCACTTCCTGCCCTTTTCTCTCTTTGTACTCTACTGCCAGCTACAATAATGACTAGCCTGGCAAGATATGCCTAATGGCGCATTAGTAACTCAACAGTTATGGGAGTGACCAACACATTTTCATCAAATTTGAGGCACCTTTAGCACTGCTAATGGAGCCAAGAATCTGTTCTAGATGGGTCAAAAGGTCTCAGGTAGAACCTGTTACAATTCCTCTGCGAAATGGACAGTATTAAACCGATTTCTAACAACTTACACTATACCCATGGACAACAGCATCTCTCCACCTTCATGAAAGAAGCATTTCAAAAAGTTATTTTCTGGAAGTCCTGCCCAGCATCATGTCAGACTGAGTGGACAAAAAGACCCACAGTCAGGTCCAGAGTGGTCCTAGGCTCCAAGTAGGAAACACCCTTGCGGCACCAGGCAGACAGGTACTATCATAGTAAGCAAATACGTAGTATGGGAGAGACAAAGAGAGAGACACAGAACGGTTCATTTTCTGTGAACAAAGGCATATCTGAAGAGGTGAAGCAGTAAGGATCAGGCTGACATGGATGGCTTGATTGCCACCCAGGGCCACAGTGATGTCTGGGTCTGGGCTGCTGCCAAGGTCCATGTCTGGGATCATGGCTCTGATGCAGTCATGGTCTATGTTGTCATCCAAGGCTCCTGATATCATCCAAGGCCAAGAAGATAGGGTTGTACAGAGCTTGGCCCTGCCTCCTCACTGGCTGCAACCCTAAGGAGAACTGGTCCTCCTGCCACTCACCAGCTGAAGCAGTCAGAAGATAGAGTCCTACACCTCATTGGGCAATAATGTTTCATGGGGGCCTGGGTGAGCTGGCCCTGAGGGCACGAGAATGGGAGAGCAGGCCATGTCTGCCATGTGGTGAGGGAAAGATTCCTCCCGTCTCTCCTCCCACTTGCAGCAGGTGGGGGACCTGACCCAACCCCTCACCAGCTGTAGCACTCAGGAGAATGCGCCCTGTACCTTGATGCCCTGCCACCTTGCCCCTATGCCTCCAGCTGGTGAGGAAGCTGACCCTCTCCTTTACCAGGTACAACATTGGGGAAAATGGGCCCTGTACCTCCTTTGGGCAGTATAGCAAGGAGGTCAACTCTCTTGAATGGGTCAAAGATGAGCCAGCCCCAAGAACATGGCAGGAGATCTGGCCCCGCCCCACCTACCATATGGTGGCATGGGTTGGGGAGAGATGCCCTCCAAATGCCTGAGGTGGTTGGGAAAGCTGGCCGTGAGACCATGAGAATGGGAGAGCGGCCCCTCACCAGCTGCAGCTCTCAAGAAAGTAGGCCCTGCACGTTACTTGGACAGAACAATCGAGCACAAACTGTTGGCAGAGGTGTGGGTAAGCCTGCCACACAGTTGTAAGTGTGGAAGAGCTGTCCCCACTACTCATCTCTCCGACAGTGGTGTGGGTGGGGGAGATGTGTCCCCCTCCCTTACCTCTTACCCCTCACTGCCTGCACAAGTGGAGGGAGCTGACCCTTCCCCTCACCAGCTATAGCACTCAGGAAACTGGGCAGCAGAATAGAGCTGACGCTGTTGGCAGAGGTGCTGGTGACCTGGCTGACTGTGAGGGTATGAGAGTGGGATAACTGACCACACCCCCTTGTCCACCATGTGGTGGTGAGGGCAAGTGAAAGATGCCCTCCCCGCTTTCCCTGCCACCTGTGGTGGGCAAGGGAGCTGACCTTCCCCCTTACCAGCTGCAACATTCAGGAAAGTGGACCCTGAACCTCACCTGGGCAGCATAATATAGCTGGCCCTGAAGGTGTGGGAGTGGGAGAGCTGCCCCTGGGGGTGTGAAAGCAGTAGATATGGCCTTTCCCCTTGCTCGTGGCTGCAACAGTTGAACTAGCCAGGGCAATGCTGGAGAGTTTACCTTGGTAGTGAAAAAAGAGAGCTGGTGGGCTGACAAATCCTGCAACTACCCAGGCCCAGAACCAGGGTTATGAGTTGGTCCACCCCAACATCTACCCCATCAATGATCTGTTGGAATAAGCGAAGGAGTTGGTCCTGTAGACCCAATGCAGGACCGCCACAACACAGGGCAATAACAGGATATCCAAGAGGAGTCCCAGTGAGGGCCCAGCATTGATAGTGTAGCAGAAACCAGAGCCCTTGAACCAGACCAATGGCTCTTAGCAATGAACACTTGCAAGTAAATATATATGGATAAAAGTGTTTACTGTGTGACTCATTGTTTCACACTGTAGCTTATATGCAGAGATTTTTCCCTTCCCTCTTTTTCTTTTTTCTTTTTCTTTCTCTTTTTTTCCTCTTAATTTTTTTTTTGGGGGGGGAGGTTGCAAATGCAAGAGGGTGGATATGAAGGGATGGGAAATCAGTGGGATTGAGATGCATGATGTAAGAGACACAAAGAGTAAATAAAAAGAAAATTTGCACAAAGATATTTGGAGAGACAATGGTGGAGTACACTCTTAATCTCACAACTCAGGGAGGCAGAGGCAGGCAGATCTCTGTGAATTTGAGGCCAGCCTAGTCAATGGAGTGAGTTCCAGGACAACCAGAGCTACACAGAGAAACCCTGTCTTGATTAAAAAAGAAAAAAGAAGTATTAACAGAGAACCATAACTGGTCAGCAATCAGAGAAGGGGCAGCAATGTACTCTGCCTTAAATGGGACATGTATAACACACACAAACACACACACACACACACACACACACACACACACACACACACACACACCTCCTAAGGCTCAGGGATCATTATGAAATAGAGGATGAAAAGATGTTAAAAGCAAAAGGCAGTATATGACTATAGTGAAACAGTGTTTCCTGGATACTGCAGGGTATCTGCACAGACAAACTTAGAGCATTGGTGACAACATGCGCAAAGCCTGCACAAGATCAACTCTGACAAAATAACAGCACTATAAACACAGATGATCATGAGTCCCATGTCTATCTAAAGCGCAACTGTCAACTGATGGCCACTGAGAGAGAGCCAGTTTTTTTTTTTTTTCTTATTTTTTTTGGGGGGGGGGGTTTCGAGACAGGGTTTCTCTGTGTAGCTTTGCGCCTTTCCTGTGACTCACTTGGTAGCCCAGGCTGGCCTCGAACTCACAGAGATCAGCCTGCCTCTGCCTCCCGAGTGCTGGGATTAAAGGCGTGCGCCACCACCGCCCGGCCGAGCCAGTTTTTTTTTAAGCATCCAGCTCCTGAGAAGTTGCGTAGATGGCCCTACATCCAAGCACATACTCCCAGCATTAAGTGTATGTAGTGCACTGATAAGAAATGAATAACACAGCCGGGGGGGTGGTGGCGCACGCTTTTAATCCCAGCACTCGGGAGGCAGAGGCAGGCGGATCTCTGTGAGTTCGAGGCCAGCCTGGACTACCAAGTGAGTTCCAGGAAAGGTGCAAAGCTACACAGAGAAACCTTGTCTCGAAAAACCAAAAAAAAAAGCCAGGCGTTGGTGGCGCACGCCTTTAATCCCAGCACTCGGGAGGCAGAGCCAGGCGGATCTCTGTGAGTTCGAGGCCAGCCTGGGCTACCAAGTGAGTTCCAGGAAAGGCGCAAAGCTACATGGAGAAACCCTGTCTTGGAAAAACCAAAAAAAAAAAAAAAAAAAAAGAAATGAATAACACATGAAATTGGGAAGGAATAGTGAAGGGGGTATGGGGAAGGGAGTAGATGAAAGAAAACCTTGGAAGCACTTGTACATGTATCAAGCTTTCAAACAATCAAAAGAAAAAAATTCATTATCCTTTAGATGATAAATACTTCAGAAACTGCTTACTAATTGATAAAAAACATGTTATTAAAGAAAAATTCACAAAGCTGTGAACCCACATATTTGTCCTTTCAACGCTATCATTATAAGTATGTAATAATGGTGATTGTATTTATTTTCTGATAAGCATGCTTATTTGAGTTTTTAAGATTCCCAGTAAGAAGAAAGAAATAGAAATATTAAATAGGTTGGCAGACATAGATCTAATCACAATAAATGTGAATGCATTAATTAAAAAATGAAGCAATTGTGTAAACTCCAGCCATGTGCTCTGTAGGAGACAAACTGGAAGAGTAAAGATGCAAGTGGAGGGAAAGGAAAGGTTCACTCTTTGCAGGAAGCAGTCTTAGGGGGAACATCTTCAAATGCATTCTTTCAGCTTTCCTTAGCCAACTGAACACTGATTTTCTTCAAATGGCAATTTGTCAAACTTAAAACTACATTTTCCAAGCTCCCTTGCAGTAGGTGTAGCCAATGAAGCATAAACTGTAGCTCCAAGGAAATCTCTTTAATAGAAGTTCACTCGGTTGGAAGGAAGAACCATTTTGCACTTCCTGCCATTTTCTCTCTCTGATGCCTGGAATGTGGATGTGAAGTGAAGGCAAAAAATTAAAGCAGTGTGCTCAAAAGGCTATCAGGAGAAGAGATAAAGGCATTGTTTTGTGGTAATTGGGGGCTGCCATTTTAGCTCTGTATGTCCTGGCTCCAGACTGCTTTCATGTCAGAATGGATATAGATAGATAGATAGATAGTTAGATAGATAGATAGATAGATAGATAGATAGATAGATAGATAGATAAATAGATAGATAGATAGATAGATAGAAATAAGTAAATAAATAAATAGCCCACAGACAGTTCATATGGTTTAGGGTAACATAGCTATATAAGTATATTAAGTAGTATAAAGATAAAATCATCTAAGAATGCTGGGTGTGACTAAATATGACCAGATTATTCAACCCATCTATTGAAGCATAACACATCAGTTCAGAAGAAACACTTGAACCATTATTATTTTTATCATTACTTTAGATTCTTTGTGTCGATAAGTTAAATATCATACAAGGCTAACATGTGTAGGGGCCAATAACCAACATTTTAAAATGAAGATAAAATCACCTGGAAAATCTTTATTCATATGCTTTGCTGAGGTCAGTATAATCTTAGACTTTAGATGTCTGCCAGAAAATCCACATGTATCCTCTCTACATAGTCTCCTGTGTTCAGTTAGGACATTCTCTCAGCATGCAAGTCTAGAGAAATATTAATGCTTTTATAATCTTATCTCGAAATTCCCATAGCGTTACTACCTACCTCAACAATCACATGTTTGCCAAACTCAAGGACAGGGAATAAGGACCCATATCTCAAAAGTGGTTTGTCAAATCACATTGTAGCAAGACTTTTAAAACAAATAACTAGGATCAAAATGGGGTCATGAAATATTTGACAGTCTAGGGAGACATTTTAATTCAAATCTTTATACTTCATTTATCTAGTTTTAACATGCATCAAAGAGCAATTGACAAAACCTAAATGAAAGTTAACAAATCCACCATCAGCATAGGAAAGTCAAAAACAATCTCTCAGCAAACTATAGGTCAGTTTAGAATATGAGACAGTAAAAGTAACCCAGATCTGAAATGCACTCAGTATAAAAGCTGAAAAACGTCATTATATGTAGGACACCATAATTTTAAGGAATGCATATATATGTATGTGTATATATATGATGGCCACAAGAAATCTCAAAAGTGTACATAAATGTATATAATTTAAATGATGTACTCCAATTGAAAAATACTTGTCTAAAGTAAAAAGGCAAAAAGAGAATCAAAAATAAAATTAAAATGCTGTAAATTTGAAATATATGGATACTTGCAAAGATTCATGGATCAAGGAAAATATTTTACTGTGGAATATTCCTTTACACTCTGAATATATATCACTATGATTAGTTTAATAAACAAGCTGACTGGCCAAAAGCTGAACAGGATAAAGTTAGGTGGGAAAGTAAAGCTGAGAATGATGGGAAGAAAAAAAAGGTTGGAGTGAGGGGAGATGCTAGCAGACACAGAGGAATCAGGATGTGTAGAAAAGGAGTGAGCAACATGGCAAGGCATAGATAAGAAATATGAGTTGTTTTAAATGTAAGAGTTAGCTAGCAACAAGCTTGAGCTATTGGCTGAGCATTTATAATTAATATTAAGTTTCTGAATGATTATTTGGGAGCAGCTGTTGGCACAGGAAAATGCTCCCTGCAAGTGGCCTTCCAATGTAGTAGGCCAGACTTTGCACATAAGACCTAAGAAAGCATTGAAAAGCTTCTAAACACACAAAACCAGAGCCAGACATGCCTTCCTAGTCTTGTGTCTCTCATGCTGGCTACGGTTCAGAGACACATCTCCTGGCAGCTGCCAGCATGCCATGAGCTAAGCCACATGTGGGTTCCTGAAGTCTCTCACATGGGCCTAAGTATAAAGAGGCATCTCTCAGCCACTGTGTGGCAGATTTAGGATTTTACTCATGAAGACAATAAAGATTACAGAAATGAAACAAAGATAGATTTAGACAGAGAAAAGATGGGAAATACACAGAGAGTCTGAATCTCATATGTTCTTGTGTTGTTTTTAAATTTTTGGCTGTGAAAAGATACTGGATTATGAAAACCAATAGATTAAACCAACCTATGTATTTAAAAATATCTTGACTTCAAAATTTAAGCCAAAAGGTGTATTACTTTGGGGGAGAGGTTATGCTTTTATTTCCACAGGAGATGAGAGGCTATGGATTCATTTCACGTTAAAGAAAATCAGGTTTGATGAGGAAGACCCCCTGAAATCCTGACTACAAATGTCAAGAAATCAACTTAGAAAAACCACAAAACATATAATGTATATTTTACCTGCTCAAACATAAAACAAAAAAGCATATTTGACTGACTTGTGTACCATGCACAGTCTGTACTTATATTAATGCAGATATATATGTTACCTTTAAAAGTTTATGTATTTTCAGAGCAAGTGCAACAGACACCAATAAAAATGGATGGCCCAGGTGATCCAGTGTCCTGAAAAGCTTCAAGGCTGCTAAAATAATCCAGCCTCACAGAATTTTCCTTCCAAGACCTAACAATTATCATGATTTTCTCAACGATTATCCAAAGATTACCAGCACCCACAAACAACAGGAATTAGTCTAGAGAATGGGGCCAATGTTCCCAAAAGATGGGTTATAGATATTTGTTATCATTTAAGGGGGGTTGGTTACAAGTTATTATTGGTAATAGTCAGAAAAATAGCTGAACAAAGGAGATTGGATTCAATGATCTTTTTCTGAAAAGAAAAAGGAGGGATATAGAAATGATAGGATAAATGGGTAGATTATTGAATCTACTTTTAAACCACAAAAGCAATTACTAATCTTAAATATTTACATTGGTATGGATTTTGGTTTACTGAGACAAATTTAAAGTAATTTTTGCTATACTATATGTATGTTTCTACTCTTGTTTGGGATATTGTCCTTATGCAACTCATTTAAAAATGTAATGTATTCTTAACTATCTAAGAAATACAAATTAATAGTCATCCATAATAGTCAAACTTATAATCATGTTAGGTATGTTTTCAAGGTAATAAACATATATGTTTAGATAGATAAATGGTCTTCAGACACTTCAAAGACCTACAGAATATGATATTTAATATTTAATAACCTAAGACTTTTCATGACAGTGAGACATGTCTGCTCCTATCAGCATCAATCTACCTCAGAACAGATAATGAGCACTTAAAAAAACCTCCATAAGGAGTTTGCTTTCACTGTGGCAAAAGTTAGCCACTGGGAAAGAAACTGCCCTCGTCTCTACTGCTGGCAGTATGGTGTACAAATTAGACAAGTAGGACACAAAAGAAAGTGACTGCCAATCTTTTCCAAGACAATATAGGGCAGTCCTTCAAAATTCCCTGTGCCTCAGAAATGTCTGTCAGATATACCAGGCCTATAGTCCAAAACTGGATGCCCCAGTGTTACAGAACTTTGAGTGACTTTCTAGGCAATGAGATCTCCCTGTCATCATGTGACATTACACCCTTCTGGGGTGTTTGATAAAGTTGAAGACTAGATAGTCATAATTAAAGTTTTCCTTACTTATAATAAAAGTAAATTATGTATGAAACTTTAGACTTACAAAGATAAAATAGAGAATAGAATATTTTTTCTAATTTTGCCAAATACAAATGGACTAGATATTTTAACTATAATTTTTACTTGAAAACTGTTTTCGTTGTATATAATTTTACTATGTTAAAGTTGAAACCTTCCTTTTTAATTAGACAAAAATGGAGAAATGTGGAATATTCCTGACACTGTATGAATATATGTCTCTATGATTGGTTAATAAACAAGGTGACTGGCCAATAACTGAACATGACAAAGTTAGGTAAGAAAGTCAAATTGAGAATGCTAGGAAGAAGAAAGGTGGAATCAGGGGAGATGCCAGCAGACACAGAGGATGCAGGACATGTTGAAGAGGTATGAACCATATGGCAAAGCATAGATAAGAAATATGGGTTAATTTAAATGTAAGAGTTAGCTAGTAATAAGCCTAAGCTATTGGCTGAGCATTTACAATTAATATTAAGTTTCTGAGTGATTATTTCGGAGTAGCTGCTGGCACAGGAAAACTCCACATATACTTTACAAAAAACATATTAGACATAAATAAATTGTGTCATATCAAAGTTTTGGGATTCATCTAAGAAGATTGAAAATTTGTGGAACAAAAGATCATTTCAGCATAAAAGAAGAATTTTTGTAATTAAAGGATTAAATCATATAGAAGTCAGAGGTTAATAAACCTAGATAATGTTCAGTCCATGAAAATTACCAGATATAGAATGTTATTGAAGACCATTAATGGTAACAGAATGATGATGTATCCTTTCTTCTTAAGATATAGGATTTAAGAAATTAAAAATTGAATTTTTTTCTTTTCTTGATTTTTTTGATTCCTTCTTTCTTCATTCTTTCCTTTTTTCCTTTTTAATTTTCCTTGCTTTTTCCATTCTTTGTGAAAACTTGGCCTATTAATTAAAATCTTAATAGGAATAAGAATTACCAAGTTCATTCACATACTTCTTGAAGAAGAAAACAAATTTAGAAAAGTTGAATTTATAGCCATCAAGATTTACAAGAGTTAGATTAAAAATAATCAGTTTTGTCAGGCATAGGAAGGATGACTAGGCAACAGAGATGAGAAAATCCAACACTGAAGATCACTGTCCAAGGTTGGGCAAACCATTTGGTATTAGAACCACTAGCATCCACATGAAAAAAAACTGTGAGCCTGAGGCATGCTGTCACAGAATCTATAGACTTTCAAGCCTTTTTTAGGTGTATACCAAGACTTGGTATCATAAACAGATAAAGGAATGCCAAAAGAAGTAGGATTAAACCAATAAGGTAACAAAAACATTTGCATGTCTTGAAGTAGTTTCTGAGAAAGCTTAATAGCTTTTTGAAGTATGAGCAAACTTGTTAGTAAACAAAAAGTATAAAATAACCCCATAGTGAGATGTAATTATACCTTAATATGAGCAAACAAATATATAGATAGATACAGATGGTAGATAGATTAGATAGATAGATAGATAGATAGATAGATAGATAGATAGATAGATAGATAGATAGATAGATAGATAGATGGATGGATAGATGGGTGGATGGATAGATGGGTGGATAGATAGATAGATAGATAGATAGATAGATAGATAGATAGATAGATAGATAGATAGATGGATAGATGGGTGGATGATTGATGACGCTGAATAGGAAACTTCAGAAACTATCATGCAATGCTGATAAGAATAGAAATGTATATAATTTATTTCAGAAAATTAAAAAATCCAATGACTAAAAGACCTATAGAACCTAAGACCAATTCAATCTACTTGCACATATTATAGGAGCCAATATATATTTATAGTTAATTTATAATTAAATTAAATTTAAAATGTCAAAAATATAAGAATATAATGAAGTTATGGGACAATATTTACAACACAATTTTATTTCTAGCAAGTGAAAAACCACTTGTGAAAATCCAATGATAGGTTTTTTTAGAAGAAATATCTCTGATACAATCATGATTAAAATTTAAGAAATAATAAATATAAGATCTATATTAACTGATAGCTGACAAAGTGCCTCAAAACATATAGAGGAAGGATCTGAAAGAGGCTTCAGCATTACTGGTAGTTGTGATGTATTCATATTCATTTTTGCTCATTTTATGACTCTTTTTCTACCAATAATTTTGTCATAAAAGGTATATTTACTCAAGTCATCAATAATTTTACTAAAATAATGGTTCATATTCATGCAGTTAGGAATACTTTCTTAATGAAATAACATAATAGCTACAAACCACCTACTTCATGATGTATACTGACTTACTGAGTTTTAAAGCAAACTATTAAAAAACAGAGCTAATAATGATTGTGACTAAAACATGTTATTTTAATTTCTCATAAATATATATTCCTTTTAATAGAAATATATGTACACAGAATTTCATATTATAGGTAAATTATGTATACATGTACATATTGTAAATGATATAGTTTTAAAGGTGGTATTATATATATATATTTATATATGTTTTAAAAGAGTACATAGCAGTAATATTTTCAAAATAAGGCATTTTTTTCAGTTACCTTTATTTCAACACAAACACATTTATTAGCTATGTAATAGCCATCTATCTATGAGGTTTTTATGGTTCCTGTGTCCTGGGAATAAGATGTATAATAAACTTTCACATGAGACTACAAATGTGCTTTTGTCTTAAGAACAAGATTTTGCTGTCTTTTAAATGCCAAAAATGAATGAATCATGTTTTTCTTCCATTTGCGTTCATCTTTCTGTTACTTCTAGAAGGCAGTAAGTACAACTGGTCCCAGTAATGGAAAGATAAAAATTGAGTAAAGAATGCACAGTACTAGTTATTTTTGCATACCAGGCAATGGCAAAAATAAGAGCTGGTACCTTAGAACTCTAGTCTGTTATCTACCCAGGTAGAAGCTGAAGGATGACTGACAGAGCTGACATAACCAGGTCAGAGTGTTCTGGCAGACTCTTCCAAGCAATAACAAAGACTTAGGATGATCAGGGCCATGTGCCCCTTTTCAGTGGGGCGGAGGACTGGGTCTCAGGAAGTAGGATAAAAACTCTATATAATTTTTAAAGAGTTGAAAACTGTGAGATGTGGTTAATAATATTTTATTTCATTTATTCATATCAACATTTTAAAATGTAGGGCAGTTTGCCGAACTAATATATCTTGGATATTAATACTATAAGATACTGAAACATCCAGTTGTTTCACGGCCATACTCGAGCATCCTTTTGCAAACATCTTCACTGATCAATTTAAGGTTTTTTCAATGGTAGAGAAATCTATTTACATTTTGTAAACAAGCAATCAATAGATTTCCATGGAAAGATAGTCTTCTTTATAGTAATTATTAGTATATTGTTGAAACAATGTTTCACTCTACTTAAGGAGCATGTAAATGGTAGCCAGAGGTTCATAGAAAACTAAAGGTGGAGAGAAATCTTTGCAAGTCAAATTTGGGGAAATTTATTTCCTCTGAACCTCTCACTCTCAGCAGCAATGAGGGGTGAAAGGAATTGTTACTGAGAGCAAAACTTTCAGTTTTCTGGGGATGTGTAAATTTTCTGAAAATAAGTAAGAAAGTAATGCATGGGCTTTAAAAACTTGTTGAAATGAGATTGAGTATCAAATACATATATATATATATATAATGTGTGTATATGGATATACATGTATGTATGTAACATATATGCATGTTATATGTTTTGCCTTATGCATAAACATTTAACAAGATGGAAGTAGTCTCAGCCTCATTACACCTTCATTTATATTGTAATAAGTAAATTTTTAAAAGAGCAAGATTTTTTGACTCTGTGGTTTAAATTCATATGTAAATAGCCTTTAGGCAGGCAGGATGGCTCAGCAGATAAAGTGCATCTAAGCCCTAAGCAGGAGACTTAGTTCTATCCTTGGTATCTACATAGTGGAAGAAAAGAACAGATTTCATCCAGTACACACACACACACACACACACACACACACACACACACACACACACACACTGGAAAATTGCCTTTAATACATCAGCCTTCTGTAGTGTGATGCATAAACACAAATTAGAGATAAGAAAACTGTTAAACCCCATGAAAAGGTAAATATTTAACAGTCCTCTTCTGGCTCATATTTGTAATAAAAGGGAGAAGGACTGTCTACAAAAAAAGTTAAAGTTTCACTAGTGGAACAAGTGCCACCTAATTTTAGTACTACATAGGGAATAAGCATGAAACTGATATAGAAGATTAAAAGGTCAAAGATTGTATTAGGAGTACTAGGGACAAGGACAGCCTAATGGAGAAGCACTCGTTTTTTGTTGTTGTTGTTGTTGTTGTTGTTGTTTGTTTGTTTTTTTCTGAAAGACAAAGGAAAAGGAAAATCTGGCCATGTGTTTCACGGAGACAGAATATTGGCAAGATGCACTTAAGGCAGAGCAAAGTACCCAAAGAAAGGCAGAGCATATTCAAAGACATGAAAAAAAAAGTATCAGTGTAATTAAAGAATCATTGGTTTAAGGAGGTAGGAAAGACCGGCATGATGCTCCTAGATAGCTATAGAAACAGACTGGATTTTCTTTGAAGTACAGTGAAAAGCTGTTAAGTTTGTAAATAATTATCCTAATCCACTTTACATTCTGCTGCCCATAGACGAAGGGTTATTGGGGATGAATATTAGAAGCTATACTCTGTAGGCTGTTGCAGTTTTCCAGATAAAACAGGATAGCAGTCCTAACTGAAGCTGGACAGAGACATGTCACAGAAGCATCTGTAGGAATAAAGAAAGGAGGCCTACTAGAGAAATCGACTGGGAAACCCCAGATATATTCACTGGGTTGAAGGGAAGCAACTGTTGAGATGTTGTCTATCACTATTTGGCTGTTTACATGAAGCCATGGAGGGTAGAATCCAAGGCTTATCCAGAAAGGTTGCAGCTTGCTAAGGATGTACATAGGAAGAAACTATGGGAAATAGAAATGAGTTTTACTGGAAGAGTAGTTGAGAAGCTATACCTCTGAGACTAGGTATATGCAAATAGAAGAGAAGCCTGGGAAGCATAAGATAGTGAGCAAGAACAATATTGAGTAAGGAACTTGCCATGGCCTCACAGCCAGAGGTCCATGCGTTTAAGAAAGAAGAAAAGACACTCTGGTTGACAAAATAGCAAGGAAAGAGAACACACAAGTTTAAAGGGATAAAAAGATGTGGAAGGGACCGAAAAAAAAAAAAGAGCCAGTGGTCACTGAGCTGTTGTTCCAGAAGTAAGCAAATGATGGAAGTTATGTCTGTTTCCATGCATATATACAGCAGTTGGATAATGATTATCATTGTGAGAAGGGATAGCCAAGAAAGGGTTATAATAATAATTCCTATAAACATCAAGATAAGTGTGGACAAGCAGACCTACCACTGTGATCACAAATGCTTATGCTTACTTATGAAATGGCATCTCTCTGATGTTTGTTTGTGCTTATGGGTTGTTGCCAGCTTCTGAGAGGGCTCCACATGGGATAATAGCAGCTCTAAGTAGCAGTTCCTGTGGCTAGGCGTAAGGTCATGGTGTGCTTACTTGTGGCTCCTAAACAGCTGTTCCTGGAAGTTTGGAGCACTAATCCATTGAAGATATTCAGGGTTGAATTCCCAAGATTAAAACCAGCCCATCTCTCTTGGATTTTTTCCAGGCTTCCCTTTATTTCACTGACAGAAGGGCATATCTAGAATTTTTCTCATTTTATTAATTATTTTAGAATTTCGTGCATCAGCTTTCCACTACTCCCTCCTCTAATTTCTCGGAGCTGCATCTCCCTCTCAACTTTGTTCCTGCCCTCTTTCCAGAGCCCACGGAGTCCCACTACTGTTGCCTGTGTGTGCATGAATGTATGGCCACCCACTGGAGCACGGGCAACTTTGCTGGAGAAAAGTGACTCTCCATCATGCGACTTACTCACTTAAAATAGCTCTAAGATTCCCCAGGCACCAGTTCCTAAGTTTGACTTACATCAGAACAGTGTTTGGAAAGTGTAAATCTAGAGTTCTTTCAAACAACTTTACACCACGATTTTAGGAGATTAGTGTGTTCATCTTAATAAAGATGTTCCTGAAAAGAATCGATGTATTTAATAAAAGCCCCTATTCTGAGAAGTTCACATATGAAGATACTACAATAAATGAGATTTTTAAATCTTCCATCTCTGGCCCATAATTATTTTTCAAGTCATGTGCTACCATCTCATGTACCTAATTTGAGCTGTCAGCAGCTTTTGTTTATTTTCACTTATTTAGTCTAGTTTATTTTGACTTCACCAAGCAGATTCTGAATCTTTCACCAAATGGCCACATTAGAAGTTCAATTTTCTCATTGTGAAGCTAATTTACCCTCAATGACTCCACACATATTAAAAACAAATATAAGTCTTTGTTTCGACACTCAATACTTCATTGACTGTCCTGTGTCCTTTTCTTCTACAGGATTCTGTGTGTCTCAAAAAAGAAGCAGATTGCTGCGATCAGCTTTGTGTCTCCAGCATTTATCACAGTTCCAGGCATGCATGTTGTTTCTTTGGTGCTCACACAGGCTAAATCAAAAGACCTTGTGTTTGGGTAGAGATGATATACAGTCAAATATAACCATTTAGTGTTCTTGAAACATTTAAAAATCTCCATCAGCAATGGAAAGGAATTCCCAGCTCAGGTTTGAATGTGGGGTTCAAGATGAGACTTGACAAAAGATGTGAAAGAAAGAAATCAATGTTTGAAAATTCTTAAGCTCAATTTAAAAAACGTTTCATATAGGAGTAGAGAAATGTGTCAATCAAACCTAAGTGTCTATTTAAGGGTATGGAAATGATAAGAGTAAAGTGCTGAAGACATACCAATACCTGTTAGTGATAGCTCTCACACCATCAGATTAAGCTCTGGCACTAGCCTTAGGGTCCTTGTTAACTTCTGTACCTTCTTCTCACTGGAGCCTGAACATGAAGGCCTCCACTACTTGCCTGTGCATCAGCTGAAACATGAACCCCCTGACAGGAAATGATCAAATCTGAATAGCAAAACTGTACATGAGCCCTGGTTACTCTACTTATCTTGTTGTCAGGGAGGAAGATGGGGGGAATCTTTAACTGAGTAGTATTTTCTGAGACCCAGTTTCAGTAAGTTTAAGAGAACAGCTCCTACATGGCTACAAAGATTTTATAAAGATCATCAACAAATTGCAAAACAATTCACAATGTAAAGTTCTCATATTTTTCTTTTGTACTCATTGTATACCTACATCTTCTGATCTTTTTCAGTCTTTCCTAGAAAAACATCTTTAAAAGGTAAGCAGAACTGGTGACACTGAGTAACACAGCAGCTGCGTAGCAGGTGTCAAGCCCAAGGGGTCCAATG
Source organism: Peromyscus eremicus (assembly GCF_949786415.1). Taxonomy (NCBI): domain Eukaryota; kingdom Metazoa; phylum Chordata; class Mammalia; order Rodentia; family Cricetidae; genus Peromyscus; species Peromyscus eremicus. The sequence goes on along the minus strand of NC_081425.1, from coordinate 37,048,784 downwards.
CCCCTTGCCACAAAAAGAAAACAAACCAAATGACAAACAAAACAGGAGGTTGTTTATTCATTTAAATCTGGTATTCAGAAGACATAGGCAAGATAATTGATGAAGTTATCAAAATTTGAAATCAATTTAGCTTATAAGGTAAGTTCTGGGCCAGCCTGGGCTCTAGAATGAGATCCTAATACAATAAAGAAAAAAAAATGAGGAGATTATAATTTTAACATGGTTATCCAAATGAATCAGACTATCTCATTTAAATATTTATTCAAATAATTGCACACAGCATGTGATCCCAAAGACAATAAAAGAATATATTTTATTTGGTAATAGGATTTATAACAATGAATTTTTTTTATCTGTAAAATGGCTAAATGGTACTGTCTGACATCTGAGTGCAAAATGGTATATTACTATATTCACATGTTTCTTGAGTTTCACTTTCTGCATTAAGGGAAAATAATGCTATTTATTTATGTTTTTATAGACTTTCAATTTCAGGCCAAAACTTTTCATATCATGCTGATGAGATCATAATTTTGACAGAATTATTCTCCTTGCCTATGAGAAAACAATTATGATTGAAAGTACTAAGTTTTTATTTATATGGATTATTGTTAATACTCAGTGGTTGTCAGGTAATGGACTAATCACAAGTCATGTACCAGTTGCAAAGAAGAGAAGTTCAGTATCTTTAGGAAACACAGAAGATATTATAAAGGAGAGTGAAGCTTAGCACACACATATAATAAAGTGCAATAAATGTGCTTAATAAAACACAAGTACAATAAAGTGCAATCAATGTGCTTGGTATATATAAAGAATGGGAAATCACACATACGCAGATCTTGACATTTGAAACTTGTGAGTAAATCAGGCCATACTTTCAAAAGGGCAAAACTCAAAGACCTTACTATTTCAAAGTGCCAATGTGGTATCTTAAGTCACACTCCTGGATTTTTTAAAATGCAAATCCCTATCTTCATATTTAAGTAATTTCACCTTGACTCATCAGTTCAAAATTAGGCCCATCCCTACCTTCCTTCAAGGGATATTGAATGAATTTAATAAAAATAAAGAGTCACTGCAAAGAATAAAGTTAAAATAAAATAAAAGAGAATCTTAGTTTCAAAGAAAGGCTCATTACATTACCATTTTATTTATCTGGCATAAATAATAAATTGTATTTTTCAAGACTAAGGAGGGTGCAATCATCATTTCCTTGCATTCTTTAAATAATAGATGAGACATTTATAAAATTGGACTCCAACAATGAAATGTTTTTACGGTCTAATATCTAATATACACTCCCACTGACAGTACACTATCTGCAATCCAAGTAAAGTGTGTGTCAGAGCTGTGTGGCTCTGATAGATTGACAGCTGTGCCCTGCAGAGCAGGTTAAGTCTTACAGTGCAGGAGTCCACATCTGAGCCAAAGCTCAACCTTGAAAGACAAGCTTGACAGCTTACGAGCATGCTGGAGAGCTCATTTGTAGAGGTTCTTAGGATGATTCACTCCTGCAAAGCTGCATGTCATTAGAAGCATTTGATAATTTTTGTGGACTTTGTTTCCTGTCATCTCAAGTATTATTTATTAGGAGCAAATTAAATTTCTCAGTAGTTCTGACTACTGAAATGGAAATGTTTATCGAGAACTGTTTTGCCTTTGGTTTGTCTCTTACCCATGAGCTTAAAGTGTCATTTCTATTCAGTATTAGTAATACCACCTAATGACTCTTTTTTCTGATAGTTACATCTAATTTTGTATGAAGAAAATTGTGTCTGACACACCGTGGATTATTAGTGAATGTATATTTAACAAATGACTAGGTATTCACAGGGATACCTTAAATAATGTGGGAAAGATGCCAAATCTATATTCACAAGTGTGAAAAGAGTATTGATGAAGGATAAGTTAAGGTAGATAATGAAAGTATAATTTATTTTTAAATGTAAAAGTTTTAAGCCAGATCCATCTACATCCCTATACTTTCTTCAGTGATGAAAAAAATCAAAAAACTATTTGCCTTGTCTCTCAGCACTGTATAGAAATGACAACAAACCCTTGCCACCAGACACAAACAAAAGGATTCAAAGAAATATTACTAAAACAGTGCCAAGCCAACGCTGTCTCTATCTGAGAACAGTATATGACTAAATATGAAATGAATTTTTGAAATAAGGGCTGTATCTTGGCCAAATAATTACTGTATTAAAACCAATGTCATTTTTGTGGAGGGCAGACAGATGAAATATTTAGCTGATGACAGTCTTATCATATTACAGTTCTTCTGCAGTTGCAGATTTCTCCCTTTGTTCTTTGTCTCGATAAAGCTGAATAGCAGAATGTTAAACAAGCTTCAAAGTTCAATTTCCACCTCACATGATCTATTTGACTGAAAAAATGACATATTAGCAGTGTCCTGTTTCATCACTATAAATCATTATGTTAGCTTTGAACTCATACTGAAAAGTACCATGTAATACACATTTCTAGGACTTTACATCATTTACACTTTCATATCCTTGCTTTTATTATGTCTCACTGCTTTTTTTCTTAGTGAGAATCTTAAAATAATCTTTAATTAAATTTTCAAAAAATTAAAATAACCTACAAATTTGTTGCACAGTGTCGGAACATGAGGCCAAATGGCTAAGCTGGCTTATGATCAGGGCTGATGCTAGAAAACCAGAATCAGTAAGGCAATGGGGTCTTACAAATATATTAGTTTATGTTATACAGGAAAAAAATGCACAATGAACTATATTGAATTTCCTCCTGACTTGGGAAAAGTTATAATCATTTGTAATTTTCTTTTATGTGATATATGGCCATCTGAAATCAAGCAAACAGAAATTTCTAAATGTCAAAGTATAAAGTATTTAATAAACAAAAGACACAGCCAGAAAGTCTGCTGCATTCTGGAAATGTTCCCTACACAATAAAGTTGACAAGGCAGAGTGCCATTGTAGCATTAATTACAGGCTTCAGAATGGAAGCATATTTCTCTGTAATTAAAACTCTCTGAATCTGAAGTATGATCTACAACAAGATTCTCTTCTTTTATGGTAAGTTGTTCTATAATAATGGAACCAAGTGATCTAAGTGAGGGCTACTGAACAGTCTATGCTCTCCAAAAGCAAGTTTACATTATAGTTGATGCTCTATCTCTCCTTCCTCTCCTGTTTCTCCAGCACCAGTGCTAATTGTCTTGTATGAAATGCAAGATTTGGAACTCCTTGCCGAATGTTGCAAGGGAACTTTCTAAGGAGCACAAAGCACAGAACAGGCAGAGTCTCAGCCTCTGTGCAAGTAGTTCTGGGTAGGAATGGTGTTCTTACTGTGAGAACAATAACCACATGTGAATTCAAAGTCTCCCAAACCCATCTAATGTCAAAGAGCTGAGAAAGACTCCCCAGAACAATAGAGTAAAGGAACCAGGATATCTTTATCTGTCACTGTTGCACCAATGTCCACAAGGTATACATGAGTCAGTACATTCATACACTAAAATCAAAGAAATACACACTCCTCCCACCCATCCAATAAGTACATCAAGAACAAGGGATGCTGCAGATAATCATGATTTGTGTTCATTTGAGTGTGAATGGTGGTAGGTCTTAGAGAAGGTAAACTGAAAAAGACAGAAGTGGACATCATCTTTGACTCCAAAAAACAACCAGGTAAGTATTAGCCAGGGTTATCAAGATGTTGAGCTTTCTACAGCCCTAGTTGGCAAGATCTCAAACTGTACCAATGAAGCGAATGAAAATTTCTCTGTTTTCCCTTGCAAAAATCACTAGCAATGCTTCTTTGCCTACTGACTGCTATTATTTTGGAGATAATAAAAATTTTGTTCAAGCACAGTTTGCCACAGCCACAGCCCAACATCATTATTATGTTTCCGCTCACATTCATTCTAAATAGATTTTTTACCATATTCTCTGGATCAAACATTACACAGACCAGTATCTGCATTAGCAAAGTCTTTAATCTCAGTATTAGCCCACATTTCCTAGCCTTATCCATTGATAAATGGTTCTGAGGTGATTAGTGCGATCTTAAATTGCAAAGATTTATTGTAGTATTCCATGATCACTAAAATCTGACTCCTGGTCCCAAGAAAGCACACTACAGCTGTCAGTTACTCAATAAGTCACTGCCTCTACACCATTCCATACAGCCTCTTTTTGCTTTGAATACTGTTGCTAGTCGGGATTAAAACCTTCTCACATGGGGCCCTTTTCTAATATGTAATCACTGTTGTAGGCAAACACATGCCCATGTCCACATTCCTGTGTGAGAGCTGTAGCGGACAAGTGGGCCCCCGCAGTCAACACAGCTCTGCATTTAGATAAGGAACAGTGAATACAGTAAGTCCTGATGAATTAATGCAGTCAGCAGAAAGTGGGAGTCACTGGGAATGTCAGCAAACAGTGGAAGAATCATTTGCTGCAGGATTACAGAGCAAGAGGAAATTATGTCCTGTAAATTATCATTTGTTCTTGCTTCTTGTATCTTTTACTTCCTTTCTGTCACAATGGACAGTGTCTGGAAGGATTCTGTGCCCAAATGAAACTTCAGTGATTGATTGCAAATGTTTTTTTTTCTATTTTCTATATTAGAAATGTGAAATCAGGAGGTGTGTTACATGTCAAAGGCCACCTGCCTTATTAGAGAAGAGTTACTTTGCCATTTGCAGGATAGTGCTGTAGAATTACCACCTCACTAAGGTGATTTTTATACTGTCTTTTTCTTGTTGTTATGGATGTGACTATATTGTTTTCCTTTTTCATTATTTGTGCCATGTTCATTTATCAAAATTATTCATTCAATTTTGTGAGTCTATGGCATCTATTTCTTTCTAGAAGTCATGATATTTAAGGAATGAAATGCACATTAAAAAATGGTAATGCTGACACATTCCAGTATGTTGTTGTAGTTACTATCTTTTGAACTTTTGGAAATAAAAAATCATACTCATGTATCATGAGTAATGCATCTGCCCTATGTCCTCCTCTCTATTAGTCACTAGAAAATTACTATGCACATATTAAATGTTCAATATGATTTTTATGCATAAAAGTCTACCATTGAATTAAGCACTACTACCATTCAATGATGGGTATTTTTGGTTTTGTTTTTATATCACTTACTCAGAATGGGATGCTCTGAAATCTAGTGAAGCTATCCTTAATCTCATTGTTGTCAGAAATGTGGAACTTTATATTCTAAGGTACTTGGTATTTTAATCAATTTGAAAAATGACGTATGCCAGAGGTAAATATGTGGGCATGAGTGAATAGATCTATTTATAATTCCTAAGCCACACAAAATGTAAAATAATATTAACATCTAATCTAGAGCCTTGCTCTAGTTTGAAACCATTTTTTAAGTTTTGTAGCATTGTCATATTAATGTTATTAATCTTAAGGGATATAAGTTCTAAAAATAATGATTAAAATATAAATACCTAATGCAGAGAATTCTTAGAAGCAATAGTCAGTGTAATGTATGATACATGTTAAACACTTGAGTCGCAATAGCTGAACATATCTTGTGCTGCTCTTCCTGTAAGAAAGAACTTTTCAAAACTGTATATAGTTAAATCAAAACTTGTTATTGTTATAAACTAAATAACTTTATGAAATTATATATTATTACTACAAGTGATGAATTCTGACATAGTATTTATCTTTTATCTTTGATTCTTATTTGTATTCTTTTATTTTAAAATATTAAGCAAAATCCACTAAATAAATTTTGTAATATGATAAAAATACCTGTGTTGATGTGGAAAGTGAATGGTATTGATAATGAGGGATGCTGAGGACATGTCCTTGGGCATGTGCTATATTGCAGATATAGAGCTCAGAGGATAACTACCCACAGAGGTCATTTCTCACTCTCTACTTTGAGGGTCTTGGGGTTCAAACTCAGGTTGTCAAGCTTGGTGGCTCACACTTGATGAGACATCTTATTGCCTCCCTAGAGTATTACATTTTGAGGAAAAAATTTCTTTCCGTATCTGGAAAGCATATGCTACAAGAATTTAATTTCATTTTCTGAATAATTAATATTCATAGATTTTGTGGATGAAATAGTATCTCTAAAAGTAAAAAGAGAGAAAGGGGTCTTATTTTTCAGAAGCAAAACATGTACTACACAGGCTGAACAAGGCAGAATAGAGGATTGGAAATAAAAAAATCCTAGATCACTGCTTTTCAACATTTTAAAAAACAGATTGATATTTAAAATGAATTCCTCACTTATACTTTAAGACTGTGAGCTGACTCCTAGTACATTAACATTCTGCACACTGCAAATGTGCTAATACAAAGTCATGTAAATGTGCAGGTCAAGGAGTTCATTTGGTTTCTCTGGGCATTAGCACAAAGATACTTGCTCCTTTCAATATAGTCTCTAATTCATTTAAGTATTACATTTTCAGCTCTCAATTAGGTTTTCAAATCTTAGTAATCTGATGAATTTTCTTGCCATCATGTCTCACTTTTAATAATTTAGTCCCTAACTGCATTCCTTGATTTTATGTGATGTTATCATGACCTACTCAGAGCTTCTTAATATGCTTTTTACATTTATGTATATAGAAACTTTCATACACAGCATCTTAACTATAGATATTGCATGAATTAGAAGTATCCCTAAAACTTTACTGCCAAAATAAGTATTTGTGGATTTTTAATCAAAATTATGCATTTAGTTTAATTTATTTATGAATAAAATAGCATCAATTTTTATGACATTCTATTCTGAATAAAGATATTCAACACTTCATAGCCTTGATGAACATTTATTTTTAAAGCAAATTTTATATGTAAGCCTTTATCATATAAAATTTTTTAATATATTGACAACTGTCAATTCTTTCAATGAAAAAAAATTAAAAATAAACATTCTTGATGTAAAATCTTTTTACCATCTTGTGTTTTCTAAAAACACCCTTTCCTAAAATAGGGAATAAGATTAAGAGGACTTATGGCAAATTTTTTTTAATAAAAATTGGAAGAAGGTATAATACAAATTAAATGAATATTGAACATTTAGATAATGTTTAGAAAAGTCATGAATAAACACTTCCCAAAGATTATACTGGATAAAATATTTTTGTTCCACCTACTTGGACTACTAAAAGAGAAAACTGGGAATGAGAAGATCCTAGACAATGGAAAGTTCTTTATATTACCAAAAAATGGTGATGATTTTATATATAAAACTATAGCAATGAACAAGAAAAACAATTTCTTATTCATCTGGAAATAACAAATGTTTTGTGGTAAAGTAATATACTGAAAACGAACATTTTATATTTACATTGAATTTTATTCCTTCTTGTAGCTGAAAGTTTTCCTGTGTCCCACCCAGTCTGCAGCCACTCAGACCCAAGTAAACACACAGAGACTTATATTAATTAAAACTGCTCGGCCATTAGCTCAAACACACTATTGACTAGCTCTTATACTTAAACTCTGCCAATTTTTGTTAATCTATATGTTGCCACATGTCCCATGGCTTTACCTGTGTCCCATTATATGCTGCTCTCTGGAGTGCAGGCTGGCATCTCCTGACTCAGCCTTCTTCTTCTCAGAATTCTCCTTGTCTGCTTATCCCACCTACACTTCCTGCCTTGCTACTGGCCAATCAACATTTTATTGAACCAGTGTAAAAAAAGCGTTATCCCACAGCACCTTTTCCCTTACCCCATTATTTTTATTTGTTTTTTTAGAGACAAGATATTACTGGGTAACTGTAACTGGTCTGGAAATCACCACTTAAACCAAACTGGTTTCAAAATCACAGAGATCTTCTTGTTTCTGTTCTGGGATTACAGGTGTGCATCATCAGTCCTAGCTGAATTACCCTCTTTAAGGGGAATATCTTTCTCTTAGACTCAACCATTCCATATAACAAAACAAAATGAGGGTCCCACAGGATGGAAAATCTGGATTTCTTCCCTTTACAGCTAAAAAAAAAAAAAAAAATCATGTACTTAAAATAAAGATAAGAGTAAAATAACTTTCAAGGTCTAAAGGAAAGACTAAAGACTCAGAACTTAAAGAACAGCAAGCCATCTGCTTTTCCCTATTTGATGACTGTCTCCCAGAAATCCATAGCAGAGAATTCCAACCTCAAACCACATGTAGGTAGAGACAAAAAAGCTTCAGGAAATGGCGCCCTCCTTGAATCACAGGGTACGAAAGGGTTAACCTTTACGGATTAGTAATACAGATAATCCTTAACTTGTAATGGTTTGTCTTGATCTTTTGGCTTTATAATAATATGCTTTCAGTAGAAATACTGAAACACTGTTTGAGTTTTGGTCCTTTCTTAGAATATAGTCTCGTGAGACGAGGCAACACGGCAAGCTGTGACTCCCAGTCATTCGTTAAGTCATGTAATCTTTCCCAAAGAGGCATTCAATAATTTGCATAAGATATTTAACACTTTATTGTACAAACAAGTCTTATGGCAGACAATTTTGCTCAATAGTGGGCTTATTCATGTGTTGTGGATTTTTAAGTAGGCTAAGCTAAGCTATAATGTTTGATAGGTTAGGTGTTAATACATTTCTGACTTTAGATATTGTTAAATTATATTTGGGTTATTAAAACATTATTTCATCATTAGTCTAGGAGGGTTTGTATATGAAAGAACTCCTTTCTCACCAGTTTTTATGATTTCAGCAGAGCTGAAAGGGGATTGGTTTTCTCCATACCTTTAATGTAATAGAAGCACACTGCATATTTCAATTAGTTCCTAATGTGTGTTTTCCGAGCACATATCCATACTTTCTCTTACATTATTGAATTATGTAAACAAGTAGTTGATTAACTAGATAACATAAGTTATTTAGAGATCTCTACAGATTATCTTATATAATAACTAAATTGATCAGAAGAGATAAATGAAGTTTAAGTTCACCTACCTTTTTGAGTCAGTGTTCAATGAACATTATTTTACTAATTGTCATGACAAAACTTTGAAGTAACTGTTACTGTTATTCATATATTATAGATGAGAAAACTAGTCTACATCAAGGTCAATGAACTTTCCCAAGGACATAGGCACCTGTTATTTAAATACCTATGTTAGCCGGGCGGTGGTAGCGCACGCCTTTAATCCCAGCACTCGGGAGGCAGAGCCAGGCGGATCTCTGTGAGTTCAAGGCCAGCCTGGTCTCCAAAGCGAGTTCCAGGAAAGGCGCAAAGCTACACAGAGAAACCCTGTCTTGAAAAACAAAAACAAAAACAAAAACAAAAAAATACCTATGTTATGCCAACTATCCAGACAAAGGAAGACTATGAAAATAAGAACTCTTGAATCTCTGTAGTGGGTGGTAGGTTACCTCATAATGGAGACTGGAGTCAAGTATATCTGCTAAGTTACTAGACACAGTGTTATTAGAGAAAATACTCAAGACACTGAGAGTGAGAGAGTCATACAAATCATGCCATTGCATTATTAAAACGACTGACAACCCTTTGAGAGACTATTGCAAAGAAGGGATAAAGTTTCTTGGTGATTTACATAGAACATTGGAGCATGTTTCTTGTCCAACATTTCAGGGCTGATGAATTCAAAAAGAGTTTTGCAGGCTCTTCATTAGGCAGCACTTGCACTTACCCTCACCCTTTCTCCCAGTATGCCTTGCAGAAACCTTGTGTTTAGGTTTGTGCCTTCTGTCCTTCCCCCAGTTTCCTCATAGATAGCTAGTGATTAGGTTCATCTCACAGTTTGTGCCCTTACAAAATTTGCAGTTCAGTGCAGTTCTAGAAAAGAAAATTGTGTGGTAAGTCAATTATAGAAAAGATGAGTGTGTTTAGAGGTTATCACACTATTTATATGACTTGTTCTTTCACATGACCCAGGTTTAGACCTAAGTCTCACTTCTTCTGATAGCTCTCTCCTGAACACCTTTTGTGTAAGATCCATCTCTATTCTATTAAAAAGATCTTGTTTTAGTCTCCTAATAAAGAACTTCGATATGTCTGTCGTCTCCAGACACATTGGATTTCAGTGTCTTATGTTTACTACAGGATGTACCACATCTCCCAATTCTACTACACAGTAAACATCCCCCTTACAATCTAAATAAAAGAGTTAGATGATAAAATAAAGAAAATATTCAAGAGTAATAGAGGCCTATAAGCAAGTGTGTTCAATATTGTTTTACTTGTTCCAAAATATATTATGTACAACTTCCTTATTGTCTGTCTGGATTCTGTATTAGTGACATTTTTAGGATAGGGATGGGTAATTACTCTTAAAATCATATTGTTTATTGAAGAATTATTTGTAATATAGCTCTAAAATAAACTACATGAATGACTTCTTTCCTTGTTCTGATGAAACACAAAGGCCCACACTAGCTACTACCATCTTGATATTAGACTTCTCAGCCTCCCTAGTGGTTTTTAGGAGATAGAAAGATGGCACACACACACACACACACACACACACACACACACACACACACACATACACACACAAAAAAAAAATCCATAGATTTAAAGGCATACTTTGGGAATAGATGGACAGCAGCTGTTGGAGGTAGATACTTAAGAAAAACACTGGTTTCAGAAGTGAAGAGTGGAAAGAAGCATACAAAAAAAAGGGAGAGAGAGTCCAGAGACCATTTCAAAGAGCCCAACAGAAAGCTTCCCGACAGTCCTTTGAGTTAAACCTAAACAGAAAACATGAACATGAAAAACACCGACTGAATGGCCTGTGAATAATACCCTCTGGTGGCAAAACAAAGAACACATAGTTCAACATAGGAAATAAAATGCCACTGTGGTTCAGTTATCAACAGAAGTCTGTGGGTCTCCTTCCTTCTGGGAAATCATTGGCCACCAGGCCACAAGGGAGGAGGGAGCAGAAGCCATGAGCAGAGTACAGAATGCTGTGAATGCCATGGAAATAGCTTTCTGGAGTCAGCTGCAGTGAGACAGTTTAACTTTATTTCGGGGTGATTGGAATATACAGGATGAGGATAGTAGCTGGGGATTCGCCTAATTTGAGTTTGACAGCAGGATCCTACCATACAACTGGATGGACAACAGAGTGGGAGAACACATTTGCAGGGATCTGTGTCAAAGTTCACACATAAGTCAGGCATCCAGGCTCAGGGACACCTTCCAAATAAGACGAGGAAGCCCTGCTAGGTGAGAGGAGACTGCCATTTTGCACTGAGCTCAGAGAGCAGTCCAGACATGGTGGCTTGCAGCCTTAAGCAGCAGAGCCTTCCAACAAAAGCCCTTAACAATCCAAAGTGCCCGGACAGAAAGGCAAGGCCAAACAGAAAGAGTTTGCATCTATGGTCAGTCACCACATAGCAATAAACTGCACCTATACTCAGGAGATAACTACACAGCGAGAGATCCAACATCACATCCCACTTCTCTATCATTCCTTGTTTGTTACCTAATATTGTAGTCCAGCTTTGTTCTTCCCTATTATCATTCTGTCTAAAAATGAAGTAAAAACATGCTCTCTCATAGAGCACAAGTAAACCCTGGGACCAGCAGTCAGTCGTTCATCAAACAACAATAAAGATAAAGCATTTTGAAAGTACAAATAGAGCGATTGACACCTGTGGGACACCGTAAAACACTACATTTGTGAATAATGGCATGGAAGAATTGGAAGACATGTAAGCAAAAGGAACAGAAAATAGATTCAACAAAATCATAGCATTAAAAATCCCCTAAACTAGACAGAAGTGATTGCCCAAATATAGGAGCCCAATTTTGCTTTAGGTATCACTGGGGGCTTCACTGACCAATAATGTGTAGGGCGGTAACCTGTGCCTAATACTGAGACTTTCACTGAACAATCGATCTCTTCCAGAATCAGCATAATCTTCCCTTTTGTTTTTAATCACATTTTTAATTGGCTTACAAACATTGAATGCAAGATAAGAAGTAAATGTTAACCAAATGAAGTGTGTAATGCAGGGTTCTCTATAGCACTTCATATTATATTTGTCCAGTTATATAAGTTTGGCAAATGTTTATTCACATTTGTTGCATTCCATGTAAAAATACAGTAAAGGGAAATACAAAGAGACATGTAATTTGAAAGTAAAGGAAAGAGAGAATACTAAACATTAGAAGTTAAATTTTCAATCGGGCAGATTGTTGGAGGAGAGGAAGGAATAGGAGGAAGGCTGGCTAAATCTATGCTTTGAGGAAATCTTATGAAAATCCATCAGTTCTTAACCCAATTAAAAAAATATAAATTCATTGAATTAAAGACCCAGATATAACTCTATACATCCATCATCACAGAAGCTTCATCCTTCGGTAGATGGGAACAAATACAGAGATTCATGGCAGACATTATACAGAAAATGAGAATTTGGAACACTCATCCCTAAAAGAGATATCTCCATCAAAGCCCTCCCCTCAGAGCTCAGGGAAATCCTGTGGAAGAAAAGTCAGAAAGAGTATAAGCCATAGGGAATGGAGGACACCAAGAAACAAGTCACAATCACATCATATAGGAACTCACAGAGACTGAGGCAGCATGAAAAGGGCCTGCATAGGTCTGTACCATACCTTTTGCCTATATACTATGGCTTTTAAATTAGTGTTTTTAAGGAATTAAAACATAGTATATCTCTTTGTGTGTGTGTGTGTGTGTGTGTGTGTGTATGCCTTTTCTCCAGCTTCTTTTCTCTGTTTGTTTTTTCTATTCAATTCCAATATGTTAGTTTTCTTTCATATTATACTTTATTATTTTCCCTTAGAAGCCTGTTTGTTTCCCAATGAGAGTAAAAAAGGAAGTGAATACTCATGGGAAGGGAAATAGGGAGGAACTAGAAGAAGAAAAGGGAGGAGGAAAGGGAAGAGAAACTGTAATCAGGATATATTATATAAGAAAAAAATCTATTTTCAATAAAAGGGGTAAAAGTTTGAAATGAGTCAAGAAGATTTTATAATAAGATTTGTAAACATTAATGATACATTATGTTTTGGATAGGTTTTTGATGAAAATTCAATGAAGGGTATGATGGTTTGAATGAAAATGGCCCCCCTAGGCTCATAGAGAGTGTCACTATTAGGAGGTGTGGCCTTATTGAAGTGGGTGTGGCCTTGTTGAAGTGGGAAGTGCTTCACTAGGGACAGGCTCTGAGGTTTAAAACGCTCAAGTCAGGCCCAGTGTCTTGCTCTTACTTCTCTTCCAAAGATTCTGGCTCTTAGAATCTCTCCACCTCCTCTTTCGTGGCATTCAGTGAGCTCTGAGGGAAGGAATTGGATAGATACCTCCAATTTAGAGTCCACATAACATTTGGCTGTGGGTTTCTGTGTCTGTTCCCATCTGCTGCTGGAAGAAACCTCTCTGATGATGGCTGGATAAGGAACTGATCTGGGAGTGTAGGAGAATATCATTAGGAATCATTTTATTGATTTTTTTTAGACCAGTAGTGTTTGCTTTTACCCTAGCTAGATCTGGTTCTTGTTTAGCCAAGCAGTGTCTTGTGTGGGTTCCTTCTCCTGGAATAGGCCTTAGATCAAATAAGACATTGGTTGACTATTCCACACTTCCTGTACCATCATTGCCCTAGAATATTTTGCAGACAGGACAGATTGTAGAGCAAAGATTTTGTGGCTGTGTTAGTGTCCATGTTTCTCTTTTGGTTGCCTGCAGAGTACCTTACCATACCAAACAGACTAACATGTAGAGATGAGGGTTTCACGTAGGCACCAGCTCGACTTCTCCATGTTCAATGGGTTGTGTGGGTACTCTCCCCAGCAATGGGGGCCCACTGTCAGTTTGTGGAGAGCAGTGTTTGGTCTTAGCAAAAGCCTGAGTTGTTTGGGTATTTCTGTTTGACTTCTCAAATGATTCTTAATGTTACTTTTCCCTCTCCATATTCCCTCCCTTCTCATTTAATCCTCCCATTTCATTCCCTCCCTATCTTTCTATAGCTATATTTTCCATTCCTCCTTCCTTGGGGTATTCTCTCCTCCTCCTAGTCCCTTGCTCTATATGTAACTTCTATGGTTATATAGATTTTAACATTCTTATCAAAGGCTTAAAAGCTGACTTCCTCATATAAAAGAATATATACAGCATTTGTGTATATATATATATATATATATATATATATATATATATATATATATCCCATTTTTCTGGGTTACCTCACTCAAGCTGATTTTTTTCTAGCTTCATCCATTCACCTGATAATTTCACAATTTCATTTTTTAAACAACTGAGTAACATTCATTGTGCAAATGTTCCACATTTTCATTATCCTCTCATTGATGTATATCTAAGCTGTTTCCAATTTTTGATTATTATGAGTAAAGAAGCAATGAATATGGAGAAGCAAGTGTCTCTCTAGTAGGACATAGAGTCCTTTGGGTATATGCTCAAGACTGATATACCTGGATCTTGGAGTAGACCTTTTCCCAGCATCCTGGGGGAGGGGGACAGCCATTCTTATATCTATAGTTGCTGTACAGTTTTGCCATTACATCACTAATGGATAAGTGTGATCCTTTTCTCACATCCTTGTCAGTATACATTTTATTTGTCATATATATATATATATATATATATATATATATATATATATATATATATATATATATTAAATGAAGCATACATTGGGAATATAGGTCAATGATAAGTGCCTGTCTGGCATGGATGAGATCCTGGATTTCACCCCCAAGACTGGAAAAGACTAAAGTTACAATGTGTGTGTGTGTGTGTGTGTGTGTGTGTGTGTGTAGAGAAGGGGGAAGGGGCAGGAAGAGAGGAGGATGGGGGAAGAAGGAAGACAGGAGGAGGTGTCCCATGCCTTGAAAGAAATTTCTAACAGTGAAATGTTTATATCTTTATTCTTTTTCTTCTCAGTGATTTATATTATTTCTCATCTATAATAAAACACTTGCATGAAAAATGCCTCAGAAACAAAGCTTAAATATTTTTTTAAAAAATTATAAGTTACTATATATAGTTATAGATTTAGAGAATATCATTTGAAGTCTTTGTAAAATCAAAGACTGATTTTTCATCAACTAAATGCATCTGTTTGCCAACTTTGCCTTTAGATATCCTAGATATAATTTTAATAAATACCCTTTCCCCTCATTCTCTCACTTTTCCTCCTCCTCTCCATCCCCCCTCCTCTCTCTTTTCTCTTTTTCTTTTTCCATCCATCTTCACCTCCCTATTGGCACCTGCCCATCTGCAGCTCTTAGTTTTCTTGCTGTCTTAGTTCTGTTTAGTGATTTACTACTCCCAACAACCCCCATTGTTGTGGCCTTCCAGCACAGTACATGGGCTTCCTTGGCTGTTTACATGGTTTTACTACAATATCGTGTGTGCTGTAAGCCAACTAGGAGGCTTTAGCTTCTTAGCCTCTTCTAATTATTCTGATTTGTAGTGGTTTTAAGTCAATTAAGCAGAAGCAATCAGAGGATCAGCTCCAGTTTGTACCATTTTTTTTTTCAAGATTGATCTTTTCTTGTCTTGCAAGAGCACTACTCATTTCATTCTTTTAATGTACCAGCATTTAGTATTTCTAAATTTAGTAATTTAGTATTTAACAACTTTCTCACTGTACATAATCCCTCTTTATTCTGATAGTGTTTTCTTTGTTCTTTAAGAACACATGTGAGGCCTTGATCAAGTAGGCTTTACTAGAGACTCAATCTCCCCCCCCCCCCGTCTTGATTTCATTGTTTTTGTCTTTGTTTCTTTACTCAGAAGATGGGGCATCAGGTATGCTCAACATGCTCTACCACTGAGCTGCATCCCCAGTGATGGGCTTCATCCTTCAAATAAATGATTATAAAATCATAGTATGTGAAGAGAGTAACATAAGAGCTTGGAGATTGCCTCCAAGAAATATAGGAGTTTCATACTATATTGGAACAACAAAATGAATTATATATATATACATATATAATGTATATATATGTATATATTATATATATATATATTAGTCAGAACATCGTTTTAACTATTATTCAACAAAAATTAACATGTAGATACTGTGGGAAATGAAAAAATAGTTTGGTTTGAATTGTTTTCTTGATTAATGGTTTGTTATTGTTCTCTATTCTTTATTTTATATCATTACAAACATTGTAGATACTATAAGGGAAACTTCAAGGAGCCCCTCACAAGAGCATCACATGGAGTAACTGAGCATCATCATGGTTCAGTGGCTGGGGATAAAGCAAATAATAAAAAAGGTAAAGAAATGGTCACAAGGATTTTTCAATTTCTCAAAAACATTATAGTGTTATTTTATGGGAACATAACACTAGGCACAGAACATGTCCCTTTTAAGTACCATACTTAAACGAATACTTCTCTTATTCAGTTATGAACTTTAAACACAACTACAAATAATGCTTACTCTTATATTGAGTTGCATCTTGCTCTCTTTTATTAATAATAGTACTTTATTAACATATTTTCATCTAAAGATAGTCTTCTAATTTATTATATATAAAATTTCTGAAGAAGGGATTGAAATAATGGTACTTATATCATATTTTCCAATCAGAATTTTTTTTTGTTGCTTTTCTAACTCTGAGAGTGCCCAATTGACCATTTTCCCACAAGCAGCCACAAATACCACATTTAATCAACTATAAACGAGACTCCTACAGTTTCTAAAAGAGATACACACTGGGAAAACAGAGAAACACAGACACCTCTATAAAATATTGTGTTAATGTAGGAGAATATAGCAAATACATTAGCAAGGAAAGAAAAGAGAAAGATGTTTTGTTTTGTTTTTTAGACATATGAACAGTGTTTCAGAAGTGTAGAGCTTAGGCACCAGAACTTGAAACTGAGGTATGGCCTAGATGTATTCAGAAACCAGGCTTCTAATCCTATGCCCAGGGTTATCTGTTTCCTATAAAACATCCCTGAATCCAAAGAAGCACATATTAATGCTTAAAATAGTTCTATATAGAACTGTGACTTAAGCTGGGCGTGGTGGCATACTCCTTTAATCCCAACACTCTAGAGGCAGAAGCAGGCAGATCTCTGTGAGTTCAAGTTTAGCCTGGTCTACAAAGCAATTTCCAGGACAGGCAGGGCTATTACACAGAGAAACCCTGTCTTGAGAAAACCATAGATAGACAGATAGATAGATAGATAGATAGATAGATAGATAGATAGATAGATAGATAGATGGATAGATAGACAGATAAATACATAGATAAATAGATAGATGATAGATAAACTATATTTAAAAAAGAGAAGTGTGACTTGAGCTCAAGGGTACACCAATCACCATGCATCATGAATTTACTACACTGTATATATGATATGCCACACTTTTGTCTAATAGTGTCCATGTCCTCTCTTCTAACCTTCACTATGCTCTTTCTTCTCTCTGATCTTTGCACTAAGTCCTACTGCTTCACTGAAAAAAACTTTTTTACTATAAACAGACATTGTCACTCCTTAAAGACATCACTAAACTTCAGGCACTCACAAATGGAAGCTGTCAGTGGCAAAAGCTAGATACCTGCTCACTGAAACATGTTTGCTTGTCCTCTTGGCCATGCAGAGTGCAGACTTAGATGCCCCACCAGTAGTTGTGAGTACTTGACTGCATTTTAGCAAACACTCAAAACATGTATGAGTGCTGCTTTTAGTCCTGGGCCATGAAAACTCCTACGTGTGGCTTTCTAAGTTGTCTTTTGCTTCCTTGCTGGTTTCCTAGGTGATAACCTCAGGGAAACCTTGAAAACTACCTGATAAGAAGTAGTGTTGTAACAGGGATCATTACCTAAGTACAAAATAAATATCTTTCATAGCAATTTCATTTTAGGTCACTAAATTATGAATACTTTTTGCCTGTAACATATTTCTGTACCCTAGCACCTGGGCTATTGACTCACCCACATTGTATCCCTCTACCCTGGACTAAGAGAAATGTTTTGCATATACTTTAATTTTATTATCCAGCATCTTAAAAAAGTTCTACCTTTTCACCTCAAGTTCCACTTCCTCTCTTTACTTTTTGTCCTCGTGGCTTCAAACTGAAATGTATTGTCATTATGAATATGTTTTGCCTGAAGGTGCTGATTTAACCATCCAACTCTCATTACTGTGCCTCTGCCATGGTGTGGATGCTGTGCAACTCACAGTGGTTCATATGCAAAGGGTCTGTCCCTTGGTCTGCTGCTCTTGGAAGATGCAATGTGCTTTAAGAGTTGAAAAGTACTGTGAAGTCTTTGGCAATTAGGGGTATTTCCTCAAAGAGATTATCTATGTATGTATGTATGTATGTATGTATGTATGTATCTATCTATCTATCTATCTATCTATCTATCTCACTCCTATCTCTGTCTCTGTCTCTCTGCCTCTCTCTCTGTCTCTGTCTCTCTCTGTCTCTGTCTCTCTGTCTCTCTGTCTCTCTCTCTCTCTCTCTCTCTCTCTCTCTCTCTCTCTTTCTCTCTCTCTCTCTCCCCTATTTATCTCATATCTCTCTCACCCAGTATTGAGATGTCATCATTGTCTTGCTACTGACTGGTACTCTCAATCTGCCATTCACTGTGTAGTGATTCCTTATCTACTCCAGTCACAGAACACTCAAGAGCCTGAGCTAAGCCATTTCAACTTTCAGCTCCGTACTTATGATCTGAATACGCCTTCTTTCCTTGATAGGTAGTCTACTTCAAGGTTTTTACTGTATACCAAGTTGACCAATACACCTCCTTTTAGCACATTTATTCTTTGTTAAATAGTGGGTATGTTATCTTTATATCATATTCATTCACTCTACTAATTTTCTTTCTGCTCCCTAAACTGTCTGTCTAGCGTAAATTATGAGGTTCAACACTTCTATAATCTTCTTCTCACTATTGGCAGCTTCATTTGTCAATTGAACCTTCTCAGAAAATTAGTGACACAAACCTTCAAGGATTCGTACCTTTATCAATTCAAGGTCTCTTATGTCAATGAAGTCCTCAATGTGTTTAGAAGTACTCCTGGGCAGCAGAGGCAGACAGAGCAGTGGCAGAGAGTCATAATAAAGACCAGCTGAGGAGTAAGTGAAAACAAAGAGATTAAGAGCTTGGAACAGGGATGCCTTTAATTCCAGCACCTGGGGATGGAGCCATCTCCATGGGACACCACCAGAACGGATCTGAACACTCTGTCTGAGGGCAACCCAGGGCCCAGCTGCTGATTCTGAGAAACCCAACAACTTGGAGGTGTTGGTGAGATTACCCTACTAAACAACCTGCTCAGCTGAGATCCATTTGGGAGAAGATTCAGAATCCTACAGTCTGCAGACTGAGGAAACAAGATCAGCTGAGCAGTTGACAAATGAGCAAAACATGACCTGAGAACACAAAAGAAGGCACCAACCAGCCACCAAACCAGATCACCAGAATCATAAGCCTACACTACACCAACTGGGAACAGGTAAGGCCCCATCTCCAGACCAGCAGATCAGGTCTCTAGCCCCTAGGCCCTACCCATCGGAGTCCCAGAGACCAGATAGCTACATTTCCCTGCTCCCTGACAAAAAAAAAAAAAAGTACTCCTAATAAACTCCTTCTTATACTTACACAGCAATTACTTTAAATCATCCATAATTTCCCAATTCACTGGCTACCTTTGTCCTAGCCAGTGACCTGATTCCCACAACACACACACACACACACACACACACACACACACACACACACACACAATCTAAGAGAGATACTTTGTAAATATACTTTAAGATATCATGCTTTCCTACTTAAATTTAGGACACATTTTGTCAGAATGGATTACATGTGCTATTGATTTTATTCTTTCACCTGTGATTGTAATCTCCAGTTGCCACATAACATACAATACTCCAAGTTAAATTTGAAGTTAAAAACATAAGTGTGCACATTTCTATATTTAAAAGTGATGAGTAGCCCTTGGGATATACTAATTCTGAAATATTGACCATAGTTATGGGAGTTCATATTTATGTAAACATTCTATTATTGGTTAATTTTGGCCAATCATGGCAACTTGATCTATGTCTATTTGATGTCTATTAGTCTATTTTTATTCACTATGACAAAATATTTAATGTAAACATTTAAAAGCAAAAGATTTATTGGGACGTATAGTTTTAGAGATTTCAGTCCATGGTCACCAGAATCCATTGCTTTTAGTCTACTGACAAGCCAAAAACTTCAGGTGGAAAGGCAAGACAAGGAAAAACTACTCACTTGATGGCCAATAGGAACCAGGATGAGGCAAGAGAGGGCTAGGGGCAAGATACAACAGCATGCATTCGCCCCTCCTACTGTTTTCAACCATGCCCTACCTTCCAATGTCCCATTCAGCTTTCAACTCATCAGTAGCTTAACCCATAGATCGAGTAAGCATCTTTATAATGTAATCATCTTTGAATGACTGGATCTACCAGCTAGAGACCAAGCCTCAAAATATAAACCTTTGAGGAAGACCTCGTTTCTAAATCATAGCATTGTCACCCTTTCAATTTTATACAAATATTTTATTCATATCTGTGTTTTTAGTTCATCCAGGGTGTGGATTCTTCACTATAAAAGTTTGGCAAAGTAAGTTATGTCCTTGGATAAATGACTTTGTTGTAACTCTGTAGCCTCTTAAAAGTTAAGTATATGCACTGTACCTTTTTTCTTCATTATACTGAGCAAAATAATCTTTACATCTCCCAACCAACTATTTTCTCTCATTAAAGCTTGTGTTGATTTTGACAGATTTAAGAATACTTAGTCTTGACTTTATCATTTCTTAATTGTGAACTGTTCCTTACTTACTGAAATATATTTTTGCACATTTATGATACTGGAGTCTCCTTTATTGCTTTTATTCTTTTTGTTTCTCTGATCTTGATGAATTTTGAAGATTTTTTTTTGCCTAGGCTTAACAGATTAGTGTTGCTTAGACCTTCTGTTTTACAGGTAATCCCCTTACTATATTCTCTCTAGGAAAAATCTATCCCTGGAGTTTCAATAATTGTTAGTAGTATATTTGCATCCCACATGTTTCTCCCAGGATTCAAAGGTGTTCCAAGCATTTTTACATGTCTGTTCTTTGATATCATTTAAAAAGTCACTAAACTGAATTTACTGTCTTTCTCCAAAATGTATCCACTTCCTTAGTCTTCGTATCATTTTAAGGAACCAAAGAACTAAATTTTTCTCCAAATATCTAAAAATTCTTCAAATCTCTACTGTAATATATTGCCAAATATTAAGACATTTATTTCCTACATATATATCAATCAATCAAATCAAATCTCTTCTCTGTACCTCACTATTTCATCTATAAGCTTAATAGCTTTTCTTTCTTTCTTTTTTTTTTTTTTCGAGACAGAGTTTCTCTTTGATGTTTTGGTGCCTGTCCTGGATCTTGCTCTGTAGACCAGGCTGGCCTTGAACTCACAGAGATCTGTCTGGCTCTGCCTCTGGAGTGCTGGGATTAAAGGTGTGCGCCACCACCGCCTGACTAGCTTAATACCTTTTCAAGGGTACATTTCTTCCTGCAACATATTTCAGTTACTCCCAGGGATGTGACTAGGAATGAGCCAACCTCCCTGCTCAGTTCCTCTCATCCACTCCCAAATGTGGAATGGGAAGGCAGATTTACCAGTTTAAAGTTTGTGTTGTCTCCATCAACAGCTTATCTGAAAGGATTTCACTGCCATGAACTCCTCAGCAAGATGTAGAACAAAGCTGTCCTTTGGCTTAGAGCCAACACTGGAGGTTGTTTACTCTCCCTCCTTTCCCACGAGGGAGCAATTTCTTCTAGCGATAGTCCGGGCATAAGTTGTTCAGTATCCATTTTCAAGTTTTTTTTTTTTTTTTTGGGGGGGGTCATTGGCTGATGTTGATCAGGTATCCAATTTGCAATATACTCAACCTTCTGCCAACATACAATACTACAAAGGTCTTCCCAAGCCCAGGGCTACTGGTACCACATTTCAGCACATTGGTGGTGTTTCTCAGGCTTAAAACTTCTCTCAAACAGTAAATTACTTAGCACTTTCCTTTAGACTAAGCAATCCTTGATACTTACACACATGTCAGCTTCATCTAGAGCTTTCACCCCAGTACACAAATGTGAGCAGAGAGAATCAATGATGCTGCTTCTATGGGATATGAATACATGGTCTAGGCAACTGTCCTAGTGTTTATTCTTGAATGTTACTTATGTATGAGCATTCTGATAAAGCAGTCCAGTGTTGAAGATATGAAATATCCCACATCCTATTTATTCCAAGACATTGACAGTGCCTTCCAAAGATACTGTAAACCTTTCCATTGCTGTGCATGTATTCAAATGCAAAGATAAATACAATAAATTAAATTAAAATTCTAACCCCTTTGATTCTAAATACACAGTTATGAAAGTCATCAACTCAAAAGTTTGAAGAAAACAACTTTTTAACTACCATGACACCTCTCATTAACTGCCCACTTATTATTTGGGAAAAGGGTGAAGATATTCAACTGTAAGATGTAAGTGAACTCTCAGAAAATTGGTGAGTGTGTTTCTTGAAAAGATTAATATATTATTAAATCAAGTAAGACATGTGAAACATATAAAGTTCTATTAGAACTCTTTTTCATAAATGTGTGCATGTATTTGTATACTACTAACATTACAAACAAACAAACAAACAAGAAACTTGCCTTGGAACCAGCCTCAAGTGGTTAATGGAACCATAGCTGGTGGTCTACACTGGCAATCTTTGGCTCTAAGAGTGAGTAGTGGCAATGTCCAGAGAACAAAAGATCCCCTTGTTTCTAGCTTCCTGTTCTTCTATATATTTGCTTCATGGATTAGTTAAAAGAATAAATAACACTCAGTTCCATCATAAATAAAGGGGTTATATAGTATTGTGTCAATTATTTACATAGAATTAAGATAGAAATAATTAGTCCAATAATTTCCTTGGTGTATAGATATTCACTGTACGATGTCAACATTTCTAGGTTTTATTTTGCTATCAAGACTTCAAAATATGCCATTTGATATAGCAATGTTATCTGTTGGTGCTTGTATTGGTAGATGGAAATATTCTTCTCATCTGGAGTAAATAAATCCATGCTAAAGAATTTTAAAATGTGTTTCCTCTCATTTTATGATCATACTTTTTAATATGGGAACTATTTGGCAAATATATATATATACAGATCATTATATATATATATATATATACAGATCATTATATATATATATATATATATATATATATATATATATATATATATATATATGATGGGTTTCTCAGCCATTCTCTACTTTTCTGGAAAGTTGAGCATCTCTGTGCACTGTGGAACATTTAGCAGTTTCCTTGGCCTCTACAAACCATACCAAGGTGTAACAGCGGGAGATGGCTACAGACATTGGAAAATGTCCTCTGGAAGGCTACAAGGCCAGAAAAATTATTCCACATTGAAAAACACTGTTTATGCAATATGCCATTAATGTGTGAAAATGTCTGTAGTTCCTGAGGCAGAGCTATCTTCTAATACCTCAGAAGATTCATGACTTTGGTAAATGACTAACCTCTCTGTTTTCTACAATCTGTACCTCCAGACTAACTCTGTGGATCCTTTAACATGTCACTAGCAATAAAGAATACCAGTGAAGGGTTCTGTTATGTTCTCAGGCCCAACACATGTGGGCCATTATACCTAGACTTTCCTGGTGACTCTCAGTGCCTCTCTAGAGAGTTTCCCCTGGCTGAGAAAAGTATACACATTCCCTTTATTAATCTGTAAATATCAGCAAATGCCAATTACAAATATCAAAATTTTCTATTCATATTACAAACTGCCTAACAAGAACAAAGGCACAGAAAAGTTGACACTTGAACCACACAGGTTAGAAAATTTGAAAAAAATTCAATTTCTAGCCAATAAATTATAAAAAAAGTAAAGAAAATGGAATTATCTTCAAGAATTCATAACACAGCTGAATAACATTTAGCTTTATTTGTGTACTAGCATGAAACATGCACAAAACTATTATAAAAAGTTAAGGTATATTACAATCAATCCACTTGAGTCTATTAAAATGGTAACAGAATTTATTAAGAAATAAATTAAGGAAATACACTCATGATTACAGAATGGAGCAGACAGTATAAGTCCTCCTCTGATATGACTGGGAGCAAATTCACCTCGCAAGCAGGAGCAAGAAGCAGAGGATGTGACCCTTCTCTAACCCCCTTATAAGAGGTCACAAACAACAGCAGGAAGCACCGCCTCCTTTGGGCTCTATAGCCCAAGATCATGGGTAGAGCAAATATCATTACAAAGGTGTATCAAAACTATGCATTCTCTTATATCCAGTGCCTGATGTTATTCATAGAGGAGTTAAAGCTAAATTTAAAGGTATAGTGTTGAATTGCAAATGTAAAATTTACTGAAGTGCATGCTACACTGGTGTCTTAATTTCATATATTTCCTGCTGCTGTTGTAGTCAGCTTAAGTATTGCCAGTATCTACTTAGAACACCATGTGGTGCTAATCAGCTCTGTGTGAGCTGTTCATCTCCTCAGCAAATTGCACGTTACAATAGAAAGTGATCTCTCCTAAGTTTTCATGTTTGTATACATAATATATGTGTAAATACACATTATACATATATGACATATAAAGCATATGTACACAAACTGTTTGTTTTATCAGTAAGTCTAGTGGCCATTAGCAAGACATTTATATTTAGGTTTAAGGTAGTTAATGGTCACACTAGTGTTTCATTGGCAATAACAGTAGACAATGAATCCCAGAGAAAGTGCAGCCACCACACAGCACAACCTTACTAGTCATCATTAGATGCTTTGAGGAGCCAAACTGTGCAGTGAGCTCCATTCATATTCATCACAACCTGAGAAGCTGTGTCAGACTCTGCTTAGGACTCCAGTCCATGACAACAAAGTTTGAAGGTTAATTCCAATACCATGGACAGCAGCATAGACAGCTAAAGCAGAGACCTGAAGACTGTGTGCACATTAGAAAGAATGACTTAAGAAAACCAAATACTATTGTTCTGCTAAAGAAACTCAGTAATGAAATGACTTGTAATGATGTTATGTTATATCCAGAGATCAGGGTCTCACTAAGACACCATTATAGAAGCCTCCTGCAGCAGAAGGGAACTAATACAGAGAGTTACAACTGAATAATGTGCAGAAGGTGAGAAACCTGTGAACACTCAGTTTTAAATGGGTTGTCTCCATCAAACCCCCCACTTCAAGGCTCAAGGACCTCTTAGAAAGGGGGCAGAAAGACTGTGGGAGCCAGAATGGATGGATGACACCAAGGAAAGATTTCTTTCTAGACAGAAAAGAGACTGCGACAGCATGCACAGTGCCTACACAGATTCAAGCCAGTTGTGTCCCATTGCTGAGAACAGGAAGTGAAAAGGCACTCCCATTCCTAACCAGGAAGCTATCTCTATTGACATTTGCAAATAAAAAAAAAAGTTTTCTACAATGCAGTCACAGTGGGTATATAAATTATACTAAGTGTAGACCCTTGCTCATCAGTGGATAGCCAACACAAAATGAACTTAGTAATATTTTTGTAGGTTTCCTGTCTCATATTGCTCTGTTTGGAATATTTTTTTGTCTTACTGGTATTTGTATATTATGGTTGCTGATTTTTTTGTATGTGTGTGTAGCCTAAATACAGATCTTCATTTCTTCCTCCACTCCTCCAAATCCCCTGTCTCATGCCTAGTTCTGTAGAAGACCACTTTCTAGGGCCAACCCTTCCTCTCTGCTTCCACCTTTGGAGGTCTTCCCCTCCAAACTTCATTTCTAAGACTCATCCCACTAGCCAAGCTGCAACTCCAGCAGGAATTCCCTAGGAAGTCTCTGGCCAAGGGAGCAGGTGATTAACTGCAGATGTCAGCTCTCCCCCATCTCCTCCAAATCCATTCCCCCAGTCACACCTATATCTTTGTAACAGACAACCTGCTGTAGCTTCCTCTCACCCCTGTTCCCATCCCCACAGGATCGTACAGATCTTCCAGTTCACCCCCCTCCAAGTCATTGCTTTATTCTAGCCCCCAACTCCAGCAGGCATCCCCTGGAAACCTCCAGGCCATTCCAGCTAGGAAAGCATGTAGTCTAACTGCAGATCTTCAACTCTTTCTGCTCTCTACAAAATCAATCTGCCCAGTATCATCCCTAGCTTTGTAGCAGAAAACCTGTTGTAGCCTCCCATCACCCCTGCCCAATCTCTACTGAATCACACAGACCTTCCCCTCCAAAATTCCTCCTACCTGCTCATCATTTTATCACTGCTTCTTACTCCAGCAGATATTCCCTTGGAAACCTCAGGTCACTCTAGCCATGAAAATAGATAGCCAAACTGTGGATATTCATCCCTTCTTCCTTTCCTCTAAATTCAATCCTCCAGCCTCACCCCCAACTCTGTAGCAGACCATCTTCTGCAGTACCCCCAACTCTCTGCCCCAACTGCAGTGGATCACACAGATCTTCTCCTCCAACTCATCCACTGATCCCAACCCCCAACTCCAGCAGGCATTCCTTGAGAGCCTTCCAGTCAAACCTGCTAGAGATGCAAGTTGACCTGCAAAACCATTAGACAAGATTCAGACTATCACTCTCCATCCTCTCCTCATTATAAAATACCCAAATTTCATTCACAGATCTGTGGCAGATTCTTGTGGCAACTCCTCATTCACTGCCCCATTCCCATTGGACTTAGCAGATCCTTGTAGAAACATGCTACATTTATCCATGCTGTAAACCCACTCAGCACCTCCCTAGCCCATCCCCATTCTTAAATGTTAGCCTGCAACACCTAGAAATGCATTTAGAACTTAATCTCCAGTACCCACACCTAGCAGGATGCCAAAAGAATTTACTGATGGGCAACACACAACCACCACACTTTCCTAAGACCCAGATAGGGCTACAGAAAGCAAGGAACAAAACACCGAACAACAAAGGCAAGACCAGATATTAGCACCTAGAATTTCAATCTTCACATACCCAGATGCGAAGATGACAACATAAAAACAAAACCAGGCCATTATGTCTTCACTAGAGCACAGCAACCCTACCACAGCAGGCCTTGAGAACTGCAACATGGCTGAAGCAGGAAACAAACACCTTAAAACAGCCTTTATGGATATAGAGGTCCTTAAAGAAAATAAATGAATAAATAACTTAAAGAAATCTATAAAAACACAAACAAATGGAGGAAGGAAATGAATCAAATCATTCAAGACCTGAAAGCAGAAATAGAATGATTAAAGAAAACCCAACCTGAAGGAAATCTAGAACTGAAAAATTTAGGAATGTGAACAGGAACCACAGAGGCAAGCTTCATTAGCAGAATGTAAGAGATGGAAGAAGGAATCTCAAGCATCAAAGCCATGCTAGAAGAAGTGGATACATTAGCCAAAGAAAACATTAAATCTAAAGTACTCTTGGCATGAAATATCCAGGAAATCTTGGACACTGTGAAAAGATCAAATCTAAGAATAATAGGATTAGAGGAAGGAGAAGAAATCAGGTCAAAGGCACAGAAAATACTTTGAACAAAATCATAGAACGTTTCCCCAACCTAAAGAAGGAGATGCCTATCAAGGTACAAAGTCAATTAGAATGGACTAGAAAAGAAATGACCCTTGGCACATAATAGTCAGAAAACTAAACATATATTAATGAGGAAAGAATATTGAAGCATCATGGGAAAAACATCAAGTTATATATAAAGCCTGGCCTATTAGAATAACAGCTGATTTCTCAAATGAGACTCAAAAACTCAGAATGGCCTAGACAGACATTCTAAAGACTCTAAGGGAGAACAGGTGTCAGCCCAGATTACTATACCAATAAAATGTATAATCACAATAGATGGAGAAAATAAGGCACATAATGATAAAAAACTAATTTAAGCAATATCTATATAGAAATATAGCCCTAAAGAAGATGCTAGAAGGAAAACTTCAACCTAAAGAAGTTAACACACCCAGCAAACCAAAAGGAATTAATAACCTCAGACTATATAATCCAAAAAGTGGAAACACATGCACACACAGACACACAGACACACAGACACGCAGACACACACACACACACACACACACACACACACACACAAACACACATATCACCACCACCACCACAACAACAGCAGCAACAGCAACAGCAGCAACAAATTAACAGGAATCAACCAACACTACTTATTGATAGCTCTGAAAATAAATGTTCTCAATTCCCCAATCAAAAGACACAGACTAACAAAATGGATGCAAAAACAAGAGCTAACCATCTGTTGCATCCAAGAAACACACTTTAACAACAAAGATAGGTGTCACCTCATGGTAAAGGCTTGGAAAAAGTTATTCCATTCCATGAAAATGAATCTAAGAAAACAAGCTGATGTAGTCATTTTATTATCTGTCAAAAGAGACTTGAAATCAAAACTAATCAGAAGAGATCCAGAAGAACATTACATACTCATCATAGAAAAAAACACACCAAGAGGACATCGCAATTCTTTACATTTATGCACCAAACACGAAAGTGCCAAAATTCACAAAAGAAACACTACTACAGCCTAAATCATATATTGACCCTCACACACTAGTAGTAGGAGACTTCACTACACCACTTTCACCAATGGACAGATCATCCAGACAACAACTGAACATAAATATTAGAGCTAACAGATGTTATAAACCAAATAGACCTAACAGATATTTACAGAACATTTCATCTAAACAAAAAAAAATATACCATCTCAGCACTTCGTGAAACTTTCTCAAAAATTAATAATATACTTGGCCACAAAAGGTCTCAATATATACCAGAAAAATGAATTTTTTTATCTGCATTCTAGCTGACTACCACATATTAAGCTGGATATCAACAACAACAAAAACATCAGAAAGATTATAAACTCATGGAAACTGAACAATTCACTACTGAACGAAAAATGTGTAAAGTTCGAAATTAATAAATAAATTAAAGACTTGTTGAATTGAATGAAAATGAATATACAACATATCCAAACTTATGAATGAAAATGAATATACAACATACCCAAACTTATGAATGAAAATGAATACACAACATACCCAAACTTATGGGACACAATGAAAGTGGCTTTAAATGACAAGTTCATAGCACTAAGTGTCTACATAAAAAATAGAAATATCTCATACTAGCAACTTAACAGCATTCTTGAAACCTCTACTACAACAACAAAAAAAAGAAATGGTGTCCAAAACGAGTAGATGGCAGGAAGTAATAAACTGAAGGCCAAATTCAACAAAAACAAACAAACAATTAAAAGGTACAATGAATCAATGAAACAAGTAGTTAGTTCTTTGGGAAATTCAAGATGACTGATAAATACTTATCGAAATTAACTAAAAAGCAGAGAGAGAGAACATCCAAATGAATGAAATTAGAGATGAAAAAGGGGGCATAGCAACAGGAACCAAGGAAATTCATAAATCATAAGGACATTAAAAACCTGTACTCCACCAAATTCGAATATATAAAGGAAATGGAAAATTGTATCAATATACACCACTTACCAAAGTTAAATCAAGGTCATATAAGCAATTTAAACAGACTGATAACCCTTAATGAAATAAAAGCAGTCATTAAAAGGATAACAAAAATAACAACAAAATAACCCAGAGTCAGATTATTTTAGTGCACAATTCTACAAGACTTCCAAGGAAGAGTTAACCCCAATGTACCATAAATTATTCCATGAAACAAAAACAGAATGAAGATTGCCTGCTTTGTTTTAAGAGGCCTCAGTTACCCTGGGACCCAAATCATATAAAGACTCTATAAAGAAAGATAATTATAGACCAGTTTCATATGTGAACATAAATACAAAAATACTCAATAAAATACTTACAAACTGAACGAAAAAACATTTCAGAAAGGTGGTTAATCATGATAAAGTAGGTTTCATCTCAGAGATACAGATGTGGTTCAACTTATGTAAATCAATAAATGTAATCCACCACATAAACCAACCGAAAGAAAAACACCACATGATCATCTTCTCAGATCCAGGAAAGGCCTTTGACAAAAATCTAACACCTATTTGTGAATAAAAGTCCTAAGAGTGATGAGGGATATAAGGGACATATCTCAACATGATAAAGGCAATTTACAGCAAGCCCATAGCCAATATCAACTTAAAAGGAGAAAAACCCAAAGCAACTCCACTAAAATCAGGAACAAGACAAAGCTGTCCAGTATCTGTATCTATTCAATATATTACTTTAATTCTTAGCTCCAGAAATTAGGCAACTGATGGAGATCAATGAGATACAAATTGGAAAGAAAAAATCAAAGTGTCTTTATTTGTAGATAATATGATAGTATACATGTGTGATCCTGAAAATTCTACTAGGAAACTCCTATAGCTAACGAACAGAATTAATTCTCAAAAGACACTAGCATTTCCATGTACAGTGACAAGTGGACCAAGAACGAAATCAAGGAAACAACACTTTTCACACTCACCTCATACAATATAAAATATAGAAAGATAACTCTAACTAAGCCAGTTAAAGACTACAGTACAAACTTTAAGACATCGAAGAAAGAAGTTGCATAAGCTATCAGAAGTGGAAAGAGCTCCTCAGCTCATGGATTGGTAAGATTAATGTTGTGAACATTACCATCCTACCAAAAACAATCTACACATCCAATGCAATCCCTATCAAAATTCCAAGACATTTTTCCACTGATTTTTGAGAGAAAAACCTTCAGCTTCATATGGAAACACAAAAGAAACAAGGATATCATAAACAATTATGAATAATGAAAGAACTGCTACATGTACTACCATCTCTGATTTCAAGTTGTTCTACAGAGGTATAGTAATAAAAATGGCATGTTGTTGATACAAAAAAGTCAGTTCAACCAATTTAAAAAGTCACAGACAAAAATCTACACACCCACGAAAACCTGGTTTACATAAAGAATCTAAAAATACACATTGTAAATAAAGCAAGCATCTTTAATAAATGGTCTTGTTCAAAAATAAATGGCTGCATGTAAAAGAATCCAAATAGATCCATATATATCACCCTGAACAAAACTCAACTCCAAATAGACAATGATCTCAACATAAAATCACATATCCTGAAGCTGATAGAATTGAAAATGAGAAATAGCCTTGAAGTCATTTACACAGGAAAAAAACTTTCTAAACAGAATACATAGCAAGCATTAAGAATAACAATTAATAAAATGGGACTTCATGAAACTGAGAAAATTTCTGTAGGGCAAAGACACCATTATCTGGAAAAAGTAGCAGTCTACAAAATGAGAAGAGATTTTTACCAACTACACATCTGATAGAGGGCTAATATCCAAAACATATAAAGAACTCAAAAACTAGATATCAAGAGAGCTAATAACATAATTAAAATGGGGGTACAGATTGAAACAGATAATTCTCAAAAGAGGAAAATCAAATGGCTGAGAAAAACTTAAAAGTTTAAAATCATTAGCTATCAAGGAAATGAAAATCAAAACTACTTGGAGGTTTCATCTTACATCTGTCAGAGTGGGTAAGATCAATAACACTAGTGACAGTTCATCCTGACAAGGATATGGAGTAAGGGGAACACTCATTCATTCCTGGTTAAACTGCAAACTTGTACAACTACTATGGAAATCCATGTGGCATTTCCTCAGGAAGATGGGAATTGACCTACCTCAAGATCCAGCTATATCACTCTTGGGCATATACCCAAAGGAAGCTTCATCCTGCTGTAGAGAGGCTTGTTCAACCATATTCATTGCTGCTTTCTTCATAATAGTCAGAAATTGGAAACAATGTAGATGTCCCTCAACAGATTAATGGATAAAGTAAATGTAGTGCATTTACACAATGAAGTATTATAAATCAAATTTACAGACAAATTGGGGGAACTAGAAAAAAAAACATCATCCTAAGTGATGTGATGCAGGCCCGGAAAGACAACTATGGTATGTGCTTACTTATATGTGGATATAAACTGTTAAGTCAATGATAACCAGGCTACCATTTATAGAATAATGGAGAATAGGTCTAGAGTAAGGGACTAGGGTGAGGACAGATAGATCCCCCTCAGAAAGAAAAATAAAACAATAATTATGAATGGGTTGGGGAGACGAGAACCAAAGGACAAAGTGGGGTGAGAAGAGGGAGACAAAGGAGGCAATATGGGGCAGAGATAGCTAAAACTAAGAGTCATTTGAGGGGTAGTATGAAAATATAATGCAGTAGACACTTTGTAAAACATATATCTAGCATAAATGATGAGAAAATTTTCAAGAAGAAAGAGTAAACTAGTATCTAGAGCTGTAAACAGGTCTAACTAGGAAGTCAGACATGATTAAGCAGATTCCAGGATTTTGTAGTTATCTGGATTTAAACATTGCTGATACTTCTGACTGCCTTTGTATTTACTATTTTCTCCCAGTCTTCCCGAGTACATTTCTGTATTTTTCTCAAATTTATTATTTTATTTTATGTGCATTGGTATTGCTGTGCACCACACACATGCCTGGTGGCCTGGTGGCCTGATGTTTTCTTTCATGTATTCCTGGGTACCACATGCATGCCTGGTGGCCTCAGAGGCCAAAAGAAGACATTGGGTCCAATAGACTGGAATGCCAGACAGTTGTGAGCCACTGTCTCTTTTTTTACTCTTATTACAAGCATATACGTTAGCATATACATAAATACTCCCAAATATATCTCATGGAGAAAAATAACATTGTATGTATGTATGTATGTATGTATGTATGTATGTATGTATGTATGTATGTATGTATGTTTCCAAGACTGAATGTTGGCACAAGAGAACCAATTGGTGTGGTCTTCTCTGGGGAGGGCTGCCTCTCCCCTCTCAGCTTTACTCAGTTACCTGTAATTCTTTGTATAGGATTGAGACCTCTTTGTGTAGGGCAGCTTGGCATGTTTGTGTGTCCTCCTTGTTCAGCTCAAGTTTGGGTGATTATATTGGTAAGACTTTAGCTTCTGATGTTACTAAGAGATACAATCTCACAATAAAGTCTCAGATCTCCTGGCTTATGTTCTCTCTGCATCCTCTTCTGAAATGTTCCCTGAGTCTCATATGTGGAGTGTTTTGTAAATGTATCCATTGGGACTGGGCTCTGCAACTCTGCAGTTTTATTGGTTATAGTTTTTGGTAGTAGTCTCCACCTGTTGCAAAGAGACATTGATCAGGGTTGAATATTATGCTTAACTGTGGGTATAGAAACAAATATTCACAGGTTGTTGTTAGGGATTGTGCTTCTTTAGTAAATTTGAGGTTGTAGATTCTCCTCCAATAACATTATTTCATTAGCACTAAGTAGTCAGCTAGTTTTATAATATCAGTGACAACATCCCTCTTTTTGAGCATGTCTTAGGTTCAGTAAGAGACTCAGTGATTATTACTAGTCTATAGGTACTACTAAGCCACCTGTAGGGTTATTGTGCCATTCTGGTCTTTGATGTGCCTCATAGATATCAGATAAGAGTGGGACTGTTGTTTGCCTCTCCTTGGAAAGATTGTGCATCATTTTTAAAGAGAGAAAGAAACTAAAGTCATGGAGTTTGGTAGGATCTGGGAGGAGTTGAGGGAGAAGAAACCATAATCAGATTATATTTTATGAAAAAAATACTTTCAATTTAAAATATGTTTATTTAAAAAGAACAATGCACTAATGCACTTCAACAACATATTGAAGTTTAAAAAAGATAGACTCAGAAATTACCTTTGGTTTTGCAGATAGGAGATTTGGAGTTTCATGGTTAAGGATGAAAGAGTAAAGCAAATGATGATACAGACTCTAATAGAGCTCCAGTTCAATGCATTAGTTAGCTGCAGATTCTACCCATATTGGTTGGGTGCTATCCAGGGTATCAAGTCCTCTGAGTGACAACAGTGTAATTACTAAACTAGTGAGACTGGGGGAAAATATGAGGATTAAGATTGCTGGGAATGCTCTCCTAACAACAGGGTGCTTACTAAAGGCAAAGTTTCCAGATACCACCTACAGAGATTCTACGGATGCTCACCCCATTATCCAATCCTTCTGTACAAGGAAACGTGGCAGAAAGGTTGTTAGTAAAGATATAGAAGGACAGACAGACAAAAGTATGTTCTATTACTTTTCAGCGGTGTTTCTTATCAAAGACAGTGTACAGAGGACGGACATTAAAAGACAGGAGAGTGAGTGCTGGGATTAAAGGCGTGCGCCACCACCGCCCGGCAAAGATTTATTTATTTATTTATTATGTATACAGAAGAGGGTGCCAGATCTCATTGCAGATGATTGTGAGCCACCATGTGGGTGCTGGGAATTGAACTCAGGACCTCTGGAAGAGCATTCAGGCTTGGGCTACCAAGTGAGTTCCAGGAAAGGCGCAAAGCTACACAGAGAAACCCTGTCTCGAAAAACCAAAAAAACAAATAAATAAATAAATAAAAATAAAAAAATAAAAGACAGGAGAGTGAAAATGAAGGTGAGACCCAAGGTTGTCAGCCAGCTCAATGACCATACCATAACAACTTCAACTACAAATGTGTGTGCCCAGGAGATCCTAAACCACAAGGTGGCAGAGACAAAAGCAGCCAGCCCAGCAGGTGAGAAATTTTCTGTTCAGGAGGGCAGGGGGACTAAAGGTCAACTCCCTGTCTCTACTATTGTCAGACCACCCTACAAGAAGGAATGAATATAAAATCCCAATGATAATAAATGAACAAAAGGTTGGAGCTAAAGAACCTATGTATTTGGTTTTTATCCACTGAGCAGTTAACTAGAATTGTCTGTATTAGGTATGGAACAAGGTAATATTGTTTTTGATATCTTTTATTGGCAAAGACAATTGTGCTTGTAGTTTTAAAACTCTCTTCTCAATATATCTTCAGAATTTTTAAAAGTGTTTTATAGTTTTATATACGGTTGTTAAAATTTTAAGAACATTTTAAATTTTAAAATTAATTTCTTCAGAACATGCTCAATTACATGTTAAAATGATATTGAATATTATTTCTAAAATGTCATATGATTTTTTTTTAACTTTCCAAGGCAAATGTGTACAAAGGCTGGCAATTCTACCTCCAAAGCTGGCTGAAGATCAACTCTACTTTATTAACAGTTTTTCTACCTGATTCTCAAATCATTGACTTTAGACACAAGGGTCCCTATTAAACACTCCCAAGAATGCCCAGGGTCCTGTAGCTCTGCTTATGTTTTACCTGTTCTCATTTTTACACTCGTACCTCTTTGATTAGGAGTTTGTTTGCTTTTCACCTAGTTCACACCTTTCTTTTGTCATGTTCTTTCAATATTAAAAGTACTGAAAATTCAGGTAAGTCAAAGCCTGGCAAATTTCATTCTGAAACACCTCTTCACCATCAGGAGCCTGACCACCTGGTGCAAATGGAGAATGACTGGATGTGTTGCCTGATGTCTATGTAACGACATTCACTAACACTCAGGTGACATATTATTATTGTCATTGTTGTTGTTGTGTTAAGGATGAAACAGAGCTTCACACTTGCTAAGAACATCCTCATAAGCACTGACCCTCACCTCCAATTGATCTTATTATTTTGTAAGGTGATTTGGTAATGTCAGATTATAAATGTTTCTTCTCTTTAAACTAGCAACTTAATTTTGATAGAATTATATAGAATATAGAAATGTCCCCATAAATTATGGTAAGAATCAAATATAAAGGCTACAATATTATTTCAAATTTTTAAATCAGCATCACTTTTGTCTTGGTACTTAGCTGACCATGGGCTTATTATTAACTTATGTTTTCAAATAGCATTTAGCAAGTCCACTTTTGGCCACCAAGCTTCAATAGGTCTGCCATGTCATAACTAAAATGTTTTTCTACTATGCAGAATTTTACTAGTCCTACACAAATCTACCATATAAGAAATCCACTGGCTTTTACCAGAAGACTGTGCACTCCAAATTCAGAGTTCAGAAGACACAGTAAGGTGTGTGCATTTGCCTTAAATTATGATGTCTCATAAGGAATCCACTCAGATACTGGAGGAAATTTTTTTATATTGTTATTCTCCCTACTTCTATGGGTATTCATGAGATTACTTATTCTTGAGAGAAAGCCATCCATAACAGAGTTCCATGCATCCTCTCCCACATCATTTTCCCTTCACATTACTCAACGTCTGACTCTTCTTATTCTGTTACCTAACTATTACCCCTTTATATCAAAATCATCATCTCCCTCCACTGAGAGTCATGATAGCTCATATTAAAAATTATCGCTGATGTTTCCTATCATTTATTCTCTGCACAAAGGGCAGATGATTTTAGTGTAAATTAGATTATGTCTTGTGAAAAAAATACAGTTCCCAAATTTCCTATCACATAAATGTAAGTATACATTCTTTGGACAAATCTGAGCATAGCCACCTGTTACCTGGCCTTTCTCCCATCATCCTATTCTTTAATGCAATAGGTCCAATGGCCTTCATCTTCTTCTGTTGTAGAATATTATTTTAAGATGTATTACATTTGTTTATGCTGTGGAACATATTTAATGATGCAAAGATATGTTGCATTCTTTTATGTTGCATTTGTTTAACTCTGTGAATCTGTGTTACTTGCCTGTCTAAAACACCTAATGGTCTAATAAAGAGCTGAATGGACAATACCAAGGCAGGAGATAGGACAGGTGGGGCTCTCAGGCAGAGAGAATAAATAGATGGGGAAATCAGGGAGAATGAAGGAAGATCAAGGAGCAAGTAAGAGAGAGAGAGACAGAGACAGAGACAGAGACAGAGAGACAGAGAGAAAGAGACAGACAGACAGACAGGGACAGAGAATTAGACAGAGACAGAGAGCAGGGAGGAGAGAGAGAGCACAAGGAGAGAGAGAAGGATGCTAGAGGCCAGCCACCCAGCCACACAGCCAGCCATGGAGTAAGAGTGAAAGTAAGATATACAGAAGTAAGAGAAAGGTAGAAGCTCAGAGGCAAAAGGTAGATGGGATAATTTAAAGTTAAGGCTAGCAACAAGGCAAGCTAAGGCTGGACATTTGTAAGTAAAAATAAGTTTCTGTGAGTGATTTATTTGGGGGGTGGATGGCAGGCCCACTAAAAGAGCAAAAACAACCAACTACACTCTTGCAGAAACATAGCTACTTTCTGGCCCTCTTCTACTTGTTCTGAGTATTAAATTGATACATCCTCCCAAGCCAGGTCTCTATTCAAAGTCACTTCTCAAAAGACATCTACCTAGCTGCATTTTATCAAGTACTCTAATTTTCCACTATCATTTTTGCCAGGTACTCTAACTTCTTGAGAGAAATTATTAGTCACTGGGTTATTTAATCTGTACTAAATCTCTAAGGAAAAATACCATGTCCTTCCTTCTCCATGTATCTCTAAGAACAGAGTGCTGTTTAACATTTGTAGGATTTTAATAAATATTTATCAAATAAAGAAATGTCTACCTCAACTGTGGGTCTCAAATTCCTCAGACTTGATGATTAAGTATTCCAAACTCTATGGCCTGGCTTATTTCTCTTTTCTTTTTCCTGTACAGAAATGGATGATGATTTCAAATAGAAGGAGTGGGAATAAAAAATGGGGGAGGACTATAAGAAGAGATGAAAGAATGGAGAGAGAGAGGAATGGGAGGAATAGAAATTTAACTGTTCAGTGTGCAGTTGGGCTGTTTATACAAAAAGATGCTCAGTCTCTTAGCTTATTTCTAATGCTCTATATTACAAAATGAGTCACTATTGCCATTCTTTGACTGAAACTGTACAAATGAACAAACATACATGCTCAAACATTCATTTGAGTTTTCTGGATTGTAATTTTTTGAATTCAAAGAAAAAAAGTTTATGATTCTCTTGGGTACTTAGATCTCAGGTTCCACAGAGATGTCAAATTTGGGTAAAGGACAAGTAATATGTCTGCTGCCTCCCATACTAATATATGTTAAAGCAACTGGATGAGGGTGGTGGTGAAATTCTCTGATATGAAATAGAGAGTATGGGGAGGAAAAATATATGCTGAGTAAATGGATGGGGAACTGATATTGTGTAATCAATGCATTTTTATCTCTTTAACTGAGAAATTAAGCAAATAGTGGGGTTATTTCAGAGTGGGAGAAGGGAAGGGTAAGGCAAAAGGTTTTAAAGGTGTCATTCACATTTTATTATGTCCGTAAGAATCCTAAATGGGAATGTTAAGTAGGTGATTGAAAGTATGACTCTCGATTAGGGTTGGCAGGGAGAAAAAGATTAATCAATAAAATACAGAACATTTTGTGAGCTAATGTCATGTGAGATCATCTGTGGCTGACTCCAACCGATCATGCTCATTGCCCTCATATTATTATATATTCTTAAGATCTCTTTTATCGCCATAAAATAATATTCACATATAAAATGCCCAATATACACATAATTTTAAAATATGTATAATGATCTAATAAATATAAAGAAATAAAAACTTAATTTATGATACGATTTATCTTTCTTATCAACACCAATTATCGAGGCAAAACTATACTAAATGTGCTTTATTATAAGTAACTTCATGCTTGATAAGTGATACCATGTTTCAATCGGGCTGCATATTGTGGCTTAGTCAAGAGAGTGCTTCTTAACGTGTATGCAACCCTTGAATTGATCCCCAGCACTTAACCTATCAGGCAATTAACCCAGAGTGATGGCAAATGCTCATAATCACAGCACTTGGATTGTGGAGGCAAAAAGATCAAAATGTCAAGGTCAAGGTCATTCTGGGCTACATAAAATATTGAGGCCTGTGTAGGCCTCATGAAACCTTGAAACAAAATACCTTTTAAAAAATACCACCTTTTCCCTTTTTTAAATCTCAGGGCAGCATTAACATTTATAACAGGTTTGTTTGTTTTGCATGAACATAGTAATGTACCATCTTCTCTTATATACAATAGCTGAATTTCTAGATTGCTAGTACGTACACTGTATATATTATTTGGTTACAGGGCCATTCATACCCCCACCCAATCCTATAACCCAATTGCTCTCTGTCTATATCTGTCTCTGTCTCTGCACCCCCTGCCCCCGCCCATGTCTCATAGTCTCCTTTTAGAAAACTGGAATTCCTGGTCTTGCCTACTTAAAATTAATAGCAATTCTCTAGTCATTGGGAATCTATTTGAACTCTGTGACTATTAACACTTAACTTTCTCATGTGGTCCCTTTGTGCTGCAACTATGTCCCAGTCTAGAGATGGTCAGTGCAGAAATAGCATAGGTCAGAATAAAAACAGTGAAGGAGAGAAGACCAACTACTGAGTCCTTCATCAAACATGGACTGAGAAGTGATAGTGCTGAGCCAACAACTGGTGGAGAAAGTGAGCAAAGGAAGAAGTGGCTAAGATCCAGGATGGAGAACTACAACTAACAAACACTTAGAATTCACAAATGGGTACCTGGAAGCTATTGGCGACCAAGAGAATAGATGAGGGAAGGGGGAGTAAAACTCAAAGCTGCTAGACAGAGGACAAGAATTTGAAGGCAGTGTTCACAGGCAAATCTGGATACATTTTACTAGAAAAATACTTGAAGCAATGGAATTCTATTTTAAAGCAGATGATATCATGTCGTATGTGTATATTCATATTAAATATCTTAGAAGATGTTAAAGAGTTAGAAAGCAAAAGAATAAACGATTGAAACAAAGACTTTACAAGGCCTGAATGATGATTCAGTTGATAAAGCATACACCACACAAGAATGAAGATGGGAGTTCACATCCTCAGAAGCCATTTAAATGCTAGGTGGGTATTTGACCCTACCTGTAATTTTGGAAGATGTAAGGCAGAGACAAGAGATCCCCAGAGTAAGATAGCTAGTAAGATGATCCATATCAACAAAGCTGTGTTCTATCATGTGGGGTTACCTCTCTTCCATCTCGCACCTCCTGTTGACTTTCTGTGTCTTCTAGCATGTCCTGCATGCCTAGATTCCTCCTCCTCTTTCTTTCTCTCCACAGATACCCCTCCTATACCACCTCCTGGCTAGCTACTGGATAATCAGCTTTTTTTTTTTTTTACAACAATCACAGCAATACATCTTCACACATTGTAGAACATATCAGAAGGCTTGTAAGAAGATTAAGGAGAGAAAGAAGGCTTGAAAATGTCAGTTCACTGAGTGGAACTCAGAATTAACCAGGCAAGTAAGGTTCAACTGTTATATGGACCACTTCAAACTAGGTCTTTAATTTAGAACATTGACATTACTGCAGTGGCATATGCATCCAGCATTATTAATCTTCTCAAATGCTGGTGACTAGTCAGAAGACAACCCAGGTTAATAGAATGGGGTTTAGCCAGCTTGGAACAGCAGGAAAAAAAAAGGAAGCTGAAAAGAAAGAGCTGGATGGTTCCAATAAACAGTTAGGAAATGATAGTGTACTTGGTGATCTCTATTGGAAGAATCTCAGAATGTATATGAAAAAATCTTGATCATTATACACTTAAAATGTGATTGACTTTGGAGACATGGTTTTAACATGATAATTAAGTTAAAATAAAGTCATTACGGTTAGGAACTAACACAATAAAATTAGTATCCTTATAAAGATATGGACACAGTTGGTAACAGTATGAAGAAACAGGAATAAGATTCCTATCTACATACTGAGGAGAGGTCTAAGATGAAACCAACTCTGAAGGCATCATGACCTCAGCATTCTGGTCTACAGGGTAGAGGGTAGAGGAAGATGATGATGGTAATGATGATGATGATTATCTTTAAGCCATGCAGATGCAGTTTGTGATCCTTTGTTATAATTAACTTAACATACTCACAGGCTGGGCTCCAGAAACCATGAAAATATTTGATGAGTTGATCTAGAGACAAACTATAGTACACCACACACACACACACACACACACACACACACACACACACACACAAGTCTCAGGTAATAGTGAATGGCTTGGACAATTAGAACTTTTTATGTTTACTGAAAGAAATTGGGAAGCAGAATATGACCTGATGGCATTTCAGAGAAATGAAATTCCTGGGACCTAAGTTTACTCCACATCTTTGAATTACTTGTTTAGATTGCTCATAGCAGATAGATCAAAAATGTTAAGAGCATGGGCACTGCAGAATGAGTAATTCAGACCATATTACTCAAAGGATTTCTGATACAGTGGTAATGGAATGTCTCTGTACCTTAGTTACACAACTAAGGAGTAAGAGAAGCTACCAAGATTGTTGTTGAGTCTAGGACCAAACAAATCTGATATTTTTTAAATCAAAATGATAGAGTAGATGAAACATGGTGTGGTACCATATGCATAATGAGCTGCTAATAAATGTTTGCTGAGAGAAAAACATTGAAATAGAGGCACCCCAACACAATCATATGGGACAATGAATAGATAACACTAGTACAACAGAAAAGTTAGGGTAACCATTGAATTCACAAGAGCTGAAAAGTTGGGCATTGCAGGATCCCTAAAAAAAAAACAACACAGTAACAGAGGAAAAAGTTATTAGAATCTAGAGACACCTCCTTG
This sequence comes from Peromyscus eremicus, assembly GCF_949786415.1. Classification (NCBI taxonomy): domain Eukaryota; kingdom Metazoa; phylum Chordata; class Mammalia; order Rodentia; family Cricetidae; genus Peromyscus; species Peromyscus eremicus. The sequence continues at coordinate 37,007,190 of NC_081425.1, read as the reverse complement.
TTTTTAGATTGTAAGATCTAGTTTCATGTAGCTGGAGAATTTCTTACCAGGTCCCGCCAAGTCCTGCCAAGTCCTGCCAGTCCCTGAGCCCACTTATAAAATAAACACAGACTCTTACATTATTTAAACTACTTGGCCATTAGCTCAGGCCTATCACTGTCTAGTTCTTACTCTTATATTTAGCCCATTTCTATTAATCTATACTTTGCCACATGCCTTGTGGCTTATCAGTATCTTACATCTTCCTTGTCCTGGCGGCGGCTCCAGGCAACCTCTCCCTTCCCTTCCTGTTTCCTCAATTCTCTATTAGTCCTGCCTATACTTCCTGTCTGGCTATTGGCCAATCAGTGTTTATTTATACAGAGCAATATCCACAACAGTTTCATAATTATAATTCATGTTTTCTGCAGTATTTTAGCTTTCAACAACTGAGTATTGGCAAACGTTTGTCAACTCACCTCTTAATAAACAGCAAAGACCAACAAATCAATACACTGTGAAATGACAAATATTTACAATTAATGTTGAGTATGAACCTCAGCCACCTAGGAAGGCAGATACTTTCCTGATCTTGTGGCTTTAAGGGACGGTACAAGCTTTAAGGCTCCCAGTACGAGGAGCCTCAGTATAAATGTAAAGAACTCAAGTATTAATTAGAGCTCCCTATAGTGACCAGTACATAACATCAAGGACCTTTGACATAACAACTTTGTAATCACTAAGGAAATTGGCAACATTTTTTTTGTGTGTGTTTAATGAAGTTCATTGCATTGAACTTGGCAATACAGAATTTGCATTTGCTTTTCTGTATTGTTTGGGATAAAAGTACATCCTTTGTCTCTTTTTTGTTGTACATAAATGAACTAATATATAAAAAGAGCTGAGTTTCCTCTTTTTGAAAAATTTTCTTATTATGTCTATTTGTATGAGTGTTGGTGGTGTGCATACAGGTATCAGAAGACATTTTGAGGAAATTAGCTCTCTTCTTCCTCCAAGTGGTTCAAGGAATCATATTCAGGTGAACAGTCTTGGCTGTAAATGTGCAAGTGCCTTAACCAGCTGAGTCATCTCATCAGCCTGTCTTCTCCATGAATTTGTCAATAAGATTCATAAAACACGAAGTGAAGTTATCCTTAGTTTCAATTTTTTGTGAATAAATGAACATTGGAGAAAATATACTCAATAATAATAAAAAATGAAAAGGTTGATCAGTTGTAGCTGACAATCAATATTTTGGGAATAATTAACATTGTCAGCACCTAAGCTGTTAATAGAAAAATAAACACACAGGAAGAGATCAGTTATTCATATCTGAAATGTTGAGCTTGATGAGATAAAATAGAGACAGTTTTCAGAAAGGACTTTAGTACTGAGGAAGACAAACTTTAGAGTAGCTAGTCCACCATGTTAGGTTCTGTAAATTCCTCCTCTCCAAATGCAGGAAATTGTAAACCTGATTTGTTTGGCTCCATGAAGATTAAATGGTCAGCACATGAGAGACATCAAGAGAAAAGCTTAAGACCTCATGACATCAGTAAACAATCACAATATTAGGTGTCAAAGGATGTTATAATTGTGACAGATAATGTCATTAATATTCAGTATCCATACCATGAAATGTGATTATAATAAAAGTAAGTTATGTATCTTCAGAGTGACAATTGATTTTCAGAGTTAAGGTTAAAATTTTATCACCCAGTTCTTTGCCCTCCACATCTTTACTCCTTGAATCTAACTACCTGAATGCAAAATTCTACTCCTCAGCAATTCAGATTTTACCATCATTTCTTTGCTCATATTTTTATCACAGATTTAAGCTCTCTAATGCTATGAAACCTGCAGACATAGAAGTTCATGATTTATGTATGTATTTGATAGCCTCACCCCTGACATCCTAGCCTCAAATCTAGACTCTTAAACTGCCTACTTAGCTCTGTTAACAGATTTTAATCTTGCATATTAGCAAAGCCATTCAAATGTTCTTAGGCATTATCATCTTGGCACTTTAATTGAAATATATCTTTACATTTAAAAAAATGGGACATAACAGTGAATAAAAGCAGCCCTTTTTTCACACAGTGTATGCTAATGTTGACCCTGCTGCTCTTGGCTTTTCACAGGACTCTGTGATTTCCTGGAATTTCCTGAACTCAGCACTTTGATGACCATGGATGTTTTAACTTCATTGCTTTCCCAGTTGCAAAGGAGCTTTTGACATTTGGATTTTGTGTTCACCTAATGGCAACTGCAATTAAAGCTTTCCCACATCAATGAGCTAACTTTCTAAGGCCATTTCAAAGGGTGAATTCAATATTCAAATTGCATGATGCTTATTGATCTGTGTGCTACTATTTGTGTGACTGGAAAAATACTCATTAGAAATTTTCCTGACACTACAGATAAAAAAGAAAAATAGTGAACTAATTCCTCTGGAAAAAGAATATCTGAACCACAAATAATTTATTAGTTACTAGGAGATATGTGTAGGGAAAAAGAAAGTAACCTAGATTTCCAGGCCTAAGCCTGACCAAATATTGTTTATTTGAGAGTGAGTATCCAAACCACAGGAATTGATTCCCAAATGACCAATTTGATTGTTTCAGGGTCACTCTAAAACTATCCCAAGAGACCAAAGGTGTGCATTTCAGAAGTGGCAGCCTACAATGCGAGCCTCACGAATTCTAGGAGATTTAGAAATAACCCAATAACCTATTTTTACAGGTAGAGAGAGAAAATGGTGGATTTTGGTAAATCCTACAGACATTCAACAACAGGTTTTTATGCTAGTAGTGTTGTTTCAATTTCAATTAGATTTTTTTAAGATAGAGAGAAACAGGAAACGTGAAGTAAAACAATGTACCCCAGAACAACTTAGCCATGCTTATTTTCATGCAAACATGCTGTTGTTTATATGCACACATGAAAAGGAGATTCAAAGTGAAGAATTATTATATTTTTCTAGGTATCTCACTTTTCAACATTTCGTCTTTGCCAAAAAATTCATATACTTGTCACCTGTTTTCTCTCAGTGTGCCTACAGCATATGCAAGATACTATAGAACATGCAAAAGACACCTTTAGAGATGTATTATTTCCTGAGAATCAAAATGAATCATTAACTCAGCTCAATTTGCTTCCTTAGCTTGGTATCTTTTCATTGACCAAAGTATAAACCAATTTTATATATTTTTTGCATGTAAGTTTTTGTTAGTAAAGGATTAAGAATGCAGACAACCATTTGGAAATTCTGGTGTCCTCCTTGAATACTTTTATTCCAAGTGGGAAAGAAGATAAAAGCCAATAAGATATATTCAGAACTCCTGTCTTAAACTTAATGCAGATGGGCAGGAATATTCAATAAAATATCCCTTCATATTTATAAAAGTGAGAAGGAAATAAATACACAAAATAAGATAAGAGATTTCTCTCTATACTCCTGGCAGCTTATCTTTGGCCTGAAGTACCCACGGGCAACAAAGAAATTGATTTCTTCTCATGTTTTCTGTCACTTTTAATTCATAAACTGCATAGCTGTTGAAGAAACATTAGGAAACAATAAACACATGTACTCAGTGCTGCTAAAACAGACATTTATGAGGTGATTCATGACTATGCTGCATTGAATTCCTTTTGAATGCAATTTCCTGTAATAGTGTGCGTGGTTATCATCAGTCCATTTTGCAGATGGAAATACTGAGATTCTGAATATTCAGTGATTCACTAAGATAATATGGCCAGTTGTTGACAAAAATAATATTATAACAAGAGAGGGAGGGGGATACAGAGACAGACAGTCAGACAAGGGGAAGATGAGAGTAATAATCATATACCTAGTTCTAGTCATCTAGACAGGGAGACAAACCATAAGGACAACAAAATCGGTATTAAGAGGAATTACTTCATAGGTTGAATAGTAATTGACATAAACAATGAATACAATTCTGTTTGGTAACTGAGTGTGTTTCATGAAAAGACAGTTTTATCTAGATTATAATAATGAACATTCCCAGTGCATGTTTTGATTTCTTCTGATGTGATTCCACAAACAAATACAAAAAAAAAAAAATCACATTCAACTCCGTGCTGTCTGAGGAGCTACTGGCAGCTGATGACTGCTGGGGAAGGAAGAGTCAGTTTCTTTCAGAGGGGAGGGTGTTGAGAGGCCAGCCATTCTCCAGGAGAGAGGCCCACATGCCTGCTTATAGATGCTGAACTAAGCTTATTCAATGTGAATTCTTTAAAAATCAAGAACACATGAAGTTAGATGGGAAAAGTGGTGGTAGAGATAGGGGAGAAGTTGAAATAGAGGCAATGGGCAGTTGTATTTGATCTATTTGATCCAAATACATTGTATGAATATATGAATATTAAATATGTTTTAAATAAGTCAAACAACAAATTCAGTTTTCGTTTGGTATGTAAATATTATCAAATATATTCATTTTTATAATTGTTTGAAGTTACACAGAGTCCATATATATTTCTTATATGTGAACAGATATTATTTAAGACATCCATGCTTCCCATATTATAATTATACTCAATTTCTTCATACTATATTTTAGGATGAACAGGTCAGAAAAAAAAATGGGAAGTTTTACAAGTTGCTTTTTGATTGGGTTAAAAATCAGTAATCCTTGAAAGTTTACTACATGATCGGCAGTGTACGTGGTTCTAGAAATATCAGAATTTAGAACAGGTGGTCCTTAACAAAAAGTACATAAGTAGGGAAGATGAAAGAGCTGAAGGTAGCTATGTATAGTGATGCTAAAGGTAACAGGGGAATCACAGTGAGTAAAGGAAGCAGAGGCCAATGGAGGCCCCTCATAGAAAATGAAATCTTCAGCATCTGCATCATTGTGAATTTGCAAGATTTAGCTAAATACAATAAAGTGTGTTGGGAATGAGGAAGATGACGAAGGTGCACTAAGCCTCGTTCTTAGTGGGCATGTTCAAGAGACATGGAGTGCATAATAGAAACTTCTGGAAGGTCTCTAAGAGTGATTGTGTGTACAAAAGAGTCTGCTCGGCATCCCCTTCTTTGCCCTAAAAATGATTTATGTTCTTTGATTTGCAGTTCAGATTTCATTTTGAATCATCTTCTGAGATTCTCAAGAAACAGGAGTCATAAATGCGGAGAATCTCTTGTTGGTTAGAAAAATATTTCTTTTTGTTCAACCCTCCCCTCTCGTTTTTCACTGCAGCCTCCTGTTCCCTGGAGTTATCTTTATCGCTGTTGCTTCTGGAAAGGTTAGCTTTATTTTCCTGGAAAGACAACAAATACATGTCATAAAGAATAGGGATGGATAATCTTTGTAATTTTATCTATGCTAATCTAACTACAAATGCTGTTCATATTTCTTATACATTGAGGATTTGTCACAACAAAAAGTACATAATACAGGTAGAATATTAAGGGTGCAGAGTAGCCCTTCCCAACGAGGTAGTTTACATTCCATTGTTGGTAGAATATTTCTCAGTTGTTTGTCTGAATAATGTGTGAGGTAAAGCATTTGACAGGTTAATTATACATTGCTTTGAAAAGTATTTCCCTGCATTTCATTTGAAATTGGTTGTATTTTAATTCCTTTGATTCTCCTGCTACTCTTTTATTACAAAGCCACAAAAATACCTTTTTAAAGACCCTACATATAAGAGAATGTGTCTCATCAACCTCCTCTCCTCTTGTTTCCAAACCTCTGACCGTGTACTTTATTGGATCTTTGTCAAACAAAGAGGACTTACTAATCTGAGACATAATGTCTTGGGCATTGTGTGAGGGTGTATTTTATTATTATATGAGCCTTAGGAGGATTGAGCCAGGTACAGCTTCCTTGTCTTTTTTTTTTTCTATTCAGAAAGGTAATGTGCTTTGAACAGTTCTACTCATGGATATGAGCTGTTCTACCATTCCAGAGAAACACACACACACACACACACACACACACACACACACACACACAGTAACACACACAGTAAAAGGAAGCTTATTTTGATGTCCTGTTGCTTAAACACGGCTTCCCAATTCACTTTCCAGCAGAACTCCAACACTTAAATTGTTTAGGATTTTCCCAACATTTGGTAAATCAGCCCATCACTTCCCATTTGCATGTGGCTCCTCATAAGTATAATTTTGTCAGACAGAACACCAGAGTGTAGACTCCTACATATCAAACTCCATTGGAGTGTAGTAATAATAAAGTGGAGTAAAAGGTAGCTGACTAGAAATTTCTATTAAATTTATATAGCACTTTTATTGATCTGGCAATCATTAAGAAAGGCAACATCAAATTTATCCATTTGCCAGTCTGTATTACATATTTACCCCTGTTTCGTGTATTTCACAACCTTCTCTTTTATAATATAGTCTAACATTTTCAATTATTACTTGACATCCAATTTTCTGTATCTACTAAGAGTCATCACATGAAGACTACAAAATTCTGACCTTGCAAAAATCACATTCCATCTCAGTCAGTAATGCATCTTCCTCACTTTATCCCTCACTTAAACCATGACTAACTACTCTTGAATCTACCTCCAAAATACACTTTGGTGCTTCCCCCAAGACGTACTGTCTAACAGAAATCTCCATCTGGGTATGGAAACCTCACCAGAAGTTTTTGTTTAAAAGAATACAATACTCTCCCAAAACAATAGAGGCTATTGTTACAGCCCTTGGTTGCTATCTAAAACTTGAAGATAAAAACATATAGCTTAAGACACTACACACTTCAGACATAGAACTTGGATGATTGAGCTGGAACTGAACTGGACTCCTCCTCTGTGTGGACTGTCTCTCATCATATCAAAAGGGGTTATATAAGTTGCCAGGGGAGATAAGAAATGAATAGTCTACCTAACTGAGAAGATTATGCACTGCAACAATGACTGAACCATCAAAATATCCTCAATGGTGCAATGGGGACACTTACATCTTGGGAGATAAACATCAGCTGTTTAATTTAAGTCTTACTCAATAGGAGAGAATTTATGACTCGTACTGTAAACCTACCCAACTATCAGTGATTAGAGAGGACACACACTTGAGATGTGAACCTACTACTGTCATTTTCCTGAAGCATTATAATTTTTAACAGTCTAAATATTTATCCTTATGCCCACGGATAAGTATAGCTCACATGCCTCATTAAAGAAAAAAAAAACTTTTTACAGCAAATGGAGACCATTATAGAGATCCACAATTGGTGAAAATGCACAGACTACCTGACTGTGGGCTTCCAAACCCCAATCTGATATAGCTGCAAAACAATCTCCTCTCCTAAGGCTCAGGGAAACTTGATAAAGAAATGGCTTGAAAGAATGTGAAAATAAGGGGTGAAGGATGACTGCTGGTAGACAGTGTCTCTTAGACATGGCAGGGAAAAATGCACCTTTATAATCTCAACAATATGGCTGCCCAACGAAACTGCCACTATGATTTTCCCACATCAACCGAGAACAGAGGAAATTCCTTATTATCCCAGTCCTAGTCAATGCCTTTTGAGAGAGGGAGAAGCAGTTTCCCCCAGAGATGAGCTCCCACCTAGGTTGTTGAGTCCCAAGACATCAGCCTTGGATATAAATACTATGAACAATGTTAAATGGACTCACTAGGTTATATGTGTGTATTATATGTGTAATATATAATACTTTTATATATAACATATGTATGCATGTGCATGTAACAAAAATAAAGAGAAGATAAACTTGAGAAGAAAGGGGTCCACAGAGGGGAGGGGGAAGGAGAGGAAGGAATGATGTAGATGCAGTGCTCATGTATGAATTTCTTGAATGAAAGAAAGGTAGCTAAAATAAATACACTGTGTAAGCAAACAATTATCCCTTGGTATTTGTAAGATTTTACCGCTGAAACCTCACCTACTTTTTTCCAACACTCCCAGAGTAAGTATGAATTCAGTATCTTAGACTAAAATATTCTATTGAAGTTTGGCCCCAAACCTCCTGACAGAATCTTGTCTTTCTACTTTCCTCCCTCTTTGTCTTTTCTATCACAGATTCACTGGCTCCTCTCTTTCAATACCTAAAATGAAACAAGTAGATTTTTAATCACCTCTAGCTACCTAATACTTTTGTTCCTTTGTTGAAAAGGTTCTTACCCATTTTTCACTCACTGGCTCTTTTTATGGACTTGATGTTTATTTGATTTATTTGTATTATATCTATTATTTAATAAATGCATTAAAGTAATGCATTTTGCTCTAAGTAACATCTTCATGGATGTTGAAATGTAATACACAGTAATCTGTTTTTAATAGTCTTTAATATCTGTTTTAATTTTCTCGTCACTTACTTGCTTCTTAACCAAGCATTATTTGAAAATCCCTATGCAAATTCTCAAGGTCAAGATACTGTTTTCCTTTTATTATTAATTAATTTAGCTAATATAAATTGTAATTATTTGTATTATGATCAGAGCCAGTTAGCATAATGCCTAGCTATAATTGTTAGTTATGAAGTTTAGTCCTGTGACTCTATTTTTATGATATTATTTTTGTGTTCCGTGGCATTTGAGGAGAATCTATGATTCGCAGAGTACATAAACATTCATTATAGTGGTGGCTGGCATGGAGTTCTGAGTTCGATGTGTGCAGCATAGAGCTTATGAGTGAATAATGTATTGTAAAATATTCAGAACGTTCCCGTTTTGTGACCTACAAAGTGATTTCAGAGTCCAGACTCTAAGACAGATCTGCGGATGGTTTTCTGATAGGATTCATTCACTAGTTTGTGTCTAGAGGCCATCTTTATTATCTTTGAAAAAATATTTACTTTTCCTTTATATTTTATTTATTACATAGTGGCTGTTTGTGTGTGTGTGTGTGTGTGTGTTTGTCTGTGTGTGTCTTCCCTCAGTTGCCACTGAGGTTGCTGTGGTTGCCACTGAGTACTTAATGAGAGCAGAAAACGGCTTTCATGAGTTGTTTCTCTTATTCAGTGATTGTTCCCTAGGATTGAACTTCAGCCATCAGGCTCACGTGGCAAGTGCTTTCACCCGCCAAGACATCTTGCCAGCCCCGTATTTTGTTGTCTGTGTTGAAAATGTCAGTTTAAACATCAAAAATATGCTTACTTTAATGATACACGTATGAAGAAAACTAAAAATAAACAGGGCTCCCCTCTCAATCTTATCTGGAGAATATTACTATTAATGAGATATGAGTTCCCAATGATTAATTGTGGCATTCAATTTATTATTTGATAGCTTTCAATTTCTAAGATTTTTTTCTCATTATTGTTTTAATGTGACTGATATTAAAATTAACACTTGTCAATTTTTAGAAACTGGACACATACATCTTTGTTATCTCTCTCTCTCTCTCTCTCTCTCTCTCTTTCTCTCTCTCTCTTTCTCTCTCTCTCTTTCTCTCTTTGGTTTTTCTAGACAGGGTTTCTCTGTGTAGCTTTGCGCCCTTCTTGGAACTCACTCTGTAGCCCAGGCTGGCCTTGAACTAGCAGAGATCCGCCTGCCTCTGCCTCCTGAGTTCTGGGATTAAAAATATGTGCCACCACTGCCTGGCAATCTTTGTTGATCTCTTAATTTCAACTATTTTTCAGTCTGTTTAAGTCGTAGTTCTAATAATAATAAAACCTTATCTTTATTCTATATTTTCCATTTAAATAATTTGAAATCCTCTTTTGATAGAGTACTTTTTTTTACTGTTGTAACTTGTTTTTAATTTTTCATCTAATAATTTGGAATTTATGTGTCCTATTGTCCTTTTAACATGTAGCATTCATATTCTGAAAAATTGCAAGTGTCTATTTCCTATTAAAACCTTCAGCAAATCCAAAATCCACTGCTCTCCTCTTTCCAAATCTTCCAGAATCACCATCATCATAACTGCTGTGACTGAACAGTTTGTGGTGACTATTTTCAGGTCTACAGACCCACTGCCAACTTTTTTGTAAGCGAATATATTTTTCCCAAGCCATATCACCTGGGGTCAATGTGCCAAGCACAGACCTGTTAAACTGAAGAGAATATGCTAATCCCTGCTTATCCCTGTGGCAAAATGCTTGACATCACAACTCTGGTAAGAAGGATTTAGCTTGAGTCTTGGTTTCAGTCCATGGTCAGCTGGATTCATTCCTGTAAACCTCAGAAGAAGCTAAACCTTATAAGAGCAGAATGTTCTAGATCAACAAAGTTCAGGTCATGGTATAAAGGAAACAGAGAGAGACGATGGGAAGTTGCCAGAGCAAGGTCTAGCCCACAGGAACCAAGCCAATGACCTACTATATCCCATCTCCAAAAGCTGCCAGTACTTCCCAATATAGTGTTGATAGATCAGGACTAAGCTTTCAACATGGGATCTTATGGCAGACATTTTGTAACCAAGTCATATCAAAATGAATCTTCAGACAGTCTTGCTACTGCAAGTTTGTTAAATACCCTCCTCTTTAAAAATAGTCCTGACTCTGCCATATCACTTCCATGTGTGTTTAACATAGTGTTTTCCTTTGACCAGATATTTTGACATTTGTCACATACTATCTATTTTCTATTTCCTATTAAATCCTAAATATTTAATCCTGGTAGTTTTCCTATTTTCCAAATGAAAAAGTTTAATAGTTTTTCTAATATACTCATACTTTTCTTTCAATAAAATGGGAATTCAACATAAAACATGTTCTTAGCCTAATACCTTGAAAAAATGTTTAAAATGAAACAATTCCTGAAACAGCATTTTTACCATCTGTTTCTTACATCTTTCTCTAACAAAACTCTAGTCAATTTTCAATGGCCATTCTGTGTGACATATCTAGATAGGTCAACCCCAGAATGTAGCATGAACCTTAACAGTTCTTATTAATAAAATCAAACCTGAGCCAGGTAATGGGGTGAACACTGGAAGGTCAGAGAGACAGAACAAGCCACAGCTATCTCACCTTGCCAATTCCTCAGCTGGTCTTGTTTCCTCAGACTGGAAGCTTCTGTGTCCTCATCCAGAATGGATCTCAGCTGAACTGGTGCTAGAAGCCTGAATGCTTAACCAGCCAAATGCTTAACCAGCCAAATGCTTCTAGTTTCTGGTCCTCAACGCCTTATAAACCTTTCTGCTTTCTACCACCACTCCCTGGGATTAAAGGCTGCTTTCTGGGATTAAAGGCGTGAGTCACCATGCCTGGCTGTTTCCAATGCGGCCTTGAACTCACAGAGATCCAGAGGGATTTCTGTCTCTGGAATGCTAGGATTAAAGGCGTGAGCTACCACTGCCTAACCTCTATGTTTAGTATTGTGGCTTTTCTGTTCTCTGACCCTAGATAAGTTTATTAGGATACACAATATTTTGGGGAACACAATACCACCACACCAGCACATCATGATCCTTATAATAGCTCTTGTCTTTTCAGTGCATGAATACTAAGTACTCACTACCATTTCATCATAGAATGATCTCCACAGCTCACGTGTTAAAACTTTAAGGCCTTGCTGTAACTGGGGCACAGTCTCAAATAGGATAATAGGACAGTTAGTCATACTGCATCAGTCATAAAGAAAGCAGATTTGATCCACTATACACTCCATAGGGTTATGTTCTATTTTCTATCACAGGACAGGTGTGTGGCTCCAAAGTCATAACCCTCCCTAATCATAGGCCAGAATTTTGGAAGTTATGAACAAAATAAAGCTATCTCTCTAAGTTGATTATCTCAGACATTTGTTGGTGATGTAAAGTTAACACTATATTCCTTGCTTTTAACACCCCCTTTTGCCCTATTGAAGCCTAACACAAAAACAACATAGATATATATTACCTGACAGGAAAATAATTCAAGTTTCAATCATAAAAGTACAAAATCTTAATGATCATGTTGTCTGATGTCCTCTCTTTAGGGAAGGAGAATTTAAAATGCTTGGTTTGAAGCCAGCGTTAGAATTCAGACCTAGAATTACTGTCCATGTCTAGTTAATTTTCATATTTAAGAAAGAACTTGAAAGCTCTTAAATTTAAAAGGAAATATGGAATTAATTAGGAAATTCACAACTTTTCTGGTAGCTTAACACATAACAATTATGTGCACAAGTTGTACTTTAACAACTTCAATCTTCTATAAACGGGCTATATTTTTTGAAAGCTATTAATGAGTAAATGTGCCTACCATAGCAGAATAAAACATACTCAACTAAATTTCCTTCTCATTACAAACTCAATACTGTTACAAACACACACACACACACACACACACACACACACACACACACATACACACACATTTCTCATTCATGTAATAGTCTTCAATTATTTACAATGTATTATGTGTATGTCAGAGACTTACAATAAATGCACAATGTGCTACAACACCTCACACTATGATCGTGTAAAATAATCTTTTTATTTTACTTAATCTATATCTGATTTCACAATCCTTAAATGAATGAGCAGCCATTGACAGTGCAGGATCCATGCCACATATGAGAGATTAAATTACTGTTTTAAATACTCACAGCCCTTCTCTGAGGTGATGATTCTAATTTCCTCTGCTTTAATAGTGATTTTGTAAAATCAACACCAGCTACAAAGTAGCCATTTAACTCCCTTTGGAAAAAAAGCCATAGATTTTAATATTACTAATAAACAGAACAGTTATAGGCAGTAAGAATAAGTGGTTCATGTATGAGACATAATTCGTGTTTCAATTTCTCTCCTCTCTCTGCTGCAGGGTTCTTTCTGTCATTGAGTTCTTGCAATGAAAAACACCTTGAAAAGAGGGCTGAAGAAATTTCTCAGTAGGTAAAGTGCTTATTGTAGAAATATATGGACCTGAGTTTGATGCCCAGGACACACACAAAATGTAGGGTCATAATAGTGGCACAAATCAGTAATCACAGTTTTGGAAAGGCAGAGACATGAGAATCCTTGAAGCTCTTTGGCTAGCCAGTTTAGCTTAATCAGTAGCTCCAACTCAATGAAAAAAAGAAATTAGACAAAGACAAACAAACAAACAAACAAAGTGTGAAGATTGTGAGGAATGACAACAAACTAAGGTTGACTTCTGAAGTTCGCATGTACCCACAGAGGCCTGGACTCATGTACACACATAGGCATGCTCAAATACCTACACACACACACAAACACACACACACACACATACACACACACACACACACACACACACACACACTGCAGTAAATTTGAAAAGGAAATGAGGTCTTGTGGTGTTAGTGAGGTGTACAGGATGGGTAGTTACAACCAGCACAGACTGTACTCTTTTGATATGTAAGTTACGTCGATGTGTTCATGCATTTACTCATTCATGGAACACTTGACCTCCGGTCACACTATTATGTTCTGGAGATATAAAATTAAATAAAACAATATGTCTTGTGGTAGCAGAACTTAAATAAAAATGGAGATGTTACTTTTTAATAAAAATGCTTTCAGTAACAAATGATATACACATTGAGAGATGTGTTTTTAATGAAAGTAATTAAATACTGCAATAAAGAAAAATGAGTCTTATAGAACAGAATCTCCTAAGCAGAGCAGCCATTCACTTCTTCATCAGAACCAGTTGTCACTCTTCATAGAAGACCCTCAAGACCGGGTCTGTTGACATTCCCTCAGAGAAGGAAAGATTGGGGAGGTGCATCAGACCCTCTCTTTAGACCTCACTTACTTCTTCCTACGTCTTCCTGTTGGGGGATATTTTATTACACCATGAACCCTGAGTTTGCATTTGTATTAATTAAATAAAATTAACCTTGGGTCAGGAGGCTGTGTTAGCAACTAGTTGACAGAAAGAAATCATAGAGCCTCAGAGGGCATGTGGGGGTGGGGGAAAGAGAGAGAGAGAGAGAGAGAGAGAGACACAGAGAGAGGGAGAGAGAGAGACAGACAGACAGAGACAAAGAGAGAGAGAGAGACAGAGAGACAGAGAAAGTAGTAGGGTGGGGTTTGGAGTGGCAGTGCAGGTTTTTCTGGTTTGGTGAAGCAGAAGTACCTGTCTTCTGTGGACACCAGCAAGGAGATAGGATCAGCTAGCTGCTACTCAGCCTCTCTGAGTTCATAGGTTTTCACCCCAGCCTTTGAATCTTGAGTCGTATTTGTAATTAGAATTGTAGAGATTTAGTTCTAGCTACCTTAGTGGTAGCATCAGGGTCAGTACCTGCGGGAGCAGAATTCTCCCCAGGCTGTGGTCTGAGTGACCAGGACGCTGCTAGAAGCAAGCCAGTAACTGCTGTCAGTTGGCAGTTCGACACATATAACTAAATTTTATAAGGTGACATATCTGCTGCTGATATAATCTTGTGAGTGACCACAATATAGATGCTACTTGATGCCATAGGTATGAAAAAAAAAAGACCATTAACAAAAGCAGGCAAAGTCCAAGAGAGGTCCAAGATGAAATGCTTGTCTATAACATGGTGTGGGCATTGAGTGAAAAAGCTAAACCAACTGAGGAGCCTGAGAAAAACCCGTTGTGAGAAGGGAATGAATTTATGAAAATAGTGAAATAGGCATCATTGTTACTTCTCAAAAGCAAAGTGGTCATGTCTTCTAAATGCTAGTGAGACGACAGAGAGAGCACACTGAAGCTACTAGTGACTTTGAAAATCATGAAGCTAGACTATAGACAGGAAGCAATGATTTGAGAGTTACAAGAAGAGAACGTGCATGTCAATTCTTAGAGAATCGAAACTACTGAAAAGACTCCAGAAGAAGGAAAATCCGTGAAAGTAATTGTGTTAGTTGAGAACTATCTGCAGGAATACAGAGGTTTCTAGTGCTTCAGAATGAAACTACAGCTGGAAGTATGGGCCCTCTGAAATGATGTGATAGTACGGGCTTCAGAACACACAGGAAGAAACTGGACTTTGATAGAATGGTGACCCATCCCCACACCTTTACAAGAAGAGAAAGAAGACGATACAATTGCAGGAGCGGGTGGCTTTTACACATAGGGTAGCAGAAAGATAGGGATTTGGGGTTCCCTAAGTAATATATAAATAGAGTGAGAAAGGGCAGGCAAGTGGAATTTCAGTGTTAGGTGACTATGTATGAAATAGTTGAGAGATAATAGAGTATAAGAGCCTTAGCACTCATCCACTGAGTGTGGCTGGCACTGTGGTTGTGAAATTGCCTTTGCAGGTTAACGGAAAGACAAATACTGTGGTTTGTCCAGGGTTTGGGTTTGGCTTGACAGCATGACCGACAGAGAAAAGAGTAAGCAACTCTAATATAAAACACAAAAATCCAAGCTAAAGAGTAGTGAAACAAGGGACAAATCATATAGACTGTTAATTGTAATGTAGATGTATGAGATGTCTTGATGAGGGCAAAGGGTCATAGATGTGGAAGCAGTTGGGCAAGTGAACTGGAAAATGAAGAGGTAAAGTCAAAACAAAGGAAGCAATTTCTTGTGATGGTGTGCTATCCTGCTCTTAGATCCTCCCTGCTTCCCTTATTAATGTAGCTGTGATTCATTTCTTAACCTCCATTGTACTTTATTATTTCCTCTTGGCCTCGGCTGCTTTAGTCATCTCTATTCTGTTGCACTGTATGCATTCTTTTACATCAATTTAAGATAACTTTGTGGGACAAAGCAAGGCTGTAATTACTTCACATATTTCAATATACTTCCTTTATAGCATGGTTTCTAGATCCATTGCCATCTCATTTTCCTTTCTCTCAGCATATCTCATTTATTTTCAATATCTCTGATAAAAAACTAGCAATAATAAACTAGTGATAAATTAAAAGTGTCTAAGGCAGCAACTTAGGAGAGACTGTTTTCATACCTTTGGTTGTACACACAGATCTATTGACCCACACAGTGAACTAATGACTATTTCAAATATTTACTGAATGACAACCTTATTACATGCAAGGTTCTTAATATTTTATACATTTAACTTAGTTTTCACAAATAAGCATACAACATAAGTGTTAGCCCATTTTATAGATCAGAAAACTTATATTCAACTGGCCTGCTTATCACTATGTCCTGCCTGCCTTCTATTAGCAAGTTTAAATTATCTTTGCTTGTTTTAACAACCACTCACTTTGCTGCTATTCACATAATGTTGTAAAATTCTACAGCAACCATCACATGCATTTAATCTATTAACCTCTTTCTTATGTACAGTGCCATAATAAGAATCTAATAAATATTTAAATCTATTGAAGTTCTATTCCATCAATAAATTGGATGAGCCCTACTTATCAGATCTTCATTCTAATAATTAATTCAAACATTGATTAGTATAAGACTAGAGATGGACACATTCAGAATCTTTTCTTTCTTCTAACATAAATGTTTAATTGCCACTGCTTATTTTAGTCAGTGTTCAATAGCATCTCTACTGTGTGTTCATCATCTTCTCCACAAAGTTAATTCAAAAATCTGCCTAAATAAAAATAAAATTGGGTTTTTCTCACTGGTAACTCACTTGAACTGTCTATCTAAGAAGCGTATGTTAATCAAAAATAAAATTAATTTGGTATGACTTATTTTAGCAAGATTTTTTTTTTGGTTCTAGTGATCACTGCTGGCTCTTCTGAGTCTACATGGGCTACCTTGGTAATCTTTAAACCAACATTCTTATGTCAAAAATTCCAGAAATCATTCTTTCACATTTTGTTTTCCTTTCATTTTAAGAGTAATATCTACCAACTATATCTGATTTTTTCTGGTTTCTTTGTGTACATATGGCTGAGAACCCTTTTACCACTAGTTGAATTGAGTTTTACTTTTGTAATATCTGCCTTAAATAGTCTGTCACATATATGATGATATAGGGAATATGGGGTAGTAACATTCTCTACCTAATGCAAAAGTTTGTGCAGACCATGGTTGGTGTTCCTCATTTGGGGAATTTTCCCATCAAATACTCAATATATATGGCCAATAGAATGATTGACTAAAAATCTTGGAAATGAAGACTAAAACCTATGCTTTGGAGAACTGATCTCTGAAATGAACCTACAATTATGTCTGCATTTGAATATTTACAAAAATATTGCATATTTTCAAAAGGCTTAAAGAAAAATGCAAGTATGCAATTTTTTTCTTTAACACAAGTAAATATGTTAGCATTGTTTATAAGATACTATCACAATATGGAAGATGGAGATGAATATGGCTTGGTCTCTAGAGAAACAAAGAAAAACATGGTTCACAAAGAAAACAGTCTGTAATACCTGAAGCTGCAGGTAATGGAGAAACAATCTTTTGAAATGTTAGACAGATTTCTCCTTGACTCTAGATCAGGGATTCTCAACCTATGGGTCACGACCCCTTGGGGTTGAATGATCCTTTCACAGGGGTCACCTAAGACCATGGAAAAACTCAGATATTTTCATTATGATTCATAACAGTAGCAAAACTACAGTTATGAAGTAGCAACAAAAATAATTTTATGGTTGGGGGTCACCATAGTATGAGAACCTGTATTAAAGGTTGCAGCATTAGGAAGGCTGAGACCCACTGTGAAACATTTTATAAATTGAAAAATGAATATTGCATATCTTTATGGAATGCACCATAATGTTTGTAACCTTTGAATATTCTGAAATATATAAATTTAGCTTATTGACATATATTATCAAACACGCCTTTATTTTTGAAGTTTGAAAAATATTAATATTAGCAATTTTCAAATAAAAATATTATTCACCACAATTCTCATGGTTTTTAACTTAGTTTTCCTGCCTAACAGAAATTATGTATCCTTTAACCAATACTACCTAAAGTCTCTTGGCATCTATCCTCTTGAATGTTCCATGTTACTCTGTATGTCTTTGAAATAAGTATTCCTACTCCAATTCTGCATATATGTGAGAGTCAGAGAACAATTTTGTAAAGTCAGTTTTTTTCTTTTATCTTTACATTAATATTTAATGAAGGCTTAAACATATGTAATCTTCACTAAACATTAACTTTAAATTTTATATACATTCTGTCAGATTCAATATTAATTATAAAAATGGTTGTGTGATAAGTTTAGAACAATTATAATAAGCAGTCTTGAGAGAAACTTTTAAAACCTTAACTTTCTACCAAGTTTTTATGGTTTAATTCTACCCTATTCATAAATTCAAAATTATCACAGGTATATAAACTGTGCCTAGTGATGTTATCCTCATGAACTTTCCCTTAATTATTTGCTGCATCTATTGCTCTGTAAGATTAAAACTCATGATCCACCATCACTCCTTCTCCGTGCCCCTGGTGATCTTTCTAATCAGATTAACAACCCATGTATAGAGTGGCAAGATCTACTTCTATGCATTTGCAATCAGTTTTAGAGGATGTGGTTAGCATTTTCTTTTAGGAAAATTGCATAGCAATTACATTGTTTTCCATACCTGGTGATTATAAGTGCCTGCATTTCTTCTCATTGTGGCCTTTCTCAGAGCTTGCCAGAATAGCTTAACACTTATAGGTGCTCGTTAAATGTTATATTCACAAATTGAAGACACATTCTGTTTTTTTATTCTAATAAGTGATATTATAAGAAGTTCTCTTAGTTATCATCAATAAATATGCTTTTTATTTGTTTCTACTTTGTTTTTTGATATTCCACAATTAGCTGATTCTAAACTTGGGTATATTCATTGGGTAAAATTATCACATTTAGACTATAGGTGTAAGTGCTATTCTAATGGTAAAGGGAAGCTGCCCAAACTGACCTTTCATAGCTTTAGATTTTTATTAACTTCAAGGGATCACTTACTATCTTGAAATGGAGATGCAGTGGCCTCTAAGACTCCATATTTTGCAAGATACTGTGAAATGACTAATGCTATTGACTCTAACAGCTCTGTATTTTTATTCCTTTCTCTTTGAGAACCTCCAAGATGAGAAGTCAATTTAGTCCCATTTTTATCTTTAAAAAGAATTTAGTGTTCTTGACAGGTGTCAGATTATAAGTCCCTAGAAACAAACAGTTTTCTGTTTGCCACAAGAGCATTTACAATACAGAAAACTGCCCATTTATGGCTTGCCTTCCTCTTCCCCTGTCCCTTACGTTATCCAAAGACCATAGCCCTAACATATAGAAAGCAATTCCAGAGGCAAAATAAACAATCTGTCTCCTGTTTTTTTAATCAATGACTTATTGATACATCCCCCATGTAGGGCTATCAACAGACACCTTCAATTATGTTTCTGGTAGAGTGTTTGTGTTATGTCATACTTTCTTGTTTCTTATAAAGTGTGTGGAAATGTTCAGCATATTTAGTAAAACTTTCTGGGTAACTATGGAGTCAGAACTCAACTTTGTGTTATGTCTGCCATGTCATGATTTGTGCTATTAAAATCATGTTAGACATTAGACAGGGATTTAGGGGTTGATCAGTGGGTACAAAGAAGTTCAGTTGTGCTATAAGCAAAGTGTGGCCGGGCGGTGGTGGCTCACGCCTTTAATCCCAGCACTCGGGAGGCAGAGCCAGGCGGATCTCTGTGAGTTCGAGGCCAGCCTGGGCTACCAAGTGAGTTCCAGGAAAGGCGCAAAGCTACACAGAGAAACCCTGTCTCAAAAAACCAAAAAAAAAAAAAAAAAAAAGCAAAGTGTGGTAGAAAAGAATTTTTATAATTATATTAATTTTGTTTTAATAATCTCAAAATACACTTTTAAAATATTAATCTATTTCACTATTTTAGAAGTACTAATTTTTAAGATTGGGTACATTGGAATTGCCATGATTTAATAACATAGAATTCTATGTAAGTGTTTCTTTCTTTATGAAGTATTGGCATGCATTGGCATCACTGGCCCATCCTGGGCCAGAAAACTTCAATGGTCTCCTTGTCAAAGTCCAAAAAAAACACCCCTAAAATATAGTCATATATCATCTT
Organism: Peromyscus eremicus; assembly: GCF_949786415.1. Taxonomy (NCBI): domain Eukaryota; kingdom Metazoa; phylum Chordata; class Mammalia; order Rodentia; family Cricetidae; genus Peromyscus; species Peromyscus eremicus. The sequence goes on along the minus strand of NC_081425.1, from coordinate 36,987,360 downwards.
TCACAAAAGATTAGCAAAGGCTGGGTGGGCACAATCTCTACAAACAAAATAAATTGCTTGGTCACCGATGAGAATAACATGGCATGATTTAAGGACTGAGTCCAAATTCTTATCAGAAGGAGTAGTCAGTCTTCTATTTGATCCATAGAACTGGGGAAGCTTGTGCCCCAGCATGGGTGCACGGCAATCAAAGTTGTGATCTATATTTCCCAGGATGATGACTAGTAAACCCAGCTCTTTCTGTAGTGGCTTGTTTGTTCCACCAGAAGAGACATAAGTACAAACAATTTTATTGATAGTTCATCACTTTGAACACCCTTCCACTCTTCAGGTACAGATAATTGTTGTGCAATAGTCTACACTGATAAGACATTCTTCATTTGTAACACCAAACAGGCTCTATCATAGCTCTTCTTGGAGATATGTCTTTATACAACTCCCTTCCCACTACCAATACTTTCAGTTTTGTAGTTATCCTGGAAAAGCAGATCAGGGACTCCTAGATTATTCTGCTGGTGGCAGAATAGCCCCCAACACTGGACACAATGTAGCCTCAGATGCACTTTTGACCATTCTCTGTCCTTTGTTCTCAACATTACAGAAACTGGTTGCCCACGTATTTTGATCATTAAAACCAAAACTGGTACCAATATATCTGACTTAACTTATTGACCACTTCTTTAATGCAGTTACTTAAATCTTTATTCATCTTCTCAGATCTCTACTGGGAGTAAAGAGAAGTTAAATACTACATATATAATTTTGAAAACACCAACTATGTAAAGAAAAGGAGGAATATTTTCAGAGTTCTATCTCGCCACCTTTTTTATATTTGCTTCACATTCACTACAGTATTTACAATTTGCATTCACAGTCACTATCAGGATAGACTTAGTGATGGCTTTCACATCAGGTACTGGTTTCATATTTTTTTCCAGGAAATTTTGATGCTATATTTTCTTTCGTCAAAACTCGGTTATATTCTATTACTTACAACTTTCCTAAATGTATCGTTCTTAGAAATCTCTTTGCTTTGAAAATTATACAGTTAGTAATATTAGATTTTTATTCTTCTGTTTAGTAAATAAACTGTTGATGACTAATGTGTTCTGAATTTAAACTTGTCATGTTTCTTAGACCATGGCTGAGGATAAATTGTGTAATCTATACTAAATACTACAGAACATGACATGTGAACTGCTCCTATATAGTGAATTGTCAGTTATCATTCAGTGACGTTATACTAATAGTCAAAATCTCCATATTATCAAAATTTCTATCAGAAAAATTAAAATTTAAAAACAACTTTCATAACCTATTTTAATTATGAATGTAAGAATCAAAATGTTCTCACTAGAATCCTTAAGTGTTATCCTTTGCAACAATCTGAAATAACCTCAGTGCATGTGAACATAGAAACAATTAAATATTTATTGAGAATTGGCCTATATTGTAGACATGTAATTAGCTGGGGGAAATGCAGAAATGAGTAATACCTTGTCACCCAACTCACAGTCTCATAAGACACATCCAATTGCTTCATTCATTTAGTGAAGTGTCCTTATTCTTTCCTCCTTATATTGGATACTAACAGAAGTCATACTAGGGAATAGATGAACAAATGTAAATATATCTGAAGTACTTTATCTTGATTGCCTTGATTTGTCTCCCAATGACAACCAACACATAAATGAGATCTTCTGAAACAATTGGCTTTCTCTTATTAAAATACCATGCAGCCAGCTTTTCTACTCATGCTCACCACTCATTTGTCGCATTATTCTTTAGTATTGGGTAGAAATGCAGCTAAATGCACAAAGTTTAGGGTCAAGTGAAAAATCACCCAAAGCTTTATGGGTAATTAGATTGGGTTATAATATCAGGCAAGGGAGTACTCATTAGTTACAATGCAAAATCTATGTAGTTACTAGACATTCACATCTCAGCATGGGTTCTCGTTCAGCCAGTAATTATCTGTTCAACAGATGATCAGGTTTGCAGCCTGGATGAAGAAGGAATCCTCAGGAAAAACTCTCATGTCACCCTGGAAACGTGATGTCTAGCAGAGCAAATGGACTAAGAAAAGCTTCATTATTTCTACAGAAAAAAAAAAAAGACTTTGAAATTTTCCTACCCAGTGGGATAGTCATTTGAGATCTTTAGGTATGCAGTCTTCTACATGTTATTTGAAGGAGTATGCAAGAAGTTACTGCTCTATAGTATAAACTCTAGCAGTTGTCCTAATACCATTACAAATTAATTTCTTCAGGTCTTGAGTCCTTTACAAATCAAAGGGGCACGAACAAAAGCTAAATTTCTCAGGAATATTGCATTTTAGACTGCATTAAGATAACTTCTTTGGTAATGATGTATGAATAGTAGTCACCTATCCCAGTTGATACAAACATACTGATGAAATTGAAAAAGAATTCTAGCCCAATAAACGTCTCTTCTTTCATAGTGTTGTCCAGAAACAACTTCATACAACTCTTCTTTAGACAGTAAGAACAGCCAATGGATAGAATTGCTAAATGTGTTGGTATACCATTCATGTTTTTAAAGTTCCCAATAGAAAATAATATGATTTACAGAATTCTCTCTCTCTAAAAACCCATTTCCCAATGTATAATTCTCATATAATTCTATGTGATTATTCTGAAATCATGAGTGCATTAGTTTATCAGCTATTTCAAACAACTTCATAAAACAGGAAGTCTTGCCTGGCTTCACATTTTATAAACAATTCAGCTTTAAAATGCTGTGTATGCTCTCAAGTTGTAGCTTAATTTTTAAATGGAAAAGTTGTTTTTTCAGTTAACTAATGGTCTCTTTATCAGAGATGGTAAAACTTTCAAAGAACTTTAGAAACTACCAATAATACTGGATATATGGAATGTAAGCAGCCACTGGTGAGATCTTTGAGCAGTTAAAGGTACTTGGCACCAAGTCCTATGACCTGGGTTTGATCCCCAGAACTCACAAAGCAAAGGAGGAAACTGAATTCCCACAAGTTGTTCTATGAAAAAGGAAAAAATATGTCCCATATGACAGAAAATATCTTGATACTGGCGAAAAGATAACCATTAGCTTCAACTTAAATTCAAAATAATCATTTTTCTTCCCACAAGTTTATATACTTTACCATCTAGCTGGATAGTAGGTCCATAATATTTATCATGTTAATATTGCATCCTGCAAATGCATGTGATGTACAGTCTTGGTTTTCAGCTTTATTAGATTAAGAAATGCCTTGAATATTAGGAAAGCATACCTTTAGGAGTGAAAGATCTGACATAATGACCAGTATCTTACAGTCCTTTGACTGACTTTGGTATGATTGAATTCCTGGTAGGAGATGAAAGGATGTGGGGCTGACTTGGAAAAAGTATGTCATGGGAGTCTGATGCTCTATCTTAGCTCATTTATAGGTGTCCCATTTCTTTGATTCCTGTCCACAGGAATGAGGAACCTACCTCATTACATGCATTTACCTCATTGATGCTCTGCTTGAGCACCTAGAACCAAGCAATGGTGGACTGAACCCTCTGAAACTGTGAGCCAAGTAAATGGCCTCACCTTTAAGTTGTTTCTGCCTGATGTTTCAGTCTTAACAAGCAAGATAGTAAAGCTTAAGTCCACTTCTCAAAGTCTGAAACAACTGTAAAGGTACCCTTGTGGACTCCTATCTGGCTCCACATACTGTTAGAAAACCAAGTACATCGTTCATCTTTCCTGCCAAGTCCATTACAACTATGTTTAAAGCATCCATGTCTTCTCTAAATGTTCCTCCTTTACCACTGTATTCTTGATTAATGATGAAAACCAACTTCAGAGACATATTAAGAATGATTCCTCTATAGATTTTTCACTTTAAAATAAATGTGTAATCACAGCAGGGCTATTTGTCAGTGATCCATCCAAACAGAAGCAAAACATAACGATGTCTGACTACCCTGTTTGTAAGATCCTTTGGAACAAGAATGGTTGCTAAATTCATGGTCAAATAAATAAATGAAAAGAGATTTCTGACAGCAGAGCTGATTCCTTTCAAATTGGGAAATTGATGTGTTGTGTAATAATGAAATAATACATCTGGCAGTTAGTAAACATCACACATGATAAAACAAAATCAGAATTAAATAAGACTTTAGCCAGAACAAAAGTTACACATATAGGTTTACTATAATATGATCAGCAGGTTATATGTTTTCACAGAACAAATGGTATAATTTAACACCATGTTTAAGTAAAATAATCTTTCAATTTTTTAGTTTAGTAAAGATGCTCATAAATGCAAGGTGAAGTCTGACCAAGGGCACACATTATTGTTTTGAGTGAACAGATCACTAAATTCAACAAGATCTTAGAAATCAGGTTAAGGACAAATTCTCCCTAAGTACTTAAGAATATAATTTATGAAAAATTTATTATATATTCAAAATGACTATAACCTCAAAGCACATATGTACTAATCGGTATAGTGATGGAGAAGGTAATAAATAGAGTAATTCATTCATATTTGATACTTAGTAAATGCCTTTGTAATGCTATCTTATCTCTTTTTATGATAAAACTTCAAATATTCAAACACTTTGGCCACATATTTTCCATTAAAAAAGCTAAATCACAGAGCTCTATGTTCTCTCAGATGACAGAACAGAGATGTTAAGTAGTGTTAGTGCTGCACTGATGTCACCAGTAAAGCTCTCAGAAAACAAACTCATAATTTTAGAATTCCATTAACCACTTTTCTGATACAGATTGCTAAAATATTCTATTCATTAGATAATATGTTAATTGCATTGTGTAATTACACTGTGTGAGGCTGATTATTTGGTGAGCGATAATGAATCCAAACAAAAACAACCTAAGAGTGAATCCAAACAAAAACTTTCAGCCGAATACCTTCCAATTAAAATATGCTGTTCCAAAGCCTAATGTCCGTTTTAGTGATGCCCTCGCCACTGAATTTCCATAGCGTAACAGCTAATATTAGAAGAAATGGAGTCATCGTTTCCATTTATTTCTTAACTAATTTAGAACTGAAATCCTAAGTTCTCACACAAGATAAAATGCTGTCAGAATTCATGTCTTAGATGCTACTAGTAAATAACAGAGATAATTAGTGGATACTGCACCACATGAAACTCAAACAATTAGATGGAAAATCACTTTCATCAATGGCATTGGGCTCATAACATTAGGTGTATGGGTGATTATGTATGTGCACATATACATGAAATCAATTTACACTGATTTACACAGAAATGGTATGTTTCAAGACAAATAAAATATTACATATACATGAAATCAATTTACACTGATTTACACAGAAATGGTATGTTTCAAGACAAATAAAATATTACTCTACACTTTAGAAATGTATAATAATATGCTACACATACACATCAAATCCCTTGTAGGTTTAGCACATGCTATAAGAACTACAAAGCAGCAAAATCATTTTCCCTTCTCATTAGATTTTTGTCCTATAAATGTACCCCTCCCTGTATGTACATTACCTCTAATATAGCCAAGACTTCCCTCTTGTGGCTGGTTGATGTCAGTATATACTTTATCTTTCAAGTTAACAATATCTTAAATTGTCTTTGCAAAAAATCTTTTAAAAATAAAATTGCCCAGCTTATGATGTAACATCAAGCACAAGTAGTGTCTAAATTGAGTAACCTTAAATTCTTTGATAGATATTGGATTTGAGATTCCCTCTCATATTTTAGAATGTTCTTTTCCAGTTAAATTTCCAGTATTCTTCCTTATTCTGTGTTTAAGATCACTGCCTCCATGTATAGTAATATCCATCTTCATGGCTTACATTTCTACAGATGGCCCTTCATGATAAGCACTTGAATAGCATCTCATATTAAATATTTCCTATGTCCTTTAAGGCAATTTTTAAGTCTCACATTAAATGGAAAAGAATTGAGAACAATGTGTTGACTTAAACATTACTTCAAGAAGACCAATCCTGCTTTTCCTGAAATTTAGCATGTGCACAGGATTAAGAAGTGAAAGTGAGAACTTTAACCTTAAGTAAGGATCAACACTGAGTTAAAACAAAAATCTCTTTCTGAATAGCAAAGGAGTAAGAACTAGAAAAGTGAAAGGAAATGGAGAGGAAATTGGAGCTTTTATGTGACACCTTTTACCACTAACACCACAGGATTCACAAGATCCTGTGGCTGCATCACTAACTTTCTTTTTGGAGATAAGGACAATGTTATTTTAACAATTTTCCTGCATGAGCCCCAACTGAGAATGTCACATTTTTCATATTATATACTTTGGCCTCATCATCATTTTTTTGCTAAAAACTAGTAATGTTAACACTTTTTTCATTTAAATGATTTATCAAAATGATAGGCAAAAGATTAACGTTCAATAGGAAAGTAAACTCCATATATTATTTACCAGAAAGGAGGAGTGCTAAATATATGTCCTTTGTATTAGCAATAAGCTGTTTCCTGTCCTAGATGAGACAACTCTTGGATGCTGTGAAAAAGTATCTTCAGTCTAGCAAAAAGTAAACCAAGTCCAACACAGTAACCTTTGTTATGACAGAAGCTTGTCGTGTGGCTTTTAAGGAGTAATATGAACCAGCATCTATCTAGTCACCCCAGACAGGGAAACAATGACAGACCACGTAAACAATTCTACCAAAATCTAGCCTAGTGAATGAGCAAGTTGATCGAAGTTCTTTACATAATTATTGGTGAGAGGTTACTTACAGGAGCATGGATAACTAAAAGGCATCTACATCACTAAAGAGCTCACATTGGCAGGAATAACAAATCATGAAAGCCTCATCCCTGGAGGTCCCTGTGTAACCTGCAGATAGATTGATAGGAAGAGTCTTCTCTCTCCAAGAAAGTATGATTGCTTCTATGACCTCAAGGAGGAGCCTTATGAATCCTGTAAATTTCAGCAGCTTCTGAGAGTTGTGAGCTGTTTATTCCTGAGTATGAAGAAGCACTTTCTTTAGGATAGAATGTTTCAATTCAGAGGAAATTCCTATACCACAGATGGAACAAAATATTTCAAAAGTTGCAAACAACTTCAAGTAATATATGTGAACACAATAAAACTACAGCCCAGAGCCAAACACATACAACTCCTGAAAAAGATGTTGCATTATTTACCAGATTGACATTATTCACTACTACAGTACAGGGAAGAAACTAGATTATCTCCTGTGTTATACAATTTAAGAAAAGTCTCTTAAGTAAATAGGAGAAAATATTTGAGGCAATGATTAAACCATTGTCCATCACATATGTCCCAGCTTGCTTTCTATTGCTGTGAGAGAATACTCTGACCAAAAGTAGCAAGGAGAGAAAAGGATTTATTTGGCCTACATATCCTGATCACAGCCCATCACTGAGGTAAGCCATTAAGTACCTCAAGCAAAGTGTGACACTGGAGGCAGGAACTGACTCAGAAGCCAAAAAAACCCCAATTGCCTACTGGATTGCTTCTCATGCCTTCCTCAGGCTGCATTCTTATACTACCCAGGACAACCTAGCTAGAAGTAGCACTACTCCTATGAGGCGGGGTTCTTTCATATCAATCATTAACTAAGAAAATGCTCTATAAATTTGCCTCCATTCAATCTGGAGACATTTTCTCAGTTGAGGTTCCTATTCTCAGATAACTGAAGCTATCAAGTTTATCCAAAACTAATCAGGCACATGGCAAATTGCAAAGCATAATGCAGAGTATTTTGAGAACTCTTCCTTTTTAAAATTGTAAAGGGACTCGAACACATTTAAAAATGGTTCAATATAAAAATATTGTTCTCCTGAAATTAGGATGTTTCAGGGAAATGCTTTATTTTTACTCAAGAATTGTGCTAGGTCATCATTGATTGTTCTGAAGTGTATTTCTTTGCAGGAATCTATTTTCACTGATCCATAATTAAAGCCTCTCCAAGCATGAATAAATGTGTAAGAGATATTGAAGGTTGCCATTATTTAAAATGTTATTTACTTGTGCTTTTTAAGGAACAGAAAGTGATCTGTAAAACATTTGCTTACTAAATCTTACAGAGACTTGAAGTGGACAGTCAACATCAAGATTTCTCTTACTCTGTTAGAGCAAATATACCACAGAGATTTTGGTCTTCAGAGCTGAGCATGCTTTCTGAGTTTCAAATTATTTGAGTTACCTTTAATTCCATTAGAAATAAAGCATGAGACAGTAAAAACTGATATATCTGAGAAGTGCCATCATTCTTAATGCAGTGTCTTAGAGAATCTTTCAGAGAAATAGCAAGGGCTGTCAAATGCTGCCGATCCAATGGACCATATTAGATTTATACAGTGATGCATGCTCGCGTTGAAAGAGGACTATATTACTAAGCTTACAATAGACTTGAATACAGAAGACAATTCTGGCCATAGTTTTGTCATAAGTAGTGGATTCATGAGGTTTCTATCCCTTTCAGTTGTCATAAAGTACAAAATGCATCTTACTAAAATGTTTAGCTAAAACAAAAGACAGATCAATCATATAGTTTAATAATACAGATACTTTCACAAAATAGATTGAATATACAATGGGAAAAATAGATATTAGACCATGAAATATTTGAGTCCTTGGTACTGTAATGGTGATAAAATTGTGGTTGTGTGTTCTAGTTAAATAACTATTGTGAGAAAATAACAGTTGTACATTGTGTTTTGTCTTTGTTATACATGATAACCATATTTTAAGGCTTCATCATATTTGTTTCCAACTCATTTTTGATCAATACATTTTTCTACAAGTAAGGGTTTTGGTAATTAAACTTTCAGATTCATAAAATAAATAATGAATCTATTCTGCACACAATGGTTCAGCCAACTTTTTGAAAAAATAGAAATAATTTTGAAAATTGTATTTAAAGTGTAGAAATATAGCATACAAACCAAGAAAATAAACAGTCGATAAAAATAAATGAGAGAAGCTTTCATGGCATAAAACAAATTTTAGGAAATAAAATGAACAAAATTAACAGAATATATAAAACTTGTTAATTTATGAATCATAATACTCTTTAAGCTAAGTTCTATTATCTTCCTTTTATACAAATATAATTTACTAGTTGCTATAAACTTAGATATAATAAGAGACAACAGAATTAAAATTCTAGAATGATAGATCTTTATTAGATGGAACTATGAAACTGTTTCTGGACAAGTATATGGCTACTTTTTTAAAAGTCTACTGTAATACTGAATCCTAAAATACTTGTACATAAAATAGCATTGTACCAATTGAAAGCTTCTTATAAAGGAAATGAAACTTTCAAAACATGGATGTGGAAGGACTGCAGTAGGAACAGATGTTTTCTAATGTTTTTCAAATAGCTGAATAATCTCAGTCAAAGGAGAACAAATATGGGCTCAAATGTCTCACATTTCCTGTCCCAAAATGGTGAGCTATCCTCTACTGGAAACATTCAGAGCCTAATCACCTAGGAAAGAGACTTATCAATATAACAGTTGTGAGTCCAGAATCTCAATTCTACCACAGGGATTGATCTCATCAACCTTAACAAGAGTAAGTACCCACCTCAGTAGACAGCTGACCATTCATTGAGAGGAGACATAAAAGGCACTTAGCACAGTAAGCCTTTCCTGTATTGTGTAATATAATAACAATAAATTTTAAGTATTATCATTTTACCCACAAATAAGTACTCATCGACTTTTTGGTGTTTAAAAACCAAGCATTGTACATTAGGAAAGGAAATAGCACCTAAAGTATAAAGAAAAATTAAGAAAGACCCCACCATTGTTGAGGCACTGACTGATATTAAATAAAATGCCAAATCATTTTAATGTGGCTTGATGTGTGCTAATACAGATACTGTGGAAAAGGAGCAAGCAGATACCATCTCAACTGGATTTCTAAGCAGGCTACATCTGAGCTTCCCATACAGTACCCAAAGGCTTCATGGCTCACTGCTGCTGCTTCTTATATATGCCTAGATTTGGACTGGGCTGTATATCTGTATTTCAAGATTATTTTAGCTAACAATTTTCCACCAGTGACTAATATCATTGTTTACTTCATATGTTTCACCGTTAAAGAATAGCCTTGTGTCCAGTAATAGCTCCAGAATGTCAGTATAGAAACCCCTGGAAATGAATTTTAATATAGGATGGGAGCTCCCATGTGAAAACTTATTTGCCTAGTAAGCAGGCCAGTTTTAATTATAATACATGTTATTGCCATAGTTAAAAAATATTGTAGAGACTACAGAACCCTAAACCCCACAAGTGATCGCTTTACGTTAGTTCTTAAAATATAGCAATTTAAACATGAAGTTTGACAGTAATAATTTTGACAAGATTTCCTTTATTTCCTCATAGAATACAGAATTTGTCTTTAATATGCTGGAAAACTGTATCCACCATGTCTTTTAGGGTCCTTAGTGCTCTTTAAACACCCATCAAATACCACATCATCTGATTTCTTCTTAAGATACCTCTCTCTCTCTCTCTCTCTCTCTCTCTCTCTCTCTCTCTCTCTCTCTCTTTCTCATTATGTGTGTGATGTATGTGTGTTAACATGTGCATAAAGTTGTCCATACACATGTGTGTCACTGCAAGTGGAGAATAGAATTCACTGATATTTTATTTCATCAGTCACTTGTAGCTGGAAGGTTTCTCCGGTCCTGCCCAGCCCCTGGTCGGGACATATCTCTCTTACCCACAGTCCTACAGCCACTTATAAAATAACCATTCAGAGGCTTAATAGTAATAAATTGTATGGCCTATGGAAGGCTTCTTCCTATCTAGCTCTGATGTCTTAAATTAACCCATTTCTATTAATCTATGTTTTGCCACATGGCCACAGCATTACCTGGCTGCTGACATCTTGCTTCTCCTTTGGCAGCAGCTGGGCATCTCTTTCTCCTCTCCTTTCTTTCCATATATCTGCTTGGATTTCTGACCTGCCTCTAAGCTGCATTGCCATAGGCCAATACAGCTTTATTTATCAACCAATCAGAGCAACACATATTCACAGCATACAGAAAGACATCCCACAACAGTCACTTTCCATTATATTTTGAAAATTACATTTTTGAGATTATATACATCCTTTCCCCTTCCCTTTTCTCTCTGAACACCCATATACACAGCCCTTGCTTTCTTTCAAACTCAGGCATCTTTTTAAATTAATTGTTGTTACATGTTTGCATGCATGCGTGGGGGGGCTGGTGAGAGAAAGACCACTACAGAAAAATTACAGAAAACCACAACCATCAAAGTGTAGAGTTGTGGAGCCTAGCTACAACTAAGACATCTATAACACAATTCTTGGATCTAAGGCTCAGGAATCATTGCTGAAGAGTGAGTAGAAATATTGTAAGAACCAAAGGATCAGTGGGCTTGCTGTGAGATTGTGTCTCCTAGTGATGTCAGAACGTACATGCATAAAGTCTTACCAATAAGACTACCAAAACATGAGCTAAACAAGATGACAGCAATGGACATACTTATGTGGACAAGGTAAAGCTCCACATAATTTTGGAGACAAGGTCTTTCACTGATACTAGAGTTCACTGGGTGTAGACAGTAATACCAGTTAACCCCAGGAATCCTCCTGTCTCTAGCTCCCTAGCTCTGGGATTTATGGTACAGGTGACTTTATCAGTCATTTCACACAGGTGCTAGGGATCTCAGTTTAGGCCCCTATGGTTATACAGCAGCATTATTCCTACTGGACTGAGCCATCCTGCTATTCTGGTTCTTTTAAGAAACAGAAAAGTACCATTGTTATGTCTTATCACTCAGTTTTTATTTTTGGTAAAATTGGCATAGTTTCTTATTGTTTTTGGGTTTTTTTTCTGAACATTACTAATCTATGAATTTTTCATCACCCCTAGAGATGTGCATTGCCTGCACTAGGTGTTCCATAAACACTTGCCCAATAGTGAAATGAAAAAGTACTGATTTATCCTAGCCTAATAGAGAAATAAAGCAAGGGCTACAGTAAATATTAATAATTTTAAGGTAATTCTAGTTTTAAACATCCTCACAATACAATTTACGCTCAAATAATGTAGTTCCCCAAAAATGACTACTTTTACATTTCCATCAAGTTTCTTTGTTATGTGATTGCTAAATTGCAACTCAGTAGCCAATGTCCTGTGTTTCAATCTTGCCCTCTAATAAAGCTTTATAAAATGTGTGGATTCTGGAAAATAAGAGGGCATTATCAAAATCATAGAGCTAACACATGGAAGTGGCCTATTGACACATGCTTTGGAGACCAAACTCATGGAGAAAAGGTCCTCAAGTAATTCGAATATATATATACATGAATTATGGTTGTTCCTTTTCTTAGGTCATTGAGAGTTCCTAAAAATATATGCTGTGTAAAGTTTGTTGAATTAGAAGATGTATAGTCAATGAAAAAGGATATACAAAATCCTTCAGACTTGTGTAATGACAAACTTTTTAGAAACCTATTTCCCCAAAAGAAATCGTCCAGTTTTGAGATGTGAACAATTAATTGGCTACTTAGAATTTCTAAAGAGAATACCTATAGCTGTGAAGGTGAGTCTGTGATAATCTACAGAAGTTTGATGCTTGTAGCTGAGGCAAAGATAAAGACAGTATATTAGGATGAGGAGATATTTATGAATAGATCTGTTTGCTCTGAAGTATTTACGCCGCTCTGTTTCTTGCTTTCACACCTCTACCTGTGCTTTTTCATGCTTATTCTAATTCTTTATATAGGTTAGTAAATATTCATGTAATGTAGTATTTACTAGAGTGAGTTTCATGAAACAACTTTATGATATGCACTACAATGAAATGAAAAAATTATCCTACAATCCTGGAATATATTACATAATCCACTGCTCTCTTTTAAAATACAGTATACATTAAGTATAGTGCATATTTAAATATAAACCAGTATATTAAACTATTTAAGATATTATATAATTGTTTTAGATATAGACAGATCAATTAATATATAGTGTGAAAAATTACAGCAAATTTCACTCAAGAAGTTGGTAGATACTATAAACACTGCAAAAGTAACAAAATATTAGTTATTAATCAGCTGCCTAACAAAATGCTAAACTGCCTTTTTTTAAAATCCACAGTTTTGTTTTATATTTCTTACTTACCTCTCCTTGGCTTAGAAAATCTTCTCTAACATATGCAACACATCAATAATAAGATCACAAGGGGGTGTTGAAGCGATGAATTAAAGGTTAAAAATAGTTTTAAAAACCTGTTTTGCTTCAGGTTAAACAGAATATGTCAAAAAGTCATAATTTTGAATAGAAATAATATATCATTAATATTAATTATGGACCACAATAAATTACTGCATTATGTCACTCGGCAATCACAATTGTATTTAGTCTGAAATTGAGAAAATATATGATTTTTAAGTTAATAATTTCAGAAATTTAGTGTAGCACGAATCTTAAAAGGTCTTAATAATAAAAACAAACACAGAGCCAGGTATTGGGGTGAACACTGAAAGATTAGAGAAACAGAACAAGCCACATCCAACCTCGCCTTGCTAACTTCTCAGCTAATCCTGTTTTCTCAAACTGGAAGCTTCTGAGTCCTCACCCAAAATAGATCTCAGCTGAACTGCTGCTGAAAGCTAAAAGCTGAAAAAGACCTCTAGTTCCTGGTCCTGATGCCTTCCTGCTTCCTGCCATCACATCCTAAGATTAAAGGCATGTGTCTTTCCCAAGCAAGACATGAAATCTCAAGTTCTACAATTAAAGGTGTGTGCCATCATGCCTGGCTTTTATGTCTATCTAGTGGTTGTTCCATTCTCTGACTCCAGATAAGTTTATTGGGGTGCACAATATATCAACCACAATTTAGTACATCATCATCATGGAGGGCGCATAGCAACATGCAGGCAGACAAAGTGCTGAAGAAGTAGCTGAGATTTCTACATAGGATCCACAGGCAGCATAAAGAGAGAGACGCTAGGCCTGGCTTGAGCTTTTGAATCCTCAAAGCCCATCTCCACTGAAACACTTCCTCCAACAAGGTCACACCTCCTAATTCTTTCTAATAGTGCCAGTCCTTAGTGACCAAGCATGCAAATCTATGAGCCTATGGAGTCCATTCTCATTCATATCACCACAGTAAGTTATGCATTGAATTTCTGGAATAAGTGAGCCTATTGGGAGAAATAGTCATATAACAAAATCTTAAGATGCCAACACAGCACATGAGTATATGTGTAAATGACTAAACATATAAAGGTGGATAATGCTTTCTGATTTTTAAAGGTGATTGAGTTGGTAAAGTGAAGAAGGCAACTGAAGCATGTGGTGTTCCTAGAGAGAAGATCATTAAGAAATTCCAAGCACATGACATACTCAAAAGATTCCATATTCTGCATCCTGGCCATCAGTGGATTTTGTTTACACCACATGGCTTTGCCAGTGGTTTTTTTTTTTCACTTCTCCTAGTTGTATTTTTCTAGTGATATTGGTGACTTATAAATAAAGCTTTTCGGCAAAAAAAAAAGAAAGAAAGAAAAATAAGAAATCACAGACACAGAAAGGAGTTCTCTGTGTGTACCTCTACCTATTTGTCTGTGTGTTCACAAATCTGAATAGTAAGCAGTCATCATCATGAGAGCATCAACTGTAAAGTGTAAAATGGCCAATATGAAACTTAGTTGGTAAACACAAAGCAAGTTTACTATATTGTGCCACGATATTTGTGAATTCCATGAAACTATTTCAAGCAAGGTCTATAATGGTCAAAAATTGTGTAGAGTTAATGATGGCTTTAATATGGAGAGTAGATTTTTATGAAACAAAACAAATAATGAGACCAAATTAGAATTTATTATGACACTGGTGTGGAGAGGTGAGGGGGGAATGAACTACAATAATGGAGATAAGCATGTCAATTAATCAGACAGTCTTTGGGAAGTAAATGTAAGGTATGTGTGTGGGGGTTGTATTTGTTGTGTACAGGAAAGTGTTGTGAGCTTTAAGATTTATGTTTCCTGCATTCAAACCTTGATGTTCCCCCTTCAATATGACAGTTTGAGTATACGTGACTTTTGATTTTGATGGCAATCAGGTGTAAATGAGGTCATGACAGTAGGATCTCCAAATGTGATTAGTAGTCCTTGTACGTAAAGAAGGAGAAATCATAATTTAGGTTCTATCTCTACAGCATGTGAACATGATGTGCACACAGTGCGTAATGACTAGGAAGAAAGACCTTCCCAAGCCCTATCTGCTGAAGCTTGATCCCCTGCTTTAGAATCAGAACTCTTTGAAGGAGGAGCTATTGTCTAGGCTGCCCAATCTGGGGTGTTTTGATTTTGCAGTCTGAGCTAAGTCAGGCAGAGAATGAGCTTGACATCGTCTTAAATAGTTTGAACAAAGTGTTTACAGTGGGAACCACAAACTAAAATAAAGACAACAGCATGAAGGCTGTTTGAAGAAAGATTATTTCATTCTGGGAAAGCGGTATTTCAAGCAAGTTTGAACAATTTCATCTGTATAGGAAATGAAGGATGAATGAAAAAAGCAGGAAAAACAGGAAAGCTCCTATGAGATGCCAGCATGTGTAGATCCTCACAGATTTACCTCAAATATCTCCAAATAAATATTCTTTCTCTATGCATCACATAAAGTAAGATGAAAGGTAAATTGCCCGGAGCTAGCTGAGAAGTCAATAAATACTTTTGCATACTCAGCCTCTTCTTGTGAACCTTGCCTTTCCTTGGGAGTACTTTCATTTCCTGAGGGATGAGTCATTTTAGAGACGGGTTTATTGATTGTAAGTGAGAAACTACATAAAGAATTTCATCTTGATTTCTTGGTAGCAACAGAAAAATAGGGAGGAAAGCCATCTGAAAAGAAAACTCTTGATAAGGAGTCAAAATTCCTTCTTTGAAGAACATAAACTCCAACACATTATAATTTAAGAGAAATAATTGGAATTAATTAACTAGCTCACATGACTAAAAGTGTTAGGATTATTTGTCTTCAGGCATTACTTGATCCAGAATCATAAACAGTAGCAAGACTCAAATATGACCGTGTTTCTATACTTTCTTTTCTCCAATGTTTTATTCTTACATGTTTTTTATCATCTGGAATTTCTAGGTTTTATTCTTATCACCTTAAAAATTCCATTACAGGAGTTAGACAGAAAGCTCAGTAAGTAAGAGCACTTCCTACTCTTGCAGAGGTACCAAGTTCAGGTCCAAGCATTCACATGAGAACTAACAATTGTCCATAACTCCACTTCCAGGACACATAACCCCCTATTCTAGCCAATTTAAGAACCAGATTGAATATGGTACACATGTATACATGAAAGTAAAACACTCAAATATTTGTAAAATGAAAAGTGAGTGCATCTTTACAAAAGAGTGATGTTTGGAAAAAGTATTGCTTTATAAATTCTAAATCCTAGAATTGAGTTTCGTTGGACTCTTTCTGCTCTTCCTTAGCCATGATTTCGCAGGGGAGGGAATGGATGGATTGATCCATTCTGCTTCATCTGCTACAAGTGAGGGCAGAAAACCAGGATGGCAGATTTCAGTACTTCACTAATGGAAAGGGCTTCCCACCAGAAAGTCAGGCTTAATTCCAAAGGGAACCACAGATCATGTGATGGCAGGATCAAGAGCTATCCATAAAAAGCCTCACAGTGAAAGCCTTTAGGTTGGAATAAATAGAGCATTTGTCAATGTGCTGAGTTGATGAGCACAAAATATTTCTGCTCACTTTTCGCTATGGAAATCCATACTAAATAATTCCCTTTGCTTTTGTTAATTTGAGAGTTATCCCCTCATCTTGTTTTGGTAGGAGATTTTTCTCTCACTCCCAACAGAATAGTCAGAAATAAAGCAGGAGGAAGTCCTCATAATGCCGCTAGGTCCTTATAATCACCGTAGCTCCAGAAAGAGTCCCTGGGTAACTTAAACCTTGCTGTCTCTACATTATTCCAATAACCCCCACCCTGAAGCTATGTACTCAAAGCAAATGAGGCCCTATCCAATTCAACAGCCAGGAAACCTATGGTAACGCCTCTCCTCTGTAGTTCCTCCCGAACAGTTAAACATCTCACAAGGAAATGTATGAAGAGCAGCACATTAGAAACACAAAGCACTGGGTCAGATGGAAGAACATGGCCAAGACCAAAAGAAAATTCAGAGTCTTTACTGCTGCCTTTTCTTCTCTCTTTCACAATGCCAGCACATCCTTGTTTCCACTCCCTACATTGCTTGCTTCTTTCTCCCATTACATGAACACAAAATGAGTTGTCTGTCATGAACAGTTCATTGCTGGTGGTTCTTAGTCATGCTGGATCTCTGTCCCTTCACAAACTACCAGAAAACCAAAGGATTGAGGAGATGAAACTGTAAACTACTGATTTCCCTTATTTTTAGTTAAAATTCATAGTGTCATTTAATTATATATTAAATATATCCTGAGTATCTAAATAGTCTCTATATAGTCAAAGTTTGTAAAATTATTCCTATTAAACATTTACTTTCAAACATTAATTTTATTCTGTACCTTTATAAAGAAGAAAGGGTACATTTCTTTAGGTAAGTGGGTATTTTCACATTAGCTATTAGTTGGTCAGACTATATAGCATATATTTGATATGGAATAATAATACAGATAAATAATGTAGATCAAGTCAGCATGAATTTTTAAAAAATGCTTTTAAATAATATAGATAAAGTCAGCATGATCTGTAAGAGCATTTATCATATCACCTTGATTGCTGTTTGCTGAGCATTCAGTATAGTGTGTGACACATAGTAGACATTTAATAATTGTTTACAGAGTGGTCCAGTGGTTTAATGAAAGAGAACTCCAAGAGCATAAGACAGGGAGACAGAACCTGTAAGGCAAGGAGAACAGAGTAACAATTGCAAAAGTTCTTTACAATAAAACAAACCAAAAAAATAAGATAGAAAGAAGAAGAAAAACATCTCACCATGCTGAGCTTCAGCGACACGGATCTCAATTAATAATCAAGATTCTATAATATCAGAGTGAGCATTTTTGAGAGAGCACACAGATTGCTTCCTGAGAGCTTGTGTGATGCTAATAGAATCTTTAGACTCCATTGTCGTCCTGATGATGCTCTGGTGAAAAGCAAGTACACTTTTTCTGGCCTTCATTATAAGCCCATTTCTGGCCTGATTTGCTTTAGATGATTTAGACTCTGCTGCACCTGAACTGTGACTTTTCATATCAGAAAAAGGAATGAAAGATGAACAGAAGACAAAAAAGAGAAAAAAGGGGACTGTTAAATTTTTTTTTTTTAAAATCCTAGCATCCTAACACTATGTTCCAAGTTGGAGTGTCACATTTTTGTAGGACTTCTCTCAACCTTCTGCCCCTAAACACACTTCTATTATTTTGTCTTTAAAGGTCATTGCCTTTATAGTATCTAAAGCAAAATCCATTCTGTTTTGCTTTTTCTTTCTTTCAGGCTGTCTGCAGTCAACAGCAGAGTGTCAGGAAACCCAGATACACTCCCACGCTGCTCTGTCGTTCCTCACTGTAGCCATTCATTGTACTAGCTGCTCCCATTTGTCAGCTGAAGCTGTAAGCAGCGTACTTGCCCAGTACTGAACAGCTTCCGTAATTTCTGAATAATTTTAAGTGACTCTAGTGCCTAGGAAGATCAGAAGAAAAACAAAATGCAAGCTTCCATTGCACTGAAGGGAAGTGATTTCTGTCACTGTCGCAGGCTTAAATGACATTCTGAATAGCCTGTAGTGAATGTAAGAATTTGGACCCATATGTACATCTCATCACCTCCCTATCAAAAAGATTCAAGGCACTGTATCAATGACAAGACCAGTTGCCCATAGAATTTATGTTCCTAAGTTTCCATTATTTCTGGTATTTATAGGTGAGTTTTACACTAAAAAAAAAAATGTGTCATCATCCCTTCCAAGTATAAAAAGAAGCAATTGGACAGATAGTCTCATTGTGTATAAATATCATTGCACAAGAGTTTAAAATGGAAACCCCATTTTATTTGCATTGATGTCGTAGTTTCATGGTTTCTTAGTTGGAAAAAAACTATTTGGCATGATGGAAAAATTGATGGCACTAAAATCCTGTTAGTCCATTCTAACTGGCTCATATATGAATATATGTGATTCATATATGGATATCTATTTACTTAGTCAATTCTAACTGGCTAATATGTGAATATATATGATTCATGCATGGATATCTATTTCCTTAGTTCTTATATTAATACCTTAAAATTTTAGTCTTCATGCCTTGAATCAGTTCCAGAAATGGCTAAACTTATTTTCTGCTTTGAAAGTATTAATACCATGATCCTCTTCTTTGGTCAGTTATCTACATGAATCTGTGCCAAACATGGAACATTTTACACTGTGAAAACTTTGTTACCATGATGTAATAATAAAATCAGCCTTTCATTAATTTTTGTAGTTTATCAAATCCCTCTTCCATGTTGAAAAAAAATGTACATGAAGTCTAAATGCAAAAACTTGGGTGTGGTGTATTTGGTGGTATGTCTAATTCCAGCACTGGGGATGTGGAGACAAGCTCACCCTTTTAGCTCACTGGCAGCCAGTCTAGCAGAGGTGATAAGCTCTGGGATCAGTGAGAGACCCTGTCTTAGAAAATAAAGTAGAGTGAATGAAGAAGGCACCTAATGTCAACCTCTGGTTGGTATACATATGTGTATACACTTGTACACACCCATACTTGCACACTCCCATTTGCACCCATACAAATACAAGAATACACACATACATGTATGAGTGCCACACATACACAAATTGCAAATAATTAAAGGAACTGTTTTTCAATGATCAAAATCAGAATAGGCTGAGATTATTGGCACATTCTATGTTCTCAGCATTCATAGACTTGAGCAGAAAGATGCTAGTCTGAGTCCAGTGTTGGCTACATAGTGAAAGCTACTTAAAACATAAAATTAAAATAACTAATCATCTAACAATATGCTATATTTAAAACCTCTATCAGAAAGCCATGGTTTCCTTTAATGCACCCAATTTTGTGAGTTAAAACTTCTTTTCTTGGACCTTTTGCACATTAGCATTTTTGATTGCTGGTCAGTAAACATATACATTCTAAAGCCTTTTTCCAAAATGATTTTTACTAGTCTTTACAGACCACTTTTGGCTCATCTTTATTCACAGGATTTTGAGGTAGAACCACTTTATGAAGTCATCATAGCTGCAAAACATACTATTTGTAAGGTAAGAAAACCTAGTGTTGCCATAATTTAGTTGGGTAATAATTGGAGAAAAAAATTGATCTTCACTTCATCCTATTTTTTCCTCACATTTGGAATGAGATTGCAGTGTACTCTATGCAAATTATTATAGTCAGAAAAGGAAAGGTTGTGGAAATGTTTGAGCACATGAGGAGTTATCATGTTTCTCTTCCTTCATGTCTTCCCATGCAAAGCACAGACCTCAGAGGAAGTTTTTGTGACGGATGCAAATAAATTTAATATGGAAAACAAATGCTTTATGTACGATGATTCATAGTTGTGAGGCTTCTGACTTTTTCCAGTTGGAAGCTGGGTGTATTGTTGTGCCTGTGACCTCAGAACTCAAAATGCTAAGGCAGGAGGATTTCCACAAGTTCAAAGCCAGCCTGAGCTATATAGTAAATTCAAGACCAGTCTAGGCTACAGAGGGAGAAGAACATATCTCAGTTCTCGCTATCTCTAGAATAAAAAGATATGCCTGAAACTCACAGAATGGGTGACTCAGAGTCAGTTCAGGGAGTTATACTCAATTCTGTGTGCTTATGTTATGAACAAGTCCCAATCTCATATTGATTAGGCAAAATAGCAACTCTAGCTCACATCATAGCCAGGCATTGTGGCTCAGCAATATCATATAAAGTGCAGATACAAGCCTTAACTGTGTAAACAAGCAGAGAAGAGCATAAGAAACACAAATTTGTTTCTTTATTCTTGTTATAACAAATCAGGGAGAAAGTGGAAAATACGCTAATTGGATAGAGGAAGCCTGTGAATTATAATAAATGTCAAGGTTTTTATTTTTAGCCATGTCAACACTGATTCTCATCTTGGTTTTTGATGAAGTTACTATTTAGATTTGTTGATAGAATAGTTCTTATCTCTAAAACTAAGTTTGTAATCTGAATAAATAAAGCATCTTTAAAGAGAGATGTGTTAATGACACTTCATGCTGGCAAGGATGTGGTATAAAGGGAATACCTGTCCATTGTTGGTGCAGACTTGTACAACCATCATAAAAATTGGTTTGGCAGTTCTTCAAGAAGCTGGGATTGGACTTACCTCAAAATCCAGCTATAGCACTCTTGGGCATATACCCAAAGGACTCTACATCCTACTACAGAAAAAAAAAATGCTCAGCCATGTTCATTACTGCTCTATTCATAAAAGCCAGAAATTAGAAACAGATTAGATGTTCATCAGTGGATAAAAGGATAAAGAAAATGTGGTACATTTACACAATGGAATGTTCATTAAAAAACCGAAACAATGAAATTTCAAGGTAAATAATGGAGCTTGAAAAAACCTGTATGTGCTTTCTGAAACCCAAAAAGAGAAAATATGGTATGTATTGTATTCATTTATATGTGGATATTAGCTTTTCAGTCTTCAATAATTAGTATATAATCCACATAACCAGAGAGGCTAGGTATAAAGTATTGAGGTAGGAAGGAGAGGGATCACCCTAGGAAGCAGAAATAGAATAGGTAGTTATGGATTCATGGGAAGAATACTGGAATGGAAAGGTCATATGGGGAAAGGGAGGCAAAGTTGGGTAAGAGAGGGAATACTGGATTGACAGCTAAATTAAAGGGCACTCTAGAAACCTAATACAGTAGAAGCTTACTAAATTATGTGTATATAAGAAGTTGATCTAAATGTAATTGCAAAACAATGGAGTGCCATCTGGACATCTCTCATTACCAACTCAAGCCTCCAGTTCTGGCTGGGTTACATCTAAGAGTTGTTGTCCAAAGGATCCCCATGAGTACCCACAAACAATCCAATCTAATGTTGATTCATCTCTGCAAACTGATGGTAAAGTCTTATTGCTGAAGACAACACCTATACAATTCATTGAACATGAAGAAGGTGAAGTTCTGCCTACTTAGAGTCTTCACCCCTACTGACTAGTGTTCATGGTACTGGAAGGTACTCTGAATTCTACCACAGGATAAAGGTAAACACCAACTCAGTTACAAACAATTTGATCCTTAAAAGGTGACCTACCTGCCAACAAGATGCACGAGTGTAATAGTGGCACAAAGTTTACTGGAGTATCCAACCAATATCTGATTTTGTTTAAGGCCCATATAATGAGATGGAGCCCATATTCAACACTAGTTGGGTAGCCAAAACCTGAGACTAGATAGGCCATGGATCTAAGGGAAAATCAAGGAACACAGGTATAAAGTGATTCCTAATGACTTTCTGTTATACTGATAGATCAGTTTTTACTCTGCCAATATCAGAGAAGCTCTCTCTAGCAGCAGATGTGAACAAATACAGAAACCCCCAGGCAGGCAATGTACAGAGAATGAGAGACCTTAAAATACTCATTTATAATAGAATTTCTTCATCAGATCCCTCTTCTTGGGTTCAGAGAACACTGAAGAAGAGGAGGCAGACAGATTGCAAGAGCCAAAGGAGATGTAGAATGCCAAGGGGGAAAAAGGCCTTCTAAACACAGTAGGACAAGCATGCATATGAACTCACAGAGACTGTGGCAGCATACACAGGGCCTGCACAGGTCTGGGGCAGATGGAGTCCTAGCACTGGGAAAGAAAGTGTGCAGAAGCTCTCATGCTCAACCCAGAAGCTAGTTCCAATTGATAACCATACACCAATGAAAATTTAATTTTCTCCAACAGGAGTCTCACTGGCTATACAAACTACTCTTTTTTTTTTTTTTTTTTTTTTTTTTTTTTTTTTTTTGGTTTTTCGAGACAGGGTTTCTCTGTGTAGCTTTATGCCTCTCCTGGAACTCACTTGGTAGCCCAGGCTGGCCTCGAACTCACAGAGATACACCTGGCTCTGCCTCCTGAGTGCTGGGATTAAAGGCGTGCGCCACCACCGCCCGGCTACAAACTACTCTTAAGACCAGGCCCCATGCCCAGTAGATATACAATACAAAATGAACTCAATGGCATTTTTAACGGTTCTTTGTCTCATATTGTTTTGCACCAGGCCTTTTCTTTCTCTTCCTTTTTTTCTTTCTTTTTTTAAATTGAATTTATATGTGTATGGAAAAAATATATATACTTCAATTAAACGTAGAGGAATGTGTTACTTATATTGACTTAAGTAAGCTGGATGAGTTAGTTGAGTCATTATTGGCAAATATGTTTTTATCTTTCACTAAACCCATATGACCCTTAGATGTTGATAGTATACCTGGGGGAAATTCAACTCCTCTTAGAATGAGTAAGTGACCATGGATCCATCATCACACGTTCCTAAATGTCCATGTATTCATTCATACACTCAGTAAAGGAAAGATATGCATTTATCTAAGAGAACCACAATGAGAGTCAGAAGGAATCATTTATTACTCTAGTTCAATGGTAAAGCAAAAAATTCTATTAACTTGCTTCAATTCTTCCATAGGCACCATAGTTTACAAGCTGCTGACCCATTGGCCAGTGATTTTTATCACCCTTCCTTATCAGTAAAACAAACAATAAATAAGGTTACCTACATCATAGGGTTGCTTTCAATACTAAGCGAATTCCTTTAAGTAAATGACTTAGAGTCTGAAGGCAGTTAAGTGCTATCTAAGCACTTACCATATATATTGTAAATATTATATTGAGAAATATGAGTTATTTCTCATACACAACAGCAATCATTTATACTACAGCACATGTTCTATTTGGTGGGAAAGGAATTTGAAAAAATGATGTAGTGTATGAGATTGACAATAATATCTAAATTCTAAGGCAACCACCAAATATTTATCTAGTCTATTATTAATCAAGGTTGTTAATTTATTGTTATATTCCATGAAACAGTAGTCATTATGTTTCTTTCACTAAGAATAAAAAAATGTATTAAATCATTTACATATATATATATATATATATATATATCATTATGAACAGGAGTACATGTACATTTTTGTGTTCACAGGACCTCCTCATCCACAGTGAATACATTCCAAGACCACAGTGGAAACCTGGAAATGTTCTAATTCATGTGTACTATGTCTCTTTTTTTTGTTTTATTTTATTTTATTTTTTTTTTTTGAGACAGGGTTTCTCTGTGTAGCTTTGCACCTCTCCTGGAACTCACTTGGTAGCCCAGGCTGGCCTCAAACTCAAGGAGATCCGCCTGGCTTTGCCTCCCGAGTGCTGGGATTAAAGGCGTGCGGCCTATGTCTCTTTGTATACACATACTTATAAATTAGAATATGACTGAAATGAGTGATTGTAATAATATGCTATACCAGAAGTTATTGTACAATATTTATCTTCTTGAGATTCTATGAGATTATAATTAAAAGAAGCACCTTTCAGCTTCTCTGGTATGCTTGACTTGACACACTCATCACTTTCATATTTGAGGGGCATTATTAAGTAAATAAGGATTGCTTGATCACAAGCACTGAAGTCATTAACATAGATAATATGTTAGGGTAACTAAGTGACTAGTGTGTGGGTAGTTTACAGAGAATGAATAAGCTGGACAAATAAATGAGTCATGTTCTAGGAAGACCAGAGTTAAATGGTCTCAAACGGCTTCATGTTCTTCAGAATGGCATACAGTTTAACATTTGTGATTATTTTGAAATATTTCATTTAACATGTTTTGGACAATAATTCACTACAAGTAGCTGGAAATGAGAATAATTGTAAACTATATTATACTCATATAAGTCTAAATCAAATATTTAGATTAAAAAACATCTCTACATCTTTTCCTGTAAAAATAAAAAAAAAAAAGATGGCTGTCTACAATGATGAAAAATAAATATTTAAGTATTTAGAGAAAATAGGGAGATGAAAATTCTGGATTGATGCCCATTTCTGTCTTAATGATTTCTCAGCAGTTTGTACAAAAGACCAAGGGAAAAATGAAAATGTGTATTCACAAATTAGCTTTTGATGTTTTAAACAGTAATATACATGCAAGAAAAAAAACATAAAAGAAGAAGTAGGGCAAGTGATTTTTTTAAGGAGGCCCGCCATCATCTCCACTGTGAAACATGTAATTGAAAGGCAACAGGCTATTTAGGTTTACAAAAGAAAAGAATTGCATATGGATATTTCATACATATTAACAATGTTGTGTGCATTCATTCACAACACAAATTCATTTCACACATAAGAAGTATGAAATACAAAATAGTGGTGTATCATTTAATCCATGGACATATGTATGTAGGACCAAGAGAATCTGGTTATTTCTGCACTAATAAGAATATTGTAGGGAAAAAAATGGCATTCTCTAACCCAGAGGATTTGCTTCTGG
This sequence comes from Peromyscus eremicus, assembly GCF_949786415.1. NCBI lineage: Eukaryota > Metazoa > Chordata > Mammalia > Rodentia > Cricetidae > Peromyscus > Peromyscus eremicus. The sequence continues at coordinate 36,961,834 of NC_081425.1, read as the reverse complement.
CCATGGACCAACTTAAAAGAAAGGCAAGTTGTTCTGGTTTTGGTATCCTCATAAAACTCAACCATCAAAATATTAAGATATGCCAGGCGGTGGTGGCGCACGCCTTTAATCCCAGCACTCGAGAGGCAGAGCCAGGTGGATCTCTGTGAGTTTGAGACCAGCCTGGGCTACCAAGTGAGTCCCAGGAAAGGTGCAAAGGTACACAGAGAAACCCTGTCTCGAAAAACGAAAAAAAAAAAAAATTAAGATATGACTGAGTTCCCTTACCCTAGGTAGATAACCAGTCTATTTGAATCTGTGATATTACAAGGCCCAAAAAATCCTTTATGAAATGTTCATTCTATGCATTTCCCATAATCATACTTTAGTCTGTTAACCAATATAATTGTTTTGACCATAGTAACTAAGTCATAAAATAGATGAATTTTACATTTTAAAGATTTGACTATAAAATATAAATGTACTGAGTAGCCAATTCACTCAAAATAATCTACCCTTAAGTGGTAAATTATGGAATGAATTATAAAAATAAGTAATTGGTTTGATAATAGGAAATAGTTACATAAAGAAGATAGGCAAGTCATTTCAAGACTGACAAGCTGTGAAAAGGTATCTTTCCTCATATCCTGGAGGCCTTATTTCATTTGGTAATATTTTTCAGTTGTTAATTCATATGAACTGTTTGTGTGATGTTTATATTCATTATTTGGCAAAGAAAAGTAGAAACACAAGAAGAGTCAAAATTTATTTGGACTGCCAGGGAGCCTATTACTAAGACCTTCAATAAATCATTTTCTCAAATCAAGGCCCTTGGGTATTTCCTGATAAAACTTAGAAAAGGTTGGGGATATGAACTAGTTAGTTCTTTGAACATGGTCTAAAAACAGAGTCATGGAATTGTTCTTGGAATGTGCTTCCATGTCCCTCACAGGTGTAGCAGACAGCAGTGACTTTACTTCAGATTATTCATTACAACTAGCTGTTGTTATTCTTTTATAAAATGTGTTTTTTGCTGTGTGCAGCTTGCCCACCATGTGGGGCTTGCTTTTGTGATTGTATACTCTACTGATGCAACTCCTCTTAACCCTCTGAGTATAAATTGTCTGATGCTCTGAATAAAATTGGCTATTGCATGAGACCTTAGTTCACCTTATTCAGCTTCATTCTCCTAGATCCCATCACTGTTGGTATGGTAAACAGTTAGCACTGTGCTTGTCTTACAGTACCAGAAACTCAGTCCTAATTTATATCACCAAAACCTACACTAAAAAAAAAAAAAAAAAGAAAGAAAGAAAAAGAAAAAAGAAAAACATCTGGGTGTGGCTGCCTATGAATGTTTTCTATTGAGTTGTTGATATTGGTGCTATATCACAATTGATATGGTGAGCTACACAATTCCTGATTCACCACAAATAGAAATATTTGTCATTTGTAATACATTGGTAATCCCATCAGTGGGGAGCAGGAGACAGAGAGATGCTAGAGCTAACTGGTCAGCCAACACAGTCTACTTGATGGTTACAGATCAGCAAGAGAACCAGTCCAAAAAAAATAAAGTATATGGTACCTGAGAAACAATATCCAAACTTGTCATCTGACCTGCAAATACATGCACATACATGCTCACTCCATGTATACACATATGTGCACAATGTGCTCACACACACACACACACACACACACACACACAGAGAGAGAGAGAGAGAGAGAGAGAGAGAGAGAGAGAGAGAGAGACTGAGATTGAGACTAGATGAAAGATCTAGCTTCTGAAATCTAACTCCTCAAATAAATAATAGTTCCTTAGTTTCTGTCTAATTTTTTTTTTTTTTTTTGGTTTTTCGAGACAGGGTTTCTCTGTGTAGCTTTGAGCCTTTCCTGGAACTCGCTTTGGAGACCAGGCTGGCCTTGAACTCACAGAGATCCGCCTGCCTCTGCCTCCCAAGTGCTGGGATTAAAAGCGTGCGCTACCACCGCCCGGCTTCTGTCTAATCATATTTTAAACTGTTCAAAATCTATTTATTTTACCTAGGGACAATAAGCTATAAAACAAATGTGAAGAAAATCACAAAACTGACATTTTATTCACTCATACACATATTAATACTACTATCAAAGTAGAGAACTAACCTCAAATAGACTATATTACACAATGCAGGTATTTCAGTGATGGAGTGCACCAGTAAGTTTTTCAGTAAAACACATTGATGGTGGTGTAAAACAATGTCCGAACAAAAGGAAAACCAAGTCAGAAGAAAACAATCTTTTCTCTCTCTCTCTCTCTCTCTCTCTCTCTCTCTCTCTCTCTGTCTCTGTCTCTCTCTGTCTCTCTCTCTCACACACACACACACACACTCTAAACCTTACATACCTCTCCATTATTCCTACAGTGCTATATTTTTCCAATTTCATTTTTATATTGATAATCACGTAAAAATTATATGAAAAATGGAAAATAGGCAATTTTTAGAAGTTGGAAACCTCAGATCTCTTTATTTCGTGGTCAATAAAGAATACTGGATTTCACAATACTGATCTACTTTTCTCGGGAGCCTGTGCCCATTGGCTTTCTAACATGTACACTGAAATGTATATTTCAAGTGTAAACTTAAAGACATCATCACAAAATACGGACATGATTCCCAACCTCCAAGTCTCTAAAGCAACCAAAAAGGAAATAAAACAGAGAACATGGGAGCTGTCAGGTGTATTCATTTTTTAACATATACAAATTGCATTTGGTAGCATGAGTGGGTTATTCTTTCCCTTTATCTTTCAGGGTTATCTGAGGTACATTTTATACAAATAGATGTGATTTCCTCATATATCTATGATTGCTTTGTGCATAAAAATAAATTAAGGGTTGAGTTCTAACACTCTATTGAGAACAGATTCCCCCCACACACATACATTGAAGCAATTAATGTCATATCCAACCCTATCAATATAATACTCCCTATCCAACAATATTTTTGAAAGCCAAAATTATTTTTGGAATTAATAATCTGAAAAATAACCCTCATCCTGCCTCAAATTGGCCTTTTGTCTCATTTGCTAATATTATTCATTACTCACAGACCTCATGAAATTCACATATGCAGAGGCAGCATTATTAGTTTTTGAAATATCAATGTGACTGCATTTCTCCAGTAAATGGGCAAAAATAGATGGGTTTAGAAAATAACGGTGGATGGGAAGTTTTGCTGAGGTGATAGAAAACTCTCATTAAGACGCTAATGCCTGCTCTAGTATGCATTGGTTTATTACTTTCCAAACATGTGTTCGTTTTTTTCTTGTAGACACAGGCTTAGAGTCAAACACTCCATAATTGACTACTTATGAATGTTTTCTATTGAGCCATTGACCTTGATGGTATGTCACAGCTTGAGAAAGTGAGCCACACAACTCCTGAGCCACCACTGAATGATCATAGGAATATTTGCTATTCATGTCTGTGCTCAGAATGGCATTTGATGAATACAAAGTCTTTAAAGATTGTTAGATGCACTTACTATTCATAGTCAAACTGATAAATATGGGTTTTGGGGGGTTTGCTTTTCTATCCAATACTCAGAAAGAAAGTTATTTTTATATTCAGAGACACTTAACAAAACTTAATGTACTGTATATGTTATTTTCCAGATATAGCAAATGCTGAGGTCTGCTTTTTTATTTCTCTTTAAAAAAAAACAGCTTTCATCTTAGGAATTTGGTTGTGTTGCATTCATAGCATATAGTAAAGCATCCTGAAAAATGCACTCACCCTTGAATTAAGAACCAACAGAAAGGGGTTTTTTCAAAGGTGATAATATATACCCATTGAAGTGGGCTTCTTTTTATGGTTATTTTCCAACTACATTCTCCCTATTTTCCCTTTGATCAATGCATAGGTTTTTGCAAGAGTATCTGTAGAAAAAGAGGGTCTTAAACCTTAAACATACCTGTGATTCTCTAATCCAACCACTTCCAACATAGTATGGTTGAGAGCTACCTTACCATGAAATTAGATTTTTCTCTGCACTGGTGCAATGGTTTAGATGGTGTTCCTAAAAGGCTCATGAGCTATATAGTTGGTGCTATCGAGACAATGTTGAGAGATGACATGACCTTATAGAAAGGGATATTCATGGTGTGGTAGTTTGAATGAAATTGGCCCCCATAAGCTCATAGGGGGTGGCACTATTAGGAGGTGTGACTTTGTTGAAGTAGGTTGATTTTGTTGGAGGAAGTTACTTATGCTCAAGATACTGTCAAGTGTCACAGTCCACTTTCTTGTTGCCTTCTGGTCAAACTGTAGTCAGCACCATGTCTGCCTGCATGCCACCATACTCCCCACCATGATGATAATGGACTGAACCTCTAAATTTGTAAGCTGCCATTTCAGTTAAATATTTTCCTTTATAAGAGTTGGCATGGTCATGGTGTCTCTTCATAGCAATAGAAACCCTAAGACACACAGGAAGTGAGAAGGCCCTGGAGACTCTCATCCGTAGGCATGCTAACACAGCTTCATGAGAGCCCTACCTAACATGGAAACACAGGAGAGTCATAAAGCAAGGCTACTCCATGTGCTTCTTATGCTTCACTATTGGTGAAATTATTAAAGCCACTCCACATAGTTAAAAGGGAGGTTTATTTAGTGGCGTAACTTACAAATGAAGGGATTAGGTAGGTTGCAGGGTCTGGAAAAGACGTAGCCCAGTCCGGCAGTGTTCTCTGGAGAACTCTGCTCAGTCTACCTCCAGCATCCAGGGTCCAGGAACCAAGAGAGACGGCGCATCTGAATCTCTCAGGTCTTCAGGGTCCTCTCTTGGCCCTGCCTTGTAGGCATGACAGTTACTGAAGCCTCAGTGGGGGATTGGAACTTCCAGATCAAAGCTGGAATGGCTACCCACTACGCTTCACAGCCAGACCTTCCCTTTAAATTCTCTGCCAGAGTATCCTCTTCAGAAGGGTAAGCGAATGGGGTTCTCTGATCATAAATAACCAGCCTGCTAGATGGGGAACTACTTTTCTTTGAAAGTATTCAGCACCAGGTTCTATTACTAGGAAAACAGACAAATACAACAAGCAATTTAATAATATGGGGAGCAAGCAAATAAGTTATCATGACCAAATGAATTTGTATCACGTCTTCCTGGGAGTGTAGGTTATACTGCATTATCACCATTCTGAGAGCATCTTTGATAGACCTGCAGTCTAGGATTCTACAATAATCATATCACCAATTGCAACAGTCTCTTCTGTAAATACACAGTTCTCTCCCACCTGCCAGTTCCCAAATAACCACTCAGAGGCTGAATATTACATATAAAGGGTTGGTCATTATCTCAGGCTTATTACTAACTACACTTAAATTAACCCATAATTCTTATCTATGTTTAGCCATGTAGCAGTACCTTTTCTCAGTATGACATTCCCCTCTTGCTTCCTCTTCATCTGGCTGGTGACTCCTGACTCTGCCCTTCTTTTTGCCTGCATTCTCAGTTTGGCTTTCTCACCTAACTTCCTGCCCAGCTACCAGACTGTCAGCTTTTTATTAATCAATGAGAGTAATACATATACATAGCATAGAAAAGGATTGTTCCACAGCACTCTTCCCTATAACACTCAAGGCTGTAGCAGGACACACACAAATTAAAGACTGAAAGCCCAAGTTTGTCAAAGAAGTATTTTCAATTGAAGACTTTTCTAAGTATGAATGTGAACTCTCATTGTGTAGAGAGTTGACGTCACTAATCATTCAAAGCCAAAGCTCTATACCTATATTGAAACTCACAGATTTTGATTAGTGAAATTTAGATATCAGTTCAGATATAGAAAGGTAAATATTGGCAGTGACATCCAGAAGGCCCTGACACCTGTACTAGTTCTCACATCCTATTCTGGATCACCTACAGTAGGAAACAATTTCCTGCTATTATCATTTATCTGTGACTAACATGTCTGTTGTGTATCACTCTAAAGAATCCATCAGGAGACAGAAAGAAAAATAGGAAAATAAGCATTGTGCTTACCCACAGTTATGAGGCTGCTCAAGAAAACACTGAAAGCTATTCCTATACTCCCTCATCCAGAACAGCATAAACCCACAAAAAGAGACTGTTAATGGTTTGATGCCCTTTTATTTACATGTGTGCTAAGAGGTACCTGGAAACATTAGAAAGTGTGAACTGAACTTACTAGTGGAACATGTATTGGCTTGAGTTAGTATTTAAAGCATTAAAATCAATGGTTAGTATTTGAGATGTTATAGAGAGTATGAAAACACACAGCCCTCTTTTGGAGAGATGCTAATCTAATGACCTGCTGACCTCAGAGCAAATGGGAAACTCTGGGACAGATGTACAGCCTGCATATCCTCACCACAGGCCTAGGCATAGCCACAAGGCTGTCAGTATTAACTCAGATGCCCCCACTTCCACCCACTCTGCCTTTCATCACCTAAAGCTCTCAGCCAGAAAGTGGCCCACAGAGGCGGCCAGCGTTGATGTCAACAGATTATCAGGCCGCTTAGTAACATTCTCTTGCTAGGAACCTTTTTAAATCCCTACATTGGCAATCCTAATGCTCTGTTGATTTTTGTTACTTGCTGATAAGGCTTTTAATGGCCAAATCCTGGTATATTTTTAGATCTTTTGTCACCATGGGTCTCCTGTCACTCACTGAGGTTGAAATCAGCAGGCTGTTAGTTTGCCCAGGGTATAATCTCAAGTCCTATGGAACAAGGGCTTGCAGCAAGCTGGCCTCCTGATTGTGGAATTTACTTTTGATTTTTATTCATTGAGCACTGTCATCTCTGCCTGTAAAACCCGAGCAAAAATATATCTATCTGAAGCTGTGTTAGAAATCTAAGGGAAATATATTTAAAGGAACCTTGCATTTTACATTGTGTGTATGTGTGAGTGTGTGTGTGACACACACACACACACACACACATCTTTGCTTAACACATCAACTATATATTTTTAAGTGACTAGTTAAATATTTTCCCCTAGGAGAGGTAATTAGCGTCTCTTTTCAAACACGTTCTGAGCACTTCCTTAAGATAGATAGTAGGAAATTATCTCACGGGGAACTGAATGAATGGGAGGGAGGGGAAAGCTCAGAACATCAAGAAATATGGGGTTACTGTCCTTGAAAAGATACAATATGGAAACAACCCCTTGATCACCACTGAAATGTTGTTTAACTGGGAGTTTCTGGTTAATGTAGACAAATCCCTGTTCCTAATGTCTAATTTATTGCTGTGCCCTTCTTCTCTTCCTGCTTATGCAGGGACTATGTCTAACACAACTAGAAAGGGCCCTGAAAGAGACACTGGGAGAGATTTCACTGGGGTGGTTTATTGAGGAAAGAACGGGTATAAACACAAAGATGAAGTGGAGGAAGTGTGCAGGAAGGCAGTCCATCAGGCAGAGTAAACATTCTGTGAACTTGAGCTAGGAAATGAGGACATGGCAATGCTCAATCTCGTGAGAGTATAAAAGAAGATGTCTTGTCAAGATGTAATGTCATTCTTGCCTTGAACTACAGACAGCTAAAGAATGCTGAATGGGAGAAACAGTCTTCCCTGGAAAGAGCACACCAATTGGATATTCAATACAAAATGGTCAGCCCTGAAAATGTACATACAAGTAACACTCTACAGTCTGATCAGAGTGTATTTATATGTTTAGGAGTGTGTGTGTGTGTGTGTGTGTGTGTGTGTGTGTGTGTGTGTATCCTGATTTAAAAGACAGTAGGGAGAGGTTTATGGGAGGGTTTGGATGGAGGAAATAGAAAAGGGGAGATGATGTCATTGTATTATTGTATCAAAAACCAAAAGAAGTAATTTTAAGGGTCTAAAAAGGTAGATCAGTCCTGAAAGGATTTGTCTCACAGGCATGAGGAACTGAGTTCAGATCCCCAGCACACCAGCCAGAAGTCACAACATTTGCCTATAATCCTGGAAGTGGGAGGTAGAAACAAGAGAATTTCTGGGCCTTCCTGGCCAGTGAGGTTTGCTGAATTTGGCAGACTTCAGGTTTGTGAACAGACACTGTCTCACAAAAATCAGGTGAAGAGCATCAGAGAAAAATAAACTAGTCAACCTCTACTTTCTACACACAGGCACACACATATGCACATTATCTCTGTGTCTCTTTGTCTCTGTCTCTCTGTCTCTCTCTCTCTCACCAATTCTTAAAAAAATATCAAATTGCTTAAAGGGTCAGCTTGATGCCCTTTTATTTCAGTTCTGTTTCAGAAGGCATTTTAAAGTTAGACTCAACTCCTAATGATAGATAAGGCAGGGTAGACACAGAAAGGTCATTTATTGAAATGTCCTGACCAAAGTCCACAGTGAGAACAATGTTCTAATAGGAGGTATGAGAATTTAGGGGGTCTCTCCAATGTCACCAATGAATGAAAAGTCATTTTAATGAAGATGGAGATCATGAAAGGATACTATTAACTATGAATTGTAGTAAGGATTTTGCCCTAACATTTTCTGGAAAAATAAGCCGGATGTAACCTAACACTCACCATCTCACCCACATGCACTTGCTCTCTTGGTTGTAAAATGACAACACTTCCTTTCAGTTAGCCTTAGTTACTTCTCCCTACACATTTTGCTTCCTTAATGACACACAACCACATCACCTTCAAGAATTATGATTATTCCTCTCATTAAAAGTCAAAGACAGCCTGGGGATATGGCTCAGATGGTAAAGTGCGTGCGGTACATGCATGAAGACTCCTGTTCAATCCCTTAGAACACATATGAAAAAGCTAGGAACAGTCACATGCAACCTTAATCCAAGCTTTGAGGGATCAGATATGAGAGTATGTTTGTGCCTTGCTGGACAGCCAGCCTCCTGAATCGATGAGCTCTAGGCTCAGTGAGAGACCCTGTCACAACAAAATAAAATAGTGAGTAATTCAGAGAAACAGCCATTGTTGACCTCTGGCCTCCAGACATACCACATGAACTTTGCCATGCACAAGAACAGCCACACACACACACACACACACACACACACACACACACACACACACACACACATAAGCCAAAAAGACAAAAGGAATGAAAAGTAGAAAATATTGTGCTAACAGACAGGCATGTGTAAATTGTTAAATTGAAGAAAATAGTTTGTTACTATAGAGGAGATGGTCAGATCCATCAGGATCCTACTCTTCCCACTTAACATCAGTTTTCAAAGGAATTATTCTATTCGTCTGTAATGCCACATAAAGAAAGCATGGCCCCATCCCTGTATTTGTGTTTGAAGTTCACAATGGAATTTCCTACTAATATCCCAGCAAATTCTTTGCTGTCTAGTATTTTTATTTAGTATTGATTTTGATTTTTTCAAACTAAATTTCATTCTTTTTACTCCCCTCTAATTTTCCCAAAGTAGATAATGATTACACAAAAAACTATTCTTGACAGCCACATACTATTTTATTTACGTCCTTTTATTCATCATCAATACATTATTTGCTGCTTTTTAACAAGAAGACCAATAGTTGTAAAGAAAATATCGTGGTGAGGAAATGGCTGAGAGACAGAAGAATAGTGATATCATGAATTAAACATGAATTGTTTTCATATAACATTTTATATCTCTCCTGGTAAATTACTCACTATCTACATAATGATCACTTTATGCCTCTGTATTCTATGAAATGTATGTATAGATAATATCATAGACATACTATTGAAATAATTGAAATCTCATTATAATACACTGTAAACATGCATAGATTAGCATTACAAATAAGTGATTAGGATGTTCAAGTAGGTAACATACAAACTAAACTATACTTGAATATTTAGATGGTAATGTTGGGACATCAGGAAGTCAGACTTATCGATAAAGTCATCTTGGATGGGGTTGAATTTGAAGCACTGTTATTTTTTTCTTTTTAGAAAATGTCACAAGATTGACTAAGATGGGCAAGAGCTTCCTACTGAAGAGAACAGCATGTGCAAAGAAGTCACTAACACAGAAGTTTAGAGGCAGAAGCAGATTGATCTAACATTGCTCCAGGTCCATTGACTATTTCTGAATAAGATTTTTCAGTATGCTAAATGTAACCAGATTGAATATTTTGAGTCCCATCCCATTGAATAACTTTGAACTAAGAATCTGCTTTTTAATGAGGCATTTGCATTTAATCTCAAATTTGGAATGCAACATCTTCAACTTGGTTATTTCCATTGGAAGAAGAGCTTTCAGGGCATTATCCTTATCCTGTAGTAGACACAGGTTCCTCAAAATATATTTCAAGTGTAAATGATGAGTGAAGTATTTATTTATAGAGAAACCTGGAAAATACAGTAGACTATGGCACACTAAGGGTTGTATAATAAAATGTTCAGAAATGTTATCACTGAGCCACTTACAGCAGTTTCAGGGGGCTATTTTTAAAAGAAAAGACAGAAACTAAAATTTTAGAAAAGTGATTCACAAGACTAAAGCTATTGATAGAGAAAAGCTGGAGTTCTGAGGAACAGATGAGTCACAGGCAAATTTAGGAGGAGCACGTCAAGGATGTTTTAAAAATTCATCATTTGGGGGACTGTAATCCATTCTAGCTAGAACAAGCAAAGTGAATAGAGGAAGGGAGGATATTTGCATAAAATTAAACTTAAGCTACCAAGAATCCTCAATAAATTCAAGAAAACTGCACACCTTTTCTTTTTTAAATAAAAGCTTTTTTTGAGATAAAATTTACATATAAGGAACTTGACTTCCTAAATTATTTAATTCAGTGTTTTTCACATATTCATGGAATTACACAACCATGCCTTCCACCTAATTTCACAGCATTTTATCATCCACCAAAGAAAGCCCATGTCTGTTAAGAGTCACTTTCCATTTTCTATCAATTCCCAATGCCCCGAGCATGCCAGGCTTTTACGTTCAGGAAATATTGTGTAATTCCAATCATGAAGCACATCTTTGCAACTCGCTTTTTAAAGTTCTGTTTAAGATGTCTTCATGGCTGATCCGTATAACATCCCACTTTATAATTACCCTCCATTTTGTTTACCCACTCATTAGACATAGCTATTGGAGTAACCCCTGCCCTTTGACTGCTGGGGAGGGTATTGTTAACACCTGCATATTTGACTTTTTCTGGAAAGTTTTCCATTTCTTGGGTGTTGCACATCAGTGTGGGATTACTCTGCCTCTTCTAATACAAAAACAAAAACAAAACAAAATACTACTATGCCCTTATATTTTAATGAAGACTAAAAACCAAATGAAAAGCACTCAGACATAGTTTGTAAAACAGTGCTCTAAATTTTCTGCCTTTATAATGTTGTTCAATTAAAATTGATGTTACGAATTACAGTATTCAGGTACTGTATGAGCCTCAGATTGTCAGAAAGATACTGGGTTTATCACAATGTTTTTACTAAAGCAGGAAATTAATGACTTAAAAAAAAGTTTGCATCAACAAAGTTTGAAGCAAAAAGGGATTTAAATAAACCCAATTAAAAAAATACTCAGTGAGCTTCAGGCCCATCTGGACTAAATAGGGAGACCTGTTTCAAAAAACAGCAACAGGAAATATAAAATATAAAAATATAAATATACTTATGTGTATGCTACACAGAAATAGAATGTATGTATAACCAAAGTTCAGTACACTTTTCTTTAGAACGGTGATCAAACTGATAGTATTTTAATAGGAAAACTTATTCAAAGTTGAAATTATTTGATTGACTCTTGCACACTTTAGATTTGACCTAACAGTCTCATGCTAGGGCTGTTGTTTGTCCTATTACATCAATATCTCACCCTGAGTAGATACAATTCAACAAAGCAAAACACATGAGGGAAAATGTATTTCCGATGGTGATGGGCACATTTCGTCAAAATACAGTATTTTTAGTGATTTACAGGGTCAAAAGTGAAGCAACTGCTTATTTAGTTTGTGTGTTCGCCAAACAGGAATGAAAAGCTCAGGGCTGTTTAGCAGGTTTTGACTATAGAATCAGAATGCCTCACTGATTAGAACTGTAAATTACTGTTGAACACTTTTAGGTGGGATTACACGTTTAATTTCTCAACTCTTTGCTTGTTCTTACTCTGTGTTGTTACCCTGAATCTTTGTAGACTCCTGGGCAGCACTCCTTGTCTGGAAAAGGTGTGAGGAGGGTGCAGAGTGGTCGACTTTCCACAAGAGCCTCAGCTAGGTGAGCCTGAGCTTCCACAATGACTATTAACTTGCTAAGTTAATGATGACTCTCCTGTGTACACTTGGACCTATCCTTGGTGGTTCTCAACTTTGGTTCCCTGTTAGAATAATCAGAATCTCTATGGAAATATGAGTCTAGGGTTGTCTGGGAAGGTTCTTATTTCATTTATCTGAAGTGTGATGTGGGCATCAGGACACTCAAAATCACTAGGATGGTGCAAATATTCATCCTATGGCAGAAAACCACCTCTTACACACTCAGTTCCTTTACCTTCAGAGCCAAATGTGGCTATCACTCACAACTTTTACTGTAAGTCCATGATCTTGAGAAGAGTCAGTAAGACTGTCAAACCATGCTACTGGAGCAGTCTTTCGCTGACTTGATTATTTTATTTCAAGGCATTTGCTAAACATATCATTACCTGATTCTAACATTGAAATTCAGGACATGCCAGTCCTCTTTTTTCTGAGAAAAATGAAAAAAGAAAAATCAGAAATTTCACCTTCTGGCTAGTAAGCATGAATTTCCTCAGTACCTGCACTTACCACTGTAGCTAGAGTTTTCCTGCCCGGCCCACAGTCAGGACAAATCTCTCTCACCTGCCAGTCCCACAGCCACTCAGACCCGACCAAGTAAACACAGAGACTTATATTGGTCACAAACTATATGGCCGTGGCAGACTTCTTGCTAACTTTTCTTACAGCTTAAATTAATCCATTTCTATAAATCTATACCTTGCCACGTGGCTCGTGGCTTACCGGCATCTTCACATGCTGCTTGTCATCATGGCGGCTGGCAGTGTCTCTGACTCAGTCTTCCACTTCCCAGCTTTATTCTCCTCCTTGTCCTGCCTATACTTCCTGCCTAGCCACTGGCCAATCAGTGATTTATTTATTGACCAATCAGAGTAATTTGACATACAGACCATCCCACAGCATACCACCCTCTTTTCTTTTCTGCCTTCAGTAAGTGATAGAAAAGTGGTTTCTCTCTCTCTTTTTTTTAATTGTAATAATATTTTTATATTTGTTTTACATTCCAAACACATTTTCCCCTCCCTCCTCTCCTCCCCTTTGCTCCCCACTCCCCAACCCCCAATCCACTCCTCTTCTGTTTCTTTTCAGAAAGGGGCAGGCCTCCCATGGGTATCAACAAAACATGGAATATTAAACTGTGGCAAGACTAAGTAAGTACCTTCCCTTGTATTTATGCTGGGCAAGACAATCCAGTATGAGGAATAGGTTCCCAAAAGTCAGCCAAAGCATTAGGGACAACCCTGCTCCCATTGTTAGGAGTCCCACAAGTAAACCAAGCTTTACAACTCTCACATATATAGAAAGGGTTTAGGTCAGTCCCATGCAGGCTCCCTGGTTGTTGGTTCAAACTCTGTGAGTTCCTTTGAGCTAGGTTAGTTGTTTCTGTGGGTTTTCTGGTGATTTTCTTGACCCCTCTGGCTCCTACAATCCTTCCTCACTCTCTTCACTCAGGCTTCCCCGAGCTTTGGCTAATGTTTTACTGTGGGTCTCTGCATCAGTTTCCATCAGTTACTGGATGAAGGCTCTCTGGTGACAATTGGGGTAGTCACCAATCTGATCACAGTAGATGGCCAGTTCAGGCTACATATCCACTATTGCTGGGAGTCTTAGCTGGGGTTATCCTTGTAGACTCTTGTAGGAGTTTCCCTTGTCCCTTACATCAGGTTTCTACCTAACCCCCAAAAGCCTCCCCCTTTCTAGTCATCTCTTTCAGTAATTTCCCTCTCCAATCACCCCTCCAACCTGATACTTCAAGTTCCCACCCCTATAAAGCCCAAGTTCACCCAGGAGATCTCTTCAACTTCTCCTTCCCAGGGGCATCCATGCATCTCCCCTTGTGTCCTCCTTGTTACCTAGCCTCTCTGAACCTGTAAATTATAGCATAGTTATCTTTTACTCTACAGATAATATCCATTTATGAGTGAATACATACTCATGTTTGTACTACAGGATCTGGGTTATCACACTCAAGATGATTTTTTTCTAGTCCCATCCATTTGCCTTCAAATTTCAAGATGTCATTTTTTAAACAGCTGAGTAATACTCCATTGTGTAAATGTACGACATTTTCTTTATTCATTCTTCAGATGAGGGTCATCTAGATTGTTTATAAGTTCTGGTTATTACAAATAAAACTGCTATGAACATAGTTGAGCAAGTGTCCTTGTGGTAATGATTGCTCATCCTTTGGGTACATGTCCAAGAGTGATATAGTGGGGTTTTGAGGGAGACTGATTCCCAATTTTCTGAGAAATCATAATGATATCGAAAATCGCTGTACAAGTTTGCAATCCTACCAGCAATGTAGGAGTGTTCCCCTTGCTCCACATCCTCTCCAGCATAAGCTGTCATTTGTGTTTTTGATCTTAGCCATTCTGATAGGTATAAGATGGAATCTCAGAGTCATTTTGAATTGCATTTTCCTAACAGCTAAGGATGTTGAACATTTCTTTAAGTGTTTCTCAGCCATTTGAGATTCTTCTCTTGAGAATTCTCTATTTAGGTTTGTATCCCATTTATTAACTGGATTATTTGGGTATTTTATTTTCTAGTATCTTGAGTTCTTCATATATTTTGCAGATCAGCCCTCTATAGGAAGTGGGATGGTGAAGATTATTTTCCCATTCTATTGGCTGCCATTTTGTCCTATTGACAGTATACTTTGCCTTACAGAAGTTTTTCAGTTTCATGAGGTGCCATTTATTAATTGTAGATCTTATGTCTGTGCTACTGATGTTCTTTTCAGGAACTTGTTTCCTGTGAAGTGGTCTTTCTTCTACATAAAGGCTTTCCTTGTCCTTCACTTTCACTGAATCTGTCTAGGTCTATTCACCCTTCCCACTTCTCAACATGCTTACTTCTCTTAGAGTCTAGTAAATTGAACATTCCAGGCTATAATTTTTGTGTGTTGAACAACTACTTGCCAAATACATCTCCCTCCAATATTTTGGTTGATATGTGTGTGATTGATGTATCCAATTAAGAGTACCTATGAAAATCAGAGACTGAGGTTGGAATGTCTTCCTCAACAATTTCTTCATGTTATTTTATGCGATGGAGTCTCTCCCTGAACATGGAGCTTGCAGGCTAGCAAGCCCCTGGGATCTTTTCATCTTGGCCCCATTAACACTTGGGTTACAGGTCCATACTACCATATTCACCTTTTACACAGGTTCTGGGGATCTGAGCTCACATTCCCATGCTTGAGCAACAACCCATCTCTCTAGCCCCATTCCCAATATTTTAATGCATCTCTTCAACTTATTTTCTTTCTAGAAATTCTATGTAACTCCCTTTCTCCTTTTATTAAATTAAACAGACTTTTTAAATCATACTTGCTAGTCTCTGAGCAGTAATGAGCACATGCTTTTCCTTAAAACATTCCTTTCCAACTGCCTTTTGAAACAATAATCTCCTGTCTTACATTCCATCTTTTCTAGTCTTTCTGTCTTTACCCAAGCTCATATCCTTCTATCAAATCTTGATTTATTTATTGAAGGAGTTCAAAGTCCTGACAAAAGCATGGCTTGTGTGGATCTACTCTCCTCTCTGGCCATCACATTATGCTGACAATTTCAATTACCACATATGCAGATGATTCCCAAACCCATAGGCCTAAACATGACTTCTCAGTGGTTTTTTCTATTTTCACCTCTAAGTCTCTAAGGTTTCAAGAGCTGGAAAGATCTAGATCTTGCTCGCCTTGTATACGAATACATTTCCACAGTTTCAGAATGTTGGTCAGGTTTTAATGTCTCCTTCAAACTGGTGTTGAAATTTAATTGTCACTCTGCCAGTATTGGAAGCTAGGACTTGAACGAGTACGTCATGAGTGTTCTGCCTCAGTGATTGGATTAATGGTGTTGTGTCAGGAGTGCAGGTCTCTTGCATGTTCATTCTCCTCCTCCCTCTATCTCTCTCCTTCTCTCCTTATCTCTTTCCTTCTTCCTCTTTCCCCTTCCCTGCCCCACCATCCCTCCCTTGTTTCTTGTCTTTCCAATTTCTGAAGTAGTACAAATGGCCTCACCATATGTTGGCATTTTGAACTTTCCAGTTTCCAGATCTATGTCAAATAATTTTCTTTATAACTTTCTCAGACTCTGGTATTCTGTTGTCACAGCAGAAAACTGGGTAGCAGAAAAATGCCTGCAGAAGACATGGGATTTCTATATCGGAAAAAGGATTACTGACAGAAAGTCCAGCCAGATGGCCAGAATATTTGAGCCAGTTTCTCAGCTTCAAGTGTAACAGAAAGGACCTGATGATAGCTACATGGATGGGTTACAAGAGAAAATAAGAATCAAGAACTTTGTAGTTTAAGGTCAAGCAGCAACCAAATTAAACTTGCTCTCAAGGGTTGAGTTACCAGGTGATAGTACTTAAATCATCCAGTTTTATGCATTCACATATGTGACAAGCAAAATCCTTTAGTACATTGTATACAATCATCATGAAGGGCAGGAATGTTTGGGGGTCTCTGGCAGATAATTTCTTCTACTAAAAGACTCACTGCGTTTCCTCCATCCCCAGCATATTGGACAATATGTTCATATGTGGTTTCTCAAGCCCAAGTTGTCAGGACTTTCAGAGCTAGATTTCTTTCTATATCAGGAATTCAGCTTTCACCATAATAGAGTGAATTGCAAAGATATTCTGGCTTGTCTGAAGAAGTACTTGAGTGACTTAAGAAGCTAAGGACAAGGCACTGGGAGGGGTAAGTAAAGACAGGCCAAGTCTATAGCTCTGTGTCATTCACGTTCGTGTTCTGTACCCCTGTGTTATAAAGGTGACCTAGTATATTGGTCCAAAGTCATCCTTCCATTTCTTTCCCTACTTCTCATATAATTTATACAGGTTCTTTACATCATTTTGTAAACACATTCCCAAGAAATGGCCCCAAAACAAAGCAACACTCTGTTTTTTTTATTATTATTTCTGAAGAAAATCAACCCACTTTTGCATTTTCTATGTGGTTATCTCAAAGGTTAGCTGTGCTTCACCCCAGGCTAAGCTATGAGAATGGACCATAAGTTTTTCCAACCTATAGTGATTCTTCTACTCCATGCCTTAGGTATAAACACCTGCATATGACTGTAAATCTTTACAGAGGAGCTCAGAAAAAATGTTAATAAACCCTTAAAACTATCTGTCCACACAACTTCTAGGAAATTCTAATTATCCTTTTGAATCTGTCCAACCTGAATCAACAACTCCCATTTAAACAGGAGGACCAGTGACTTAATGTTTTGTCTGCTAACAATCCATTTGCCAATCTTTATGTTTATGTTAATAGTATGGTTTCTTTTATTTTCACTTATAGACCTGTGATTTTTCACTGAGCCCTAAGAGTTTCAACAGATGATATATTTTGACACTAAAAAAATCCCTTTAATTTAATATTTGCTGTCATTTGCACATTTAAAAATAGATCCCCTACTTTCATATTTATACTTCAACTGCTTCTACTAGAGATGTTTCTTTACCCTTTCCTCTAGACTAAAATTGATGTTGCCACCTCCACCCCAGAGCATAACATGGCTTTACGAGCACTAAAACATAATTAAGAGACTCAATTCAGTGTTTCCTGACTTTCTAATATTGGCTGTTTAAAATACAAATTTAGTTATGAAGCTCTGTCCCGAAGGGGAAATACCAGTGACAACCAAATCAATTTCTGGCAGTTAAGTTTCAAATAACAGTGGGCTTCTGTTTTGATTCTGGGCAATTTCTTAGCTGCCACTCAAGAATCTTCCCTCTGATGCATCTTTTGTCAAACCTATCTAGGGGTAGACTGTTGATTGACAATATCAAATGTGATTCACTGATATAATGCCAGATACATGTATAAACATCAAGGAATTTGATTAGCAACTTCATAATAAAGTTCGAATATTGGAATATTTTAACATATACTTAACTAGAATTATATATGCACTCTTCTTACCTGATGCCAAGCCTATCTTGGCATTTAAAAAGGAATGTGTTAATGATGGGGACCCAAGCTTTAGGGAAAAGGTTAATAAAGATAAAAGTGTGACTTGAATTTATTAAGGGACAATTTAGTAATTAAAGGTATCACAGCTGTTAAAGATGATATAGTAATGAGACTTTGTAATTAAAAGGTCCTGGTAACCCCACTCATAAAGATCATGTTCAGTAATAGAACTGTATCAGCTTTTGGAATAGAGAGGTAAGGAAAAGAGTTTGTGGTACAAAGCCTCCTTTGCAATGAATCATATTATTCCATACTCAGAGAGCCAGAATGACCCAGAGTAGACTTTTCATGTTTACCTGTATGTACACATGTGAACATGGCACATATTTATGACCCAACTTCTGAAACCTCATTGACTACATACATGTCAGGAGTATTCATATGCTGTATAGGTAACACACTGATGAAAAAGAAGTGACATTGAATTTTTCCTTTTCCTTCTCACATACGCATGAGAGGAACATCTTTGAACTCTGTCTATAAAAAGCCCCAAACCCATTTTTCCCCAGCATATAGAGAATGAGTCAAGGTATATTGCCATAATCTCTACACGTAAACCATTTGGGACATACATAACTCTTCTGTACTCCAAGAGAATACACAAATGACATCACTCAAAAATTTATGTAGCTTAGACGCACAATACATAAGCTTGAATTTGTTTTAGATAGGGCCCTATATGGTATTTTAATTTAACATTCTTCAAATTTTGTTTCCTTATTGTAAAAAACATTCCTTCCTTTACCATTTTAAAATAGTTTTAAACTATAGATATCAAGATGTTGAAAAAATATGACCTTTACATGAGCCTTGCAAATATTATTATATCATTTTAATTTTATGCTGGAATTCTATTTTTGTTAAATAAAAATACTAATCCTATATTTAAAATGAAAATTATATTGAAATCAAATTACGGTTTTGTGAAAGAAGAAAGCTTTATCCTTATTGAAATACATCAAGTTAGCAATGAAGTGTATTTACTGTGATCCAATATTTGCCACAAAGCATTTGTATATGTGTACATGTCTTTACATATTCCTTTAGAATAATTAATTTTAATCAGTATCTGTCTAAAATTGTAAACTTAGTCCACTATGATCCTCTATAAGAGCTTTGTGCTTCTCATCAATCATGAAGCCTGTTGTTTGCATATTTTTACTATTTGGAATTAATTATATATATATATATATATATATATATATATATGTATATATATATATATATATATATATAAATTTTTAGTGTCAGACTTCATGGTGTAAGCATTTAATCCCAGCACTTGAGAGGCAGGAGCAGGAGGCTTTCTATGAGATCGAGACCAGCCTGGTCTACACGGTGAGTTCCAGGACAGCCAAGGATATGTAGAGACCCTGTCTAAGAAAACAAACAAAATAACAACAATAATAAAAAAAAAACTAAAACTAAACAACATTGTGTTTATTTATTGTGCTGCAGCGGTTAAAGGGACAGTGTTACACATCTGTGGCATGCATGCATGTGGTAATCCGCAGACAACAAGCAGAATAGTTTCTCTCTTTCCACTGTATGGGTCCCAGGGATTTAACTCAGGCTATCAGTCTTGGTAGCAGGATCCTTTATACACTAAGCTGTTTCACCAACCCAGCAGCAATGATTTTAGTGACAACATTCTGTGTGATATTTTGTCATATTCAACACTATTGGCTGTATTTAAATTGTTTGACTCTGTCCTGAAGGTTGACAAGTGCTTTAGTAAATCCAGTCATTTGTTTTCCACTTCAGGTATTCTCCCAAGAAACTTGAGGCTTGGATTAGGGACAGATTAAAATCAAAATCAATCCCACTAAATTTGGTGTCTCAATCTGAGGAGCCTTCTGAAGCTTAAGCATCATGCCTGCCTGCCTTTCTACTTTCATGTATTTTCCCTCAAATTTTCTAGAAGGTTTATTCCAACAAAACCAAGTTCTTGGTGAATATCAAATAAGCATAATCTAAGCCTTACTAAGCAATGTTAAGAAAGTTTTCTTAAATTACTGAATTCCCTTTCAAAATAAAAAAAGACAGTATTATATGGTTCGAATTCCAATTAATAATTTGATATCCACTGAACGTCACTCCGTAACTTTCTGTCATTT
This sequence comes from Peromyscus eremicus, assembly GCF_949786415.1. Taxonomy (NCBI): domain Eukaryota; kingdom Metazoa; phylum Chordata; class Mammalia; order Rodentia; family Cricetidae; genus Peromyscus; species Peromyscus eremicus. The sequence goes on along the minus strand of NC_081425.1, from coordinate 36,941,494 downwards.
GGTCCCTAAAGATCTAGTGAGAGTTATTAAAAAAGATAATTTATAGAACCTCCTATTTTGATAATTTATTTTCTTTTTGCTGTGTGGCAATATCTTCTAAATGGAAACATTGTATCCTTGGAGGATAAAGAAAGTTCATATGACTCCAGAAGCTAACAAAACTTGAAGATTCGGATTTTTCAGAAAACTTTAAGATTCTTGAGGCCCCTCAAGTTCTCTGAGTAAGTTGCAGTTGCTGGAGGAGATAGCCTTCATTGGATCTGCCTGCAACCTGGGAGCAGGACTCAGGAATACAGCTTCTCTAATTGTCACTTAGACTGTGCTGAGCTTTTTGGTGCCAAGGCTTCCTGGGAGTCACTCATGTTCCTGTTAGCAGTTCCTCACTTTACTTCTGTAAGCAACCGCAGCAAACTTATTGGTTCACCAACCTAGACTTGAGGTATCTGGGTGAACAGAAATTAATTCATGTCTCCACAGGAAAAGTCACATATCATTCTGTGGTCAGTACATTCCTATACCACAAAACAATCTGATTTTTTCCACACTGACCCTCATTGACGACTTAGTCACTGTGGTTTGTTAAGTGTAAGCAACATTTCTTAGCAGCCTGTCTTGAGTAGGAAACTAACTACAGACATTACCTCAAAGAGCTAAGCAAAATAAAAATATGTAATATCAAACAAAAATGTTTATTAAGTGATCAACAGAACAGAAAAGTAAGCCACACATCAAATATGTTTGAATTAGAGTAATAGGCTTATGCTTTGAACTATCAACAACCAAAACTTCATGTCAAAACATCAGTAAATAATGTCTCTAGATACAGATCAAGCTTAATTTGCATAGCTGTTATGTTGGGGTGACACTCTGAGTCTATCTTATGCACATTTTTAATATTTCAAAGAAGCATATAAGATTGCTGTTGGCCTGGTAGATTGTAAACGATAGCTCAGCAATCCTCTTCCCACATGCCCTGTCTATATACCTTCTGCTCACTGACAGCTTGCTTTTTGGAATACTTGGCTAGGAATTACTCTTCAGTAACAGAGTTGCCTCATCCAAAAATGCTCCTCTGTCTTTTCCTCTAGAGTCAAAAAACATCTCTTTTCTTCTGGGGCTCTTTTTTTTAAATGTGACTTTTTAAATACTGTCCCTATGTTTCCTTGTTCTTTTCTATTTAATCTTTGGAATGATATGAAAGTGAAGAGTGTCATGATATAACATTTCTAGCCTAAAAATACTAAACCATGTGGTCTAAGAAACTCCACAAAGTTGTTAGTATCTCTTACAACTTTTTTTGTCAAAAGAAAAATAAGAGCAAAAAATAAATATCAATTTAGGAAGGAAGAAGAGATTATTTTACTTTTGAAAGCAACATTATAAACACACACACACACACACACACACACACACACACACACACACACAACAATGCCAGATAAATGTAAACTGTTTACTTTGAAAATATTGTTTGGTAGTACATAAGATTCATGTGCCAGGGGTTTTAAATACAGGTTTTTTTTTTATTTTATACACATATAATACACTGATGTACTTAATGAAATTACAATTAGGTAACAAGACATTCAATTTCCTATAATTAATGTATGAAAGAGATTAAAAACTCAGAGCCGGAAGATAAAGAAGCACAATAGGCAGGAAGTGTGTCTGAGCAGTGAGATGGACAGATACCCACATGCATTTGAGAAGAGAGAAAGTCAGATTCCCTGTATGAAAAACTGCATTGATCACAGACTGCAAAGCAGGACCAGAAGAAAATGTAAGAGGTGTTCCAGGTGTGCGAGCAACTATCTGACTGACACTAGGCCAGGACCCATTTCCTATGTTTGCAATTTTTCCAAAATAATAATAATAAAAAGACAGAACAACAACAAAAAATTCTCTATCATCTCAACAAGCCCCAGAATTTAACAGATGTCTTTATTTTTTAAAAATGTTAACAAGAAGAGAAAATTTCAAATGCTGTAACCTCTGCCGCTATGATAGAGTACCAAATCTTAAACTGAGTAGTTTGAAATCCTTTCCAACAGCAAAGAAGTGGGCAGTTGTGATGGGAAGGTTTGGGGGTAGAAAGAATAATATGGAATTTTCTGAAAATGAGATCCAGGAACACCATAACTTGGAGCTTACAGCACTGATCCCTGTAAGCTCTAAGAATTTACATATAAGAGAAGTGTATGTGTGCACACTCAGGATGCTTCTCTCAGGTGTAAACTCAGAAAAGAAAACCCTAGTGAGTTCATGCCCCAGGAGCTCAGAACCACAAAGCACCCAGAAACGGAAGAAACGAAAACATTAGGACAAGTCAAATATGGATTCCTGAGAGGTACATTGTAGACTTAAGAATCGGTTAGTCTTGTTTGGCATGATATTTGCTCATTATTCTAAAAATTCTACAAATGTCCTTTATGTGATGAACATTCTCTTTTGGTAATCTGAACAAAATTTTATCAAATTTTGGTATTTGTGCTACCAATACTTTGTTTAAAATAATGCCAAAGTTGTACTTTACAGTGAATGCATCAATTTGCCACATGGTATCCACTAGTTTCTTTTCCAGTAATCGTTATTGGGAGTTATTTCTAATAAATCTCTTCATAAAAACAAAGACTTCGAACTGCCTGATAGAGTGCTATTACCATGAAGAAAGAGATTCCTTAAGTAGTGAAAGCTGTCCAGAGATTTGCAAATCGCCCATGAACACTGGCCTCAGGGACTTGCGTCAAGAGCTACCTTTCATGGATCCTGTTGTTGCTATTGTTATTGCGGCTGTGTTATTATTGTCACTCACGGAAGAAACAAGCCCTCACCAACAAAAAGGCAGGAGGCAGGAGAAAGAGCAGGAGTGGGTGATGGACTCGCCTCCTTTTTGTGAATTTGCTCTCATTTCCCCCACTCTTTTCATCTCATTTATTGAAATGACTCTGTAGCTCAGCGAGGGGAAAACAAAAGGAATGAAAATTCATTTAAGCACTCTCTTTTATTTATGTTAACATTCCATCATATGCTGTTTAACAATTTAGTAAATGTTTATTATGCACAGTGCTGCATTCTCAAGAGAATAAATAAGTTTCTGTCAGCACTTCTTTTATGAAATCCTATTTTGGTTGCAGAGTTTAAAAATTCATAATAAACACTTCCTTCAGGAAGAAGCCAAGAAAGGAAATGCTTTGACACCGTTGATAAGTGAGCTTGTAACTAAAGAAATGGAAAACAAACATGTGCAGAAGTATTCACTGTGTGAACGTGTGGAGAGGAGGAGGAGAGCGGGAAAGAGAGTGAGACTGAGACAGAATTGAGAGAGGAGAGAGAATAATTCTCAGGATTCATGATATTTAAATGACATAAAAGCAGACACTTTTGATGGCTTCAGTATTAACATTCTTTGTCACCAGTCATACTCATAAAACAAAAAAAGAGAAATACAAAGAATGGATTAGATGATGTCCAATGTTCTCCCAGCCCCAAAGCTTTATGATTCTATTATATTAATGGCAAACAAATGTCAAAAGATGAAGGATGGCAATCCCTAGTACTCTAGTGTTCTCATTCATCCGACATCATTTGACTTCCATCAAAACACATGCTCACATGTGAGCACACACACACACACACACACACACACACACACACACACACACACACACCAGAACTTACAAATTCCAAATGCATACTGAAAGGTGAGAGAATTTGGAGGAAAACTGAGGCAGACCTCAGTTCTATCTTCCTTCAGTTGCTGAATTCCTAGCCTTTAGCAACTGAGCCATCTCTCCAGCCCTGAATTCTTTATAGTGGTAATGAGAACACCAGTCCGCTTATTATAATTTGTAAAGCACTTTTGGAAGCATTGTATTTATTTTATCTTTTATAGCTTTACATAGGCAACATATTATGAAAGTATTTCAGGCAAGACATTAGAGAGCAAGTGCTCAGTCATTTGCCAAATCACAATACTCCAACCAAGTGGCTGGATTCCCACCTGACCCATCTAACCTCATCTCTCTGAAGAGGGTTGTGACTTGAGTTACTCACTGATCAAATGCACATTTTTATTACAGAATGCAGGAGATTTCTCTGTGTACATGAAATAAAATCTGGGATCAGCAAGCTAGCTCAGAAAATAAAGGCACCTGTCACCAAGCCTGATGACCGGAACTCAATTCCTGGAACACACAAATGAAAGTATAATATCAACAGCCACAAATAGTTCTGTAACTTCAAAATGTATGCCTTGGCATGCACAGGACTATGCACACAAACACACAAACACACACACACACACACACACACACACACACACACACATATACACACACACAAACCTGTGTGTACACACACACTCATTACATAAACAACATAATAATTTCTGGAATTGGCAGAAAGCAAATACGTTTTTAAAATCAAAGGCTTAGATATGTTGACATATTGAATATTCTTGTATTTTAGAGAAATTTCCATTAACTTATCAGTGTACTATCATTTCCCAATGTCATTAAGCCTTAAGTATATGCTTTTGAATGGTCATGTAAGTATATCACAATGCATTTGATGATTGCTATTTCCTAAATAAATAAGCATAGCACTATTAGTCTTAAACAAAGGGCTCACTGAACATTTTTAAGTAATTGATGTATCAGTTTTCTATGCCATATAATACATTATCAGAAACTTAGTGCCCAAAGATTACATGCAATTATCCAGCTAGCATAATGCTGCCATATAAAATCTTACATTGCCATGGCACAACACATATCATTTCTTCCATACCATCCATTTTAGTTAGAGTGAGGGAGACCAAGATATGCCACCAAAGGCCACTTTGACATAAGAACTATTTTGAACTGAAGAAATCTGAGTTTCTAAAGTCCTTTATTTAGTTTTAGTCTGTTATTTGTCTGTCTAGTCTACACACTATAGCTTGAAAACTCAGGATGGGAAAAGGATACTTACTCTCTTTCTTCCAGAAGCAAAGCCTCTGGTCCTTAGAGGCACAAACACCAAGAGGAAATGTGGTCCCCTTTTCCAGGTTACCTCTTTTCTAAAAGTTTCCTTGGTAGATAGTAGATAGACTTGCCCAAGCAGAAAGTATCTTGGTGACACCTTATCATCATAGGTAAAGGACTTCATCTTACTGATATCTGTGCTGGAATTCCAGCAGCATGTTTCCTTGCAGTAAATCCTAACACGGGAAGCAAGTCCTTCCAAAATGTCAGGCTAGTGATCCCCTTATTTCTCCTATTTTCAGCTAATTTGAGAAATAAAGAGCAAAGTATGATGAAGTTTCCAAACAGCAGATGACTTAATAGTTCAGTGATATTGCTTAAGACAGCACAGAAAAATCATAACAATTTCATCTCATTGTTGGAGCATACATATAATCAAAACCAAGAGAGCAGCATAGAATATAAGGAGGTCAAATCTGCTCTCAGAGCATTTTAACCTGTGCATTAATTTAGAAAGAAAAGTTATCTTTACATTATTTAGGCTTTGCATTCAGAAACATGGTATAGCTCTCCATTTAGCTAAATATTTTATCTTCCTCAGTAAAGTTTTATCAGGTTCTCTCTATAGGTCTTAGCCATTTTCTTGTTAGGATTGTTTTTAAATAATGTATACGGTAGTTTGGTTGCTACTGAGCATAAACAATTTTTCTCCAACATGCACTCCATTGTCACTCATTCTAAAAGAAAAGGATTTGCCCATTTGTTAGCTCATAGTCAACCACCACTAACTTCATAAGGTTTTAATTGTCATTTCAGAATATATGATACCCAAGAAGGATGTGTCAAAGTTCACCACACATGTTTTTATTTCTGTTTTTACTATTTATTTCAGAAGATAGTTTTAATATCTAAGCGGCTAACTTTCACTTTTAAAATCTTACTATTACATTTGACCTGTAGAGAATATGAATTATTCACTTTGACTACAGAGAAGAGCATGGGGATTTCCAAGTTCCCTGTAAGAAAAAAATCATGAGGACGTCCCATGGGACTTTGAACATCTTTCTTTTTATTCTTTCTGTTCTTTTTCAGCAAAGTGCATTGGCAATTAATTTAAAGTTTCAAAGATATAGAATTTGATATTTTACATTTTTAACAAGTTCATCTTCACTTACATATTTTGATTGCTAACATGGAAACTGGAATGTCTCTTTCAGATACATCTCCATGTATTTCTTCTTGCCCTTTGTTGACACCTAGAAAAGAATGCTGTGGTCTAGTAACAAAACATTACAACAAAATAAAAGTAGATATAGTAATCTTTGAGACTTGCATGTCTTATTGTTAGTAATGTAATAAAATTCCTTTTATATTATGATATTCTCTCTTGAACTTTTAATTGTGTCTCCTCTTTTAAAATCCAGATAGCAACACACTGCATAGTTTTTCTCATCTTTACACAAGAAATGAGAGTAGAATATAAAATTACTTAGCCACAACAAAAAGTCAAATATTTTATTAATAAAAATATGTAAGTGTATGCAAGCCTATATTCAAGATACACATCACACTATGCATTCTGTTTATATAATCACTAATCTTAATATCAAGAATAAATATATAATATACAAGGAAACAATGGCATCATTTATTTTCAGCACTGAATGTTGTATAAAAATCTATAAAGCTCTAACCATGTCCTTGACAGAGACTTTTCAGAGGCACAAATGAAACGCTGAAGTACCTCAAGTCTTCCCCTCACGTTCTTTTGAGTAAAACACCTGTGGTTTTATCTGCTAAATCTTTGCTCAAGGTGATAGGTGAACAGAGCTTTTCTTCTTTTTGTACTTAAACATCCTTAGAAATGTAAAGGCTATCTGAACCCTAAAGTTAGGTCAAGTACAAGGAAAGCCTCTCTTGCCACCCACTCACTCCACCCACCGCCCAAGCACAGAATGCCACACTTTGATTCCTCTTTGACTTTGTTCCCTTGGTCTTCAGTATACAGTCCCGCCTCTATGATTTAAGCCATTCTAGGAACTTGTCACCAGCAGACTTATTTCTAGCTGTGATTCTACCTTCTCTCAATAATTGCACTCAGTAAGAGGTCACAATGAATATATGAGCAACCCATGCACATGCTGCCTGCCTCTATCTTAAGTCCTGAAAGGCCAATATTGTACATTTCATAAAGAAGTGACTGTCTTGAGAAATATATGGTGCTGTTTCTTTCCACTTTCTTAGTAATGAGGCAGTCTAGAGAAGTATCTTTCCTTTTATTTCACCTCTATGCCTATTTCCTTATATTTGGCAATTGTAGAAGATGGAGGAGCCATCTTGAAAACACACTGTGATGAGGCTACTAGTCTCCATGCGGTTTCTCATTTTGCTCAACAACAGTGTGTTGAAAGGTGAAGTGTCTATGGCAGGAACAGAGCAGGAAAGCCTTTTATCTTTCTTTGGTTTATCATCATCATCCTTGTTTCTGTGTATGTTACTACATGGAAACAGCCAGTGTCAATTTCCACGAGGGTAAGCCCTAATCTTCTAGAGATTTAATTGTAAGTTGAAATCAGTATCAGGAAGCAAAATAATGAAAGGCTGAAGTAAGCTCTAAGAAATAGGGTGATATTGCCAGTGTAACACATTTCAACTAATAAAGAAATTTTTCACTGACAATACTATGCTGAGAAATTGCTGTTCAGTGCTGAAGAACTGGCTGTGTAAATAAAAGCACTTTCTGTTTTTCCAGTGGACCAGAGTTGATTCCCAGCACGTACATCAGATGTCTCTCAACTTTTTAATATACTCAAGGGGTTCAGACACCTTCCTCTGGTCTCTGGAGGCAGCTGTTTTCCCATGTGCACATAATATTTCCTCTCTCGCTCTCTCTCTCTCTCTCTTCCTTTTCTTCCCCCCTCTCTCTCCCTCTCCTGCTCTCTCTTTCTGACACACATATGTAGTTAAAAAACTAAAACTAAAAGTAAATAAATATCTAAAAATTACTATTAACTGTAGAGTTCAGAAGCCAGTGGTCTCAGCACTTGGGAAACACGGGGAAGAAAATTGCCACAAGTTCCAGGCCAGTCTGCTCTACGTAAGTTCCAGAGTAACTTGAGCTATAGAGTATGATCCTATCTCAAAAAGACAGCAATAACAATATCAACAACAAACTAAATATAAATAAATAAATAAATAAATAAATAAATAAATAAGTAGGCAGACAGATAAATAAATAGACAGGCAGATAAATAAATAAGTAAATAAATAAATAGATATATAAATAAATAGATAAATAAATAAATAAATGGAATAATTAAATAAATAAATGGAAGGTAACTCCATTTTACGGTCAGGCAGATGGCTCAATGAGTAGCAGTCTTTGCAGCCAAGTATAATTATCAAAGTTGACTGTCAAGGACCTACATGGTGTAACGCGAGTACTGACTCCTTCAAGATGTTCACAAAGCACGCACACAAACAGACACAGACACACAGACACACACAAACACACACACACACACACACACATTCTAAATAGATAAATAGTGAAAAATTACGTATAGAAAAGAATTGCACAATTTGGGGAGTATGCTTAATCATAGGACTCAGAGCACTAAGGCAGAAGGATTGATGAATTAGGGACAGCCTAGACTTCACAGCAAGATCTTGTCACAGAAGAAAAACAAAAGAAAGTTAGAGAGAATGTGAGAAACATATTACACATAAATTATCTACAATCTTATAGAATTAAAATGAATCAAAATATAGCTCACATGAAGGAAGAAGCAGAACAGAATAACATTTCTTAAAATGGTTAATAGAGGCTAGGATATGTCCTAGTCAATAACTGTCTACCATACATGCAACACTATTTAAGCTTAGATCCCTGGGGCCACCATTAAACAGTGGCACAGCAATATACATCTACTCAGTACCTGAGGGGTGGAGAGAGGAGGATGCCTATAACTCATTGGCTACTACCCTAGTCAAATCTATGAGTTACAGATTCAGTGAGAAGTTTTGTCTGAAGAAACAAGTTGGAGAATGATTGATGAAGTCACCTGACATCCATGGCAGGCCTCCACAAAAACATGTACACACATAAACATATATCCACGTAACCATACACATAGACACAAGAGCATGAACATGAAAAAAACACCACACACACACACACACACACACACACTTATTTATCATTTTCTGTTTCATTAATTTTCTTAGTACTTGAAATATGTTAAGTCATTTTAAACCTCATAAAAGTCACATGAAATAAGTAACACTGTTTTCCCATATAAGACACAAGGTGTCAAATAGCTTCCATAAAGTTAATTAATGCATCTAATCAGTAGAAGAGAAAATACACAATTGCAGGCTTTCATTCCTATACACACCTATAATTATATATCTTAGTTGCCCTTTATAACATTTTAGCTTTCTATCTAGGTTGAGTCATATTGTAAGTGAAAGTATACCATGTGTTATTCATTACTTAATAACAATATTTAATCTTTAAAATATGAACTATAAAACAGAGCCTAGAACTCTGGGCATTGAAGCATGAAGGCTGGTGAAAGTCTGAGCCCAGCCTGAGCTACATAGTAATACCTAGGTCAGCCAAGGCTGAGAGACATAGCACGGGCTGGAAAGGAAAGGAAAAGAGCTTTGAGACTTCGGGGAGTGAGCTGTACACCTTTCACCTGAACTAAGATTTCTTTGAGAGTGCCCTATGGAAAAGTCTTCTGGTACAGAAATCTGAACACTCAGCAGTGAGGCCCAAATCAATGCTTATTTTTTCTATATAGCAAACACCCGAGAAAGGTAACGTTTAATTGCAACACCAGGATGGTGACAGAAAAAAAAAAAAAAAAAAAAAAAAAAAAAGATGAGATCTCATTGAAGCCATTAGTCTCAAGGTGTAGGTGGACCTCAGCCAAGGTAGGAGGAAGCAGATGTTTAAGTTAGTCAGGGAGGAACACAATTAGCAGTTCTTGGGATTTTCACAGGCACCTGCCGAGGTTGGAATAACCACTTCCCAGCATGCCCACGGTCTGATGATACCTGGAACAGCAAGCTGAGCTAAGGGACCTTGGGATTCCAGTAGCCTGGCTGGAAATAGGGCCACACTGCTGGAGAGAGAAGAGAACATGGCAAAGCTCCCTGGAGAGCACTGCTCCATTTCCCTGGGCCACAGTCTCGGCAAGGCGCACTATAAAGCCTTCCACGAAGTGCATCCCTTTTCTGTTATTTCCACCCTAGCAAAAAGACTTCAGTGACCTTATTTCAAGCCAAGTTCAAAATCTTCACACTTGCATCTTAACTAGAGACACAGTATTTTAGAAACTGGGTGTTTAGATGACTGAAATTAGAAATGGGAGCAATCCCTTATGTCTCTCTCATTCTCCTTTTTAGGGGAGGTTCATATACCTGGGCACCATTCCTTCAAACGATATAAGAATATTAAGATGGTCTCCTTTTTGACATGAATAAACCTCTTGTCACATTATACACGAAAATGACTTACGTGTTGAATCAGGTGTGATGCTTACTCTTGGCTTTCTAGTTTTAGTCACATGATTTAAAAGTGCTTTCTTCACCTATTAGCTTTTGTTTTGATCTTATTATATTATTAAAAATAAATAAATAATAAACTAAAAAAGTGCTTTCTTCCATCTTCAAATCGTTTTTACATGTAAGCCTTATTAAGAAGACAAGATCTTAGAACAAAGGCATTCGAAACAAAACAGTAAAATGCAGTTTGTTAATTCAAGTCCCAGGCTAAGCACTTTCCCAAACATTAGCATGCTAGAAGGAAGCATCCCTCTTGCGAATGATCACCAGCTCATTCCTTCTAAACACTGAGTTTCCTTCACCTGGTGTTTTCTTAGCCTAAGCAGTGGACATGCATTGCAAAACATTTTTATCTGATACCCTGATATGTAAAAGCTTATAACAATGAAATAAAAAACCACACCTTTTTCCTTCTCTTAAATAACTGACTTAGCAATCATGATAGGATCCTCCAGATCTTTACTATGACAAACACTATTTCCTTATCTCTACATATTGGACAAATATCTTACAATATATCAAAGTAATATAGACTCAGAGAAACATAGATACAGGAGTTGGCAACAGTAACAGTGTTTTATTATTGAAATAGATTTTAGAGGTGAAAACCTTTTCCTTGTGTTGATTGTTATAAGAAATTAATGATGACCTGGCATATTTGTTCACAGTAATGCTTTATGTAAACATATGATGAGCTTGGCTGTTCTTGATGATATTACTACTAAATCTTTATGAAGAAAACTGCAGCAATATAATCCCTTTGTATTCTGGATAAATTCTGTCAACATTGTTTTTCAGTGTGTGTCAACTATGGGTTTAAACAAAATAAGCTCTTTCAGAAAGTTTCAGTGATTAAAAAATTAGCATTCCTACCTGAGTTTATTCGACTTTGCCCGTTGACTGCAGGGTCATACAAAGAAGGAATATTGCTACAGGTCCTAAGAATATCAATATTGAATCTTTCCTAAAGATAGTTGTTGACTGACCCTGGACCTCATATGCTGACACAGCTCACACTTGAGGGAGGAGTATTCTGTTTGGCTTCAAATTCCTTGGTTATTTGTCATGAGCCTTGGATATGGCATTCTCTCTTCTTCGCTCATTATCCTAGTGTATGAACGTTCTCATAGTTTTAAAGTCCCCCGAGCCTATGTGTCACCCAGAAAGCATACTCTGGGTTTGTACTTTCATCAAGGAAACACAACTTTTAACCTTATTATTAAATAATTTAATTACTATTTAATTATTGCAGGACATACAAGGTCATACAAACTCCTTTCACACATATTGCAGTGAAGATATTCGTACTACAAACCAATGAAAAATAAATCAGCATCATAAAAAAAGATAAGAAAAATATTGTCTAGAATTCAGAGGAAGAGAAGCACTGTTAACCTGCTTTCTACAGTTGACAATACAGTTGTTCAGGACGACAATGTGATCCAGCACTGGGTTACACAGATACAAATGGTTTACTTCTTAGATTCATGAAGCTAGAGCAGGGTACAACTGAAGACCTACATAGTCATATGTCACTGCAATTAGGAAATTGGCAAAAATAATATTATATAAAGTCTGTGCTTTCATTTTATCTTGCTGATTTAATGTGACAGTGATCTGGAAGACCAGGTACAAATTCAGCATTCTTACATTCTCAAGAATCTCTGCCCTTGCCCTCTGGCCTTTAGATAGATCCATCCTCTGCACCTTTGTGCCACCTCTCGGTCCTCTCCATAACCTGTCCTCCCGTGTATTGATGTAGATGCTGTAGATTCTCTGTGTTCTTTCAGTGAAAGCAACAACTAGATTTAAAGAAACAGGGTAGACATTAGTACATGGCCTTAAAAACATCACAAGTATGAAGAAATAATTGTGAAGAAAAGAAAAACTTTTGGTAGGAGAAAGCTTGCAGGCCCGCTTGCAGAGTACTAAAGTGTAAAGTTTGGCTAAAGCTTCAAATAGAGAAAAATGTTAATGCTACACCCATAAAAATAAGCCGAGATCATAAAGTCGAGGGCTAGGGAGCTTGAACTTTATTGGGTAGGCAAAGAAGAGGGATTTGATGGTTATTGAACAGAGGTGACACAATCAAAGCTTTGGGAAGATGAATTTGGCAGCTGAACGCAGAAGGAGTAGACTAGAAGCAAGGAAGGTCTGGGACAGGGGAAAGCCAAGAAGAAACCAAGTGAAGGTACAAAGCTCTTGTGTCTAACCTTGTTCCAAATTAGCTTTACAAGCCACTCTTCATACGACCTCATGCGCACAGGATTTGAAGGTCTTTTTCTGGTTCTTGGGTTAGTTCCTTCACTTGGCACGTGTCTAAAAACATGTGTGTGTTCTGAAAATACAGGTATTTACATCTTTTAAGCCAGTTGATTTACTTTGGCAAGTTCTACCTTATTATCAGCATGCTGTGGTCTGTATTGTCTGGATTTGGTGATGATACTAGTGCAGGTATCTTCCTGGCATAGGTTGTTTTCCTGTAGCTCAGTATTTAGTTTTGGGAGTTTTGGTTTTGTCCAGATTTAGACTTTGTTCTTTTATCTAACTTGATGCTTACTTGCTGTGAATTAGCCTTGGAGTGGCATATTCCTGCTATCTATTGTAATGTGTTCAATATTCTTTCTGCTCTCTGGCCAAATAAGTATTAACCCCTGTTAGCTACTAGTACACACACACACATACACACACACACACACACACACACACACACACACACACACACACACTATAATCACACACAGAGTTTTTAATCTCAAGCAACAGTACAGACAGATTAATTGAGCTAATGTTTTTCTTCCTCTGACCTCAACAGTGTGCTCTAATACTTCTCTTCATGTGACCCTATTACACCCCAATATTTCCATATTTAAAATACTAGATTGTTGCCATGCATGCCAGGACTGGGGGGCACGGAAGCTGGTCAAACTTACTGACATCACATTTCAGGATGTCCTTGTCTCTGTGTCTTATATATAACTGCATAAACTCAACAGTGACTTTTAATAGTCAAATCGATATCATCGGCACAGACATGGGTGCTTCTAAGAATACATAACTTCCTTTAAAATGTGAAAGAATTCTTAAAACCAAATCTTTAGAGAATAAGAAAGAAAAAAATCAGAGGACCGTATAGATAATGTGAGAAGCTACTTGGCCTGAGCTTAAATTATAGGATAAAATTGTCCTTCATGATCCCCAAAGCTGATTGACAAAAATGGTTTCAGAAATGGGTAATGATTTCTTTCAACATTTCTTGGTTCCATTTACTATATATTAATTTTATGAATATTTTCTGTGCCAAATTTATATAAAACCATAAACTTTATATATAAACTGTATATATATATATATATATATATATATATATTTACTAGTCAAGAAGAAAAATGGAATTTAGAATCAGTAGGTACTGAATTAAAATTTGTGAGTTCACTAACTAAGCATATTTTTGTAAAAATACTATTAGGTTTATCATTACTCATCAAGATCTTAGTTCACTACTGTCCTTAAACTGAGAACTATTGCTTAATTTATGATTCAGAGAGATGTCTTAAAATGTTGAGCTGCCCTGGGCCACTAAATTTCATTTAAACCAGAAGATCCAGGATTGGCAACTAAGATTGTTTAAAACAAAGAAGGAAATGTGAGCCCTGAGTTGGATATTGAAATCGGGCGGGGAAGGAGAAGGAGGAGAAAGAGGAAAATAGCACCTTTGGGTTGTGATGGGCAGTAAAAAAGGATTAACGAATGAAACGAAACAAATTGTGTTGGTGAGAGAAGCTTTAGTTAGATACATAAGAACCAGTGCAAGAAGCTCATTAGTTCAGCTTTTGAATATCTTAAGCCAAAAGGATGTGGAGGCAACAAAGCCTGGTTAAGTGGCTGCATCAAGTAACCTTCCTTCAGGGGAGTGGACGGAGGAGAGATTACAACAAATCAAGCTCTGGAAAAATTAAAATCACACTGGACAAGTAGTGGGACAAAACAGAACTCTGCCCCCGAAAATCCTACCACTTGGAGAGATAAGCCATCGGCTTCCTCAAAAGATAATTCTTCAGGGAAGTGCTCATAAAAAAACTTTAAAAACAAGAAAAGAGAATAATAAGCAGTAACAACCTCAAGCATTATAAATTAAAATAAAATAAATTAAAAGAATCTCAGGTTTAGCACCACGGAGCACAGAAATACAATAGGCCTCGGGCAGAGCACAGCCAGGTTTCCTATTAATTTCAAATGGGTAGAAATGAGAAAGAAAATTCACATCAGAAGACTCATGAAATAAAAATGTCCATTCTGAACAATGTCAACACAAGTTTACTGTGGGGGTTTAAAGTCTGCACCACCTCATGTCAGTGGGGCGCCACCTTAATGTTACCTGTTCAGCATCCCATTGTGTTTGCCTTTTGCAAGTTTGATCCTTAACTGTGAATTTCCTCCTCCTGATTGCACAAAGGCAGAATGCAGTGTCCTTTTGAAGTCCCTCTTTCTGGGTGAATATTTTAAAGCTAGCTCTGTGCTATGTGGAATGTATAAACTGGGCATTTGTACCCGATCGTGGGAAAGCTTTAGCAATCACATCACATCCATAAGAAGTACTATTAATGTCAATGGAACGGCAGCGAGCCTGATGATCCACAAGCATCTGCTAAAGCTGCTGGAGCAGAATAGACAATGGAGAAGGAAGAAAAATGCAGGATGAAAAGCCAGCGTGGGGCCAGAAAGCCTGAGAAAAATATGACAACACTTTGCCTTTGAACTTACATGTCAATGACCTGTAGAACAAAACCATTACAATTATCAATACCATACTATGACTACCGAAATTAGCATTTTGGGTCAATTTCCTTTGTTATTTACTTGAGTTTTATTTTTATGTATGTTTTGTTTTATTGTTTGGTGGTTTATGATATAGTGGAAGAAGAAAATAAAACTGTAACATTTATAGGCTATACCATAGATAAGAACAGAGGTTGAATGATTTTTTTTTTTTAAATCTAAGCTACTATGATTGAAAAGAGTGATTGTTAGGTTAAATAAATATTACAAATGCATAAAGACAAATGTTTTTTTTAAGATGGATTGCAGAAATAACATACCTTTTAGGGCTAAAATTATGCTAGACAAGTGACAAACCTGTCTTCGTGTATATATTTGTACAATTTTCATCAATAATATTTGTTCTTGCCATAAAAATGATATGCACAAATTAAGGAAATTAAAGATTTGGAGATACATAATTTTAAAAATAAGAATAATGAATGAATTAAAATCTTATAAGAATTAGTCAATATAAGTAGAAAAGCAGGTGTTCAAATGTTATTTAAAAGAAAAGGTAAAAAATATATGGAGAACTAGTTTTCAAAAAGAAATATATTAATAGCTATATAAGCATTTAAAATATTCTTTGTCTGGTGAGTGAACTGAATGTCCCACTTCCAACATTTGAGTCCTAACTCCCAACATTTTGGCATTTGAAGATGGAGAATCTGGGAAACAACTTGATTTAGTTGAGGTCCTAATGTGGGGCCCTTATAGTCGACAGCATTAGTGTCTTTATAAAAGAAGACACTGTGGAGCTTGCTTGTTCTCCCCACACACATGCACTAGACCTTTTCACCATTTTACAGATGAAATATGTTCATCATGCAAGCCAGGTAGGAATCCTTGACCATGAATTTTGCTTGCCACCCACTGATCACATTTTTCTAGCCCTTTAATCAACATAATAATAGCAAATCAAAAGTCATAATTGACATAAGAACAAAAATTTCAAATTATGAAAAATATCTCTTCACACACCTACAAAATAAAACATGTTACCACAGTTGGAAGTCATCATCAAACAAGGCACGGCATGATAAATCAATATTTGAAATAGCAAGTGACCTTTTAGATTAACAGAAAAATATGGAAGAGTTTAAAGAGAACACAATGAGGTGATAGAACTCAAACAAGTAAGCACATGAGCCGTCAGAGGTGCAAAAAAGAGAGAGAAAGAGACTTTAACCAATGGTAATGAAGATCTCAGATGAAGAGAAATGGGAGACAGACACATTGAGATATCAGAGAAGGGCAAAATGCAAGCTGGAAAAATCAAACGGGTGAAAAGTGGAAATGAGTAGTCAGGGCTTTATTGCTGTGGAGCAACTCTTATAAGCAACTCTTATAAAGGAAACCTTTTAATTGAGGCTGGCTCACAGCTCAGAGGTTTAGTACATAATTGTCATTGGTGGGAAGCACGGCAGCACACAAGCAGGAAAGAAAGCTGAGAGGTCTGTTCTACATCCAGACAGGTCAGGTTTCAGGAAGAGAGAAACCTTTTGAAGATCCCAAAGCCCACCCCCAGTGACACATTTCTTCCAACAAGGCCACACCTCCCAATAGTGCCACTCCCTATGAGTCTATAGGGGGTCATTTTTGTTCAAACCACCACAATGAGCTCCTTTAGTATTTACCTTCAGAAGAAAAGAAGCCTGTCTACTTTGTTATAAATATAAAATATAAAAGAAAACCTGGGGCTGGCAAAAATCACATAAGGTTACTTGCCACCATATCTGGGGACCTGAATTCTGTCCCCACACCTACATGGTAGAAGGAGAGAATCAACTCCTAGATATTGTCCTTTGAACTCCACACATGTTCTCCCTTGAAAAATAAATATTTAAATTAAAAAATAATTAAGGAAACTGGTCCAGGTAGCGTTACAGTCAGGATTTACTGACTTACAAATACCATTGTATTTATATGTCTATTAATACATTCAGAATAGAAAAAGTGCTCACACATATACATGCACTCATACCCACATGCATGTATGTACTCCCACACATACAAACACATGTGCATCCAAGCATGCACAAGAAATAAAAAGAAATAAAAATAAAATATGATGTTAAATAAGTACAACACAATTTCCTTTGGTTTAAAAAATCTAAACTAAATACAATATATACAGGGTGAATTTTTAATGTATAACAAAGAGAACCGTAAGCTGACTATACGTGCAGCCAATCTTCATGTTAGCCATCAAGCCGTAGTGTGAGGGGTCTTACAAAACTACTCTGGGTGTGTCTATACTGTTACAGGTCTATTCCTGTAGGAAAGAGGAATATACTTTTAAAAAGGAACAGATATTTATTAACTTCCTCACAATGGGTGTGTATGTGTTTTATCTATTAAAAACAGAATTTCATTTCAACATCTAGATATCCCTTTGCTTTAAAAATAATACATTTGAAGAAATATTAACATATTCTGCTGAGCAATAAAGGTGAACAGGAAATTTAAGCAGGGAATACAGAGGACAACCAGATAACCTTTAAGGTCTCTTTCAAGGCTGGGAGTTTATGATTTCCAATCATATGAGTTGGCAGCTGAGATGCAGATCTGGAATCAGAGTCATCTGCTAGCACCTGACAACAGGTATGAGCTGGATTTCAGGTGCATATTCCTCTTGAATAAATTTAATTAAGAATGAGGACTGTCCTGGGGCTTGGTTATTTGACACTCGCATGGAATGAGAGTGTATGTTTTGAATTTAAAATTAACGAAACTCTACTAAAAATAAGTGGTTTCATTCAGTATAGATAACATACAACTAATAAATGCAAAGGATTTTTAAAATACAGAATCATCACTGATATCACAGCTGTCCAGAAAAGGACCTCAAACTTTTTCTTCACCCTTTTGTTTTTTCTTTATAGTAGAGACTATGTCCAACTTTCTCAGCAAATATGATTGTCTGAAGCTCATAGGCTTCTGTTGACAGGCCACTGGCTTTTTCTAAAAAAAACAATAACACATTTATTTTAATATCCATAGTTCCTTGTCTTATTTTTATGGCTTTCATTTTGGATACAATTTCAAATTTACAGAAATTATACTGCATCCTGCAAGAAGTCCCCATAGAAATGTCACACCCAGCATTTTATAATTTTCAGTTCTCTTTATTTTATAATACTCTCTGAGCTGAAACATGCATATGCACAGACTCAGACATGCACACACTCTTAGTGAGAGTTATTGGAATGATCCTGTTTCTGTAGCCCTAAATATTTGTTTAAGTTCTCTATACATAAACATTCATAGACAGCCACAATACAGCTGTCAATATCTGAAAGAATTAATATTTAAATCAAATATGAATTCCAAATGTTCAGTATACCAATAATATACTCTATTATTTTCTACCTAAGTTCCAATTCAGGTTATACATCGCATTTATTTTTCTGTCTCTGTCTCTCTCTCTGTCTCTCTCTCTCTCTCTCTTATCTTATCTTATCTTATCTTATCTTATTTTGGGAGTGGGAGAGCTAAGAGAGTTGACTAAATAAAACTAATAATAACTGCAGACTAGTTGAGTTTGGATCCTAGAACTTGTATCGAATGGTTCACCCTGCCTGTAACATCAGATCCAGGAGATCTGGTACCTCTACACAAACAAATATATATATATATATATATATATATATATATATATATATATATATATATACACACATAGAGAGAGAGAGAGAGAGAGAGAGAGAGAGAGAGAGAGAGAGAGAGAAAGATACATATTTATTTTTAAAGCATACCAAGTGAGTCCCAGGAAAGGCGCAAAGCTACACAGAGAAACCCTGTCTCAAAAAAAAAAAAAAAAATTAGAATTTTTTGGCCTTTCTTCAGCAATCTTTAAAGAATACATGCCAACAGTTTTATAGATTATCCTTTAAAATATGTTTGTGTGTTGTCTCTTGATGTCTAGATTCAGGACCTGCAATCTAAAAAGATATATAAAAGTTGTCTTTTATAATATTGGTAATGCTAACTTTGTCTCTTTGCTCAAGGTACTGTCCATTGTTTTCCTTTTGAAGTTAACAAGTAATTTAGGTATAGGACATAGTTTGGAAATGCTATTGAAAATGTTTTGTTTGCATAATTTTGTCTACTAACCATACCACTCACAGACTTTTTGGCTCCTCCTTTCTTGTATAATTACTAGTTGGCTTCCTATGCTGAAGCATGGGCTTCCCTTCACCCTTTCTCTTCCAATGATTTATTGATTTAGTTACTAAGCCAGCATATGCACTTGAACTCATATTTCATTCACTATTTTATTGTCTTACAATTTGATTCTTGAATTTATATTCATTATTGATACTTCTATTAATATCCCTATTATGTATTCAGTTCTGTCAGTCACTAAAATTCAAGTTGAATTCCTAATGCTAATATGATTGACATTAAGAGGTAGGGTGTTAAGCTGGGCAGTGGTGGTGCACACCTTTAATCCCAGCACTCAGGAGGCAGAGGCAGGCGGATCTCTGTGAGTTCGATGCCAGCCTGGGCTACAGAGGGAGTTCCAGGAAAGGCTCAAAGCTCCACAGAGAAACACTGTCTCGAAAAAACAAAACAAAAAAACAAAAAAAAAAAAAAAAGAGGAAAAAGAGGTAGGTTCTTTGTGGATAATCAGGGAATGAAGGGAACCTTAATGAATGGAATTGTTGTCTTTATTTAAAAACAGAGACGGAAGAGAAATGAATTATTTTTTGCTACATGGTAGTATGACAAGAACATAACTATTTGTAACCAGACATCAGTTCTTGAGCTGCATATCTGTAAAATATGAATGACTTCCACTCAAGCCTCTCCTGTGTGGTGTTGCTGCAATATTCCAGGCTAGAGAAAACTCTGTCATTACTGTTTTGTTTTGTTTGTTGTCTGATGCTGGCTTCCTCTGTAGCTTAGTGAGAGGCTTTAGGTTGAGTACACTGCTTTCTCTTATGTCACATTTTGTTCTTGTGCAAAATAAAGTTACACAACGAGTCTTAAGTTTTTCTTTTCCAAGCTAGAGTCAGTCTTTTCCGCAGAGAGCCCCCAGTGTTTCTTCTGAGTGAGTACTATTTAGAAACTAGTGGGTCCCTGATTCTAGGTGATCTCAGCAGAAAGTGAAAACATATACTCATCTGCACGCAGTCATATTTCTTTATGTACACATTTAAATTAACAAATACATGTAAACATCTAGTTGATACTGTTTAATTAAACTTCAATTCCACTTTGCATTCTACTCTCTTTCTGTCTTTTTTTCTTTCATTCTGTAACTCTCACTGAGAAACTTGATTTCTAGTTATTCTAAAAATCTACATTCATTGCATTTAAGCCTAGCAAACACAGAGATATTAGCTCTGCATTACTAACTTATACCACTGCAAACCAATATATATAGTAACTAGAGTTCAGAATTTATTTCACTCTTTTTTTTGAAATAATAAAATAGGATTTATTGCTCAGTGAATTTGGCCAAATTTTTCCTGCCAAGAAGCTACCTTTATGTTCTAGTTTTATTTTGTTGCGATGCAAAAGCATCATGACAAAAAGAATCTAAGGACAGAATGTCCTTTAGAATGTCCATTAGAATCTAATGGACCTGTCATGCTTACAGGTCCATGATTGTAGCTGAAAGTTTTCCTGCATCCCACCTGGCCCGTGGTCAGGACAAATCTCTCACTCACCAGTCCTACAGTCGCTGGGACCAAAAAAAATCATACGCAGGCTAATACTATATTTAAACTGTGGCCATGGCAGGTTTCTTGTTGTTTAGTTCTTATATCTTAAATTAACCCATTTCTATAAATATGTACTTTGCCATACGGCTTGTGGCTTACCTACCTTTGCATCGTGTTACTTCTGGAAGTGGCTAGCAGTGTCTCCCCCTTCTGCCTTTATCTTTCTCTTTAGAATGTCCTGCCTAACCTTATTCTGCCTCACCATTGGCCAAACAGCTTAATTTATCAACCAATCAGAGCAACACACTTTCACAGCATGCAGAATGACATCACCCATCACACCATGGAAGAGAACTCAAGCATCAGATCCATCCTGTTACATCATGTCTGTAGTCAAGATCAGAGAAAACTGAATTCATTTGTCCTTAGTTGCTTGCTCTCAATATTACTTTTCTTTCATGTCCTATTCAGGATCTCTTGCAAAGAGAGTGATGTCACCACTGTAGATGAATTTCTAAATGGTCTTATTAAATAAAAAACATGGAGCCAAATATAGGCGTGAAAGCCTTAGACATCAGGGAAATAGGGGAAGCCACCAGCCAACCTTACCTCACCAACTCTGCAGCTTCCAAATGGCATTACTTCCTGTCTACCCAGGCTTTATATGCCTTGCTTTTCTGCCCTCTCATTGGCTCTCTTAGCCCAGCTGCCTCACTTCCTCTTCCTACACAGCTCTGTCACTTCTGTCTATCTGTACAGACCTCCAGGTCTCTATGGTTGGTACTGGGATTAAGGGTGTGTGTCACCACACTTGGCTCTGTTCCCTAGTGTGGCCTTGAACACACAGAGATCCTGCCTGCTAAGTGATAGGATTAAGGGTATGTGCTACCACTATCTGACTTATTTGTTTACTTAAAATGGCTTGCTATTTCCTCTGATCTCCAGGCAAACTTTATTAATTAAAGCAAAAATAAAATATTACCACAACCCACAATAATAATAAGATGTGCTTGATCTTCCAATATAAATAAACAATCAAGAAAGTCCCCAATAGACATGTTTATGGGCCAATCTAATCTAGATAATTCTTCATTAAGATATTTTTCCTAGGTGATTCTAGGTTGTGTCAAGTTGACACTTAAAACTAATCAATATACATGTCCTAGTAAATATAGACAATTCCAAATATATTATAAGAAAATTCCTTATACTACTTATGCAACGCTCTTTAAGACAAGTTTCATGTGCTATCAAAATTTATGCAAATGGAATCATACAGTATGTTGTGGTTTCTATATAAATTTTTGATCATCACAGTATCTGTGAGAACCATATACATTACTAGACTTATCTAACATTTCAATTACATCTTATCCTGGGTATTATTTCACTTTATTAATATACCACAGAATCATATTTATTATTCATTTGATAAATATTAGGGTTACTTGACTCATAAATTTCTGTGAACGATCCTGACAGTATTTTTGTGTTTATTTGTCATTTATCCTAAATAAACATGTTTATTCTATAATGTGACATCTTATTTTAATAAACAAATATTGATATATATTACTTATAAATGGTGTTTTGAAAATTGGACAGTAAAACAAATCCCAGGATTTGTGGGAGAAATTGCATTAGGATCACAACATTCAGGATATGTATCAGTGAAACAAAAATAATAACATTTCTGAAACAATTCTATATACACAGTATTTTAAGAATACAAACTCTATACATATCACACTTTATTCTCCAAAAAATGAAGCTGGCTTGATTTCAAATAGTTGGCATAAGAAAATTACAACTTGTAAATTATTTTGAAAAGACAGAATTTCAATCCAAAATCAGAAGGAAAACTGTGTCCACATATGGATTATGTCACTAAAAATATCCTAGTGGTTCAAGAAGTAGTCAATGGATTCTTGAGAATGATTGTGCCCATTCACATGTTGCTACATAACACAACACACAGTGTCCTGTTTTCTATAATTACTTAATGATTCTCCTGAACTTAGTTTCTCGTCACAATTGAACATAAACAAGCAAAATATTCTGTTTGATGGCAAAATGATCTCCTAATATATCAATTTCACTAAATCAGTTCACATTTTTAAAATAAATGTTATAGTAAAAAAACCCAACTCTCTCAAGAAACGAATTTGCTGGTGTAAGATGAATATCTTATTATATGTGTGTATATATATATATGAATTTTGACAAATATTATATACATATTCTAAAAACAAGCATTCATAATGTTTTAAGTCAGTGTCTGATGATGCTAGCAATGAGTACAGCATACAAATAGTTAAAGGAGGACTTTCTCACCAAATAATCAATACTAACTTGTTACTGGTCTGAAAACGAAATAAACAGAAATTAATAGTGATCACTTAGAAACCTATTACCAGTCTGACAATGTTGCAACAATCCACCATTTATGTCAAATACCAGCCTTATAATGTGGTCTAAAAAAATCATGCACTTCCCCCATCTCTACTTTTATTTGTATCAACTGATGAGATTACATGAACTAGAAGTGAGGATACAACATTCCCTTGTAAATTTAAAAATATGCTTTGAAAACCATGTTAAAACTTTCTACCTCCAAGTTTTGTTTTTTTGTTTTTTTGTTTTTTTTTTTTACCATTTTTCCCCCTAAAATAGCAAATTTAGAATTTTAAAGGATCTGAAACTTCAAACACCTGGATGGTCATGATATTCCAAATATAAGATCCACTCACCCAGTTTGTCTTGCATGTCTTACTGCTTTTTATAGAAGTTACTAACATTCCATAGTACAGTGTTCTCAACTCTTAACTTTCTACCTGATGGAATTTTTCCTCATGATCTCTAACTTTTGATCAAACTTTTGTTCTTTAACATACATAGTCACTATTTATATATATAAACTATATATAATCTTTATACACACACACACACACACACACACACACACACACACACACATATATGTTCTCATTGGTCACTTATATCCATGTCCTAATAATATGAGATGTGGATAGTGTATGGGCAATACAATAGTGAATTTCATAGAACTTGTTCCCTCTCCAAATCTTCAGTTTGGATATTCAAAGCCACTAAAATACA
This sequence comes from Peromyscus eremicus, assembly GCF_949786415.1. Classification (NCBI taxonomy): domain Eukaryota; kingdom Metazoa; phylum Chordata; class Mammalia; order Rodentia; family Cricetidae; genus Peromyscus; species Peromyscus eremicus. Next base: position 36,917,346 of record NC_081425.1, on the reverse strand, counting down.
TTTCTGTGACTCCATCTTGATTTTTGCACAGAGCTACAGGTCACAAAGATATTAACAGGAAAAACATTCACTAACAATTGTTGTGGGGAGACCATGCTATATAGAAATTACAAGATGGAGGAAATGCTGCTTTCTTCAAAACTGACACTATTTTTTTGTAATTGATCTGATTAATTTAATTGATCTACTCCTTGGTAAATGCACTATTAATTCCATTCTTACTTTCTGCTGAGCTTCCTTTTTTAATACTACAGACAAACAAAAATAGATAATGATTTTGCAGTTAATTCTTTTAATTAGGTTCAGTCAAGGAATTCTATTTGGAGGCCTTGGGATCTAACTCCATGAATAAAGAGCTTGTTGTCAAGCATAAGGACCAGGTTAAATTTGGGTCTTCACATGCTTATACATGTGCACCCAAACATATACAAACATGTATACACATGAATGTACATCAAACACAAACACACACATGAATAACAAAATCAATAAAACAAATATTGAAAAGGAGGTCTTTCCAAATATGAAGTTGAATTATGTGTATTTTACATGATAATAATTTCAAATGTCAACTCCCTTTAAAGAGATGATATTGAACAACTGTGTGTATTCTGAGTAGTTTTATTACTTGAGACTACCTTCAGACTGAATTATGACTAGTACTACATCATTTGCATCAAAGCATTCCCTGGGTGTTCTCTGCCAATCTTCTGTGTTGTATATTAGAAATGCTCCTGCAGCAATCCATACTTGCTCCTGAACTGCAAGAATTTGAAATTTTCTTTTGGAGACTCAACAGCCCCATCGCGATGGAGGACATGCCAGTGATTTACTCGCCTTGTCATGAAGCTCTAGTTTCAAGGTTGTATAAAGGAAACTCAATTCATAAGTGTGCTGAGTCTCAGATAGGTCCTTTGCTTAGATGGTGGCGAGGTCTGGAGGAAGAAGGAAGGCAGGACAGAGAGGCATGGGCTGGGGTTACTTTGTAAGTTTGTTTAAACATCCCTAGTGTCTGAAGTATCTTAAATTCTCACTGGTGCAGGGTTGAAAGCTCCCTTTCAGGCCCTATGACAATGCTTGCTATGGCAGTGATGTTAATAACATGGATTTCTTTGTTGAGCTGAGTGTTTTATGATATTGTCTGAGATATTCGGCATTAAAATATGCTTGGAGATATTTAAAACAATATGAATAGTAATTGATATCAATTTTGACCTGAGTGCCTCAAATTCATTTAGGTATCTAAATATAGGAAATTTTTATAATTGTATGTTACCAACAGAAAAAAGATATCCACAAATCTCAGTGAAACTGGAACGATTATTATGCATTGAAATTTCATGAGAATAATGCTTTCTAATTTTGTCATTCATAACTATGCTCTAGACAGTATACTTTTGGTGTTTTCCCCGTTATTAGGTCAGTGAAGAATAATAATATTTAAGAGATGTAGTCCTTTGAAAGTTCTTCACAAAAAAAGCATTAAATGAAAAGACTTTAGCCAAACATACTGACAAGATTATAATAGTTCTCATAATCTAACTTGCATTTACTCTGTAATTACCCAGGAAGAGGTGCAGAAATATAATTCACTGATGTTGCAGAATATCAAACAAAGAAGTATGTGATGGAGCTGTAAGCTGGGAGATAAAATTAGTCACTGCCACTCTTTCTCTTTGTGGTATCACCAACAATCCCCAAAATGAAAGCATGGTGCCAATCATTACTTCATTATAAAATATAGCAATCCCATCAGATAAAGAAGTCAAAATTTCAGTGGCACCACCACAATCTTCTGTAGCATAGGACAGACATTAAGGTAGAAAATAGCAATGGAAAAAGACTGAATAACTGGTGATCTTATAGCTTCCAGTAGTTGATGATCAAGTCCATATTAGACCACTTCCATAAAAGTGCCTAGAATTATCAGATCTATTATCACATATTAGATTTCAATTCATTATTTATACTGGAAAATAGCAGGAACAATCAGTCCTCGTGTTTAAATGAGGTTATCAAAAATTAGTGAAATAAATGAATTCAATTTAGCTTCCAAATATTTCCAGTTTTCAGAAATGTCAGCCAAGGTAATAGTTTTGACCTTTGGCTTGTTACTCATTTGTGAGTTAGGAAAATTAATGACTGTGCCGTGTGTATAGTTGAAGTAATGAAGGTGATTATAAGGAGTAAAACCTAGCTCAATGCTACGCTATAGGTAAATCAGCAATTTTTAGCTCTCTCTCTCTCTCTTTCTCTCTCTCTCTCTCTCTCTCTCTCTCTCTCTCTCTCTCTCTTTCTCTCTCTCTCTCTCTCTCTCTGTGTGTGTGTAAGTTATAATTCAACTGATCTATTAGGAATATTATACTAAATATCACAATAAAATAAATTATAAACATCATCGGAAGTGTAAAATCTATACAGATCTTAGACATACTCATGAAATAGTTATTGAAACTCAGAAATATCTACTCAGTCAAAGAAATTTCTGGGCTACCCGAGGCTTAGCACCAAGCAGTAGAAATAATTCCAATTTCCAAGTGGGAGAATATGGTATCATTCTTACTGAATGAGGGCTGAGGGTGTGTAGGTAAAAAATAGGGGCAACACAGGAGAAGATGAAACATTTACATAACGTCACAGACATTTTCGCCAAGTCTGCCTCCTTGGCACGCTTGTTCTCCATTGAGGTGGATAATCACAGTAGGAGAAGAAAGCTACAGAGTTTTGTTCAGCATCTTAATATTTTCTAACAGTTCAATAAAACTTCCAGATATGACTGATAAAATTAACTAATAAGAGAGAGTCCAGGGTCTTTCGTGGCATTTTTCATCTTACATTTTTACATTACGCTATTGGTTCATTATTTTTTGCAATAGCATGATTTAATGAAAGCCATGAACTCACTCCTATGTAAAGAAAGAACTGATATGCTCAGTGGTGCATATACTCTCTAAAATCATCGGCACTATCTATTATACTATTCCACATTCTCTCTCTCCCTCTCTCTCTCTCCTCTGCCCACACCCATGTGTATAGCTGTTTGCGTGTTCATGTGAATTTAGAGATAGGGTCTTACTATATAGCTCAAGAGTTCCATTTCTTGAACTTACTCTCCTGCCTCAGCCTCACTAGGCCTACTATACACCACTGTGGCTGACAGAAGAGTGCATTCTTTTTTTTATCCTAATTTAATTTTACTTTATTCATTTACTTTATTTATTTATTTATTTTTATTATGGAATTTTTTAAAGTTTTTTTTTAATTTTATAATTTGATTTAATTTTACATATCAGTACTATTATTTATATTTTTGAAATTATAATTTAATTACAGCATTTCTTCCTTTCCTTTCCTCCCTCCAAACTCTCCCCCACACATCTCCCCACTCTCCTTCAAGTTTGTGGCCTTTTACCCACTAATAATTATTTTATGCATGTATGTATATGTATATTCCAAAATATAACCTGTTCATATGGTGCTACCTCTATGTATTCTTTCAGAGCTAAACATTTGGCATTGGACAACCAATTAGTGTGCTTTGCTCTGAATATGGCCAGCCACCTCTCTAGTTTCCAGCTTTTCTTGGTTACCTATAACTCCTTGAGTAGGATTGAAGACACTCGTGGAGTTTTCTCCATCCAGCACACTCTTGATATATATATAGTTTAAATTAATATCTTCATGGGAATAAGAGTACATTTTCGCTAACAGTTGGGAGCACTCGGTATTCAAAAGAAAAAGGTATTTTTAAAAGTCTATTAATTAATTTATTTATTTATGTTTGTACGCAGTTCTCATACAGGTCAGGATAGCTTCAAATTTGGTATGTGGCCAAAGATGGCCTTGCACTTCCAACAATACTCTTTCTTCTACTTCCAGAATGCTGGAACTATTTAACTTAACAAACTACGATTTGTTCCAAACTGAATTAGTAATTTGTAAATAAGGTCTTATAAATTTTATGAACAAATTAATGCATGCAAAGATTGACTGCATCTTAATGTTTAAATTTCAAGTAACTGCCTTGTCTTATGTAGCATAATAAAAAGTTTTAACTACTGCCAAATAAGCCCCTTAAGAAGAATAGCAAAGGAAACCCTTGTGTTCTTTGCCACATTTCTTAACTATGACCTTTGACAGGACACATAAAAGACAACCTTTCCTGAAAGTAGTGAGGCCAGCAGTCAGTATCTGTAAATGACAGTATGTACAGATAATGTGATACTAACAGAGAAAGGACATCAGATGTGCATAGATTAAGAGAGTGAGTTGAGCCAAAAGAAACTGAAAGTGTTGTCCTGACTCTGCCTGGGTCTGGTTTCCTTTGGGGATTTATTGAGAAGCAGCTGAAATATTACCAGAGCCATGACAAGTGTCTGGAGGTAATAAGGAACAATCTTTCATTTAAATTTTTTCTCATTTGTTTTCATTTTCTGTGTATGGGTGTTATTCCTGCATGTCTGTGAACAGCATGTGTGAATTGTACTTGAAGGCCAGAAAATGGCATCAGTTCCCCAGGGACTTAAGTTACAAATAGTTGTGAGCTGCCCTGTGGTTATTAGGGATCGAATATGGGTCCTCTGAAAGAGCAGCTAGTGCTATTAAGCACTATACTATCCCTCCAGCTTGAAGTAGCCCTTGCTTCTTTTTTTTTAATAAAATAAAGTATATGGAAAAAATAAAGAAGAGGTTATTGCAACAAAATGTTAAAAAGAAAACAGTTTCAGGGAACAAAGGATCTTAGATATATAAATAGATCTGTCTTTGTTGAAATAAGATGGAAGGACTTTAGAGATGGCTCAGTAATTAAGAGTATATGCTGCTCCCAATATGCACCTGTCCTGTGACTATCTATAACTTCAGTTTCAGGTGTCCCAAAAGTCGCTTCAGATCTCTGCAGACACCATGTGCTAGTAGTACACATATGTACACATTGTACATATATGAGGCAAAACACTCTTACACACAAAATAAAAATAAGTAAATCTTTTTAAAAACGGCATAAATCTTTAATAATTCAAAAAAGATTTATCAGCCATTTCAAAGAAGAAGAAGCAAAAACAATCAGCCAATGGGGATAGTTAAATGATCTACTTTCCTTTTTCCTGTTTTGACCTAGTCTACACTGCTAACTTTATACATCACCAATAACCGTTTTTTAAAATGGAATCAGCAATGTTTTATGAAAGAAGATATGATGCAGATGGGCAAGTCCACAAAGACTCACAAATTCAGGGCTGATCTAACTATACAAACACAGGCAGTATGATCGTGAATTAAAACTCAGCGGGTAAATTATGTAGAAGTAGAACTGTCATGCTTAGTTTTAAACATAATTTCTTTAAAGGCATTAAGGTACAGGCATCCATTAGAGAAGGAGGAAATTAAAATTGAATTATCTACAAGGGCAAAGGAAGATATGCTTGTTCAAAACACTTAAGAAAGAAATATAATTAATTAGTCACTTCCTCCAGGGTCTGTATTCTAACCCTGAGCTACATCTTCCTATGTACATAGCTAGATACATACATTCACTCCTCTGTTTATTCTAGATATTTTTGTTAGGTGTTCCTTGATAGAAGGGCTGCTTATGTCTTATTCCCGGGCTTAGCATCTCACTCTTGCAGGGTACCCAGTTTTTAGGAAGGAATCAGTAAATACGCTTAAATTGAAGAGGGAGAAATGTAAATTTGAAACAATAAATAGGATGATCTTTATGAAGGAAAAATTGGAAAAAAATCTTGAATACAAAATTTTCAGAGCTACAACCACAGATAATATAATAATGGATACAAAAGTGTAATAGTTGATGCAAAAATAAACAGTGGTTAGGTAAGGAAGAAAAGTAAAGCCCATGAGAGAGGATCAAAAAAAAAACTGTCCAGCTTATTTTCACTGTCATGTGCTATAGAGACATTTAGGAGACTGAGATCTGGGAACGAGGAACTAGTCACTGATTTTCAGAATATTGTCAGTGGGATAGTGAGGAGAAACTCGAGGGGAAGACAAATGAACAATAACAGCAGTATTTTAAAATTTAGAAATGAAAATACACAGAGAACAAATTGAAAGGTAAATTGTAGAATATAAATTAGTCAAATTAGTAATTTATATTTATTAATTATTGAGAGAGGCATAAGCACATTTAGACAGAGCTAGATGGTTGATGATAGATAGATAGATAGATAGATAGATAGATAGATAGATAGATAGATATCACTACACAGCCCGAAAAGAGATGGTGTTGTAAAAATATACAAAGGAAAACAATATTAACAAAGTGTCATTCTTCTGCAATGGTTCATTTTTGTTCTTACAAAACACCTTATAAAATGTGACGTGCTATACAACTGTGCAGAACTAGCATTATCTTCTTTGAGCTATGTTCTCCTAAAAGTGATCTCATATCCTGTGAGTTGAAATATTTTATTCACTTTCTCTCTATTCTAATTCTTTCTATAAACCCATCACATCTTTTCAGCCTTGGTGGCACCTACAGTGAAATTTAAGATCCAGATTCCATGACCCAGACACCCATTATGGGGAGAGAAGGCATCAAGAGTGCTCTATGGAGCTTTCATGCTGCTGCCCTCAAACCAGTAAAGAAAGCCCCCAAAGGCTCACTGTTTCCATGGCTCACATTCTGGGATTAGAAGCTATGGAGCAAGTTGTGATAATAAAAATGCTTCTGACAGCTCCTCTGCAGTATGGCTTTCTAAGAGTCCCAGCCTTGTCCTTCTGAGAACTTGCATATTCCCTGATCTATGGCTCTTTATTATGTTTTCTGATGAAAGCAGAGCACCAACCAATGCTTATAGTTTTTTTTTTTACCTTTACAATCATGAGAAACACAGGCAGTGTTCATCTATTCCAGACAACTATTATCAATGGCAAAGTGTCATTTTTATCAAATCCACAGCAGCTGCCAGTGCTGATCAAGCTGGAAATAAAGGAATCAAAACACTATGACAATTTCATGTCCATTTTTATTTATTAAATAATATAAATTACAAAAAGAATGGTTAGCATAAATTTTTCATTTGTTACTTATCTTCTTATTGATGGGATGATTCTAATTTATTTTACATTCTTTTTTATAAAATATAGTTTTTAACTTTTTGACATTATAATATAATTGTAGCATTTACTCCTTCCCTTTCTTCCCTCCAAATCCTTCTATGTATCCCAGACCCCTTGATGTCTCTTTAAATCATGGTCTCTTTATCTCTAATAGACTTTGTGTGTGTGTGTGTGTGTGTGTGTGTGTGTGTGTGTGTGTGTGTTCCTAAATGCATAAATATAACCTTCTTAATACACATAAGTTTTCTTGAATATATATATATATATATATACATATATATGTATATATATGTGTGTGTATATATGTATATATGTATGTATGTGTGCATGTTTTGAGGCCTGTCCATTTGGTAATGGATAAGCAACTGGTGTGCTCTTCCCTGAAGAATACTATTTCTCTGGCTCTGAGGACTCCTTAGTTGCCTCTCATTTGTTCTATATAGGGTTGAAGCCTCCTGAGCATTCAGCATCCATATTAGCATGTCTATTGGTGTTATCCTTGTTCGGCTCATATTTAGACAGTCTTGTTGGTGAGACTTCAGGGGTGTAGCTTCAGGCACTTCTAGGAGACACAATCTCACAGAAAACTGCCTTGTCTTCTGTTTCTGAGGATCTTTTTGCCTCCACTTTCACAATGATCCCTGAGCCTAAGTTGTAAAAGTTTTGCTGTAGATGTATCATTGAAAACTAGGGTCCACAACTCTGCATTCTGTTTGGTTGGGTTTTCGGTAATGGTCTTTGTGTGCTGAAAAGAGAAGGTTCCTTGCTTAAAGATGAGGACTACACCTGTACATGGGTATAGAACAAATATTTAGAATGTCATTAGGCATTGTTCTCGTTTAGTAAAATGGTACTGGTAGGTTCTCTTCCAAATTTATGATTTCAGTAGCCCTGAATAATTGGCTAGATTTTCAGTACTCAGAATTATTTCCCTCCTGTTGAGCCATTATTAAGTATAGTTAGTGAGCCACCAAGGTATATATATCCATAAGGAACTCTTAGAGTTATTGAGCCATGCTGGTCATTATTGTGGTTCAAATGCAAATATTGCATGTACTTTCTCATGTGGGGTTCCCAGCTCCAAATCTTCATGTGTCAGTACATAATACAGAGTAACTACAGAAACCAGGAAAATAAAAGAGTACCATTGTGGGAGGAGAAGGAGAGGAGCAATAGAGAAGGGGGTAACAGGTTACAAGTAGTCTAAAGGGGAAAATGAGAAAAATGGAGGGGTTCATATTGGGGAGAAGAGAAGGAGATTAATTCTGAAGGAGGGAACAGGGTAAAATAACAATAAAAATGTCTGAAAAAGTCATAAGTTATCATACTATTAATTAGTTATGTAAAAATAATGACAATGCATGCAAGTTGTATAAATGTACATATATAATTTACATATTTTTTCCCGTCTGGGCTGACAATGCTGCCTTCAAGAGTCGTAGACCTTCTAATAAAAACCTCCACACCAGAATTGAGAGGCTGTCTTTTGAATCATTGGTCAGGGTTCTCTAAGAGCCTGCCAAAATATTGCATGTTATTGCTATTGCCTTTCATTGAGCCCGAGACACAGAAGGAAAGTCTCTATTACTGAAGACATGGGGCAATTCAGAAACAGGACATAGAGGCTCATGGAACTGGATCTAACCTAGAAGCCTTCTCCCAAAGGACTAGATTTTTGTGGTACCAGAGGTGTCATGAATGCTCACAAAGGAGAAAAGCAAACAACAGTAGCACACAGTTATTTTGCATTCTTGTGCAGACTAAAAGACAGCTTTGTTTTATTTATAATTTTATGTTCAAATATTTAAAATCCTGCCTTTTATTAAATTTAGGTTTTAACCCATGTGTCCTGGATCTTGCTCTATTGTAACCAACTTCCTGGTGATCCTCTTTTTAGAACGTGCAGTCTAAAGAATTTGTACAATGTTTACTTAGTGAACTTCCAGTTATTACACTTACATATTCTATGTAGATAATTTTTATGTCTGTCCCCAGTATACAGGCTTAACTTACTTTAGAACTGCATAGAAAAACCTCTCTAGCCGTGTTATCCTTTCTTACATACATGACTTTATCTTTTTTCTTTTTCTTGTTTTAAAATTGATTTTTATTTTTAATTATGTGTGTGTGTATACCTGTGTGTAGATATGTACGTGTGAATGAAAATGCCCAAAGAGTCCAGAGAGGGAGAATTGTGGAGAGTTTTAAGCCATCTGACAGCTCTTATACAACAGAACTGTAACAAAATCAAGTGATTTCTTAAAACTTATAAAGTATTGGCACATGCCATCTATTGCTGCTCACAATGTGGTCCACTTTAACTTTTCCATTACTACCATCTCGACCTTGACTCCAAATTTCAGTCATCCACATCCTTAAAATCCCTTTATTGAATGAACAGAATTGAGTAAATTTGTGAGGTAACTTGATTCGTTTCTCTCCTCTCTTCACAGTCATTCGGTGGATGAATTTTGTTCTTGTTGTCCAGTGAAATCTCACTTAAGTCGAATAGCTTTTTTGTCACTTTGAGTCATGAGAACACTTAGTTCTTGTAATACTAATTCTAATTCAAGTGAACAATAAAATTCCATGTTCTTATCTCATGTGTTGCTTTTCACACTGGCACCTTGATAATGCATCAAGCCTGTGAGCCTAAATAGGTGGTTCTGGTGTAGCAGACTTGGCCTCATACCTCTCTTTAGCTACTTGATTTTTCTTATCCTCACCCAGAGTTCTTCAAGGCTAGTAATTTTTCTCAAGATCCAATTGGCTTAGGGACAACTCCTACATCATCTCTCCACACCCTGCTTTGGATATGAAGAGAGAACTTCACTCCACAGAAGCTCCTCACCCTCAATTTTTGCTTTATGTTTGTTAACATTTGTTCATTGTACAAAATGTTTTATTATAATATGCTCATAAATGTATATTATGTACTTTAATAATATTGAGCCCTAATAACCCTCTCTTAGTTTTTTTCCCTTCCTCTTCCTCAAGTCTACATCCTTTTTCCAAATAGTCTTCTTCATGCTTCATCTAAATACGTGTATGTGTATGTGGTAATAATAAAAAAGAGACTGTCAATTTAAGAGTTGGAGATTTGGGAGGAATTGGAGGAAGGGATTTGGGAAGAGCTAAAGGGAGGGAAGGGAATGAGGGGAACTAATGCAATTATATTTTAATTAAAATTTTTAAAAATCAAAATTCTGCACAAGAGAAAACTGCAGTATTTGTCTTTCTGGGCCTGGCTTAATTAATTTTACCTGATGATCTTTAATTTCATTCATTTCCCTGTAAATGACATATTTCTATTTGGATATTCATCAATAGATGTACAAATAAGGAACTATCCTTTTGTCAAGCTGATAGTTACTGCTATTCACATTTCACACTGAAGTCTCAAGCATAGCTAAGATTATTCTCCCATAACCTTCAGACTGCCTGCTCCTGCTTGAAACTCTTCACATTGGTCTTGAGATAAATGGGGACAACTATGGGGGAAAAAAACTCTGCTATCTTCCCACAGTGCAGCCCCAATAAGCCCTATCTATTAGCTCCGTGCACCTACAAGTATCTTGGCCCTGCTTTATGTAATGCTGAAAGAGATGATGAGCCCCACACAGCAGTTTGTAAATAGCACTTGGATGGATACTACAAACATGTCTAGGTAAAGGCCCTTGGCATTCATGCTTCTGTTTTAGGGCCGTGTACTAAAGAGAGTCACAAGGAGTTCTGTTTTACTAATCTTATCATTAGTCCTGCCTTAACATATTCTCCATAAAACTCATCTGTATCCAGTTTTGTTTCCATCAAGCCATTTAGGCACTGTTTTTTAAAGCCCTTCTATTCAGAAACACTGTCCACCAAGGAATTCTGCTCTTTCTATTTGGTTCAGGCCTTTTTCTACGCAGCTCATAGTTAACACGTAAAGATAGGAACTTTGCCCAAGTGGCTCTTGAATCATTACCATTATTTTTTTAATATCTATGAGAGAACAATCTATTAACAATTAATTATAATAAATGAAAGGGGACTCTCCCTGCATAAATGAAAGCACACTGTTCATATTTAAGAAAGATTTACTCAAGTATCTTACACTAAAAAAGACAATCAACAAAAGGTAGAAATATTTTCATCAAAGTGTGACCAGAAATGATTTAAGAAATTCTCTGTAAATTAGAATCACAAATAAGAAGCGGCATTCATCCTTGAATAAATTAATACATATGTACACATTATCTTATCCATAAAGAGAAACAGTCTATTGTAGCATGCCTGTAAATTAGAAAGCTAGAGTAATAAATAATTTACAGTAGTTGCTTTCTTGCTTTACAAAAGTCACTCTTTCCAATGTCATGCTGTTTTTATAGACACCAATTACTTGTATGTTACATTCATTGGAAAGAACCATTTAAAGGTTATGTTGTAAATATAGTCTTCATAGAGAAGGTTTTACTAGTAAAGCGTATGTTAATGTATTCATGAACTGAATAATTGAGAGCTGGTTGAGTCAGTTCACAAATCTGCAATTATGTAAGACAGGTTGGGATCCTCGGACTTCTGTTTCTTCAGTCTTTGGATCTCTAAACTACCTGATAGAAAAGAAGGAGAAGGGAAGGAATTTTAGAGAAAGAGAACACATTGTCCTATGTAGCCACTTCCAGTAACACCTAAAAGTGTGAAAGTCAGAAGTTAGCTGGAAACCAACAAATTGTGATTCCGATTTTTGATGAGTCATAATGTCAAAGAGGAGGGTGTCTGAATATAGAATGAGGTTGTTCTAATTTCTTGATATTATCCTAGAAGCCTTTTAATACATTACTTATATCTTTTTTTCCACTCGAGGAAAGAAATGATCTGACCTCTAAGAAGCACATTTTCAATAAATTCCATAAAACAGCGGGAGAGAATGCAGATTGAAAATGCCGTTCCAGCATCTTGCACTTTAAAAAGCTTTTAAAGCCTGTCTCATGCATTTATCTTTTAACAAAGACGAATGCACAAGACACCCTGTATTCCACCCTGCTTGGAAAAGCAGTGTTAATGCTAAATCAATGGCAGAATGATCAAAAATGAGAATGGAATCAATATTCTGATCAATTGAATTGCTTTAGATATTAAAAAGTAATTATTCCAGAACAAGCCTGCATTGGCAAAAATAAGAATATTTTTGACTCATCTAATAACTTTCACTTTAAATATTGACAAATTCAGTCCACAAATAAAATAACAAATTTGGGGACATCATATTGAGCACGACGTTTATAAAATGTGTCTGCTACAGATAAAAATACAATTATATTCTTCCCTACATAACTTTCTATTGGGAGATTCTCCCTCTCAAAATAGAGGTGAGTCTAATTTATTATCACATTTTGTAATGAAAAGCAGGCATTCAAGGGAAAAAAACTGTAGAGGTCCTACCCTCAGCACCAGACATAAATTAGAGCTGTTAGGAAGGCATCACAGCCCATCGATTTACAGCTACAGGTGAGTGGCACTGTTGGCAGAATTAGAATTGGTCCCTGACCTTAAAGAACTTACATTCTGGTTTGAAAGCCAAGCTTAAACATATGAAACAATGGGGGAAAGTTACAGACCAAAATAACGCAATGAAAGTTAACTTTTATTGGCAGTTTACAATGAGCTAGATACTGTTCGAAGCACTTTGTGTACTGCAGTCAATTCTTTTTGTGTGCTGCTTTAGTGGCTTGATACATCCGACACCCAGTTGCTACACAGGTTAGCCGTAAAGTACATCAACTACACTAATTCTCAAAAAAAAAAAAAAAAAAAAAAAAAAAAAAAAAAAAAAAGTGGCTGTCTCTAGAAATCAAGCCCTTTTGCCTAGAATATTTTTGTACCAAAAAACCAAGCCTGCCACCGGAGGAATCATGGCAGAGGAAGACAATAAGGCAGTACTATTTCTGACTAATATATTTCCTAACTCCCAGAAGAATGGCCCTCATTTTATTAGCTTTCCCTATGCAGACTTTCTTCCTCCCTCCTCCCTTATATCTCTGAAATCCTTCCTCCTGTAAGTCATTTGCACACAACTCTCCATCCTAGATGGACAGACCTAAGACACACCCATGAACGTGTCTAAAACTCATAACAGCCTCTCTGAAAACTTACTTTCTCTAATTTTGCAATTGCAGAAACTGAGCCATAAAGAGATGCAGGGTTTGAACAAAGGTGTGCGAGCCATGAATGACAGACAGCATTGACTTCCACCTTAGGCGCCACTGTCTTGAGATGCGCTCCTGAACGCCACCTTTTATGACTGTGGAATGGCTGCCCTCTGAAGGCCTCTCTGTGCAGCAGAGACAGAGTTGGTTTAAAATGAGATTGGTTTTAAAGTGAGAGTTTTAAAAACTCTATCCTTGTGATTTTGAATTAACTACTTAATTTTATAGTACATATTTGTAAAATTATATGAAGCCATTGGAGGATAAAATGAGATCAAATGTGTGAAATACCTGGTCTGCAGCAGGCCTTAGTAACGTTAGTAAAATTTTCAATTTGTGAATAACAGTACTCCTTTAAAAGTGTGCCATACTTTGAAACTTATAAAAGTTTTATTTAATCACATCTTTTAGATTTCACAATAGGGTTGTGTTAAAATATTACTGGATATAGTTTATTGATACAAAAAGTATTGAAACTCAGGAATCTCCCAAAGACTTAGGATTCAAAGAATCCCAATGATTACTCAGAATTATTACTGGAAATCGTGTATCCTTTTTGTTTTGTTGATAAAAGAATTTTAAAATATACTTAATTGTTAGTTTTGTTGATAAAAGAATTTTAAAATATACTGAAAACGGAGCTAGGGGACAAATTGTTTTAGTGTTAAAACACACATACACACACACACACACACACACACACACACGGCAGGTAAGCTGTAAATCCTGGTAGCTACTGGGAAGAGGGCACTGCAAAAGATAGCCATGAATTATGAGTTAGTCGAAGACAGCAGACAGGTTAGCAATGGAGGTCAGCAAACAGCTGCATGGCAGAAAGGGTAGAGAATTTCACAGAAAAGGTAAGAAAATCTAGAGTGTCAGGAAAGTAAACTTACACTTTTGGGCAACAACTGAAAGATAAAAAAAGAAAAGAAAAATGTAAAGGAAATGTTAACACTCTTTTGAATGAGAATTAAGAGAATAATTAGTCTTAGCCAGTGGTGAACTCTAATTCTAGCACTTAGAAAATAGAGGCAGGCAGGCCTCTGTGAGTTGGAGGCCAGCCTGGTCTACATAGTGAGTTCTACGACAGCCAGGGCTGCATAGCAAGATAGAATGAAGACTTTATCTCAAGACAGAGAAGGAGGGATGGAGGGAGGTGGGAGGGAGGGAGAGTGAGATTGAGAAGGGGGGGCTGCGGGGGGTCTCGTGTCCAGGTGATTGACAGGCCCAGGTGGATTAATGCTTTTTTATTACTATTAAGAGATTTTTCTATTCATTTTACATACCAACCACAGAGCCCCTGTCTTCCCTCCTTCTGCCCTCCAAGCCTCCCCCCCAACCCATTCCCTCCACCTCCTTCAAGGCAAGGCCTCCCTCCCATGGGTAGTCAGCAGAGCCTGGTACATTCAGTTGAGGATTAACTTTTAAGAGAAGAGACATTAGCATGTAAACTAATATCTGAGCAGATCAGGATGTAGTATCTCCACTAGCAACAGAGCTAGAAATCAGATTCCATTCTTTTGACCAAGAGAAACAACTTGGCCTTAATGGGTCTCAAAAGCTCCCTGATATTGCCGCCTCTTCTACAGTATTTTAAAACCTCAGGAGGAGCATTTTTGAAGATTGCTTTTGAGAATTACCAGGGAATCAGGAAGTGACATCCAAAGCTGACCATGAGGGAAAAGGGTCTTATGGCTTCCAAGGCTTCTATCTATGTCTAACTGCCTAAATGTATTTTTACCACTATGATACAGCTGGATAAAATAACAAAGTATGAGTTTATGATACCCCAGTGATTACTAGTAAATTGTGTGTGTGAGTGTGTGTGAGTGTGTGTGTGTGTTTGTGTGTGTGTGTATACACACATTTTTTTGTTTGTTTGTTTTAGTTTTTTGGTTTTTCAATACAGGGTTTCTCTGTGTAGCCCTGGTTGTCCTGGAACTTCCTTTGTAGACCAGGCTGGTCTCAAGCTCTCAGAGATACACCTGCTTCTGCCTCCCAAATGCTAGAATTAAAAGTGTGCACCACCACTGCCCAGTGTAAATTGTATTTTATTCTTCTCTTACCTCATGAAGAAACACCAAGTTCTGAGTGGTGAGTGCCATTGGCTTTCCTGGAACTCACAGATGAAAGAAAGTATGGGGAGAGAGTTATGAAGGCAGTTGCAAGAAATGATTCAAGAAAAATGGATAAATAAGTGCAACTCGTTTGTCTCCCATAACAATTAAAATGTCCTTATTTGACAAATGAAAATTTTTATATATTTATGATGTGTTATGTGATATTTTTAAATAAATATATCATGGAATGATTAATTCATACCATAGCTATCATTTCAGATGTAATTCATAACATATTCACTTATCATGTCAGGTCCCGCCCAACCTGTGGAACAGTCCTGAATAGGGGAGTGAGGATTGAGAAAACACAGTTAGGAAGAAGAATAGGTGGAGACACACGATAGGTTTGGGAGGGCCCTGAGTCTATACCACAGCAGCCCCAAGTTTATTTCTCACAGTCTTTTTATACCCGAAGCAAGGGCGGCAAAAGACCCAAGCATAAACACCTCCTGAATTCTCAAAACATCCAGTAACCAGGCCTTTGACCAAACATCCTGTTATTTGGTCTTGAAGAGCAAAGACAAGCTTGAACTCTCTGATTTTGAGTCAAGATGGAATCAAGCCACAAACTGGAGTCACTGAGGGTTCCCACACTATCGTTTCATACGCTTATTATTCCTACTAATGAAACATGAAAATCTACTCTTTTATAAATCTTTCATAATTGTTGTCACCACACTACACAAAGTCCAGAACTTTCTCTTCCTATCTATTTAAAATTTTTCACAACATCATCAACTGATGAATGATAGATATTCTTTTCTCAAGAATAATATTCTATAATTAAGATCATAGAATCCCTAGGCTGAATAAAGTCTCAAAAATGACATTTTTTACAAAGTTACAGTCAAACTCAGGGCTTCACATATTCTAGCCAATTGCTGTACCACTGAACTATTCCCTCATCCATACCAACATTAACTGGTTTCTAAAGGAAGCATCCCAAGGATGTGCATTCATCCTGATTTTGCACTGACAATGTTTAAATTGTTCACACCCATGCACTCAAGACAAAGTCCACGCCTTTTACAGCTTCGTCACTAACTCATGACAAGTTGAATCAAAGATAAGTTGGTGCTCACTATTTACACGCTTCTCGGTTGGGGTCTTCTTCATTTACATAGGCTGCCTTAGAGAGAAAAACAATAGTCAGAAAGTTAAGAAGGGGTCAATCCTGAGCTCAAAATGGGTGACCAGAAGTCAGTTTTGTAGAAAACGGTGTCTTTATCTTTTGAACTAATAGCCAAAAAGCCTCTTTAAGAATGCCCCAGCTATTATGGGAGAATTAAAAAGATGAAAACTAAAGTTTATTTCTTTGTTGAATCTCAATTCCCAATTAAAAGAAAACAAAGACTGTCTCTTTCTCCACATCTGAGTGTCCATGGAAGACAATATATATAATTGCACTGTTGTATGTATAATTTAAAAAATGTACACCGAGAAAACAATATGCAGATATACTATATACCTAATACAGTGAGAATATTTTATTCCATTCACTAATAATAAACCTAGTTCAGATTGAATTTGTCAGGTAAAAATGAACCTTTCATGGCAAAGGATTACATTGTTCAGTCATTGTTAGAATTTTTAGATATACATCAAAATGTTATTAATAAATCATCATTTGAAAATTTATTTAGAACAGATTTTTTTATTGAAAATGGATTCTTCTCTTATACAATACATCCTGACCACAGCTTTCCCTCCATCCACTCCTCCCAGCTCCCCCTACATCCCCCCTCCCCCAGATCCAATCCTGCTCTGCTTCCTTTTCAGAATAGTAAAGGAGATATTTAATACAATATATTCTGATTATGATTTCCCCTCACCAACTCCCCATCTACCCTAATACATGCCATTTCTTTCTTTTTTTCATTAGGATGCAAATAAAGTAACTTCAAAAATCTTCTTTGCAGGACTAGAGAGATGGTCCAATGGTTGAGAGTGCTTGCTACTCTTCAAGAAGACTGGAGTTTGATTCCCAGCACCTATACTGGGCAGATTACACCTGTCTGTTACTATAAATAAGCATATGCCAAGCAATATAAATCTTTAAAAAAAAATTTTCCCTGAGGAAATTTATCCTACATTCATTTTGAAAGTTAGGTTGGAGAAAAATTTACTTTAGAAGAAACAAAAGAAATAAATTATCACAATTTGGCTGGGAGAAAAAACTAGGGATAAGACAGAGTAGCAAAGAACAAAGCAAGTGACCAGTCTTGAGAAAGAAGTGTGATGCTTTGGGTGTCTTTGAATGAGCTTCTCTATTACAATACATGGTACCTTGACAGATAAAAAAAATATTTCTATCACAAACACTAAAATAAATGAAGTTAATTTATGCATAAAATTAATACATATGTCAAAATGATATTGGAATATAGAATTTCAGAAAACTAGGTGGGATTGCAAATATCCTCTGTTATTCCTCAGGATTTTGCCCAGTCACCTGTCATGTGCCTTCCATACACATTGCACTCTCTTAAACAGTAGAACAGTCCATTTCCTGCACCATTTCCCTGAACGGTGTTTGGGAAACAAAAATCTCTATAATACCACTGAAGTTCTTTGTCAAGTATCAGAGATTATAACTTTTAAAAAAATATTTACCATCACAGATACCAAAGGAATATTAACCACCATGCCCTTCACTAATGATTGCCCTTGCTAAATAAAATCTATACCAGCTAAGTCTTTAGCATAAAGGAAATTGCAACTGCCACAGCAAATCCACAGATTACATCCACAACAGTCACTGGTTTTTTTCAAGAGAATATTAGTCAATGAATGTTTTGACTTTATCAACTGCACTAATGAAAAGACAGTGTCTGTTAGACAACCCACAAAGCTCGGCTGGTGAAGGGGTGCCAGCCTGAAGCCTCGAGGTTTCAGCTGATGTATTACTTCTCCAAATTCACTATGTTTTTGAAGTACCTCAGGTCTTAAATCAAGAATCTTGTACTACAGAGGATATAGCTATAGAGAAATTAAAATTTTCCTATCCTTGTATACAATATTTTTTTGCCTTAGCACTTTAACAGGAAATACATATAATACTGAGAGAATCGGTCATTTTATATGAAAGCTATAACGGTTTATTAAGTGAATATTAATGTTGGCGTAAATTCTGCTGCTCCCTGAGCCTATCACTGGGCATTCTAGTCAAGTTAGTACGTTCCAATCCAGAATCTCATTGCAGTTGCCACTATTTTGTTTAATGTTGATGCTCCCAAAAGAACAAAATAATTACATTGCCAAAATTCATTTTTAGAACTAACAGACTTTCAAGATGATATATCCTCTTTTCATAATCGAGTGTTTTTGTTTTGTTTTGTTTTGTTTTAATGTAAGCAAAATGCAAGTCCTCAAATTGGCCACCTAGTTGGCTTAGCTTGTTTATGAAATAAAACAATGTAACTTACTCAGCACACAGTCCCTAACATGTAGCAACTACATCATACACAGTAGTGTTTATTATTATTTTATTGCATAAAATTATTATTTTTACTATTTTCTATCAGCATAAGATTTTTCTTCACATGTTTTGAAGAACTAACTTGTCAATGAGAAGAGGAAACGTTAATATACTTTACCTACACGTTTTACTTACAGTGGGTTTGTCTGTGATAAATTCCACAGAATATTGAACTCAAGAGGTAGCAAAAAGGGCTGGTGGTATCGTTCAGTGGCAGAGTGCTTGTCTAGCATACACAGGTCTGGGTTTAATTGACAGCAGTATTATAAAGAATACAAGCTCAGAATCTTTTGAAAGTGATAAGGGCCTTCTGATTGATCTAAATGTTCTGGATGACAGAAGAGGTACAAAATTAACAGTCCCTTCTGTATGCCAGAATAATTTTTCTAAACCAAATCCTTTTCTTCATCACAACTGTGGGCAAGATTTGACAAATGTTGGCATTAGAAGTTCTGCCTCCTTCAGAAGTTCTAAGGCAAATTTCCACATGTGGCTCAGGGTTAATATAGGAAGGATTATAATGAAGTAAATGAATGATTTGGAAAAATAACATAGCTAAATGTGTCTCGATCTTGAATTTTCATTAGCTTTCTAAGGGCTCTGTACATTTCTATTTAGTATGCTGTGAAAACAACTCTATATGAACTCCTCTGAGTAGGAGACTGCTGTGGTGAAAGCATGAAAATAAAATGGAGACTCAAACAGTAGAAAAGACAACACTTGACAAGTAATCAGATTAGAGGGTTTGTACTGAAATTCATGAGAATGGCAAGGTTGATACCTACATTTGGGCATGAACTACTGAAAAAAGCATTTTACTGATAGACAAAACTTAGGATGGGAAGCATGTTTTGGCAAGATGTAAATGTAGAGAAACAAGAATATATTCAGGCCAGAGACAATAACCCCTCTGTGACTGATGATTTTGAATGGACAGTAGGAAATAGTGTTAGAACTAAAACATTGGTATTCCCCCAAACAATCAAAGGTAAAAGTAATAAGTAACCTATTAATAAAGTGATGATAATGTTTGTGTGAATAAAAACAGTAGAGAATTTAGGACCCTAAATATGGCTCAGTGAGTAAAGAGCACTTGTTGCCAAGACTGATGACCTAAGCACAGCTTCCGGTATCTGCATGGTGGAGGGGGAACCTGGCACTTGCTAGGTTGTCCTTTCATCTCCTTGGATGTACTATGGTGCCTGAGTACATGCAAATACACACACACACACACACACACACACACACACACACACACACACACACACCAAAGAAATGTTTAAAAAAATAAGAATTTAGACATTCAATTGCCATCACATCCTAAAATCTGAGTACAGCTTTTGCCTGACTTCATAGATGACAAATCTGAATCCCAGACAAGACAAGTAATTCATTCAGTCACATGGCAGCAAAGTAGACACACAGAATATTGAAAGAGGCTGTCTGAGGCTAGACACTGTTTCCTCCAGAAGAATTTAACATTTAACAAATGTCTACAGATTTAACTTACGAGATTGTATTCTAAAGGGTCTTTACCTTGTGTATTAACACACAGGTAAATTACACAAGCATCACCAATCCAAGCTTTACTAACTAGTCAGAAAGGACTGACATGTTAGTAAAACTTGGTCTGGACCATGGCTCAATGGGCAAAGTGCCTGCCCCAAAAGCCTGAGGTTCTGAGTTTGGATCTCTAGAACCCATGTAAAAGCTGGACATAGAGCTTCTACTGAGTGACCAGAAGCAGAGAGGAGAACCTCAGGATCTCATGGCCCAAATAGCCTTGCACACAGTGGCAAAGAAAGAATTTCTCTCAAACAGTGTAGAAGCCAAAGAACAATAACTAAGTTTATATTTACCTTATGTGCAAACCAAGCTACTCTACTGTTGTACTGCAATACTGACTTGAATTCTGGCCTGTAAATTTTCTCATAGTTTTGATGACCTCCTACTTTATTGAATCTAGGTTAATTTTCTTCTTATATCAAATTTGTGTTCAAATAAAAATTTTTAACAGTAATTCCTTCCAATTAACTTCTAGGAGGCTTAGCCGAATATAGACACTATGATACCAAGCAGAAAGTAATCATGGAAGTAGTTATTGATCTCTGATGATGGTTTTAGCACGTGGTTAAAGCTTTGGGGAGAAGATGGAGGGTTATGGACGCCCTCATTGCATACTCACTATACCTGTGATGCCGGTCCTGAGAAAGGTTAGTGTTAATTATGCTGCATCCTATGTGATTACAGGGTGGAAACTTTAAATACACTCCGTCTTGATCAGTCTTATCTGGCCAGTTTCCCTAGGGTTGGACAAAAAAAAAAATTCCTCCCAGAGTATTGAAGACAACATACGGGGTTCTAGGAGGGTATGCTCAGCAAGCTGTGCAAGGATTGAAATTGGGATTTCTAAAAGGGATGGAAAAGCTGGAATGCTCATGCTTCCAAAAATAATTTATGGAAATTTAGCCAATTTGTGGACAGAGTCTGACACTCCTAAGCTAACTTACAGAGCAGAGAAAATTTAATTCTGAGTTTTTCCTAGACTATACATGAAGCTTGAGATGTAGTAGTGACTACTTCCCATGTACAGAAACTATAAGATCAGCAAAATATGGAAATTGGAAATTTCTGGCTACATAATTGAAGTATTGAAACAGGCAATGGGCAATTGTGAATGTGGTTCTGATAATTATGCTCTAATCTGCCACACATGAACATTCAGTCAGCTCATACTGTCCTAATCAGACTTTTAAAGCCACAAGCCCAGCCCCCCCCCCCTCTCTCTCTCTCTTCTATCTATCATCTCTCTCTCTCTCTCTCTCTCTCTCTCTCTCTCTCACACACACACACACACACACACACACACACACACACACAAACACACACACACACACACACACATTCACATGTGAATTTTATAGATATTTCTGATAGTTCAGATCAAATATATGGTCATATATTCTGCCCCTGGCTTTCTTTTCAACTGTCAGTCACAGAGAGTAACCAAATATTTTAAGACAAATAGTATCAGAATTGCCAAATTACTGGACTCGTGTTTCAAAATATATGGCAAATACTGTTAGAAAGGCAAATAACAAACATTCTCAGAGAGGAAATGAAAGAAAGATCAAATAATAAAAGCAACTAGGCAACAGCACAGTCCGAAAATGCTGGCTACAGAGAACATGGGTAGTTAGGGATCATCAGAACTGCTTTCAAGGCTTGATGCTTTATTGTACTCTAATAGGAAAACACTGAGGGAGTGCTGTGTATATGAAGTGAAATTTATTCCATATAAATCTAGCAGGAGCATGATTAAGGCACACCAAAATTTGGTGCCTGAAAGGAACTTTCTTGTTTCCTGACAGACTGGCGGAAGGACAGAAGACAGAAGGGTGCCCTCTTCAGCCTTTCTAAGCAAGAGGATTTTATCTGGTTCACAAAAGTTTATAAATGTTACCAGTGCCTAAAGCCTCCACTCTCCTAATTCTATCTCCTTGGAGATTATATTTCAGCATATGAATTTGGAAGGGTTTTATACATCCATCCCATAGCATATGGGCTGTGATCTTTGTTGGCTTTATATATGGACATAGTTTCCTCAAGCCTTTATTGCCATCTTTATAACAAGGATAACAACAAGAACCTTCATCTTCATATGTTAGTTCTTAAAATTGAATTAAAAGTGCACTAAAAGCCCTTAATATGATTTTTTTTAAAAAAAGAATAAAGGACATTGCCTTGCAAATATATTTGCATGAAGATATGTGCACATTCCCCATATGAGGATAGTTCAAAAGTCCCTTTCCTAGGAACAGAAAAAGGTCAAGCATCAGATGGGGATTGATTGTACAACATGACCTTAAGATTTCTTACAACTCCATAGTCCTGTGCCCAAATTACCAGGATTTTAGGGCTGAGGGCACCTATTTAAAAGCCCAAATATTCCACAGCTGGACATGACAGAGCTCAGCAGGAGGGAGGAGCAGCACTCTGTAGTCATGGATCAGAGGAAAAGTCTTCCACACAGCACAAATCTCTACTCAAAATGATGTCATTATGACGAAAATATAATTATTGCATGTTAACTCTTCAAACTGAAATATACTTCCTAGTACTGAAATTTTCTTAGATGTATGTAAATTTTCTGTATGAAAATGAGGCAGCATCTACATACAAGGCCAGCTTCATCCCCAAATGAAATTTAACAGTACTGCAAAGGAAAATACACTTTCTGGTTCACCTGAGCTCCTTCTCCTATTTTGCCTTTAATTCAGTTGAATCGCTCAGTGGTACACTCCCCATCAGAAGCCTGATAGTTACCAAGGGTTTCCCAATTGACTTCATCAGCAAATAGGCCATTATTAGTAGGACCACATGATGATGAGGTCAGGACCTAAACCAAATAGTTTTGAAAGAAATAAGACAGCCCTGTATGTAGGCTATGTAATAGGAGTTATGGTAGAAAACAGCTTCTAAGTTGGTTAGATTATCAATGCATACTTTATAACTGGGTGATTTATGGGAAAAGAAAAAGGCAAGCAGAGAATTTGGTCCAAATTCAAAATGATAAAGGCCATGGAAGCTGGCAGGTACTGCCTGGGTGTTTTAATTTCCTAGATCCTAATGTTCTTCATTTAAGAAACAAAGATAAACAAACTATAAAAAAAATAATTCAAACTGAATAGTGCCATGCACTTAGTAAACTCAAAAATTTTCAGTACATATGATCTAATTTTAACAGGGAAATACTTTTAAATAGTTATTTGGTGATAGTGGTTACCTGATATCTCATTTTATCAGCATATTTTAAACTGCATGAATATTTCACTATGTTAAAGAGAGAACACTTATATGATGATGGAAATGCTGTTAAAATCAACCTTATTTGAGTTTTCCCTCTTTGTAAGATTGGCCAACATGAGCTTTAAAAGACAATAATTTGGGGGCATATACCACAGTACCCTAGAATATAACAATCCTTCTAAAAAAAAAAAAAGCTTTCAGATTAGTCTGCTCTGTTTAAAACAAAGGAGCATGAATATGTCATCAAAATAGACACTTCATTTATGCAAGCTTTAACTGCCCCTTGCAGAAGTCAGTAAGACTTCACAACAGGACATCACTAGTTGTCAAAGACCAAGTCCCTGTTCCTGATTAGGATCTGCATCCACCACATCACTATTCTGTGACTTCAATAGTGTTGCTATTACATTGAGGTTCATAAAGTAGAAAGCATCACGTGAAGACTATATGCTCATTACATAGTGCCAACATAAAAGGGCTTTGAAATGCATGCTTCCACACCTCCCTTCTGCCACCTCTGGGCTTCTCTTGCCATTTCTTGCCAAATTGTATTTGCTCTCTGTCATTGTCCACTGGCAGAGTGACAAAGTGCTGAATCTGCAGGAACCAGGGCACATTGTTCAGCCATTCCCACAGCAGATTCCTGACAGATTGCCTTCCCCTCTAGTAATAAGGCTTGTGCTACATTTGTGCAGAAGGGCAGAAGTTAGATAATATTTCTAAGACATTTTGAAGATGGAAAGTACTGCATATATACCAAATTTTGCTATTAATTTCTGTTGCTGTAAGGTTTGTTGAAAGGATACAAACACATCCAGTTCAGCTCATAGAGGCATGAACATGTTAGCTACATTTACCAAGTTTCTGATGAAGACAAAATATTATATTTGACTTCACATTTGACAACAATTGTCAAGACTGATAAATCAATGCTCTGATTAGAGAAAAACAAACATGCATTTATCACTATCAAAATTTATCTGAATCACAGATAAATGCAAGAGAGATTTTTGTCTAGATTGACATCACTGCAGATAGTCAGTTGAGAATCACAGTGTCAGTCCTAAGTTCTTTTACTAGAGAAGACACCTGTCTTTTGCTATATTTCCCTCTGTTTACACAGAAGAGACTTTACTTCACCAAAGCTTTAAATGACAAAAAGACACATGCTTCATAATAATGTATGAAATCCTAGATTAAAATGAACAGTTGTTCTTGGCCACATCTCATGGTACAAATCAAAATATTCACAAATAAATATCTCTGTTTTTGTTTTTTGTTCTTTGATAAATAAAGCTTGCCTGGAGATCAAGGGGAAAAGGCCGGCCATTTCAAGTAAACAATGTCAGGCAGCACATACCCTTAGAATGCTTGCACTTTTGTCTGAAGTTCTAATAGCTTCTACAATTGAGTTAGGCTTTGAAGCTCACCGTTAGCCAATCCTTACATGTTTAAAAGAACACCAAATTTTTGACATTTTCAATCTCTTAAACTCTTCAAAAGAAGTTAGATGTGATTGCTTTATTTTTAAGATTTAGATTGAATGAGTTCAAATTCAATATAACATAAAATTTTTGCAAGTCACCATTCTAAACTCTGGTTGATTAAAAATTTATTAAAAAACAATGATGGAAAAGAATTCCCTTCTTTATACCTTTTTCTCACCATTTCTCTGTTTTCATTCTTGTTTGCTATAGATATTGGTTGTAGATGATTTTCTAAACTGTCTTATTAAATAGAAAACATGGAGCCAAATATAGGGGTGAAAGCCTTAGAGATCAGGGAAATAGGAAAAGCCACCAGCCAACCTTACCTCACCAACTCTGCAGCTTCCAATGTGAGCTACTTCCTTTCTACCCATGCCTTTATATGCCTTGCTTTTCTGCCCTCTCATTGGCTCTTAGCCCAGCCACCTCACTTCCTTGTCACTGTCTGTCTGTACAGACCTCTAGGTCTCTATGGTTGATACTGGTATTAAAGGCGTATGTCACCACGATTGGCTCTGTTCCCTAGTATGGCCTTGAACATACAGAGACCCTGCCTGTTAAGTGATCAGATTAAGGGTATGTGTTGCCTGACATTGTTTACTTGAAATGGCCGGCCTTTTCCCCTTGATCTCCAGGCAAGCTTTATTTATCAAAGAACAAATAAAATATCACCACATTTCAGAACAAATAAAATATCACCACAATTGGTGCTAACTGAGCAGGGACTTTCTACCTAGTCTCACTGTGATTGCCCTGAGTTTTGTTTTGGTAGGGCATAGATGTCTTACTTTTAACTATTTTAAATTTAGGCAGAAGATTTAACTTAGGCCTCTGAGGAGATTCTGTCTATTCAGTTGACTTTTGTGTTTTCACTTTGTCTACTTTTACTATTTTATCTAATTTTCATTTAAAATACTATCTGTCAATGTACCTTTGTTATGTTTATTTTTGTC
This sequence comes from Peromyscus eremicus, assembly GCF_949786415.1. Lineage (NCBI taxonomy): Eukaryota > Metazoa > Chordata > Mammalia > Rodentia > Cricetidae > Peromyscus > Peromyscus eremicus. The sequence continues at coordinate 36,891,228 of NC_081425.1, read as the reverse complement.
ATCTTTTTATTCTTTCCTTTTCCAGTGTAAAATGAGATAGCAGTATCAGATGGACAGACAGAATTTCCCAGGTGTGTAAAACCAGCCCCTAATGAACTAGGCTCCTATGGGTACATGAGTCACCTCATTTCCCATAAAACTCAAAGTGCACAAGATATAGGCTGTGACATTCTTTGTTGAAATCCTATTTAATCTCATATAAATTGTGACCTCAAAAAAGGTATTAAATGTTGATTTTATAAAATAAGATCAATGATAACTGCTCTACCTAATTAATAGATGAGTCTTAGGTTGAGAGAAAAATACAGATCTAAAATTCCTTAAAAACTGTTCTTATATGGAAAAAATATATGTATTTAAAAGGCATGAGTAATCCCTGTATCATTACATGGAAGTTAATTAACACTTCCATGTGTGTCTTGATAGTGAAGAAGCCAAGTGGGAAAGGGTAAAGAGAAGGGACACTTCAGCACAATAGAACATGAGGACCATGCTGAAAACAACAAAGGAAAGAGCAGAGGCAAGAAGAAGAAATGGGAGGTTTCCCTGGGGCTCCTGGATTGGTTTGGGAATCCAACAAAATTCCAGCTGGAGCCGAGGACAACTTTTGTTCCAAAGTGGATTTACTTGTACAATTTATCATTTCCAATCCATGAAATCAACTGACAGAGGACCTCTTTCAGTGTGGGGTACCAAGGCACCCAAGGCACTAGTAAAATGCTATGATCTAGAATTTAGAAAGCTAGACTCAAAATCCTTGACTTGAGGATTGTCTTTGCCCCAAGTGTGCTCAATAGTTTGAAACATGCTCACATAATTCAACAGAGAAAAGAAGAATGAGAACATCCCTGGGGAGAATCACACTTTGGGACGACACACCACTGTGGTTCCTCGACAAAATATCCTTTATGAGAGAAACATGGGTCTCAGATAAAGCTATCCCATTGCTGACCATCGCTAAGCATCTCCCCTATTTTTTACCTGCCTTTTGTGGAAAATTTTGACAGTACAGAGAAAATATTTGAGAACAATGCAAGCCTTTGTCAGCAGTATTGATCTACAGTTAGCCTTTGATCCTACAGACAGGAATCACGATAGGCCAAGCTATGTGATCTCAGCACAGAACTCAGGCTATGAAGTCTCCTTCAAAGTCTGAAGCACAATGCCACTGTGTGCATCAGAGCAGGTAGGAATGGACTCTCCAGAGCCAAGAAAGACACTTGTATCCTATTGCTTCTTCCTTTTAATTTATTTCAAAATAATTTGATACAGCTTTCAAATGATCTGAATGAATACCCCTTTGCCACAAGACAGACGACAAGCACCTACTTGTGTGCTGATGACAGAGATTGCTCATTAGGCTCCAGGAGCTGCCTTAATAAGCCTCTAAGCCTTCTGGCTAAACACTGTCAGTTTAATATCCATTGTGCCAAAACCAAAATTATTTTAGACAGATACTCCAACATGCAGAGAGAAAATATAACTGAAGTCCATCCAGCAAGATTATTAATTTAGCTATCTGGACTAGTAATGGGATGGTATGGCTTGCAGTTTGCAACCCCAGAAATGCATAACAATTCACTGATCATACAAAATTTACTGAGTAAATAGAGTGTAAATAAAAGTATGTGCTAGGCTGTTTAGTGACTAAGATCTATTCTTTTAAGAAGCTTCTATTTTAAGGTAGAATGCCAAGGTTATAGAAGTCCTATGTCACACTGTGATAAAGAAAAACTCAAATGGTTAATTATTGCATCTGACAAAGAGTAGCCATAAGTTATATGCTTAGCTTATAGAATACAAAAGTTAGACAAGTATCTTTAGTATATATTTGAGCCTTTATTTTACTAATTTCTTAAAAGGATTTACTGCAAATGTCCTCAATCTCTTAATGCCATGGCAACATTTTAAAGAATAGATAACACTTTGTATCCAGGATTACTGGTCAAATTTGAATAATGGGATCACACCTGACATGACTTGTATCACATTCAGTAAAAACTGAGTGAATAATAAAACTGGTCATAAACAAGGGAATGGGAGGATACAGATTATATATGAATAGAGAGACTCTGGAATCAAGTTCAGATCAGTCAGCAATGTGAAGGTAGCAAGTAAGAGAATCTCATGGTAGTCATTTAAACAGATAGGAAGATGGAATTCCACAATACCTAGAGGTATCCTGTGTATGGCTGGACTAAGATGAGTCGTGGACTGTTGATACAGCTCAATAGTACTTAGTTAGCATTCATGAAGCCCTGAGTTCTATCCCTAGCAAGTGAATGGAGTGGGAATGTGTGGAGGAAAGGGGAAGAAGTGTTTGCTTGTGGTTTGTGTTTTATGTGGAAAACACAAGAAGAAACACTTTGTCTTGTCCTGCTCAGTGTTTATAACTACAAATCAGACAAAGCTATGGATCAATATTTATCATTTGGGGCAGTAGCAATACTCTGAGTAGTGTGGATAAATTTTGGACAGAACGAACAAGATATTTAAAGTTTTTATTTAGATCTCACATCTTCCTGTATTATTCAATAAGTACATACAATGGTTCTGCCTAGGCAAGTCTGAAAGTGAATGCACGTGGGTGCAAACATAGAAGACTTAGAAGAATACACAACAGCAGCCAGAGATACTCTGGTATTCCAAAAGCAATAGCAAGGCTAGACAGGTCTTTAGCTCTTGGAAGTGAACTGAGTGTAGTGGGTGGTGAAGGATAAGGAGTAGAGACAATAAAGAGTAGCATGGAGATCAAGAAGGCAGTTTGATTAAAATGGTACATATTCGAATGATAATCATGGGAAATAGAATATAGACTTATCTAAAAACTTCAAAAGGTCAAGCTAGGCTAGAGGATAAATGAGTAAAAGTTACGGGGAGACAGATTATCTGTTTACTCATGTAGGGCCTTTGAAATATATGGGATTGTTTTCTTTGGAAGAAGTAAGCATTGGGGAAAAAGTAGAACATCAATGGCCATTTATCAAAAATATTATAGAAAATAATTTAACTGTGAAATAAGTAAGATTCTATGGAATGACCAATAGACACAACCCTACTCAGGAAGAACACAGATTACAGTACTTCACTAGCTTCCTCTTCTTCCAACTCCCTTTCCATCTAAGTGACAGCATTTCAGATGGGGCCAACAACAGTCAAAGTGAGTCTTCTCGCCTCAGTTATTTCCCTATATGTCATTTCTCTCTAGAAATGTTAAAGGCATAACAGGAGGTTTGTCTCACTGAGCACAAATATTTCACAAGCCAGTGAAGTTAACAAATAAGACTATCACATCTCTCTAATCATCTTTACAGACTAAGAAATTAAACAAGGAATTGTATTATTTTGTATATGTCTAAAATTATACACGGTAGTTAGATATGGTAGATAGGTAGTTAGATGATAAATGATGATAAATGGACAGATGGGACAGATGATAGATAGATAGATAGATAGATAGATAGATAGATAGATAGATAGATACATACATACATACATACATACATACATACATAAATATATATATATATATATAGAGAGAGAGAGAGAGAGAAAGAGAGATAAGATAGTAGATTTTAGAAATCAGTGTCACTTGGGCTGATAATGAACCCCTAAGAGTCATATATCTAACAAAAACCCAGTACCAAGCATGAGAAGTCTTCATTTGAATTAATGATCACTGTGGCTAACAAATTGAGTCTCAAAATAATAGAGACTATGGCTGTTGTTCTTCTTTTCCTCTCAGATTGAAACCTTGCTACTGAAGATACCATGCAGTGAGGACACTGGACTCAGATAGTTTAAGCTGGATATAAGCTGAAAGCCTCCTTCCTGAGGTCTAGCCTTCATAGTATCAGAATGCATTATGTAACCTGCAAGGGAATGGAAGCAATAGTCCCATCTAGCGAGGACACCAATGACCAGCATGGAAAGACATCCCTAAAGGTACAACAGTGACACTCATGCCTTGACATTAACAAACACCTGCTTAATTAACTTAACATACATGAAAAATCATGCCTGGTATTAGAAATCTAGACAACTAGCCAGGGGCTAGTGAAGTCATACATCTTCGAGGAGAACCTACCACTGTCATTTTACTAGACCACCGTAACTCCTAACTGCATTATAAACCTTATTTTTATACCCACAGTTATGTGTAGCTTTCACTCCTCATCAAAGAAGCTTCTCTTTTCAGTAAATGGAGAGCATTACAGAAAGCTACAGGTCACAAAGCAGAGATCAGCCGATTGTGTGAAGCCCAGCCCAAATGAATACATCTATAAAAATAACTCCTATACCTAAGGTTCAGAGAACATTAGGGAAGAGGGGGCAGAAAAGTTGTAAGATCCAGAGGACCAGGAAGTATGCTGTGAGTTGTGTCTCCTAAAAATGACATGGAAGCTACATCTGTGATGCCTCCACAATATGACAACCTAAACAAGAACTGAATAGACATGCTACCTTAGAAAGGGGAAATCTCACAGGGCTGTACCCAAGACAAAGAACTACAGGCCATTAATGACCTCTGAGAGAGGGAAATTATTTTCTCCCAGGAAAGAACTACCAAATTGATTATCCAATACAATAATAGTTATCCCTGAAACAATATACTCAAGATGAACTCTATATAAGCTGTGCCATTAAATGACACAATAATGTTGTTTGATATATTTAGTATTAAGTATTTTATGAAGACATTTGCTGAATAAAAAAGCAATCTGATTCAAGAGCATTTAAACTAAGGGAATGCTCTGCATAGCAGGACAGCACCCTCACGACACCAAAGTAAAATCCTGTGTGATTTAGGCAATAGTACTGCTACACACTTGCTGATTACAAGGTGAGAGTTATGTCACTCATTATGTGTTACTTCTCAACAGCTGAAGAACACTCTAAATGCCATACCAGATATGAAATAGTGTGTCTCCTGAGAACACCACATGACTCTCACTTTCCTGGCACTTGACAACACATGCCACAAATAGACTCAACTAGAGCTCACACTTCAGCTATGCCTTCTAAGTTTGTTTATACATTCAAGCTCTAAGGTGTTGGAAAACAATTTAAAGAAATAGTTATTACTAAGATTATAGACATATCTCCAAGGTGAAGGAAAAATCTACATGAGACAACCATAAAACTTATCTCTATTCTAGTCTCAGTCTGCACGTGGTGTCCAAGAACAAATACTCATTTGGAATTCATTTATGTTTTAAATATATATATATATGTGTGTGTGTGTGTGTGTGTGTGTGTGTGTGTGTGTGTGTGTTCCTATTTGTTTTACACTATGTTTAAGATTTTAATAATTGGAAGTAAGACCCTAGGTTCTTGAATTTCCTTGCCAGTTTCTCAGAGTAAGAAATTCAAGTTGGGAAAATCAATAATATTATCAACAGAAAGAGGTCCTCTGAATTGAGTAACTTTGGAAGGGCCAATGCTATATAGTTCTCACCTACCAAATCTTCATTTAAACCTCATCAACTATCTCCATACACTGTCAACCTTTAAGCTTCTCACAGGGCTAAGACTGAAAGAGGTTGAGTGTTCCAATCTGAATAGCACAGGACTGTCTCGGGATTCAACCCAGTACTGCATTCTTCTCAGTCATTACGCTCAAATCTCTTCCCAGTGCTATGCCTGAGAATGACATTAACAAAGCCATAGGAAAGGAATCCGTTGTAGTACTTCTTAATTTGTGAGCAATACTTGATTACATCTGGAATTAAGTAAATACAAGACGATGGGCACACTTGTAAGAGTTTTTTTTTTTTTAGCTAATTGTATCATTTGAAGTAGAAAGGCCCACCTTAAATCAGACAATTTGAGGTCAGAAGACCCATCCTAAATCTGGACCATACTTTCTCATGGCAGCCCACATATGGGGCATGCTTTTGCTATTTATTTGCCTGTCCTTCTTTCTCACTCCATCACTGGTATTAGAGTCTATTTCTTTGGGATTCCTGCAACCAGTTGAGGCATACAACCACATGAATTCTTGGACTTTCCATCAGGAGACAGCTATTATTGGACTAGCTGGACCACATCCTATAAGCCATTCTAATGAATACCCCCCCAACACACACATATGTATATGTATGTATGTATATATATACATATGTATATATGTGTATGTATATATACATATGTGTGTATGTGTGTATGTACATATATATATATATATATATCTTTGTGTATGTTTGTATATTTAGCCTATAAATTCTGTTCCTCTAGAGAACCCTAACTAATATAATATTAATTTGAAGAAAGGAATAAAACGGTTCCCAACTATTTAACACCATGCTAAGTATACAATGTTTGTTACTGACATAGAAATGTAGAAAACAGTGATGAAGAAGACAGTAAATGTTAATCCTGGGACTCTATCAGTCTAGAAACAATGCCTTTTCTACTGTTAGCATCTTTTAAAAGCTTTAACAATGGTCAAATGACACTCCTCAGCCAAATTGACAGCACATTCTGTGGATCTTCTTGTTAGTGTACTCTTGAAGGGCATCGTGACCTATGTTGCTTTAAGTGTCCAAAAAGCATCAATTTTCTACCTTGATTTACTCTGATTATTGACAATTTTCTCTGCTAGGGACCATTTAGATGAAGAGACAAAACTCCATGAGATTGGGCAGGTTAGCTAAGTGAGAAAATCCCGGGCAATCAGTACGCATCTCATTAGTGTTTCTATCTCTCTCTTTCTCATCATTCATGAAAAGGCGTCTTGAAATATATATAAAAAACTTTCATTACAAAGTGGAAAACATTTTCTTGTTGATTCTCACCCACATCAAGACATATGTTATTTGATGATAAAATTCCAAATGACTTCTAAAAGACTTTTTTCCCTGTATCTACTGCTAAGTTCCTCTGCAATCTATTTTTTTTATCCTTTCCACATAGAGGTAGCAGTTTATTTCATCAAGCAATGTAGTGTAATTAATTAATATTTAAATCTCTTTTGATCATAAATTACTTATTCAGAGCAAAATGAGCAGTCGTAAAATCTTGGAAAGAAATTTCCACAGGCAGAGGCTTTAAATTTATTTCAGGATATGACTACTTATTTATCAATCAAAAAAAAGGATATATTTACAATTTTGGTTAAGTACTAGGAAGCACTGTCATTTGATAAGAGCAGCGAGAATTCATTTCATTATTAATTTCCTGGCTTTGGCAAGAATCCTTGGTCTTAAAATGGTACTGAGTTTTGGAAAATGGCCAACAACATATTTTTAAACCTATGAAATCTAACATCTAAAAACAGATAATAAAGCTTAATTTAGACTAATGTTTTTGACTGTACAGCCAAATGAGTAAACTACAACTGAAATAAATGGCTTTATTCATGGAATGGCTGCAGAAGTAGGCTCAGAGTACAGGCAGATAGACGGAACTCTGTAAGTTCTTAAAAACCACTGAATTTTCTATTGACAATTAATGCCAAGCCTATTCTCCCTACTAAGAAAGGCATTGAAAAAATGGCATATTCTTGGATGTCACCAATGTCACTTACTTTTCATGTAAAATATAACAGCAAAGCAGCTATTAATATTCACCAGAAACATCTTCAGACATTGCTCACTTTTACCTGTTTAGATGATATCTAAAAATATCCATCACTGTTAGATATCCAAAAAAAGAATGCAATGTTTCAGGTTTTTATAAGATATTTTATAATTAAATTCATCAAAAATTGTTCATATAATTTTCTGATATTTTAATACTTCCACATCAGATTTTTTCAATGGCTATGGCCTCAATCATACCGTACAATATTTTGCTAATTTACTTCACTTTTTAAACTGGATTACATGCTAAATGTTGAAAATACCTGTGACAGTTATTTTAATATTCTAATTCATGAGATGATAATAACCATAGATAAAAATCTATAAGCAGATAAAATTTATATTTTTGTTCTGCTATATAAGTATTCTAGACATGGTATTTGAGAGTCAGTAAATTTAATTTTAGGGACATATTTTGAGAGGGTGTCTAAAGATATGACACTTGAAAAACAAACATTAGTTGTTTGCTAGCATTAACACATGGGTTGAAAGCTGTTTGAAAAGTTATTAAAGTCTAGTGACAAATAACAGTGACAATAGGTTTATTGGAGAGGATGAGTTTGTGTCATAAGCCTAATGATAAGTCCAAGCAGACTCTTTGAAGAGCTTTATCAATGATTAGGAGAAAAGGGGAAGCATGTTAATTAAATCTTGGAACTATTAAACATGACTATCAACCAATAAAAAGTATCAACGCAGATGCTTAGCTCCAACATGCCTCAGACTTTAATACAAAAGACAGCTATGTAATTTGAATTTCAACCAATGAGTCCTGGAATAATGTTATGAAATGTATGCTGCAAATGCACCGCATTTGAAAGTATTGAGAAAATTGACAAGTGTGACTTCTGGCTTCAGTTTCATTGATATCTTTACATGCTTTTATTTTTCAGTCTACATGAAAAGCACTTTATACTGTGAACAGAGCAATCCTACGCAGATAATCAAATATAGGCATTGACTGAGAACTCATTTGTCCTGAGCCATCTGCTTCTCTTTATATCTAAGAGCTTTGAACTCTCTCTGCATTGGTGGCTTTGCTTCCATCCTCACAGAGCAATCCTGACTACAGCTAATAGGTTGGGGAAGGCTCTGTCCAATGTTCTAGAGCAAGATTGATAGCCCAGACCCAACACCTGCTAATGTGACTCTAGCCTTACATTTCACTTGTACAGTTGAATTTCCGTTGTTTTCTGGAATCTATCTAGAAACCCTTTCCACCACGCTTGCTTTTTAGTTCCTTCTTACAGTGTGCCCAGTTCTCCAGCGGCTACGGTCTGACTTGTCCCTTGTTTTGACTTCTCATTCTTTCTCCCGTCTAGGCACTGGGGTTTCCTCGTTTCTGCATCTCAGCTTCTGTTGCACTGCTGACAGACAGGTCTGATGGGACTTACCTGGCTGCGCATCTGCTCCCCAAATACAAATATATACAGCAGTGCCAGCCTTCCATCTTCCTGTGGCCTATCTTCCCCACTGTTCAGAAAATCCTCCTATCCACTCCTTCTAATAGCAACAGTTTTTCACCACAAATGAGAAGTACATATCCATAGCTGTAATTAATAAACAAAATTACAGAGGAATAAAATGCTTCCCTAATTTTAATACAAAGATAGTAATATGAAGTTTTATTTCACAATTATCATTAATAGCATGTGTGAATTTAAAATAGAATATCTCACATTAAAGAAAAATAACTGTAAATGGATGTAGCTTATTTATTTCCTATTAGACCCATCTCATTAGCTAATTTCATTAGGAGAATATATTTACTGCTTTTGATCTTTTGATTGTTTGAATCTAAACAAAAGCTCTAATTATTTTGGAGGGAGGAGTCTGGGGCAATTTTCCATTGTGTTTGTGTTAGGGTGTTTTTGTTTGCTTGTTTTTGTTAGAATTTGAAATTTTGTACTTGGTAAAATGTTATATGTCTGTACATTTTTTTCAAGGGCTAGTATAACCCTAATAATTCTGTTTGTTACAAAATAGGGCAGAGAAAATCTAACGTTGCCTTAGTTTATGGTCCACATACTAACGCCAAGCCACTTACCATGAGAGTCTCACACTCTTAACAATGTATGTCTATCTGAAGGGACCATGTCTATCCCTGGGCACAAAGTGTTTAATAGACCTATTAAGCTCTGCTCTAGTCTCCCTTTGGCCACTACCTGAAGGGGCTCTAGCTAGTCCAGGCCTGGCAAACATGGCTCTGGCAGACCTTGCCCTTCTCCCCAATTCCCTCTGCATTGCTAAAAAACATTAGATTACATCCCTAAAACTGCCCCCAAGGCTATTACCTTATTTGACCAATTCCTCCTCCTGAGGCTGCCTATCAAGGTCCAGCTATCAAAGTATTGAAGTCCAGAAATCAAAAGTCCCCTTTGGCTCACCTAAATAACCTGCTCAATTAAAATTAAACCCCTCATCCTAAATTGGGGTTTCCTCTTTTACCTTTATAAACCGCCATTTTCCTATGGACCACATCTGTTTCCTCTCTATCCAGAGGAAGTCCTTTGTCCCTCAGAGACAAATGCCCCTTTCCCCTCTCCCTCCTGTCTTTGTCTCTTATCCCCTGCCTTCTGTACCTCTGGTGCAAATAAATCTTTGTGCTGAGAATTTGGTCTTGGGGTGTCTTGAGCTGACTCCAAGGTTCTCTGCACTACCTACACGCTCTATGAAGCTAGTTCTTCTCTTCCAGACATATCTACATTCTCAATTTTTTCTCATGTCTTAAATATTAGAAAAAAATACTTGCCGGCTCCCCAAATTCTGAATTGCACAGGCAGTGAAGTTCTAGTAAACATTTTAACAGCCTGCTCTCCTACAGGAGTAAAAGTGTATACCGTCAACCAATTTTAAAAGCACAGATGTGCAGCACGGACAATTGCTAGCTCCCAAAGTGGCCTGGCTAATCAGGAGTTAGGTCATGTGTGTTATTTATTGCTGCAAAACAAATGAATCCAAAACTTGACAGCTTAAAAGAATGCATCTCTACCCTCACAGGTTCTCTTGGCCAGAAATTCAGGATTTCTCAAAAGAGCACAGACAAAGTGTCAGCCAGGACTTTGGTCTCAAGTGAAGGCTCAACTGAGCGAGTGCACATTGTTAAATTCACTCACAGCATTGTTGGAAGAACTCATCCTCTTAACACCTCTTCTCAGCTGCTTATTCCTTACTTGGTGAGTTCTCAAGATTCTCACCTCCTTGAGTTAAGACCAATCAGGCCTGATCTGTCAGGTGCCATAACAGCTGTACTGGGTTACTCAACTCTCTCGTTACACCTAAGTTCCAGAAGGATAGCAGCAAGCCCCCAAAATAATATTGACTCCTGTCCCCAACAAAGAAATTGCACTCTCCAAACTTTTCATCTGAAGGTGACAGTCTCTACCTAAAGATGCCTTTGAAGCCCTGTGCTAAATTATTCAAGTTCATTCCTTTAATATGATGAAACTACCTAATTCAGTTCACTATTGTTAACTTTCATTCAGCTTTTGCTTCATGGGGCATTCATTACATCTCTTTCTTTTAAAACATTGTTTGACCTCTTTTAACTCTGCTTCCCAGGTTTCTGTGATTCGACACTTTTTATAGTGCACACTACATCTCTCTGCCATTCTTTGTCTATTTCCTTCAGGGCTTCCTCTCCCTTGGCTGCCTTTTAGAAGCTGATTTTCTAAGGATTTCATTTTTGGCCCTTGACTCATCTCACTCTCCACATACTTTCTGTGTTCTGCATACTCCCAGGAGCTTCTAGCTCTTCAGGTTTCAGTCAGCCAAGATTTCGCCTCTACATTTAGCCCTATTCATGACTCTTTATATCTTTATTCACAATCAGTGCAAAATGGAAAACACAGAAATACCCATTAACCATGAAGAAGTAAGTTTTCATGTAACTATATTATGGCGTCACCAACTAGGCACAAACTACAATCACAAGCAGCCATATAGGTGATTCCCAAGAGCATTATAGTAAATAAGTATAGTAAATTAAGTATAGTAAGTAGAAGCTGCAAAACAAAAGCTGCAGTATGTTTTGATTGCATTTATGCTATGCTCTTGAAAAGATAAAAGTTTAAGAACAGAAAATAGTGTTTTACAGGGGCTGCAGGTAGGCAAAAGAAATTCAAAAGAAAAAGACATTTGGGAACATAGAGGGTGATTGATGTATTCTATATCTTAATTTTGATGGTAGATATAGGACTACAGATATTTGTCAAGGCTCATAAAACCAAGCCTTTAAAAAAGATTAATTTTGTTGAATGCAAATTATACTTTAATAAGCCTGATCAACACATCAAAATCTGAATGCATTGTCCTACTTTCCTCAATCTTTTTCCTCTATCAATATTCTAAATGTCGTTCAAACTAATTCCCAGTCACATAAAGAAGTACATAGTCATCTTTGATCCATCCTCTCTTCTAGCATTTTACACCTAATCCTTCTACCAATTTTAAGCTTTTAAAATATAGCTCTAAATTCCTTCTCCCTTCACAGTAATTGACAAAGTATAGACCCACATCTCTTCTTGCTTAACACAGCCAAATTTTATTGACGTTGCCTCTGGAATATCAAGATTTTCCAGTTACCTTTTTTTTTTTTAACTAAGATTCCTCCTTTTATGTCAAAACTTGATAGAATTTCTTTTTTATTTTTCTGAAAAATGCTGTTTTTAGTGTCTATATTTATTGATGCTTTCCCATATGCACAAGTGAGATTTATGAAGCAGAGTAGGTGATTGTGGTGATATTGTGTTCCCCCAAAATATTGTGCACCCTAATAAACTTATCTGGGTTCAGAGAACAGAACAGCCACTAGATATAGAGGCCAGTAAATGGTGGGACACACACTTTTAATCCTAACATTCCAAAGGCAGAGTTCTATCTGGATCTCTGTGAGTTCAATGTCACACTGGAAACAGCCAGGCATGGCGACACACGTATTTAATCCTAGGAAGTGATGGCAGGAAGCAGAAAGGTATATAAGGCGTGAGGCCCAGGAACTAGAGCTGGTTAAGCTTGAGGCTTTTGAGCAGCAGTTCAGCTGAGATTCATTTGGATGAGGACACAGAGGCTTCCAGTCTGAGGAAACAAGATCAGCTGAGGAACTGGCAAGGTGAGGTTAGCTGTAGTTGTTCTGCTTCTCTGATCTTCCAGCATTCACCCCAATACCTGGCTTCAGGTTAGATTTTATTAATAAGACCTTTTAAGATTCATACTACAGATGATCATTAATTCCTTAAAACCAATAAAAATGGGTGCTTTTGTTCTCCCAGTTCTAACCTCTGGAGAATTGTGGAGAAAGCTGCATGTCATCCTATACATAGAGTGTTCATATTTTTGGTGAAAAACAAGAAATGAATACATAAATAAATCTAGGCATTAATAGAAATTTGCTAACATGCAAGAGTATTTACATGTAAATCTTCCCACTTCTTCTTATTTTGATAAAGTCTCTTTAGAAGTGCAATGAAAGTGTTCTGGGTTCTAGACCTCTGTACTGTAAATAAAGATATCAGAAAAAAACAAACCAAGATATCTATAATCCAAGAGTATGTCCACAGGCCAATGACTGATACAACCTTAAAGTATATGTATGTGTCTCTAAAGAGATAAACATCTGTGGAAGTTCTCCCTTTATCAACTCAGACATGCTTCAACTTCCAAGATTTTTTTTGTTTTATGATTAAAGTTCCTTTTTCTGAAGCAGAGACAAATATGATATAGCCCATCAACACTGCAGCCTGAGAACTTTGAAATACTTAGTTAAAAAAGAAAGCTATGTCAACTTAGCAAATGAGCAGGTCTATCTTAAGTTCAGGAGAGGTGAACTGGTGATAGGTCTCTAGGGATCATCACTTTATACATAGTAACTAAGGTCATGCCATGGGTAAAGCTGCCTAAGAAAAGAGCAAATAAGACTAGAAACCTCAAAATAAGTTATAAAAAGTGTAGCCAGCATGAATTACTTGAGCCCCAAGAGTAAAACAGAAGAAGGAGAATGGACAGAGGAGAAAATTCAGGGGAATGTGATATTGAAAAGGCCAAGGAAAGAGAGACTCTTAAAAATAAGGTCAATATTGTTAAGTAGTGTTAATGGCCAAAGTGCAGTAAAAACGAAATGCATTGAGCATAGAACACGGACTTGATTACTGACTATGGGAGGGCTCTCTTTTGAAGTAGAAGTTAAGAAGTGACTGAGAAGTAGTAAGTAAAGAGATGCAGAAAACAAACATAAATGGTTCTCCAAGAAGGATAATTTCAAAAATAAATTAGATTGAGGAGTTACACAATGAGGAAAGATTAGGGGGCAGGGACTTTGTCTATTTTAATGATATATAACTGTACATGTGCTGTGAGATAATGCTTTTGTACACTGGTTTAATAAAATGCTGATTGTCCAGTAGCCAGGCAGGAAGTATATCTGGAGTGAGCAGACAAGGAGAATTCTGGGAAGAGGGAGGCTGAGTCAAGAGATGCCAGTGAGCCACCCAAGGAGCAACGTGTAATGGGATGCAGGTAAAGCCAATGAACATGTGGTGATACATAGATTAATAGTTATGGGCTAATTTAAGTTGTAAAAGTTAGCTAGTGAGAAGCCTGAGCCATTAGGCCATACAGTTTATAATTAATATAAGCCTCATTGTGTTCATTTGGGTCTGAACAGCTGCAGGACCTCAGGGCTGCAGGAGCCAGGTGAGACCAGAAAAACTTCCAGCTACATACATGTATGTATATAAAATGCATAAAAAATATATATATATAATTATGTATATACATATATATGTGAGAGAGACAGAGAGGAGGGATGTAAGAAAAAAGAAAAGGAAAGAGTCATACTGATAGTGAAAGGTTGAAAAGAAGACAAGACAGTAAATGGAGATCCAAGCACAGCTAGAGAATTTAGTGTCAAGCATTTAGAGAAATTTTCTATTATTAAAAAAGTGAAGGATGAGAGATTAGGAAGAGATGCAGGTAGACTAATATACTGGGCAAGGCAGTTGAACATAGCCTCTATATTCCCGTAAAGTAGCAAAAACTTTAGGTAAGGTTTGGCGAAAGTAGAAAAGATATGACATACTTTTTGATAAGAGGAGAAGATCCTGAGGGACACTTCCATGGATGAATTTCTTGCAGAAGTAAAGATCAATCTGAAGTTATCAATCCAGATTGTACAAGCGACAATAACCTTTCTTAAGAGTACCCCGCTCCAGAATCCAGAGACTGAGAAAGGCATGGAAGAAGATAGGGTTTATTTATGCTAGTGGAAGTTTTTCAGTAGATGTAAGACAATGAAATGACAAGCATGAAGAGGTGTATATATATTGAGAAAACTACAACTAATCTTCAGATTGAGAAGGATAGTAAGGAAAGGAGGGTGATGAATGAGTTAGGGATATATATATATATATATATATATATATATATATAGTGATTATGGGTGTAACAGCACACATGTTCTCTTTCATATGTGAATGCTACAAACAGTTGCTCTAAATGTAAAATAGAAATTACTAGAGTATGGGAAGTTTACAGAGGAGGGACAGTACAAAAAGTTTGGATGACCTTTACCAAAACACAGACATAATAAGCTCTAGTGTTCTAAGAACACGTTAGAGTGATCAGGGTTCACAAGACCATGCTGTGTATCTTGTGAATAACCAGTAGAGAAGGCCAAGCATGTTCTAAACACAAAGAAATGATAAAGAGATGTAAACGCTACTCACCCTGATTTGATCAGTATATGATGTCGACATGTATTGCAATATTATACTGTAACTCAAAAATATGCAGAATTATTATATGTTAATTTTTAGTGTTTGAGGTGAAAACAACCATTTTGATTTCATCATTATACACTGCATACATATTTCAATTCATTATACTGAATTCTCTAAATGTATACGATCAGAAACACAATTAAACAAAATAAAAACAGAAGTATTTTAAAGAAGACCTGGTAGAAACCGGAGTTTCAATTAGTGATTTTGTGAAATAATTTTTGAATGGTGGTAATGTGACTGTGGGAACATATGCCTGAAGTAAGCTGAACATGTAAGTTGTTAGAGATAAGAAAGCAAAGAAAATGAGCAGTCTTATGATGAATAGGTTTTCACTTGAATGATGAAGTTATTCAGAGTAATGGTGGAACTTGGCAAGAGAGGAAGGCTGTAGTGGAAAAGGACTTCATTAAAGTGCTTGTTTAACAGGACAGAATGGCTAAGCACCTGGTGAATAGGTCTGGCAAAGCAAAGAGATGATCAAGTCACATAGCTGAGACAGGGTAGACTTTCCTAGAACTTGTTCAAGGCTGATTTCTCGAAATTGTCGTAAGTGTTGATGTGACCATAAGAAAAGACTGTGACATTAGCTCTGTACTGACTCCAAGATTTAAGTTTAGAAACAGTGAAGATTCATCACTTTAAAACTGCAGAAAAAGTACCACAGCAAAGCTGTGTTTTTTGTAATGATAAGGAGGCAAACACCCAAAAAAGATGAGGACAAAGGGTGCTATAGGTATGAATAGCACTTCCAGGTGTTAGAGTAAAACAGTCTAAAACAAACATAAGTAGAAGAATCCCATCTAGGTTGTCATCATCATCCTAAGTAATCCAGAAATACTAATGAGAAGCATAGCTTATGATATAGAAAGTTTAAAGGCAATAAAGACACGAAAAACAATGATTAGAAAAGATAGGTAACAACCAGAGTGACTAGGCTCTTCAGGACCAAGTGATGTCCACTGCTGTTGGTACCCAAAGAGATGACAGTATTCTAAGACATGTCTGCACATTAAGCATAATCCTACTACCTTGGAATGATACACACTGGCTATATCAGCAGATTGTCTAGAAAACAGCTGTTCTATGGTAACATGAGGGGATAGATAGGTTTTAATAATATGGGAAGACTGGGCTAAACAGAGCTAACGGAAATGATACTTTCAAGAAAATAATAGACACATCCATCTCAAGTATCTTGTTCTCAAGATATATAGAGCTCAACAGTGTTCCTTAAAAGTTAAGTTTCCATAGTACTACAGGCAACTAATGACTGCTGAGAGAGAAAGAACTAGGCTCTCCCAAAGATGAGCCTCATAATTGGTTATCCAAAACAAAGTGGTCAGCCCTGATTTTATTTTTACATAATTGTGTGTGTGTGTGTGTGTGTGTGTGTGTGTGTGTGTGAGTGTGTGTGTGTGTGTGTGTGTGTGTGTGTGTGTGTGTGTGTGATATCCAAGGAAAAGAGAACACCAATTTGAATAAGAGTGAGGGGAAAGTTAGAGGGACTAAAGGAAAGGTACATGGGAGGTTACAAGGAATGAAAGGGAAGGGAAGGTGATATACTTACATTTTAAAGTAAAATTAAGTTTTCAAAGAAACATGCTTTTGTATTTCCTTCTTTTTAAAATTTAAATATAATTTTAGAAGCACATCTTTTCCATCTATGTTTTGGTTACTGTACTGTCACCTACTTCTCACTAATACAGAAAATAATCGATTCATATCTTTGGAAGAACTTTGACTATCAAGAAATAAAACACTGCTTTGAAGCTATTTGAATGTCACCAAGACATCTGAATAAAAAGATCAGGTTTTTAAGAGCTAAATTGAATAGACTAAGTGACCAAAAGATGGAACAAATAGCCATTGTCACAATCAGAACTTATAAATCAATATAAAAGGAATTTAGGAGCATTAAGCCTTACTGTATTTCCTATAGTCACAGATACATCATTTTCCATACTTACTATTATGGATGATACCATTTCCAATAGAAATGGTAAAAGAGAGAAAATACTAGTAATCATGTTCCTATTCATAAATATCAATAAATAAGATTATACACAATCATCATTTAAGACAATTGTCATTGGTTGTCTAAAGACAACCTAAAGATGTAAGGTTTCGGAGAAATATTTAACAGTGTATATACTTGCTTAAAAATCCAAGACACAATGTTTAACTATAAATGGAAAATATTCTCTGTAGATCAGGATAAATTATGACAAAGTGTCACCCTTATTTTGGAAAGCAACGATGCATGGCCTATCAGGTGGTTCTTCCTCAACAGATCTCCTTTAATATATTTAAATAAGTGAGCAAATATAGCATGCAAGAAATTCTAATTCTGCTAAGTATTCACTAACAATATCACACTGTATCATAGCAAATAACCAAGAAAGGAGTTCAATTTCCTCATATATGAACTACTAGCCAAGGATTATTTATTTTTATTAAAAGTTTAGTTAGCATATGAATTAGTGAGTTTTAGTTTCATATAGAGATATTTATTCTTTATGAAAAAATTCTAAAACAACAATGACATTAAGTTATTAAAGCAAAAGTGTTTATATATATATATATATACATATATATCAAAATTGGTTTGGTATTTTAATTTGACACCAATTATTTACTGAATTGAAAATGTTTTTATAAAACAAAACCTCAGGGGCCCTGCAGCACCATGTATGGGTAGTAAAATGATGAGGGCATGATATTCCTTTTAGTTTAATTTAGGTATTGAGATGCTATGGCTCGATGGGATCCTGGCATTTTTCCTAATGCAGGTGATCCTCAGCCTCTGGCAGCATCTAAGAGAAGTATATGCCCAGTTTCCAGGAAACACAACTCTTAAGTCAAGTTCCAAAGACTGAAATGTCTACTTCTTAGGATCTTGTCTATCGGCCTACAGCAGTGTCTGCGTACCAATATCGCCACATAGCCTGTAGTTCCCCACATTTCCTTGGGTTATACATCTAACTTACCGCACCAGTCTCTCCTTTCATTTCTCTGACTTCTTTTTTTCTTTCATTTTTCTTTATTAAGAAATTTTCTACTCACTCCACATACTATCCACCGATCCTCCTTCCTCCCTCCTCCCACCCCTAGCCCTCTTTCCCAAGCTACTCTGCATCCCCACATCCCCCAAATCGAGGTCTCCCAAGGGGAGTCAGCAGAACCCAGCACACTGAGCCTAGGCAAGTCCAAGCCCCTTCCCAATACACCAAGGCTGTGCAAGGTGTCACACCACAGGCACTGGGTTCCAGAAGCCTGCCCATAGACCAGGGACAGATCCTGATACCCCTGCCTGGGTGCCCCCCAAACAGTTAGAGCCAAACAACCATCTTCTGTGTCCAGAGGGCCTAGTCCAGTCCGCTGGGGGCTCCACAGCCACCAGACCACAGTTCATGGGCTTCCACCAGTGTGGCCGGTCATCTCTGCATGTCCTCCCATCATGATCTCAACGTCCCTCGCCTGCAGTATCTCTCCTCTCTCTCATCAGTTGGATTCCCGGAGCTCAGCCTGGTGCCTGGCCGTAGATCTCTGTATCTGCCTCCATCAGCCACTGGACAAAAGCTCTATGATGACAGCTAGGTTATTTGCTAGACCGGTCACCAGAGTAGACTGGTCCGGGCACCCTCTGGACCACTGCCAGCAGACCAAGGTGGGGTCAACCTTGTGGATTCCTGAGAGCCTCCCCAGCACCCGGCCTCTTCCTATTCCCATGATGTCTCTGACTTCTTGTTAATGGGGGCATTTAATCAGCCTCCTGAAAGCCTTTGTGTTTTTCAAGAAAATCAACTCTTATACTTCTACATCTGATTCTATACTCTTGTACTGTTTGTACCTATTAATCTAATAATGTCATTGGTATCTGGGGTCTTTCTTAGAATCTTGTGATATGTCCATAACCCTATCTCAGTGATGCTAGCCATTCCCACAAGGAAACCCCTTCTCCAATTTCCTTTTAGTCTACATACTCTCTCCCTGTCTGCTTACCCAAATTGGACATTTTAATTTACACACCCTTACTATGATACTATATTGATATATTTATTTTTAGTCCTTTAAGGAGATAGTCCATTGAGGAACTTAGCATTGTCTAGTTTAGCATCTGGATTCATGCATGACTTAGCACACTACCATGTACAAAGGTGAAATTTAATAAACATTTGCTTTGAATGTATTAATTAGTGTTAGTTTGGAGATAATACAGAAAACACAAATTTCTGAAGCTCTAAATCCTAAACACTAATCCTTAAATTGTAGCTCCATATATACAAAATCTTACGCTTCAGTTGATTCCTCAAATCCACATATCTTAACTCATGTGCTGCATATCTCTTATATGACTGTGGATATGTTTGAGCTAATTATTTCAAAGAGTTGCATGTCTAAGAGGTTTTTATTTAATTTTTATATTATCTCCAACGCAGTAATATCATTGCATTGGTGTATGTTTACTAGCCTATTGAAAGTGATACCAGGTAACAGAGCAGGTTAAATGTGTTTTTAAACACACATTCGGTACATTAAAAGACTCAGATATAAAGTCTTTTACGCTGTACTCCAGAAATTAAGGAATCTTAAACTCAACCAGAAATACACTAGTAAACATCAGACTGTCCTTCAGTGTACACTAGCAGATACAATGCCTCATGGGAGAAAATAAACTTGCCTTCAACAACAGTGAAATTAGCTATTTTGAATTGCAAAATGAGGTTCTGAATTCCTATTGAGGGGGTTCTGGTTAACATTTCCCTGTGTTCCACCGTTCTACTTCGCTGTTTTGACTTTTGCTTCACCATGTTGTTCTAGCCACATACTTGAAGGCTGTGTCCTGTGCTTGCCATAGTTCAGCTTCTTAAGGATTCATCCCCTTTCTCACATGCCCCCTACCAACAGCAGTCCCTTCTACAGTACACCAAAAGTACTTCTGAAAAACTCTCTGCATTCAAAACCCAACTATAAAAGAAAAAGTTAAGGGAGACACGAAGAATCTACTACTGACTTGACACGCCAGAATAAATGAAAAATGAAGTCAGTTCACTGCCACAGAAAGACCATCCAAGTGGCAAATGGTGGGTTTGATACCCTATATACTACATCAAAAAAACAGTGACATATGGATAGTCATAGAATAAAAGCAAGTTACTGAAGGAATGGATGAATGAATAAAAACCTAACTGAAAGATAGGGTATCTTGATTTCTGTATTCAGTATCAGTGCAATTGAATAAAAGAATACAAATAGAACATTTCAAGCTATTTAAACATATACCCCCAATTCAATCATTGTTTGCTATGATGTAGATATATGAAAAGGTTACCACTGCTTATAATTTTGGGTAAAGATTATACAGATCTTCAACTTAAAAGAAGTTGCATATCTAATAACAATCTATCTTCATATCACCTTTATGCCTCAATAACCTCTGAATCATTAACTCCTCACAATAATGTCCTGTACTTTACGGGGAAAGGGGACACATTTGACAGTATTTATCTTCTTGACATCAAAGGCACTGGAAGAAGTGAATTTCTATAGAGAAGGGAAAAAAGAATTTTTAAAGAAATACAAGGTAATTTAGTCAAAAAGAATGAAAAAATTCTAAGTTCTTCAAGGAAAAGTGATTAAAAGCATGTCAGTGAACAGTCTGAAGGGAATAAATGATTCAAACAAGGTTAGAGTGTTAAAATATACATCTAGAAGGATTTGACACCGAAATTTCTAAAGGGATGGGATGATTTTTCAGAGACCTCAGGCTAAAAAATTTGTAATGAGAACTTCTCAGAAGCAAATACTGAGGAGAGCAATCAGCCATTAATAAAAAAGGAATTTATATTCGGTTTTTATTTATTCACATTTGTTTAATTTTTCTAAAAGAAAATATGACTTAAAACTATGGTAATGAAATAGAATAGTTACTACATTTTTCCAAACATTGATGTATGTAATTCCCTTTCAAATCTGTGACATCAGTGGTTATCACAGTGATAACAAACCAAACAATAATGACAAATCCACACTGCTTTTTGCCTAGAGGACCAAGCAGGGAACTAGCTGGGAGCAACAGACATAGGGAGAACCAGGGAAGTCTTTACAAATATAAAGGAGGCCATTATTACTGGCAACCAAGTCAGGAGATAGGCATTCCAAGCTTCCGCCACTGCAAACCACTAGTGACAATGTCTGAAACCCAAACAAAAATGATTGATATTTATGATTGTAAAGTCTTTAGGTTTGTATAGCCATGAAAACAGACAAACAAACAAACAAATAAAAAACCCTAGAGAGGATGATGGAGCAAGCCTGTCATCCCAATATGCCAGAGGTGTAGGCAACACGATCAAAAAAAATTCAAGGCCAGCTTCTGCTACACGGTGACCCAGTCTCAAAAGCAACAATAACACACCTGGAAATGACACAAAATGGAGCTCTCTGGGCACCCAGCAAAGGCAACAGCAGTAGGAAGCAGATTTAGAACATAGCAGAAAATGAAAATGGGCCCCAAGGAAGAAATTGAATACCTCCAATCTACACAATCTACAAGCTTTGCTATGCCCTGATCCTATGAAATCTGTGGACGAGTGGGAGGATGAAGGCCGCATGAGTACCCTTAGTATTACAGTTCTTTTTTTTTTTTTTTACAGTTCTTTTTTTTTTTTTTATTTTTATTTTGCAATACAATTCAGTTCTACATATCAGCCACAGATTCCCTTGTTCTCCCCCCTCTCGCCCCCCTCACCTTCCCCCCAGCCCGCCCCCCATTCCAATCTCCTCCAGGGCAAAGCCTTCCCCACAGACTGAGATCAACCTGGTGGACTCAGTCCAGGTAGGTCCAGTCCCCTCCTCCCATGCTGAGCCAAGGGACCCTGCATAGGCCCCAGGTTTCAAACAGCCAATTCATGCAATGAGCACAGGACCCGGTGCCACTGCCTGGATGCCTCCCAAACAGATCAGGCCAATCAACTGTCTCACCCACTCAGAGGGCCTGATCCAGTTGGTGACCCCTCAGCCATTGGTTCATATTTCATGTGTTTCCGTTTGTTTGGCTATTTGTCTCTGTGCTTTATCCGACCTTGGTCTCAACAATTCTCTTTTTTACAGTTCTTATATGGTAGGAATCCTTAGATCTTGTACAAAAACTTTGAACATCTGGAAAACACAGATTATCACTTATTAAATCCATGAGGTGCTTAGTTGTAAGGCCAAAATCTTTAGTGAAACATATTGATGAAATGCTATCACAAACACCCTAATAGAGTCCCATCTCTCTACTGTGGAGTCCTTATATTATGTTGATGTAAGGTCTGCAGCAAATGAATTGAATACTCAATTTCAGTTGCAACTGAAATATTTGTAAAATGATTCAACCTGATATTGGAAACATAAATTCAGATAATCTAAATAAACCCAAATGTTTTATTTGAGCTGTTCAATGCATTGTCATCTGGAGACTGTCAAAACTCTGTTTCAGTGACATTAATGTTTAAACTTGAAAAATTATAAGCATAGAAAAAGCATTTGTGCTGCATTATCCTTTTCTAGGGAGAAGACTATACTAAGAGTAATAGGGACAGTAGTCACCTTTTAAAAAGCAGTGACAGAAGATATCCTCCAAATACCTGGCTTATTACTAACCCTAAACCATGCTCAATGTGACTGGGATTTATTAATTTGTAACACATCCATACATTCAATTTATCATATATTTTTACAGGTAATCATATCATGCTTCCCTATTTCATTCCACCTTTAGCATAACTGAATGATGAACTTCTTGAAGAACAACCATATTAAGACTTTTTTAAGTAACAAGAAACTAGTAGGTAACATAGACAGACATATAAGGAAAAATGCATATGGACAGTAAAACTTGTTGGATGCTCTTGCCCTCTGAACTCATTTACAATGTTGACAACAAATGATGTATTCCTCTACCTGAAAAAATAAATACTGGAACTGAAAGATGGGCCTGATTCTTCAGAAGTTACTTCAGGATTGTTCTTAGGGACAACAATTTTGGTCAGAGACCTACTTCACTTGAATTCTTCATAAATTCTTCACTGTAGAATCTCTGGATGAATGTCTCAGTCTCTCTCTCTCTCTCTCTCTCTCTCTCTCTCTCTCTCTCTCTCTCTCTCTCTCTCCCTCATGTGTGGGCATGTGGGCAGTACTCATCTCACCTTTAGTAAGCCACCATATCTTACACTGTAGCATAAATTTCCATAAGCCTCTTTTAGAAAGGTTTATTGTGCATATTTGCAATTCATGACTGAACTGGGTTTAAAAAATACCCTCAGTCAATTGGTAGCAATGCTTTAGTGACCTATGACATATGTGTTCAGTTCTCTGAAAGTCCCCAGGTCTCTACTAAAGAAAAGGTGCCAAGTAGGTAATCACCCTCACCTTTCTCTTAGAAACCAATCCCCTTTTCTTTCTAGGTCACTTTAGGTTTGTTGTGTAGTGTGCACCTTCTAGGAGGCTAATGGCTCAACAAGTAGCCTTTGGGGAAAGCCTTGTATGTAAGAACTAGCAACCCAAAGCAAAAGGTCCTAAAAATGTAAAGAAACAATTTAGGACAGTTCCATGATTGTACAGAGTACCATTTCTTGGCACAGTGGACTGAGTAGTGTTTGAGCCCATAGCATCCCAAAATAAAAGAAAGGATTTTATGATCTAAGTCAAACAAAGTCACAGTCAATCAGAGCATACTAGACTTTCTCAAAAGCTTCAGGAATGTCAGGGTCAATTGAAAAACAGCCCAGATGTCCTGCTTTAATGCTGATTTCCTTAGCTGTGTTTATCCCATAGGACTTAAATGAGTGCCATGGTCACCTAGAAGACAAGATTATAGTTACAATCAAAGTATGGACAGGTTAATCTATAGTTGGACAGTTTTCTTCCTTTTTCCTTCAAGGGACACACATAGCCCAAATACTCTTCAAATCTCTATTTTCTGTTCGCTTTCAGTCATATACTGTTGTTATCCAAGTCCTCTGATAACTTTTTACACCATTCTCTTTGTATTTACTTCAAATTTCCATTTTAAATTGATTCATTTCTTCAATATTCATTCAGAATATGATGGCTCTGTGCCAGACACACTTCTAATTCTTCAGAAGCAGACACTGAAGTAACAGAGATGAACTTAAGAGACAGCTCAGTGAGCAAAGATGCCTGAAATACAAAGACCTGAGTTCTGACCTACAGCACCCATGTGAAAAGCCAAGTTTGGCTGCTCATGCCTGTAACCTACAGAACTAGGGGAGAAGACAGGCAGATTGTGGGTGCTCACTGGATCAATAGCCTAGCTAAAAAAGCAAGCTTCCAGTTCAGTGAGAGGTCCTGTCTCAAGGCAATACACAGAGAACAGTAGAGGACAATACCCAAAGGCTGGACTCCACATGTATGCTGTTGTCTTTCCCCATATTCTCATACTCATACTCATACATGTTCATACAACACACACACACACACACACACACACACACACACACACAACTACCTCATATATATCGGATTATATATACATAAAAATACACGGGAAAAAAATGAGAGAGAATAGGGTCCTTATCCCAGGAATTTTCAGGCTTTCTGGATCTGCGGTTTTGATGATTACAATACAATTGAAGACCATGGAACCACTCCTTGACAGAATTTTCTATGCATTTATCTCTAAAGCCATTTATTGCTCTTAAAGGATGCAGTCAACTCTACAGAATAGATTCATGGTCTGGTAAAGAAAGAAACGAAGGGACATAAAATGAAATCATCCCAGCACACATCCTATTCCTTCTGTTTTCTGGCTATGAAATTGTAACATGTTCCAGTTTAGTGGGTACTCCCTACGCATGAGCATCTTCAGCATTTAAATTGTCATAACAATTCTCTGTTCAGAGAGTCATGTGAAGACCACTCGATATGCCTTGTAAAAAGGAAAACAACACACTTTCTGGTAAATGGTTGTCACACTCACAGATGTTACTTTAATAGATGTAATAGTGTCATCAAAATACTCTATTAGATGCCAATCATGTGATAGCTCTTTTCTTGCTTTGAAGTAATTCAGGATAGAAATCTTGCAAAAATTGTTGAGCATTTCATCACAACCTTCACTTTGATTCCTCATATCCTAATGTAAATAATATTTCACAATATAATTTTCTAAAATGTTTGCAAGTAAGTTGTAAATGATACTCCTTCATTCCCACATACTTTGGTATGTATTTCTGAAGAACAAAAACATCTTACACACTAACACGAAAATTATGAATATAATTTTCATAATTTAACACAATCTATAAGCCCTCCTAAAATCTGATCAATTGTCCAGCTAATGCCATTGTCCTTTGTAGTAAAAGAATAAAAAAATATCTCCCAGTCCAAGGATCATGCATTTCATTCACTAGTCGTGTTTATTTGTTGTTCATTAATCTGGACACGTTTATTCTCCATTCTTTGTCATTCTTAACCTTGATACTTGAGGTATACAGGCTGGTGGCTTTATAGTGTTGAACTTTTCTTTGTGCACTGTTTTCTCTTAAAGATATTCAGCCTACACTCTTCTGCCAAAGGCAATGTGAGTGATGATACATCCTTCTCATTGCACCATCTGAGGTGGAAAAAAAATTGATTGTTAACTGAAGAGATGAAGGCACTTGGTCAAGCATGTCTACAAAAGAGCTATTCACATTAATTTTACAAATAATAAGTGTCCTGTGTGGAGATCTGTTGAAGCTTAGCAAACATGTTGTTGACAAGTTAGGTTCTCTTCCTGGTTTTACTTTGAAATTCTTACAGAAAACAGTCTTTGAACCCTCATACCTCAGTCCTGGCAATTGTTGTTTTATTGTCTACATGCTTTTGTATGGGAGAGATTAAAAGGAGCAGGTCACTAAGTAATGAGCAAGTCAAAAGACATGAAGCAAAACATGACATCTGGAGTCAGTAAGACTAAGTTATACACAGAGTTTTTTGCTAAATAAATAGATTATTTGGTCTTGTCAGGGGATGAATAACATTGATACGGCACATATACTAATTTATTCCACTGAACTAATTAACTTTCTCCCCTCCATTTTGCCTCCATGTGTCTTATACAACCATGATATACATTAGCTATCTACAATAAACTTTATTTTTTAAAAGAATTATTGTGGGGCTGGAGAGATGGCTCAGTGGTTAAGAGCACTGCCTGTTCTTCCAGAGGTCCTGAGTTCAATCCCCAGCAATCACATGGTGGCTCACAACCATCTGTAATGAGATCTGGTGCCCTCTTCTGGCCTGCAGTCACATATGCTGTATACATACTGAATAAATAAATAAATGAATAAATAAATAAATAAATAAGAATTATTGTGAAGTCATAGTAATATTGTTTAACAGTTGTTAGATGTAGTCATATTATAGTACTTATCACTAATTGTAAGTATGTTAATATTTAATTGATTTAATTTACATCTAATATAAAATGTGTTTATCACCTGGGCCGTGGTGGTGCACTCCTTTAATCCCAGCACTTGGGAGGCAGAGGCAGGCAGATCTCTGTGAGTTCGAGGCCAGCCTGGGCTATAGAGTGAGTTCCAGGAAAGGCGCAAAGCTACACAGAGAAACCCTGTCTCGAAAAACCAAAAAAAAGTTTTTATCATATTTATGTAATATATATTTACAATATCAAAACAGTATGTGTGTGTGTGTGTGTGTGTGTGTGTATGTGTATGTGTATCAAGAACACTGAATCTCAACAAAACTAATGTTTTTTCTAATCATAAAAATAGATACTGGTGCCCACCAAGAACAATATTAGTGAAATATCATTACTGAGTGTATCTGAGAAATAAAAAGAAATCCAGATGTATTTCTTCACTAACGTGTCCTGAGCCACTGATCTCTGTTCTTCTAGGAAACATATGGATCTATTATTATAGTGAAACTTTCAAAACAATGAAGAATCATTTCATATTTTTGTAAGCAAATTCATTATTAGCATAGTAGCACAGAATTCATAAAAGTGAGTTTTCATCACTAGAAAATATGTGGAGATTTCTTCAAAGTGCTATTTCATATGCTTGGGAGTTTTCAAAATCATAATTTATACTTTTGTTCCTCAACTCCTCCATATTTTTTGCTTTTATGACACTGTTTTACTTCTAATTCCCAGCACAAATTTTCTGAACAGGGCAATGGAGGGCTCAGTGAAGAATAAGAATATTTGAAGTCTTATTATTTTTTGATACTGAGAAATTTATTTACTTCTTTGTTGTACAAAAGCATTTTATCCTGATACACTGAATGGGAAATTATTGGGCTATCTGAATTACATATTAATTATTGATAAATTAAAACTTCAGCTTTTAATATTCATTCTAAAACAAACTAATTAGTCTCAGTAGATGCATTTTGATGTTTATTTAGACAAGAGATTATTTGGATAATAAAAATAGGAAAACACAAGTAATCCAGCAGCCAGGATACACAATGTCCAGCAGCAACTCAGTACTAATTAGCCCTGTGATCCTGGATGAGTTCCACAACCATTCTTCACATGATCATTTATAACAAAGGAGAAAGGTAATAAACATGATTTCTTGAAGGTTCCTTACTAA
Source organism: Peromyscus eremicus (assembly GCF_949786415.1). Taxonomy (NCBI): domain Eukaryota; kingdom Metazoa; phylum Chordata; class Mammalia; order Rodentia; family Cricetidae; genus Peromyscus; species Peromyscus eremicus. Next base: position 36,863,253 of record NC_081425.1, on the reverse strand, counting down.
CATTTCTAGTACTTAAACATTTTTTTGCACTGTCTAATGTTCGGGTTTTACTCTTAGTTATGGTTCTAGGGAATTAAGAGTCCATCACAGCAGGACAGTACAGCAGCAGGAGCAGAATGCGAGAGCTCACTTCTCAACCACAAACATGAAGCAGATAAAGCAAAGTCCAAGCAGGATGAGGAAACACGATTTCAAAGTTGTCCCCAATAATATACTTCCTTCAACAAGGCTACACCAGCTAAACCTCCTCAAATAGTACCACCATCTGGGAATTGAGTGCCGAAGCAGCTGGAACACTTCTCTTCTGTTGTTTTGTGTTTGTTTTGGCTTTGTTTTTTTGTTTGTTTGTTTGTTTTTCCAAGACAGGGTTCCTCCATGTGGTCCTGGCTAACCTGGAACGCACTCTGTAGATCAGGCTGGCCTCAAACTCAAAAGATCTGCCTGCTTCTGCCTCCCAAGTGCTGGAATTAAAGGCATGGGCCTTCACTGCCCTGTGGAGCAACACTTCTTAATCAAACCACCATAGTATGAGTATTTCCTTATAGTTAGTAAACATTTGCACTAGTTGACTGATTTTTTTCTACTTTTTCTTCCCAAACAACTAAGTCTGCATTATTATAACACTTATATGATTGTATAATTATATAATTATACACATATCAATTCTATATATAATTATATATTTGGCTTTAATGAAAATATGCTTTGATAGTGTATGCAGGCTAGCATTGCAGTTTGCCTTACAGTTTTCATGATACAAACAAGATGAATTCTGTCAACACTTTTCTTCTTGAGTTAGTTTAGCTAGTGTAAAACACTGCCTTCCTTATTTACTGTCTCTAGAAATACGAGAATTCATGAAGTTGCTTTACCACTGGATCAACAAAACTAGCATTGCTCAGGTCTGAGAACTTTACCAAAACATTGTGATCCTATAACTGAGACTAAGTGGAACTTGCTCTAATGAGCCCATCTTACCTTGTATTTCTTTTAGAATGTGTTACTTTCTATTGCCTTGCAAGACATTTCTGCATACTTCAAGCCAAGTGCCAGAGCTATTCCAGTAGAAAGGGCTGACTTTGCATCTAATTTTATGAGGTTTACTTGATAGAAACATGGTGTTAGATAGAAGCTGGCAATCAGAAAGGCAGCCTTTTCCTTTTAAATAGCAAGAACATGTGAGAAATGTGCAATCACAAAGAAAAACACCTAAATGATGGTCACAGTGCCCAGAAAAGTAAAATAAATGTCTGAAATGATTCAGTTATGTTTAATATCTAGTTTTACCAAATATAACATACACCTAATGTCAGAGTCAGACCCATCATCTTATGTAGATAAACCTAATAGTGGTTATTTTATACAAACGCTGGAGTCTTTTCTATTTAGGGAAACCATCCATCTAGTTTTGAGTCATTCCTGTTAAGGAAGGCATCCTTATTGAAGACCAGACTTTTCTACAAGCTGATTCCATGACTGGCTGATGAGTTACTAGGTGTATCCTGAAAATACTTATCACTAATCTCTTGGCAGAATCTTGTCATGCATTGCTAAAACTGTACATCAATTAGTGCCTCGAGGCATGATGAAGACACTCTGTAAAGCTGTTTCATTGACAGGATGTAGCTTTGTCTAGGTGTAGCTATTATTAATTCTTCCAAGTTTTTCATTATTATTTGCTTCTCAAGATGTTTTCAATCTCTCACATGAAACCTCTGAGAACACCTCCAACCTATGATAACTCTACATGTGTTTTAAGAAGAGCACAAATATATGGACACATGCCAAGCCCAAGTATTCTAGCACCTAGATGATAGATAGATAGACATATAGATAGATCCTATTTATTGTATCTATTTTGCCCCATATTTTAAGCCCTTTGTCTCATCCAAAATAAGCAAAGACTACCTACTATCACAGCCTAATTTGTATGGATTCTTGTTGTCAACTTTAATGATGCAATTTTCTGTAAGTTTTAAGTCATAGACCTTTCTTATCATGCTAGATGTTAACTCATTGAATAGTGGGCTTTAAATATTTTTCCAACTGTTTTTTTTTTTCTGGTTTCTGCACTCAACTCTTCACTGCCACTATACAAAGATCTGAGACACATGTTTGGTGCCTAATGCACTGTGATCTAATCTCACATAATAAACATACCAGATAAATAATATCATCCATATTTACACTCAAAGATAGTGCTGGTGAAGGAAGAATATTAGGTACTCAAAACATGACAGCTAATCAATGATGGATTCTGATTTGCTTGATACAAACATCTATGCCCTTTCTAATAAAACAGACTCTCTCATGATCAGAATACTATCTGCATATTTTACATCTATCTGCAGTACCTGATACACAATAGACAAAAAATAGACAAAGTCCCATGACTTCATTTTATTTGTTAGTTTGGATTTAATTAGTATAATGCTGTATACAAATAATATAAACAAACAATAATTGTGTGTCTCTATTTGAATAAAAGTAAATGAAATTTTTAGAATGCTTAAAAATTATTATTGATTTAACTTGTGTAAGAATTGCAATAGAAGGATTGACTGAGCCTAGCTGAATTTATCACATGTCAATTGAATTAATGCAGTACACAAGTAACTATGTCCTTTGAGATGGCTATGGGAATCCCCTTTTGATTTGGGAATTGCCATTTACCCATGCCTAGAAGGAAAGAATGATGACAGAGTTGGTTGTGGGTAGACAATGACCTCATTAATCATCATGATGTAGATATGGATTGTTCCTTGCAGTGACTCATTCCAGAGTGCATCAAATAATAAACACTGACAGCTAGCTAGTAGTGACTGAAGACTGACAGATGGTCAATAAATTCAGGGCTGGCGTATTTTTGTAAATTGATCGTAGGTTTGAAGGCTTGCAGTGCTTTTTGCCACAACTTTAAATCACCAAAGTTGTCTTCCCGATTAAGCAATTAAAATTTAAATATGTAAAGTCCTAATCATTTGAGAATGGAATATTTACAACTCATTTATGCCACTGAAATTTTCCAATTATTTTTAATAGAAAAAAAAAAGAATTTTAGAGCGTATGCAAAAAATTACCATGGCTAAATTGGCAAACACTTTACTTGTATATCATGAATTATCTATTGTGGATATACAGAAATACATATAAACATATAAAAATACATAAAGATCCTGAAAAACATCCATGAAAAATATTATTTCCTCCAAACTAATTACTTAAAGGTAAAAAGAAATTAAATTCATGCTTAAAGATGTGACTCTTGATACAATGTATTTCAAAATTCTGCAATTTTTTTACCATGTAAGATGCAGTTACTATTGTTGATGTAGTCCCTGTCTCATATGTTAAAGTATATGTTTTAAGCTTGGAGAGCTTTATAAAAAGTGTTTCAACTCCAAAGCTCAGAGCACTGAAGTCAATAAGGCAACAAATCTCTCTGCTGTGTCTATGCTTTTCAGACAGTCTGCACTAGCTGCTCGCCTTCCATAGATCTTCCTTTACAAAACACAAATTATATAAGAAATCTGTAAAGAATGATAAGAACTGGGTCATTTATCTCATTTTAGCATTTACAAGTTTATGCTGAAACTTAACCTTGTAAGTAAATAGTCAAAATATACTCCTTTTTCTCCCTGTAGATTTACATGTCTATGACCCCATACATGCACTGCTTTTTGTCTACTGTGGACACAGTTGTGTCCCCTAAAATGATATGTTTGCAACCTAATCTGTATGATCTATGAATATAACTTTATTTGTGAATAGCATCTTGGTAGATATAATGGAGTTTAAGATGAGGTCACACTGAATTCAGATTTTTCTAACTCAATATTATTGGTGCAATTATATATAGAGATGACATAAAGCATAGACACATATGGAGAGGACATGATGTGATAACAGATGCAGGGTTGGAAGCAGCTGGAGAGCAAGGAGAATAAGGATTTCTTACATAGTACTACAAAGAATCAAGGAAAGATTCTTCCCTCTAGGCTTTGGGGAGAACACAGTACTGCGAAAAACTTGATTTCAGACAACTAACTTACAGAACTGTAAGACAATAAATTTCTATTGTTTGAAGGCACCCAGTTTGTTATACTTCATAACAACAGCCTTAAGAGATGGACGTATTGTTCTTCCTGCTGTGTGCTAGGACACTGGCTTGAGCTTTCTCTCACTTCTGTTTCGGTCAGGTTAAAATGAAGTTCTAGCAGGAGTCTAAAGGCTGTGGGAGGATGAAGAATGGTGTTACTTCTGCCCAGTTTGCTTCAGGGACATTGTTTTGACTTGTTTTCTCAGGTACCACAGTTCCAACCCAGATACCACTGTCCAGACTCTGAGAACTACCTTGCCCCCTTTGCCCCTTGGTCCTGTGAGTGGTAGTGGCTCTCGATCATTTTTATATGTACTCAGTGTCAGCTTCTGCGTAACTAATTACTGTGGCCATGGTAGCTTACATCAACACATGTTTATTTACTCAGTTTCTATGGGACAGCAATCAGCCACAGCTAAGCTGTATCCCCTCACTGAGTTTACCCAGATGCAGTAACCAAGGAATTGTCCAGGGATGGACTCACCTGAAGGTTTTCTTCCCCATGATCTGTTCATAAATTTAGGTCTTTGTGGATTGTTGGACTGAGGCCACACTTCCTTTCTGGCAGTTGATCAGAGATCATCTATTTTCCAATATTTATCTCCCTATAGTGTGATGACTTGAAGGTGACACTGTATGTTGCCAAGACATAAGTGAGTGTCTTTTCCAATTCGATCATAGAAATAAGGTCATTCTAAATTGAGATAGTACTTTACTTATAAACACTATAATTATGAGAATATTATATAAAGCAAGAAGAGGCTCATCAGGGATCCTCTTCAAATTGTTTACCACATCACCTCTTGTGAGAGTGCCCCACCCTCAAACCCACCTTGGTAAAAATGGTCCTTCCTCTCTATTCACCTGCTTTCTGCCTTAGGTTGACAACTGATACAGAGGGTGATACAATGGGTTTCATCACTCTTCTTTCCAGTCACCATGATAAAACATTGACTAATGTTCTGGTTTCAAGAATTCACCAAGCCTAACGAAAGCTACAAATAGTGAGATTTCACAGCCCGAGTTACCCAAGCACGATGCTCTATAAATCCAATAATTCACCTAAGCCATGAGGTGAGACATTCTTTTGAAAGGACTTACATTTCAATACAATTACATTAAAGAAGATTTAGTTCATAAGAGATTGTGTGGGGATATCAAGAGACTGGACTGGCTCAAATATCATCAGGTTAGAACCACTGAACAAAAAAATGGTCAGCAACATAAATATTAGCCCTGGTCATAAAGAAAACACATCAGGCAGAGCTGAAATAGTAATGCAAGATGCTGTGTCTAGGAGATAAACAAAGACTGTAAACAAGTAGAGAAGAAAGGAAGACACAAGAGTGTCTACAGATAAACAAAGACTGTAAACAAGTAGAGAAGAAAGGAAGACACAAGAGTGTCTACAGATAAACAAAGACTGTAAACAAGTAGAGAAGAAAGGAAGACACAAGAGTGTCTACGAAAGTCTGGAAACTAGTGCCCTGGGAACTATATACAATACAGACTGAGTACCATAAACAAAGAAACGTTTTTGCTTTGGAGCAAGGTTGAACCTGTCATGCTATAGACACAAAAAGTCCTTGAAGGAGACACAGGGCATAATACAAGTATTCAATAAGAGAATTATTAGCATGGGTAGTCTTTTTCTTTTTTGCTTATTGAGTCATAATACCTTAAAAGCATAATTTTAAGGAAAGAATATCAAACCAGAACCAAGTATGGAAATGCAGGCTGTTTTTTTTCTCCAAAAAATATATCAATGGACCACGTGATACAGCAAAAAATGTTACATAGTCTTCATTTCCCCATCAGTTAAACAGAGCAACAAGGTGTACCTTGTCTCCATCACAAGAGATGATGATCAAACCAAAAAATACATATTAAAGTACCTTGAAAACTAAGAAATGTCAAAAAATATCATTAAAATATTTTTCAAAACTCAATCATGTGATATATAAAACAGGAACAAGTCTCAGTAAAGCATATTTTCTAGGCCTCTGTAATTATTGTCATTAAAATTTCAGAAACATAAAATTTTCTTTACTTGCCTTATGATTGGACTATTTTTGTAACTATTGACATGTAATATATGAAAATATATCAACTTAATGGTATCTGAATGTTCTTGTAAGATGTGATTCAATGATTCCTGTCAGTTCAGTATCATGAAAAATGAGGATAATATTTCTGACATAATTTACTTAAACATAGTAGATACTTTCCTAGGAAAGAAATGGGAGTGGAAACTTCCCAAAAAACAGGAAACCACAATTGTGGTAGGAACTCTTTCCAAGGATAGAGGACAAAGGAAGACATTAAGGAAAGATGGTGATCTATGGCCCACCATCCTAACACATATGACTAAAAAGATAAAAAGCAAAAAGAAAGTAGAAAACCTAGGAGTACAGTCCTCTAATGAATTGAGGTGCTTGTTAGGGACTGTAGGTCTGACTAGGAAGATTCCCACATAGACAGCCCTCAACTTTCTAAACTGGCAACAGCACAAATAGAGTTATAATGTGCACAGACCAAAAAAAAAAATGTCATGGAATTAGTGTCATTGAAACTACTTGGTTTACCATGGAGATTCTGAAAGCCACTGAGAGTGAGAGCTAGCCTGCCCACCACAGGCCATGATAGTGACAGTTATGAAGGACTTATGTCTTAGATAACAAGCCTAACCCAAGTAAAGACAGGACTGAATTGAGATGCATAGGATTCACAAAAACAAGGTAAGCTCAGAAGGCTGATTAGTGCAGAAAATGGTCCTGGTGTCATCAGGCACCCAGTGCTGCAGGAAATGACCTCAGTGTGAGCAGTCAGTAAGTAGGCAGAACAACACACCTGTCCAAAGGTGAGGATGGAATCCAAAAGGTCATTCAAGGTCTCATGCTGAGATCTTAACTGTCCACCACACACAGAGAGGACGCAGAGCAATGTCCCTTTCAGGTTGCTTGAGATCTCAGAAATATATATATTCTGAAACCAAGTTGAGCTTCATAATGCCTTTGCATGTATCTAAACTGAGAGTAGCTAAAGTTAGAAGAAGTGAAAACACATTTGCAGGGTATCCATAATCTTGGGCATAGAGGTTATAAGAAAGTTCAAATCAGTTACACAGAAATGCTTGCACTTCTGAGCATAGTGTATAAATTTCCAGTCTCACCACATTTCCATACCTGTTTCGCATACATATCCTAAAAGAAATATCACATTTCAGAACCACGAAGAATTTAACCATTGAACAGGAACAAACATAATTTGCATAAATTTCCATATTACTCTCAAACAACAGATTCTGAAATTAATTTTATGTGTAACATGGTACATTATATGTGAGAAGCACTCTGAGTCACAAGGCAAGCTTCCTGAGGCAATAACACCTCTTTTGGATAGGATGTGAACTCTGAAACCAAAGGCAGAAAAAATATAGCCAGAATTACTTATTTTTCAGCTTACTGGCTTTTTGAATACAGTAAGGCATTTGGAAGTTCTTTTTAGTAGAAATTTTGAACAGGAATTCCAAGTAAGCCTTTGTATATATTAGGACCACAGAAATGAATGGAAAATAATTTAACAACATCATTTAACTTCTTATTTTTGCTCCATCCAGATTTATTTTTAGGATATACATAAATATTTGAAAGGTTTGAAAATGTAAAACAGAGTAAATCATCTATTGCAAAGGAAAGAGTAGAGGAAAGTGTCAAATTGCTACCAAAAGTAGTAATCATGACACTGAGATATTTCAAACTAAACAGATTTGTCTTCAGAGGCCATTTGAGGAGAGCAAAAGCACATAGCATTGGTTTACTTTGTAAGAAGGAATTTCAGTTTAAATTCTTAGATAATATTACTTTTAGAAACAGATCTAAAACGTATACAATACAAGAATGCATGATTCCCTCCCACATTGAACTCTTCTTGTGCACCCCTTTCCAAATTTATGGTCTCTTATTTAATTATTATTGTTACATGTATATACATATATAGGTATATATAGTATATATAGGCACATATATGCAAACTGCTAGGTCCATTTATCAAGGCACATGCATGCATGAGTCCCGGGTTAACCACTTCGGATTAGACATCCTGTGCCGTAGCTCATCCCTGAGGAGAATGACTCTCCCTCTCTCAGCAGCCATTGCTTATTGTAGCTCTTTTTCACACAACCTCGTCAGTTTTCCCAACTAAAAGCAAGACAGGAAATATTGCTGCAATGGCAACTGTCTGTCTCTCCACATGTTTTCCCAAGGTCCAAGTGTAATTACTATGTTTTCAGAAGTGCACTGGTATGAAAGTGTTAGATGTGACAGGCAAAAATATCTCTACAGAGAGATGCAATGTTTTAGTTCTAAAATAGGGTGTGCATTTCCATTTCCTACAGCAAATGTTAGAGCATGGCTTTATACCCAAGCAGCATGACTACCCACAACCTCCTTGTAATAAATATTAAATGAATGTCATTTGATCCATCTATTTCCCTCTGAAAGTTTCTGATGCATTTAGCATATGCTGTTAGGGGCAGTCTCTCTGAAGTCTATGACACAATTGTTTTCTTTATTTTCACTTGAATATGTAAATTAAATAAGTAAAATTTTAGCTATCAGAATTAAATTCTGGAAGATTTCTGTATGATTGAGGGACTGCTATAATTTTAATGTGAGTTTATAAAAATCCATTAATGTTTGTTTCTTCTGTGTATAAAATTCCAAAAGTAAGAGAGCTGGAATTTCAGCAATAAGTAAAAATCTTTTAGAATTTTTGCCAGCCATGAAGACATTTGATAGAACTCATGGATACTTCATGAAGACATATTACTAAACTGGATAGCAATTGTTGACCCAAAAATAAATGGTTGGCCAGAAATTGTGGCACAAGCTTATCATGCCAGTACTCGGACAGTGGAGGCAGAATAATGAGAACGTCAAGCTCTTGGCTCTATAGGAAGTTCAAGACCAGCCTAGTTGCCTAAGAGGCTATCCTGAAGAACACAAAAACAGACATATAAATGAGCGTCCTTACTTTCCTGTGCTTTCTTACATCAACACTCTGTCTTCCTTTTTAAATACACACTACTTCATAAGTAAGGAAACACATTGGAAATAAATTTCCAATGGTTTTGGGATAAGCTGGACCCTAGCTGGGTACTTTAAATATTTTAATTTTTTTCTGAAAATTCATGTATGGTAAGTCACATTCACACCCTGAAATTTATAGTCTCTGAGTAGCAGTAATTCCTGTTTCTGCCACTGACTTACAGCTTAACATTTTTTTTTTTAAATATCATGAAATTTAACACTGCTGGTTCTGGCAGAAAGTTAATCCCCTCAGTTATTTCCTCATCCACCCCTGGTGTTGAAGACCTTCACTGATGAAAGAATTGGGATGGCTGCATTTTCTCACACATAAATACTTCAGACTGACTACCAAAGAAACCTACAATTAGAAAATATCGACTGTGTGATAAATCAGAGTAGGAAACAAAGACATACTTGTTGACTCTCTTGAGGGCCATGCTTTGCTATGCAACATTAGGAAAGTATACAGCAAGGTATCTCTGGGGAGTCTTCTTATTATATTTTTCTTAATCCAAAGACTTATTTTCTGATAAGGAATGTAGAGCTCCACTAGGGTTATTTAGAATTTCTAGAATTCATGTGTCTATGAAAGCTTCAGCAGCTTTTATGATGTGAAGGAAAAAAAATAAGAAGAAAGAGAAAAGAGTTTATTTTGGCTTTCATATTACTGGGTAACATACTAAATTTTAGGTATTTCTTGATATTTTCTATGGATATCTAGTCATATTTCAAAGCTATTTCTTTTCAATTCTGAATTTATTTGCTGGGATTATTTTTTTTTTATCTGTTTAAAAGTTTACAAAATAGAATTCCTGGTATACCTGCTTTGCTTCATGTTATTGTCTCAACTATTGGAATACAGTTAAGAGAGACGGGCTGGAAACAGTTTCTGCTCTATTGTAAAAAATGTACCTTAATTCCTTGAGGAAATTCATGTTTATTCTTATTCACTTTCAACTGGGTATGATGTGTATTTTAACTGGCTTACATAAAAGATTTTGAGATTTGATCTCAGAAAGTTCTAGGGAGGTATCAAGCATGAAAATCTTTTTACAATTCTAAGGTTATAATATTTTGTGTCTGTTGTATTTCAATAACTGTTGCAAAAAAAAGCACTAAAGTAACTATTCTCCAATAAGAATGAACATCATATCTATATTCTTCTATGTTCATTGAAGCATCAAATTTTGTGCCCAATCTTCCACTCTTTGACTTGGTGGGACTTGAGTGCAATGTAAGCATTTGTCTTTGTGACAAATCCCCACAGGATTCTGATTTGCCTGTGAGCATCTCACTTCAGGAATCACTATGCTAAGGAATAGCATTATTCTGTGAGTACACATACAATCAGAAAACATAAAATAAGTAAACATGGCTATCCAATAAGATAAATTTAATTTACTTTCCTATCTCCTTATCCATGTCAATGCTAATTCTTTTAAAGCTTTACTGAAAACTGGTTTGGGCCATAGCAAGAAGCCCTATAACCTGGGTTTCTAAGATCTATGGCGTGCCTAGCAAGAGACATGTCTGGCAAGATATCAGCATTAGATCATTGTACCATACGTTGTATTTCCTCTAGCACACAATAGCTAACAGTCCAGCTAACTTAATAAAAACAATATTAACGCAGTTACATTACCAGACAATCACATTCCCATTAGCATCAGCCTCTGAAAGGTATTCCCATGTTGGAAGTTAGCCAGACTCTTTCAGACAATCTCAACTTACAGCACAATGTAATTTGGAGAGGGCCATATGGCAATAAATATGGTTATGAAAAACTGTGCAAGTCTTTGCTCGGTCTCCTTTTATTACAGAGAGAAGTGAGCATCTAGAGATTGACTTAAAAAAAAATATATATGTATATGTATGGAATATATTAGCATAATCTTTGGCCCTATAGCACAGAAAAATAAACATGCTTTCTGAAATAGAATAAACAAATATTTCATCACTCCAGTAACTTTTAATATACAAACCCATGCCTGTGCTCAGGAAGACATAATAAGCAGAGGAAAGGAAGGAAGGGGATTTCTTATATGGTACAACTGCTCACATTTTCTCCCATGAAAGCAACTGCTTACACCATTTTCTTATACTTTGTGAAATAAGAGAACTAATGCACACTACATTAAGGAATTATTTAAGGCTTGATAGAATCTGCAGTGAGGTCTGTTCCTATATTTTTTTTCCTCTGTTGAGTACCTCAGCTGTAAGGCAATAGTGGACTTCCCATAATAAGAACTAGCTTTTTCTATTCTACCTTTTAGCATCAGCCTTCCAGTACAGCCACCTGCTCAGACAATCAACATGACTTTCTATGACTTCACAGTAAATGAAGCTCACTCCACTAACCCAAGGGTACTGTCAATCTAAAATATCGATATAAAAGCTTGAATTGCACATTTTATGATCAGCCAACTGTACTTAGAAGAGAGCCATTTTCCCATCTTTTAATATCAGCGTCTACTCTGCCTTTTCACCAATAATAGAAACCTATCATTTTTGCATATTAAGTACAACATTACTGACAATGCAGCAGAATAAATTGGTTACTCTGTTCCTACTCAAAAGAATTTCAAAGTTGCTATCTCTTTGAGAAAAAAAAAAACTCCAGAAAACAGCATAATGATTTTTTTAAGTGGCTTTACAAAAGTGTGGCTAAAGAATACAAAATTTAAAAGTGTGTATCCCATGCTACCAGCTCTAAGCTACTTCTTCCAAATATTTCTCTTTATTATGACACAGATTTTACTAATATGCTTATAGCAGAGATTGCCTTCTGTTGAAGGGTTGGTGAGGAACTTTCATTTACATCTTGTCAACCTTGAAAAGCCCCTAAGATTTTACTTCACATTCTACCATTTACTTGCTCTTACCATTTGTCAACATAAAGGTTCTCAGTTCCTCAAAGATGGAATATCCTTATTCACCCAGAGATGGCATTAAGTCAGATGGGGGTATTTAAATTTACATTTTACTCTTTGCCTAAGTAATTTTTTTAAATAACCATTCTACTCCAAATAATGGCGCCTAAGCAGAAACTAGATCATTGGCAAAATTGACCAAAGTCTGCTTAATATTATAGTTTCCACCATCTTAAATGCAAAATAGTCATGCTTTTACATCATTAATCAAAAACAGTAAGTCAGAATTACCTCAAACAATATTTCTGCCAGCACTGTAACTCAGACACTTTCTTTCCTCTCACCTAGGATGGGTATGTTTAGTTTTAAATGAAAGCACAGGAGAGCAGTTTTTTCAATACTGCATGTAATAGTTGAAATTTGCTCTATTTGGTCATAGTGCAGTTCTGATATAATGATATGAAAACCCAATGTGGATTTAGAAGGCATGGATTTTGGAAGTTCCATTACTTTTTATTTTTGGAAGATTTTTAATTTCTTTGGTCTTTAGTCTTGAGCATAAAATAAGAAAGGTGATGAGTCTTCTAAATACTTATTAATTATAAAATCTCTGTATAAATATTTTTTCTTCCTTCTTCTACCCAATTTTCCTCCATGGTAATAGACATCCTAGTAGAGAACTCATACATTGTTTCAACATCATTTAAAGATTGTGTCCTACTCCATTCTAATGGTCTATCATATTTTTCAATAGTAGTTTTCAGGATTTTCAAACTAGACCTATCAAATCAGAATCTATTCCCTTTGCCTCTAAAATCTGAGAGTACTCTGACACTCTTCTTTATGAACATGAGAAATAACATCACTTACTACTGGGTATTCCCTTTACTCTCTCACCTGTATCTAACTATTTTCTAATCCTGCTAATCCTGTCGTGAGTATTGCAAAGTTACATAATTTGTCTCATCTGCTATTGATGTTATTGATGAGGTTCAAGCCCTCAATCCTCTTCTAAACAAAGGAAAAGTGTTTGAATTAGTTATCTTTTGTGCTGTCATGACAAAATATCTGAATGAAGCAACTTGAGAAAGGAAGAGCTTGTGTGAGCTCACCATTTTAGAACATCATCAGTCCACTGCAGGGAGAGAATGGGGAGAACATTTGTGAACTGCTCCTCACAGCATGTCTGGTCAGGAAACAAGAGAGCACCTGGAACCTTCAACAGCCCTTCTCTAGTGATCTACTTCTACCAGCAACTTTAAGTGATACAATTTTAAGTGTGATAAAATTCTATTTAAACATGTATTTCATAGTAAATAGGCATAGGTTGCTTCCCATAGTCTTCAAATTTCTATTTATTTTCCCCCCAGTGGATATTATAAAGATGGCAAGCTATTTTTTATTTGTTATAAAGGGGGAAACATGTTTTTATATGAAGTTTCATAAAAGTAATTTCTTTGTTACATACAATGGTAATCAAAAGAAATTAAGGGGAAGTAATCCAAGTAGTATAGAAAAGTCTTTAATGTACACAAATGCCACAGCTAAACAAGAGCAAAACAGTAAGGCTTAATTTCTGCACAAATTACATTGTAATTATCACAAGGAACTTGAGGTGAAAGCTCAGACTTATTGGTTGTTTTCTAGAAATAGTCTTAGGATTCTTCCTCTTCCTTCATCTTGTGAGCATGCCCTCCTCACACTAACATTCTTCTGCAATGCTCTGTCCCTTCTCATGAAAAATAAGTATGTGATGTTAGAAATCAAGTACCTAAATGTGCTCAGCAATGGCTCTTTGGAAATGAGGACAGCAGAGATGGCCCACTGATTAAGGGTACTTGCTCCAAGCCTGACACCTGGAATTTGATGCTGAAAACCCCCATATGAATGTTGTGGAACACTTGCATGAATGAACACACAGACACACACACACACACACACACACACACACACACACACACACACAAAGTAAGTAAATAAATAATGAACAAAAATTCTTTGGAAAAGAAAGATTTTATCATCACTCAAGAGGAAAAAAGGGAGGAGACTAAGTAAATTAATTTCCAATCATTGCATGTTTAGGGCTCTGATTTCCCATATGAAGCTAAACCGTTTTAAGAATAAAGGGATAACAGAGACTACACTGAGGCCTTGGTGTCTTTTAAGGGAAGATCAGTGGCTGCGGTTTGGGTAAATGCCTTCCAAATGTTTTCCAGCACCCCTGGCTTTTGAACTATCATATTCTCCTCTGAAACTTCTTCACTTACTAATGATGCCTTCGAACTTATTTTCTGGTTAATAGCGAAATCTTTGTGAGATGTTCTTTTTTACTGTTTCCATGACACAACTATGGAGAGGAGAGGGAGTCTGACTGAAAACTATTCAGATACGAACTTCTGAGCTACAACTGTAACTGTTTCAGCAAGGCCTAGAAGACAAGCTAAACAGAATGGACATAGTGTAGTCAGAGCACATATGCTCAAATATGAAATTTTTCAATTAACATTTGTGCAATGGTATTTCATTTATTAATAATAAAGTGGTAAAAATACTCTTAGAGTGCATCCCAGCAATAGACAATATTAAACACCTTTTAAGTAAAAGGCATTTTATATGTAAATGCATGAATATGCACTATCTTCAATAATTTAAGTGTCTGTGTTAACATACAAATCTCACATTAACTGAGATTTTTAAATCTTTGTAACAGTAATGGTAATTCAGCCCTGAAGTTTCTGGGCTATACAGTATCATATGTGTTAATTTTTCTAAAGTTAATTTTGCAAATCTTGCAATGCATTGTTATCTTTCAGAAGGAGCAGGAGAGAGAGAGAGACAGAGAGACAGAGACAGACACAGAGAGACAGAGAAAGAGTATACTTAGCTGGACAAATCTCATTAGAAGAAAATAGCTTTTTATGAATTTTAAAATGAAATAATTTTGTGGAGGGAGAAAAAAATGTGTCACCTGAAATTAACAGATGCTCCTGTTTAATGACAGTGGTGTCATAACCCCTAAGCACACATGTATACTTTGGACTGGCATAAAGAACATGACTTTACAAAGGAGTCTAAATCCCCCATAAGAAAATAATTTACACAGATTAATGAAAATGCAAGAAAATAGGCCCTACTCATTTACAAAGCAGTTCTGGTCTGAGATCAATTTTACTTCAAACCCTTTTTTTTTTAGAAAGAAAAATCTGAGAGTTCATCTTAGTATTTTTGTTAAAATATATACATCTCCCTTGAATAATGATAAATAAATATCTGTGATTTTTATTTTTTCTGGCCAATTAGAATGCTCACGATCATTTTAAAATCTCCATGAGCTACCCATAAACACATACATCATGTACAATACCTTCTTGAGTATTCATCCTTACCTACTCTATCTAAAGCAGTCGAAGCAATACTCTTTCTCTTCTCTTTAGCTTCTTCTGTTTTCTCTGTCACTCCTTTTAATCTCCTTCCTTTGTTTTATTCATTTACTTATCCGTCTTCCCCACCCTAGAAATGTATAAACAACAAATGTAGAACCGTGGCATTTACTGAATATTGTTTCACAGGATCTTCCCCTGTACCTGACACTACGGTGTCACTACAGTGCCACAGATGGTCTAAATCTCCTTTCACAAATTCACTTACAATGTCTCTTTATAGTGGACATGACAATTTTCTCTAAGAAATCAAGTACCTTTTAAGAATTTTTAATGTGCATTTGCATGTACAAGGCTAAGTCCTTGAGTTCTTTTTATCTGGAGTGTGTTTCTTTGTGGAGATTCCTCCGGGATGCCTGAAACAAAATGCCTAGACTATGGCAGGCTTTACTAACAGCTGCAGCTGTCCAGACACAGCTCCAGGCTGACCACTGTTGGAAGAACATGTGCATTGCCATGCTGGGAAGGCCGTGCTGGGAAGGCTGCTTCCTGAATGTCCCATGCAATCAACACAGAAATGGGCAGGTCTGCTAACATCAGGCTTCCTTGTAGTGAGCCTTTCAGATGAAACTCCAAGAGAGATTTCAAGAAGAAAAAAGAACAAAAAGGGGGGAGGAGGAAGAGAGGAAAGACAGTTGAGGAAATGGGGTGTGGTAGTTTTTCAGTACACCATCAATTGCCAAGGTTACTTTGGCAGAGAAAAAAAAAAAAAAAGGCCAGACTGTGCCTGCCTGAAGCTTTTGTACTTCTGCCCAGAATGCAGGGGAAATGATGGGATTAAATAAAAGTGCCAGTGAAAACAGAAAGGAGATCTTCCCAATAGTTTTGCCTGTCTGAAGGATGAACCGCTGGAAGCATTGACCTCCCTGCCTGTCTCAATGCGGTCAAGAAACTGACTGTCACTCCTGCAGTTATGATTAATGTTGCTCCCACTGGTGACATATTTCTAGCCACAGTCTCTGGAGTGCAGAAAGACTCAGTTGTCCTGTGGTGTGTTGAGTCATTGCTCTGGCAAAAGATCTGTTTGCTGGAGCTAGAGGCTTAGCTTTCAACAGGCATCCTCTTGATTCTTTGTGCGACATCCTATCATGAAAGAACAGAGAGCCTGCTACAAAGAATGACTGCTAAGAAGGATAAAACATTAAATTAATTTTGAAAAAGCCTTTGTACTGAACTGCAAAATGCAGCATAATGAATAATTAAACAATTAATAATGTAATCCTCTTAAAAGCACAGAACCACTGTGTGAGAGATTAAGTGTTTAACAGTTTCCAGTATAATGCAAATGGTAAGATGAGCCATTCTTCCTCTCACTTTTTAGGGGAATAGATTGAAAGCTCATTTCCGGATTTTTAATTAAATACTATTAAGTTTGCAGCAATAAGCAGAGAACAACACTGTCGTAATGTGGAAGGATTACTAAATACAAAGGTAAGCACACAATGGCAAGACCCCAGATGTTTCTTGCTTCTGTTTTCATTTTAAAAATTAATGGACAATTCTGTTTCTAAGCCACTGTGGTATACATTACCAGACATCAGGTTAAATACTAGTTTTTAGTAATAACAAGGAATTAAAGTATATCAGTGGTGTTCCACTCATGGAAGAAAAGAACTGCATAGACCATATTGAATAGTTGCAAAATTAAAAATAAGGTAGTTGATGCATCTAAATGCTATTACATTGCCAAACCTAATATTAATATTCTCCATGACACAGAATCCTATGTTCCCATAAGTACAGTTTCAGTTTTCCTAAGTATCAAGTTTATGATGGTTGCATAGATATTTTTTTCTGAAATGAAATAATCCCTCCTTCAGGGAAAAGGAAGACTAAGTCTCAGAAAGTAGAGGAAAACCACAAGGCTCAGAAAGCTCTTGAAACATTCAAAATTCACAAAGCTTCTTCCCAAGGTTATATCAGCATATACTAGGTAGAAGGGACTGCCCAAGAACTTGCACCAATTGAAGACAACTCCAGGGATGCAGCTATTATGAGTCATCATCAGCCATGGAGCTGTGGACTTTTCAGTGATGCAGCTGCCTTTGAGTCATCCATGCTCCTGTAAGCATCCTGAATAGATTTAGTAGTCCACTAAGCTATACTCCTTTGCACTTGTTTCTTTGGTCTGTTGTAAGGCCTTTATTTGCAAGCAAATAAATATCTGTTCACATCTTTCCAAGAAAATTGACACCATGAATTATTTTACTTCCATTTTATTAAGAACAAAATTAACACAAGGGAAAGAATCAGGAGAATATGAGGATAAGAACATGGAATGGAGGTTAAGAAATTTCTTCAAGGACAAACAGTGAATCAGTAGAGTAAGACACAAACTAAGCGTGAATCTCAAATGAAAGCCCTTCTCATTCTGTACACATAGAGCACTTTGGAGCACATATTATGAAGCAGAATTTCCCCTGCTCACTGGGAGATGACTCCAGAAACCCAAGGTAACCCGAAGAAGAAGAAACAAAACATGCAGAAGTGGTACTGGTCAGTAAAGACATTCTAATCATGCAGGCTAACCACCAAGAGTATCTCTAGATAGCTGACATAAACAAAGTTCTTACCTGCAATTATTCAAGAACTAGTTAACCTGCATGATTAACCTTGTTCTAAAGTGGGAGTTATAGGTTCACTTCCAAGTCCATGACTTCACCAGCCCTGGGGAGCTGCCTAGGTTTCTGGTACCAGGCATAATTTCACTCTTGAACATGTCTTAAGTCCAACTAGAGAGCTGCTGGTTACCACCAAGTTATATGGAGCACTATTACACCCTTAGGATTATTGTGCTATTCTGGTTGTTGTGGTGGTTCATAGGCATTTTAGGTAGGTAGAATTATTGGTTCCTCCCCTCCTTTGCAAGCTTGCATGGCACCCTTCAGTACCATGAAAATTAGGCCTCCAGGTACATGCTTTCATGACAGTTCTACATCAAGAGTCTCTGGCTCCTGTGTCTGAGGTGCATTATGTCTTCATCAATAGGCCCTTGTCTTCCACTTCTAGAGGTCAACCAAGGTAATAGAAATAGCCTGTAATACTTTGGGATTGTCTAGGACAACCCAGATCAACAACTCAAAAGAGGGCATCTCATGAAATATTTTTCCTCTATATGCTTATATTTATATACCATCTTACATGTACTATAAGTAGTTACTAGTATGATTCCTTGGGACTATTTTTTTTCAGACATCCTTACTGTTATTTTACCCTCCTCCCTGCTTCTTCTGTATTTATCCTCCACCCCTCCTTAATTACATCCTCCCCTCATTCTTTTTATTTCCCCCATCAGTCCACTTGTACCTTTCTATCCCCATCTTAAATATTTTCCCATCCCAGCAATGATACCTCATTATCGCAGTTAGCCCAGGATATGTACTCACATCCGGAAATTTAAAGCTAGGAGCTTCCAATGAGAAATATCATGAGACATTTGTCTTTTGGAGTCTGGATTGCATCACTAAACTTGATCTTTTCTAGTTCCCAACCACTTAACCTGCAAATTTCATTTTATCCATAATCTTTAACTATAATACAAACATTTGCCCTTGTATGGACAGATTAGTGTAGTCCTCACCCCAAATCAAGGAAAGCTCTCTTTGCAACAGGTTAAGACCATTACAGAAAAACCACAACCTTTCAAAATGCAGAGTTGTGGAGCTCAAACCCAATAGATACATCTATAATACAACTCCCACACCTGAGGCTCAGGGATTATTGTGGAAATGGGAGCAGAAAGATTGTGAGAGCGAGAAGTGTAAGGAGCATGAGGAGAGATGTGTTTCCTGGAAATGTCAGAAGCTGCACCCATAATGTCTCACCAACTGCCTAAAAATGAGCTAAGCAAAAACAATAGCAACAGACTTCTAGCGTGGATGAGGAAAAGCCCATGAGGCCTTAATCGTACGTAAGTAACTACGGGAACTAAGGAATGCTGAGATCAGAAGAAATACTCTTGCCTATGGAAGAGCACACCAATTGGTCACCCAATATCAAATGGTCAACTCTGAAAACATGCATAAAAGCATAGCAAACATTATACAGACTCAATAGTTGTACTTATTTATGTATGTAGGAATGTGTGTGTGTATGTGTGTGTGTGCATGTAGTAACAATTAATGAAAATAAAAGGCCATGAATTTCAAAAAGATAGAGTATTTTACTGAACCTAGAATTCAATAGACTGGCTGTCCAGCAAGCCCCTGGTATTTGTCTGTACCCATCCCTCCCATCATTGCTATGATAGCCATGTGCCACAATAACCTAGCTTCTACCTGAGTGCTAGGGATTCACACTTGGTCCACATGCTTGCATAGTGGGCATTCTAGCAGCTGGGGCATCTCCCTAGCCTACCTCATACTGTTGGTTCCACATCCCAGCATCCGTTTTGTCACATATCTGTAGGTGGAGTTAAAGGTTAGTCTCTTGCAGATCATCCTGTTCTTTCCCAGATGTTTGCAGTGACCTAGGCCATATAGAACCTCTTCTTAAAAACTGATACCAGTGATGTTTCTAAGGAAGAATGAGTTGTTGCCATCATTCCAGAACCAAATGTGACGGGATGGGAAGTTAAAGCAAAGAAAAGTATGGAAATTATCTGTGTTAAAGGTTATCTTACAGCCTTAGAAGATGGTTGACTCTATAGACTTTCCCTTCATGGAAAATAGTCACTTGTAGAACACTAGACATGGGAGACAAGAGAGTCTAGAAATGAAAAGCTATATTTCAATATACACATGTATCCACAGGATACAATGACAACTGAAATGTTCAACCTTGTACAAAAAAAAAATGAAGAAAATCATTTTTCAGGAAGAACAGAGATTCAGCTAATACACTAAACATGGTTAAGTTAAAAGCAAATTTTTAAGATCAGAGCTCTGTTGATTGGTGTTACTCAGTTTATAAGTAATAATTAAATACTTTAAAGCATTGTATCATACAGGTGCAAAACCCAGAATATAATCTTGAAATCCTCTATCTTTCCTCCAAAGTTTCAATGTTGTTTCTTCTTTTCCCCCCTAAGGAAATGTAAATTCCATTTCTAATGATAACCAGTGAGGACATCTGATTTGGTTTTAAGGGACTATTTTTCTGACTGAGTTTGCTGGCATTCATCTACACACTAATGAAACATGAAAGTTCAGTTCTCAACATTTAACTACCCCATGTTGACATTTGAAACCACTTTAAAGGAAAAGGGTATCATATCTGAATGTGAAGAGAATTGGAATAAAGTGTAAAAGGACTAAGACCTCGGGCATCTTCCCTTAAGAAAATGAGCACTATTGATATTCACTCTTTACAAAATGAATGGGCAAGGATGAATTGTGAAATGAAATCTGTACATCTCATAACATCAAGAGCTGTGAAACCACTCTAAGTAAACTGAATATGAATAAGGTAAGAAGTGGGAAAAGCAAAATATCTGTTATTACATCTGGATTAGACTAGACATCCCAAGTTTCAACCTGTCAGAAAGTCTGGAAATATTACCTGGCAAGGATGGGAATATTTTTTGGCAGATAGCACTGATTAATTTTTTTCCCTGGAGAAAAGACTGATGTGGAGAGGAAAAGAACATTTCCAGGCAAGCAACATAAACAAGCAATGTTTTCAAGTACCTGCTGGAAAATTTGGTCACTTTAGCCCAGTGCACAATGTTAGGTGCACTCAGGCATGGGGCTTTAGAAGCCAAATTGCCCAAATGGGCTTCTGCACAGGCTGGCCGGGAGGGTCATTACAGCTGGGTAGACCAGGGCAGCAGCCTGTGGTGAAAAACCCTTCCTTCTCACCACCCAGCTGCTTGCTGTTCACTCTCTACACCTAAACACAAACCTCTCCTCACTAGTTCTTAAATTCCCCTTTAAATGACCATACAAATCCTTCAATCTCAGCCAAATCTCATTTTATGCTCATTTCACTTTGCTACAGAATTGTTTTCCTTCCATGCTGCATTTTTCTTGTACAATCACCAAACTGGCAGAATCTGAGTAGCTTGTCAGAAAGAAAAAGGTATTTGCATTTCATAGGAAATTAATCTAATCAGCAGGATGTTTGTAAGAGCCCAAGCCAGACTTGTTTACAAATGAACAATAGCTGGGGAGGGAGGAGGGGGGTGTTAATCTTATTATAATATGACCTTCCAAAGTCTAGGACACAATTGTTTAATTCCCCTCGTTAACTCATTGTGTTTAAAGTTTACTGTGTCCTATGGCTTTCTCTAAAAATAAGGAAGTAAGCTAAAAATCACCTTTTTCTAATAAAATAGGAAGCAGGAGGTAAACTAATAACAACCTTTAAGGCTGCGATGAAAATAGCTTTCCATAAAACAAGAATAAACAACATTGCTGTCTAATTTACCGATACATAAAATGTAAACTAGAACTCAATGTGCAGTAAAATATTAGTACCTTTACTGCCAGCATAATCTTAACTAATCATTTCTTACGTTATTTCTGTAGTTACAGTAAGTCATCTGCATGAAGTTTGACTGAATAAGGTTAGCCCCACAGCTGAAATGACTGGTTTTTTTCATTTGTTTGTTGTTGGGTTCCGCCACCCCCCTTTCATAAAATCTTTTCTCATTAATGTTCCCGCTCAGGTCCAAGCTAGTCTCAGGCAGGATCAGCCTTGGAGCTTTGTAGAATGTCACTAGCTCCAGTTTTCTTCTTAACAGTCCCCTCCTCTGTAGTACATAAAGGCATTCTTCAGGGACACTATAATTATCCAAAGTGAGCTGTAGTGCTGCAAACTACTTCAGCACCCTTTGATTTATCTGTAGTAAACGTATTTTATAATGTTTATACACACAGTAAACCTCTGCCAATAATGAATCTATGGGTTACAAACATTTATACGATACAATATGGACGAATACCAGATGACCCTGTAATAGTTACATTCCTTGCTCTTCCTATGGGGAAAAACCAACCCTTGGCATCTTGCCATGTTTATGAAAAAGCCTTTGAAAATGACTCAGAATATCATAACTTCACATTTTGCAATCATTTCCCCTAAAAAGATAGCATTTGTCCTTCCTTCCGAGGTCTGCATTTCTACATTTTCACTTTATGCTTCATTACTGAGTAGGTCTTATCAGCAGCCCCAGTTGCTGGGGAAAAGATTGGAATTAGGCTTTTTTATTTGTCTTACATGGTTTACCCCGACAAGATTTCCTGCGTATAAGCTACTTTGTTCAGCTGAGAACTGGATACACTGCCAAGACATTGTAAAATTTACATCTTGCTTTTTCTCCTGTATTCTTTCCAAAATTGGATTGAAAGACAAAGTATAGTTTTTAATTAGAGCTCTGACTGACAATGGACATTTTTGCCCCTGAGCACTGGCATCTCTGATCAGTGGTGAGATTTTGTAAGAAGCCTTCTAGGAGATGTTCAATACTTCCCTGTAATCTGCCTTCAAGCAGCGTAAGCGTCAGCTAAAATCTGGGGTATTCCTGACAACATTCGTTTAAAGATATCATTACCAAACTAATCTGATCATGATCAACAATGGCAAGTATGAATCTGAAGCAAATGGACTTTTCCTTTTGTCCTCATGTAATCCAGAGTGAAGCCCCTGCTGACTTCCACAGAGTAAAACTGGACGCACTTCCTCCTTCTTTCCCCAAACATTTCAGTGTAAGCATTGATTAATTAGCTTATTACAGAGTTCAGGCTATCACGAAGGTCTTACCCTAAAGTAGAGTCTGAAAATCATCTTTTTCATCTTCAAAATGTCTTAATGATTTGAATGACTTCAGAAGAGACAATAACTCCATCACTCAAGCACATTCCAGAAATCCAGAGTGATAGTAAGCCTTGTTACATAAGTTGCAGAATAAAGACTAGACAGGTCAAGAGGTCAGAGACTTCATCTTGGAGGTTATAGAGAACAAGTAGGAACACTTCGCTAGCACAGAGAAACTTTGACTCTTCTCTTTGGAACTTTCTGACTCTTTCATTTCGTAACATGTTACTTTTCCCTCTCTCTGGGGAGTCTGCCTCCTACACCCATCATTTGGATATTAAATTCCTCAGGACTCAGCAACAGCATTTTTTGTTCTCCTGCAATATTTTCCTTTGAGGTGATCTAATCTATTTTCAGATCTTTAAAATCTCTTAACACTGAAAATTCCTGAAAATCGAAGTATAAGATCCTCCAACAACATACAATTTTTTTTAATTTAATTTATTTATTTTACATCTGGACCATAGTTTTCCCCTCCCTCCTCTCCTCCCACACCCTCCTCCCTTCTCTTCCCCTCCACCACCAATCTCAATCATCTCCTCCTCTGTTTCTGTTTAGAAAGAGGAAGGCCTCCCATGGGTGTTAACAAAGCATGGCATATCAAGTCACAGAAAGACTAAGCACTTCCTCTTATATCAGGCTGTGCAAGGCAATCCAGTATGAGGAACAGGTTCCCAAGAGCCAGCCAAAGCATTAGTGCTGTGGGATGTATGGCAAATGTGTTACTAATTAATCAATAAAACACTGATTGGCCGTTGGCTAGGCAGGAAGTATAGGCGGGGCAAGGAGGAGAATAAAGCTGGGAAGTGGAAGGCTGAGTTAGAGAGACACTGCCAGCCACCACGATGAGAAACAGCTTGTGAAGATGCCGGTAAGCCACGAGCCATGTGACAAGGTATAGATTTATGGAAATGGATTAATTGAAGCTGTAAGAACAGTTAGCAAGAAGCCTGCCATGGCCATACAGTTTGCAACCAATATAAGTCTCTGTGTTTACTTGCTCGGGTCTGAGCGGCTGTGGGACTGACAGGTGAGAGAGATTTGTCCTGACTGTGGGCCAGGCAGGAAAACTCTAGCTACAAATGGCGTCCAACGTGGTGGCAAGAGTTTCCACCTAAAAACTGAGAAAAAAGATTCTATAACGGAGCTAAAAACAGCTTCCTAATTGTCTCTCTCAAATGAGCGGCAGCTGCTGGTTTGAGCTACTTATGGGTTCCTAGCGTGTGCGCTCAACCTGCAGTTTGGCGGGAGTGAGGCCTCTGCAAGTGGCACATTAAGCTGCATGGTGGATTTAGACTTTGACAGTACAAAACAAAAAAAAAAGAGGTTTCTGGACTACACACTGCTTGGATAAAAGCATAGACCCACGATAGCTCCCAGAGCTGGCAGTAAACGTAGCCATGTTGGGAAGCTGAGGTGGGCAGAGCCAGCAGCCACAGCTGCTGCAGGTTAAAGCAATAGATTCACAATAAGACAGATTCAGATGTAATAGTTTACAATGTGTGTAAAATATATGTAGGCTTGAAAGAGACAAAAAAAGGTGATATATAGAGTTATAGAAACAAATACATAGTTTTAAAAAATAAAGTCTTTAAAAAGACAGTAAAGGTAGTATAAAAAATAAGCCACGTAAAAATGGATATTACACAGAGAATCTGGATTGTGTTGTCTTTGGGATTTTTAACTGCAGAAAAACATTTGATAGTAAAAGCTGTTGAGTTATGCCAAAATGTATATTTTAGAGATACCTTGACTTCAAAATTTGAATATAAGGATATGTTACTTTGGAAAGGAGACTCTGCTTTTGTTCCCACAGAAAGCCAGAGGCTATGGATTTGTTCAAGATTAAGATACATCAGATTTGACCAGCCAAGACCTCCTGAAAGGTCTCTGATGACACCATGGCCCAGATGATCCAACATCCAGAACGGTTTGAAGGCATCTGGCTCAGATGATACAGCCTCATGGACTATTCCATAATTCTAAAATTTTGTTTCCCCATAAGATACAGTGCCCCCGTCCAGCAGGAAGTAGTAAGAGAAGCTACGCCCAAATTCCCAAATTATATGTAATTTTACTTTGTTAAGGTTAAAACCTTCCTTTTTGAAAAAAAAAAGGGGGAAAGTGCTGTGGGATGTATGGCAAATGTGTTACTAATTAATCAATAAAACACTGATTGGCCGTTGGCTAGGCAGGAAGTATAGGCGGGGCAAGGAGGAGAATAAAGCTGGGAAGTGGAAGGCTGAGTTAGAGAGACACTGCCAGCCACCACGATGAGAAACAGCTTGTGAAGATGCCGGTAAGCCACGAGCCATGTGGCAAGGTATAGATTTATGGAAATGGATTAATTGAAGCTGTAAGAACAGTTAGCAAGAAGCCTGCCATGGCCATACAGTTTGCAACCAATATAAGTCTCTGTGTTTACTTGGTCGGGTCTGAGCGGCTGTGGGACTGACAGGTGAGAGAGATTTGTCCTGACTGTGGGCCAGGCAGGAAAACTCTAGCTACACATTAGTGAAAGTCCCTGCTTCCAGTTTTTGGTGACCCACAAGTAGAACAAGCTACTCAACTGTTATAGATGGCTTAGGTCAGTCCCATGCAGGCTCCGTGGCTGTTGGTTCAGACTCTGTGAGTTCCTATGAGCCAGATTAGTTGTTTCTGTGGGTTTTCTTATAATTCCTTGACCTCTCTGGCTCCTACAATCCCTCCTGCCTTTCTTCCACAGGATTCCCTGAGTTAGGTCTGATGTTTGGCTGTGGGTCTCTGAATCTGTTCTCATCAGTAACTGTTTGAATGCTCTCTGATGATAACTGGGATAGTCACCAACCTGATCACAGGAGATGGTTACATATCCACTACTGCTAGGAGTGTTAGCTAGAGTCATCATTTTCAGAGTCAGGTAGACATACAAATTCTTATATCCAAATGTTCACTTGATTTAAGCATCTCACATATACCTCAAGCTAAAGCATCTCAAATAAGACTGCTAAATTTCTTTCCCCAAATGCTCTCTCATAAATTTTCCCCAAATATGACTCAAATAACAATTAGCACCATGTTTCATTTCTATAGGCTCTAAAAAAAATAAGATATTTTACCTCTAATGTCACAAAATCTGTCCATAGCTCCAAAGTTCAATTAAAATGGCTCAATTATCTTCATTTCTATTATCACCTACCTATTCAAAAATACCAGCCTTGATTCTTAATTAACTCATAATTTATTCTACAATTTCTAACTTGCTTGGCACTATTAGTTTATACTCTGTGAAACAGTTAAAGAGATCTTTAAAAATTATAATGAACTTCCTGTCAATCTCATATTTAAAAGCTCTAACAGCTTTTCCAAACATTGCAGATAAGAGCTAAAGTCATTGTGGAAGCCTAAGAGGTCCTCTGTGATCTCTTTTCTACCCACCTCAGCAAGCTCGAGGTACTTTCATTGCACACTGCATTGCAACCATCTCTATATATGCTTTGTCACAGTAAACCACACTGCAAATAGCCTGGAGTTAAGCTCTGCCCTCTGCATCCAATTCTTCATCTTCTACTCTTGGGCAGCATAGCTCCTACCTAGCCTGAACCTAGTGTCAAGTCATCTGAAATATCTTTCCTAACCAGACTTTCCATTTTACTCATTTCTGTAGTTCATTGTATCTTTCATTGCAGTTATTACAATTATGCTGCTTACATTTTCATTTTTGTTGTCTTGGCTCATCATCTGCTATTTAAAAGTTCATTGATTCATTGTTCAATACTCCATTTCTAACCTCTACCATGGCACTGAATCCGTAATAAGCACTCAGTGAGTCTGCACAGCTTGTGCATTTAGTTTTATTTAGACTGACTCTTAAAATATGAAAAAGTATTGGCAACCTCTGATTATCACAAAGGACTTCCTTCCCATGAAGGAAGTGTCTAAATAAGAGTCAGTAATAAATTTATGCATAATGAAAGCAGTATTGTACACAAACACACACAGACGTTTCACATGCAAAAAGAGGGGCTGGAGACATGGCTCTGTGGATAAATTGCTCGCACTGCATGAGTTCCAGAGTTTGGAAAACTGGATGCCATGTCACTCTTCTGTAACTCCAGTATTTCAAGAAACTGAGACAGGTAGATCTCAGGAGCTTGCTGACTAAAAACTAAGCAAAATTCACTGTGTTCAGTGAGACACCTTTTGTAAAAAAAAGAAATGTAGAGAATGACAAAGGAAGACACTCAGTATTGACCTCTCCACATGGAATCCACACACAGATTCCAAAAGAATGATGACTTATGCATGTCTCTAAATGAGTATTAATGATATAAAGCAAAGCAAAACAATTAAGAGCTCTAGTTAAGCATGGCTGTTCCCTTCTCATAATCTATTCAGGAGATAGAGGCAGGCATAGTTCTGTGAGTTCATGGCAAGGCTGCTTTACAAAATGAGTACATGCCAGGGCTACATAATGAGACCCCGTCTAGAAAAACAATCAAACCAATAAAAACAAGCAAAACCAGCACTAGGGCGTTGGTTCAGTCAGTAAGGTGCCTGTTGGGTAAGCATAAAGATCTAAGTCTGATCCCCACTACCCACATACAAAGTCAGGCATATATCTTTAGTCCTGGTACTGGAGAAGTAAAGTGAGGAAGATTGCTGAAGCTTTCTGGCCAACCAGCCCAGTGAGCTCCAAGTGTAATGAGAGACCCTGTCTCAAAATACTAAGATGGGATAACGTATAAGAAGACACCAGCCGGGCGGTGGTGGCGCACGCCTTTAATCCCAGCACTCGGGAGGCAGAGGCAGGTGGATCTTTGTGAGTTCAAGTCCAGCCTGGTCTACAGAGCGAGATCCAGGAAAAGGCGTAAAGCTACACAGAGAAACCCTGTCTCAAAAAAACAAAACAAAACAAAACAAAACAAAAAAAAAAGTGACACTTGGTGTCGACCTCTGGCTTCCTCATGCAGATGCACCTATAACCACATGTATACACAGGCACACACAGGCACACACACACACACACGCACACACACACACACACACACACAACCTTACACTCACAAGCCAACACATATACAAACACACAAAGAAAACTGAAGACACAGACTAAAGGCATTGATAAAATACTACCAAGGCTCTAAGAAATGATGGGGGAATGTCTTTCTTTGTGCTGTGAAAACATGTTGCTCTGATTGGTTGATAAATAAAGCTGTTTGGCCTATGGCAAGGCAGGTTAGAGGCAGGCAGAAAATCCAAACAGAGAAAGGAGAGGAAAAAGCAGTCACCAACAGAAGGAACACGAGCATACTGATAAGCCACGGCCACATGGCTATAGCTGGAGTTTTCTTTCCAGTCCCGCCAAGCCCTGGCAGTCCCTTAACCCACTTATAAAATAAACACACAGACGCTTATATTATTTAAACTGCTTGGCCATTAGCTCAGGCCTATCATTGTCTAGCTTTTACTCTTATATTCAGCCTATTTCTATTAATCTATACTTTGCCACATGGCTCGTGGCTTACTGGTACCTTACATCTTCCTTGTCCTGGCAGCGGCTCCAGGCAGTCTCCTCCTTCCCTTCCTGTTCCCTTAATTCTCCTCTCTGTTAGTCCCGCCTGTACTTCCTGTCTGGCTACTGGCCAATCAGTGTTTTATTTATTAACATATTGGAGAGCTCAATATTAAAAATGTCATGCTTTCCAAATATCAAAATTCCAACTATGTATTTTTGTGTATGTGTTTTACAGTGTAGCTTATCAAGCTAATTATCAAATTAGTCACACAACAGGACATCTATCATTAATAATAATGTATTGTATATTCAATATTGCTCAGAATAAATGCCTCTCCACAAAAAAAGATAAATGAGGTGATAGATATGTTAATTAGCTTGATTTAATCATTCCATGTTTTATACATGATCAAAACAACAAATTGTATGCCATAAATATATACAACTATTGTATGTTCGTTAAAAATAGCATTAATTAAAAGACAGAAAATGCAAGGGATCAAGAAAAAACAAATATTTTGAAAAGGAAGTGAGGGAAAGACTTTCTGGATATGATATTAAGAACTGTTTTGTAATGATAAAGTTGTAATAAAAGCTATAATATTAAGATGTTGTGGGTCAAGGTCATGATGGAGGAACCCACAAAGACAGCTGACTTGAGCTTGTGGGAGCTCCTGAGATTGAACTCTGCGTGTGTGTGACAGTTGTGTAGCTTGGTCTGTTTGTAAGGCTCCTAGCAGTGAGATCAGGACATGTCCCTGGTACTTAGCTGGCTTTCGGGAACCTGTTTGCCATGCTGGGATGCCTTGCCCAGCCTTGATGCAGGGGGAGGAGCTCCATCCTGCCTCAACTTGATGTTCCATGCTTTGTTCAAGCCCATGGGAGACCTGCCCTTTCCTGAGTGGAGAAGGAGGAGGAGGGGATGGGGAAGGCAGTAGATGGGAATCAGGGGGAGGGGATGGGAGGAGAGGAGGGAAGAGAAACTGAAGTCAGTGTATAAAATAAGTGAAAAAAATGTTAATTAAACAAAAAATAAATAAAATGTTGTGGGAAGCAGGGAAGCTCTGAGTGTATGAAGTCTTGAGTATGTATGCGTTGTTGACATTAGCTCACCATGTTAAGGACCAAAGCCTCATATTCATAGGAAATTGGCAAAGCCTTTCCCGCAAAGTAAGACTCAGAGGGATGGCAAAGCCTTTTGCTGAGCACAGTGCAAATGTTTATAGTGTGTTAGAGAACGTCTACCATAGCCTTCTCCCCCTAAATGCTCCCCTACAGAGAATGCTTCCTCTGAGATGAGCTAAACCTGCCTCCTCATTCAGCTGTACCATAAACTCTACCTACTTACTCAGCTGTATGCAATAATCTGCCCCACATCTAGTTATATATCATAAATATGCTGTACTTCTCAAGGACTGTGGCTTCTCCATCAGAGAGCCAAACCACCAGATGTGAGCTTTTCTGTATCCATTTATATTAGCATCTGTCCTTTTTTCATTCACTGGACTCCCCTAGTCAGGGTTCTGGGACCCAAGTAATTCAAGATGTGACAAACTGGCTCACCAACAGGAACCAGAACAGTGGCACTTGACTGTCAGGAACTCATGAAGAAAATGGAATGCTCCCAAGAGAAATGCACTAATAAAGGGAAAAGAAGAAATAAAAGCAAAGAAGTAAGTAAAGAGAAAGAAAGAGGTAGGTATAAAGTAACAATTAAAGGAATAGAAGGGGGCGCATTTCAATTCATTGGGTCTAAAATAAGATGCAGGGGATTCTTGTGATAGGTAGATAGATGTTAGTGTTTGGGGGAAATTTTGGGCAACAAAAGGAAGTGAAGTAAAGGCATTTCAGCTTCATTGTTTCATGGCTTGTGTTTGGGAGGTATGCCCTTGCTTTCCAAAAGAAGGGAGGAGATGGATTTGGCTACTTGAAAACAATTGAATGAATGAATGAATGAATAGAAAACTGTAGGATGGACGCAGATGGAGGCACAAAGAATATTCCCATTTAATTAGATTTACCTGCTTTCACCTCACATTTGGAGAAAAAAAAGTGCATAGTTTTAAGGAGTCATGTGGTACTACTGTGGGCACCTGTACTGCCAGACTGTCTGAGTCTGTGAACTGTTAGTGGGCATTCTGGGAGTTGGCTCTTTCCAATAGCCTAGATTGGTAGCTTGACCAGCTGGGACCCAGGTCAGCCAGCATGGAGGCAATGGCCACTTAGATACCCTAGGTGCCAAGACAGCTGTGGTGTAGCTGCAGAGGTTGTGAAGGTAGTCAATAGCCTTTAATCCCAGCACTTGAAAGGCAGAGCCAGGTGGATCTTTGTGAGTTCAAGGCCAGCATGGTCTGCAGAGCTAGATCCAGGAAAGGTGCAAAGCTACACAGAGAAACCCTGTCTCGAAAAACCAGAAAAAAATAAGTAAATAAATAAAAATTAAAAAATAAAAAAACTAAACAAACAAAAAAACCCAACAACAACAAAACCCGACCTATATAACACAACAGTTATATTCCTGATACATATGGTAATTGTATTCAGGCAGGAGGTAAGACCAGTCAGGAGAGAAGTCTACTACTGGTCTCATGCATTTTCATCCAGTTGCTGGGTTACATCCTCCTATAACTGTTTATACTAATGAGTCCTTCCTTTTTGAGGGATATTTCTCTAACCGCCTGGATTACCAGTGAACTCTATTCAACAATTTTGCGCAGGCTAGAGCTCTGTGACTTAGGTGGGACTTAGTACATCCTGTAGATTACTAACACACATATGTGAGAGCAAATTGGGAAGTAATTGGGACCCATCTATTAGGTGCTTGTACCTTGTTTTAGTTAAGGTTTCTATTGCTATGAAGAGACACCATGACCATGGTAGCTCTTATAAAGGAAAACATTTAATTGCAACTGACTTACAGTTTCAGAGGTTTAGTTCATTGTTATCCTGGCAGGAAGCATGGTGGAGCATGGTGGCATGCAGGCAAACATGGTACTGGAGAAGGAGCTGAGAGTTCTACATTAGGACTGGCAAGCAGCAGGAAGCACACTAGACCTAGCTTGAGTATTTGAGAACTCAAGGCCCACCCTTAGTGACACACTTCCTCCAATAAAGCCACACCTACTTCAATATAAGGCCACACCTCCTAATAGTGCCATTCCATATCAAACTATTGGGGCTAACTTCTTTCTAACCACCAGATCTACAATAATGTTAGTGTGAATGTGGCCCAAATACATGGGCACATCCTAGAAAAGCAAAAGACTTCTGATGTGATTGCTCACTCCTGCTAATTCTGCAAAAATGATCTTTCTTTTATTCATTTGGCAGAAACCCATATTGTGATAAAATTCCACAATCTATTGTTGCATTAGAAATAGATGCAAATCTTAGAGCAATTGATTTGATTACCTCCCTGGGAAGGGAAAATAGAGTAGATTTTGCAGGTAGATTGAGAGCAGGTGGGAACAGGAAAAGGAGAGATCAGGTGGGGCCACGGATGGAGTGAGAAAATAGGAGGGGAGACTACTGGAATTGGAGGGCATTTGGGGGGTGATGTGAAAACCTAGCAAAGTATAAACTCGCAGGATTCCACTGGGGTGACCCTGTCAAGTACTCCTAGTAATGGAGGATTCAGAGCCTGAACAAGTCCTCTTCTGTAACTAGGCATCTTCTGGTGGTGGGACTGGACACCAACTCAGCCAGAAAACCATCAACCTTAAATTTATCTTGCCTGTAATATGTATGGGGGCAATGGAGGCACAGAACTTGTGAGAGTGGCCAAATAATGACTGGTCTAATTTGAGGCCCATGCCATGAAAAGAAGTCCATGCCTGACAATGCCTGAATGACCGGGAACCAGAGGCTGGATAGCCCAGAGACTAGGTTAGAAAAAAAATCAAGAAAATTATTCCTAATAATGTTCTGCTGTACTCATAGATCATTGCCCAGCACAGTCATAATCAGAGAGGCTTCCTCCCATAGCTGATGGGACCAGATGCAGAGACTCATAGCTAAACATTTGGTAGAGAGAAAGCCCAAATTGGAGATCTCCATCAGGTCCTGACCCTCTGAGCTAGGAACCCTGCAGAAGAGAAAGAAGACTTGAGAGGTAGAAGACACCAGGATATCATGGCCCACTGAATCAACTAAGTAGGGCTCAGAGGGGTTCACAAAAACTAAAGTGACAATTACAGATCCTACATGGTTCTGTGATAGGTCCTCTGCATACATGCTATGGTTGATTAGCTTGGTGTTCTTGAAGGACTCCTAGCAGTGGAAATGTTATGGATATTAGATCACACTAACACTCTAAGATTGTTAAGAGAGTTAACTTTGAATCAGAGGACAGTCAGCTGACCAGAATTAGCCATAGAAAAGCCAGGATAATAGATAGAAAGATGCACAGGAAAGAATAGGGAGGGTTGAAGACTAGATAGTTATACCATTTTCTTTGTTGCTAAATTCAGAAAAGAAACTTACAAAAGAGATGTAAAGTTTATAAGGTTGAGAGACATAAAAGCTAAAGTTATTTATCTAAGAAATGTTTTAAGATCTAAAAGGTTATTTTAGGCTGGTAATACAAGTTATGATAGAAAATGGTTTAGGTATAAAACATTGGTTTCGGCCGGGCGGTGGTGGCGCACACCTTTAATCCCAGCACTCGGGAGGCAGAGCCAGGCGGGTTTCTGTGAGTTCGAGGCCAGCCTGGGCTACCAAGTAAATTCCAGGAGAGGCGCAAAGCTACACAGAGAAACCCTGTCTCGAAAAACCAAAAAAAAAAAAAAAAAACCACCATTGGTTTCATCAAGATAGAATAGATAATAGAGTTTTTTTTCCAAATTTGCTAAATACAAATGGACTGGACATGTGAATGTTCTTATTTGGTAATTGTTTTTATTGTATATAGTTTACTTTGTTAGAGCTAAAACCTTTCTTTTTTATTTAGACAATACCTGATAGTTGTTCTTATTGTATGTAATTTTACTGTGTTAGAATTAAACCATTCCTTTTTATTTAGGCAAAAAGGGGAATGTTGTGGGAT
The DNA here is from genome assembly GCF_949786415.1 of Peromyscus eremicus. Taxonomy (NCBI): domain Eukaryota; kingdom Metazoa; phylum Chordata; class Mammalia; order Rodentia; family Cricetidae; genus Peromyscus; species Peromyscus eremicus. The sequence goes on along the minus strand of NC_081425.1, from coordinate 36,829,458 downwards.
ATTTGATTGCACTGACACTCTGAGGCTCTTAATAAAGTTAACTTTGCATCAAGGTGTGGAGTCAGTGACTAGCTGACCAGAATTAGCCACAGAGAAGCCAGGAATAGGGACAGAGAGATGCACAGGAAAGAGAAGTGAGTGACTTAGATTTTTTCAAAGGCTTTTTCAATCTGAGGAGTGTGGGGAAAGGGTCATCTGGTCCGTCTTTAGCCGCATTCTTGGTCTATCAGGTTTTTACCCAAGTATCTGACTCCCTAGTTTTTATTGGTAATAGGACAACTTAGATATACACATCATGAAAATGGGGGTGTTTCTTTCTCTTTCATCTGCCCCAGGACCCTTTTCGTTCTATTATGTTGCCTCATCCAGTCCTGATATGAGGGTTTGTGCCTGGTCTTATCGTAACTTGTTATGCCACACTCTTGTTATGTTCCATGCTCCTAGAAGGTCTGCTCTTTTCTGAAGGAAATGGAAAAGCAGTGGGTCAGAGGGAGATGGGAAGTGGAGGAGGTACTCTGAGGAGTGGAGGGAGGGTAAACTGTCGTCAGGATGTATCATATGAGAGAATTAAATTAATAAAAACAAATAGCCAGGTGGTGGTGGCGCACGCCTTTAATCCCAGCACTCGGGAGGCAGAGCCAGGCGGATCTCTGTGAGTTCGAGGCCAGCCTGGGCTACCAAGTGAGTTCCAGGAAAAGGTGCAAAGCTACACAGGGAAACCCTGTCTCGAAAAAAAAAAAAAAAAAACCAAATAAATAGATAATACATTCACACACACACACACACACACACACACACACACACGCACGCACGCACACAAAACCCCTCAAAACAAGGCTTAAACTAAACTACATTATTGTAAGATATAACACAAATGTGCAACCAACATGAAAAAATGCTGAAATTTCTCTTATAGTTAGAATAAATTAAATATACATTGAGAAATTACTGCATACCCCTTAGATTTTGGAGAAAGACTACCATAGCAAAAATTGGTAAAGAAATGTAAGAGGAAATTTTCCATACATACTCTTAGGATTGTAGATCAGAACAATCACTTTGAGAAACATACACATATTCTTTTGGAAAGTCTGGCACAAGTATACCTGGACACACATACAACATTGCCTATTATTAACTGCTTATATTTATTGTTGTTCGTAATTAACATTATTATCATTTTTGACTTCATCTGTTGACTTATTTTGTCATAGTGATAAATGCCAGGAAAAACTAACATAAAAGAGGAAGGATTTATTTTGGATCATGGTTCCAGAGGTTTCAATCTCGAAGGGCTGGTTTTAATGCTTTTATGCCTGTGACAAAGCAGAAATATCATGTCAGAGGAAATCTGTTCACCACACATTAATAGGATGGAACCAATGCCAAGATATACCATTGGAAAGAATTTTGTCAGTGAAACATTTCATCTAAGAAGGCCTACCTCCAGAGTCCACACCCCACAACAGTCTCTTCAAATTCTGAAATCAATACATCAAACTATTCATTATGTCAGAGCCCTTATGGACTGTCTCTAGAAATGTCTTCAGAATACATCCAGAAGGTTTTTTTTTTTTCTTTTCCTAATTTCCCAGACCTTCTTCAATCTGATCACGTAGAATCAAGGTTAACCACCACATAATCATACTGAAAGCATCTCTGAACTCCATCAGAAGTAGGGTAAGTATATTAATTGAGTTTATTCATTTGATAGAAAACCATATTGTAATGATATTTTACAAACTATTATTGCATCAACCATGGACACAAATCTTAGTGTAGTGTATTTGATTAAACTCTCAAAATCAGGCTAACCTAAATTGCATTGTCCAGGGCTGCATACTAGTCAGGCAGGAAAATGATAAATAAGGAAGTCTAGAAGTGTAGACACTGATATCCTTAGGAAGTGGGAGAAGGATTGCCATGAGAAGGTGCTTGGGATTTACTTTTAGAGGACAAGAAATACTGTGGTCTTTGGTCTGGATAGTTATTTTACTATGTCCACTTTATAATTTGTAAAGTTGTACAGTTATATCTACTTGAGAAAGGGTTGCTAGGTAGAAAGTTAGTGATCGTTAATGTCAGAAACAATGATGATATCCTTCTTTTATCATTCCCTGCTTGTTTGTGTTTAGTGATACCAGCCACCTGATTCCTTTGTTCAGTCAAAAGCTGGGAAGAATTCAGTCCTGTTTCTCTATTCTTTTCAAGACCTTTAAAGTCATTGTTAATGACAAAACCCCTGAGAACTCCAGTTCCTAAAACCACTACAGATCATCAATATGTACTTTCTACTCCTAGTACCATACGTAAGGCAAAGTTCAAGGGAAAATAGGCCTAGTGGTGCACAACTTCAAATCAATGTAATGCCTGCACCCAGAGCATAGTTGATTAACTTGTGTGTAATGTGGTTGTAGTAAAAAGTGAAATAGCCGTGGATCTCTGCATCCGCTTAAATCAGTCATTGGATGAGAGTTCTATCACAACAGTTAGGGTATTCGGCCAGACAGTTGATTAGCTTGAACTGTTTGGGAGGCCCCCAGACAGTGGGACCGGGACCTGTCTTTAGTGTATGAGCTGGCTGTTTGGAACCTGGGGCCTATGCTGGGATACTTTGCTCAGCCTGAGTGAAGGGAAGAGGGGACTAGAAATGCCTTGACTGAATCTACCAGGCTGAGCTGAATCCCCAGGGGAGTCCTTGCCCTGGAGGAGGTGGGAATGGGGGGTGGATTGGAGGGAGGGCGGGGTAGGGAGGAGGGAGGACAGGGGAATCTGTGGCTGATATGTAAAATTAAATTAATTATAAAATTTAAATAAATAAATAAATAAATAAAGTGAAATAGCCAAACATTCCCCATTAAACATTCCCCTTGCACCAATATCTTAAGCCCATAAGAGAGAAAGAAAGAAGGAAAGAAAGAAAGAAAGAAAGAAAGAAAGAAAGAAAGAAAGAAAGAAAGAAAGAAAGAAAGAGAAAGAGGGAGGGATGGGGGAGGGGTAGAGGGAGGGAGGGAGGCAAAAAAGGGAGGAATGTCCCTCAATGCAGTCAGTCTTCCTGAGGATTCCAATATTCCTCCCCAGCATGCATGCTTCTTTTCCAAACACTTCCTTTTCTAAACAATTCTTACTTGATGTCTATCTAGATATGTCAGCCATTTCTATTATCAATAAGAATAAGAACCTGGACCAAAGGGGTCTCACATCCCTGGTAAACCTCATATTTTTTTTTCTACATCCACTATATTTTAAATTTTTTGTTTCAAGAAGGAATTTATTTCTTACATCTAGAAATACATAGAGAATAAAGAATTCTTAATTTCATGGGATATTTTGTTTTGTTTTGTTTTACTTTGGTTTGGTTTTTGGTGAGAGAGTGGAGTTGTTTTGGACATGTGGAAACAGAATTCGAGGAGAAATGAATGATGAATTTTATTTCACTGGTAGGCTTCTCTGTTGTATAATAGGTTTTAAGAAATGTAGCTTTGTATTTCTAATTAATACTATAAAGAGAATATTTCAAACATGTTAGCAACTGCCTTGGAGAAAGGCTTGCTTCAGCAAAAACAGCTGTCAGCTGAGTTATCAATTTAAATAAAGTTGTACAGACTTACTCTATGGTTTCTTCCAAGTTTCCCTCTATTGAGAGATCTGAATTTGTGAAGGTAGTATGTTGAGCCTTCTGTGGTGTGTGTGTGTGTGTGTGTGTGTGTGTGTGTGTGTGTGTGTGTGTGTGTGTGTGTGTCTGAGCATGTCTGTGTCTCTATGTGTATCTGTATGTGTATGTATGTGTCTTTGTGTCTGTATGTGTGTGTCTGTGTGTACATGTGTCTGTGTGTCTATATTTGTGTGTACCGACTTATTTTTTGCTAGCTTTTTGTATTGACCAAACAAGTGAAAAGCCCTAAACTAGTTGTAATATCAGGCTAACATTTCTATAAAAACCTATAAAGTGGCTCAAACAACAGAATTTTATTTTCTCTTTCTGGAAGCTTGTGTCCAAGCTCAATCAGCAGGGTTGGCTTCTCTGAAGATGTCTCTTTGGCTTATGGGTGCACCATTCTGTGCCGTCTCACAGCACCATCTTTGATGTGTCTTCTTTTTCATTGAAACTCACTGGTCAGATTGAGGTAGGGCCTTATGCTTAAGAATTTGTTTACACTTCCTTAAATCCTTGTAGGCCTATCTGTGAATATAGTCCCAATGGGGATTTGTAACTCAACACAGGAATTTAGCTAGACAGGTTAGTCCAGAAACAAGCATTTTTGCCTTGGTAAAGTTAGACTTGGCCATTCTGCAGGTATTTAAGGTAGCACAGTAGGTTCTCAGGTGAATAGTTCCACCTTGCTGCTCTAAAAGGAAAACAATAAAACAAAACATATTTATCTGCTCCCTTCTACCTGTCAATTATACAACAAAAAGTATATATTTAAAGGTGTGGAAAATATAAAGTAATATATAAATCTTAGTTGATGGTCTGCAAAAGACTTCCAAACTTGAAAGGAAGCAGAGAGGAGATGGGCAGTAAGTACTATAGCCCTTCCTAAATATTTCTTAAGGATCTTTCCTTTTGATAAATGCCCATAGTAGGTGTTCTTCTTTCTATATGTAGCCTCTCTCTCTGTCTCTCTCTCTCTCTGTCTCTCCCCCCGCTGCCGTGTGTGTGTGTGTGTGTGTGTGTGTGTGTGTGTGTGTGTTCGTGGTGTACACTTAAGTGCAAGTATAAGTATGTGTCCATACTATCATGCTCAGCTATAAAAAGTATTTTTGAAAATTTCATACTTGAGTAATATATTTACAATACTTCCATTTCTCTCCCTCCCAGGTCCAGTTCCTCACATGTTCTTCTCAACTCCCTCTCAAATTCATGGCCTCATCTTCTTCAATCATTGTTATACATATGAATGTCTGTGTGCATGTGTGTGGATTTACACAGCTGACTGTGTTCATTTTAGTGTTGCTCATATGTATATTTGGTTAGGATTGACTGATTGGGACACTTGGCTTTTTTACAGGAGTTCCAGAGATCAAATTCAGGTCCTCATGTGCTTGCAAGGCAAGCATATCAATTGCATTATCATTCCATCCCCCCACTACACATGAAGCAACAAAACACAGAAAGACAGTAAGGATGGTGGATCCCCATTAAGGGAGAGAACCGTAGTCCATACTTTCGTCTCATGCTCCCCAGCTCTTCTCTTTCACTCCATTATCTCCAAGGCTGAATTATTGTTCAGGCATCATATCTATCTGTGTCCTGTCTTGCTTAGATGTTTGAAAATTTTACTGTTTCTCATAGATTCCATTCTAACCTTGATAGCTGGAGGGAGAGACAGCCCTTCATAATCAGACTCCATTACACCGTGTAACCCTTCTTCTTGCCCTTCCACTTTGTGAATGTGCGGATCCTGAAATGGGGATGTCTACAGCAGTTTCCTGGTTCTTTCTGGCCTGGGCTAGAATTCTCATTTTACTTTATCTCTGCCCAGGACACTGCTCAGCTTTAAGCCACAGCTCGAAGACTGCAATATGAGCTACTTACTTTCTGGCTAGAGAGATTAGTCTCGCTCCAGGCCACCACAGGGTACTACTATTCATACCTAAATTATAGTGCTCCTGATATTATACCATAATTGTTAATTTCCATCTAAGCCTAGCCTGCAGGCTGAATCAACTTCAACACTACATCTTCCGTGTATTTGTAGCCTCAGCTCTCCACACATGGTAGCTCATTAAATATGATTTTGATATTCAACTTAATGCATTTTTAATCTCTTAACAAACATGCACATAAGTATTAAGAGTCCAGTAGGCAAGACCCTCACCACAGCTCTGAGATAGCTATGATTAAGTTAGATATCTGATATGCCCTTGCTGAGCTGAAACTCTAAGAGAAAGACAGACATTAAACAACTCACTGCCAAGTGATTATTTCACTGATAAGTTCTTTAGAGAAAGAAAGATGAGAATGCATTACAATGTGTCACAGATCAACTGACTTAATGGAAGAAATAAATAGCTAAGCAAGATTTCTCTAAGAAAACAGAGAGGTGGGGAGGAGAAAGATAATTGGGGAAGGTGTAGGGAAAGAAAAGGAAAAGAGAGACAAGAGATTAACAAGGTAGTTGTGCCCAAAATGCAGCAAAGGCTAGATGATATGACTTTTTATTACACAGTGTATTTGTATTAAATAATTTTGTTTAACATATGAGAGAAAACATATTCATTTTTCATTTATCACAATGAAATTAGATTTCATTTTCTAGTACATTAACTTTAGTAAAAGAAATAATTCAAACAAAGTTAGTAAAGGCAAAGAATATAATAATAACAGCACACATAGATGTGGTATCAATAGTAAAGACATGAGAGAAATATAAATAATATAGAGGAAAAGTATTTCAAGCAAGTGGGGGAAATACATAAAAGACTTATGGAAAGAGTTTGAACGACTAAGAAAATGCTAGAAGCCCCGTGTGGATAAAGCTCCAAAGGAAAAAGGCCAAGTATTAGAAGAAAAGGCCTAGGATATCAATAGACAAAATAAATAAATTAAATAAATAAATAAATAAAATTTAAAAAATTTAAAAAAAGAAAAGAAAGATGAACTAAGAAAGTTTTTTAATAACTCTATTGTGGGAAAGGTTAAAAAAGATCAGAAAACTGCATGGGAATAAACAGGGATATGGTATGTGGAAGAAGAATCTATTTGGTGTTGCTTAATCCCAGCAAGAGAAGGATTTCAGAAGGGGACTGACCATCACCACTCACTGTGGTACTGTAAAGATGGGCTGGAAACTAAAAGTATCAACTCTAGTTGACAGTCTGTAATCCTTGTTGCCCAAGCCTGAGAAGTGGTCAAGTGTAAAGCTCTACTGTATCCTCCTATAGATTTATGATAAATGAAAAGTAGGTCTTAAGCCGGGCGGTGGTGGCGCACGCCTTTAATCCCAGCACTCGGGAGGCAGAGACAGGCGGATCTCTGTGAGTTCGAGGCCAGCCTGGGCTACCAAGTGAGTTCCAGGAAAGGCGCAAAGCTACACAGAGAAACCCTGTCTCAAAAAAAAAAATAAAATAAAATAAAAAAAATAAAATTAAAAAAAAAAAAAGAAAAGTAGGTCTTAGGAGAGACCTGCCTTCTTAGAAGATAGCCTGTCTCAGTGTTGTAAACCAATCTTTCACTGAAATATATTCTTCAAATTTTTGTCTCTGGAAATGGGTTACAGAAAAGGATTATGATTTCATATTTCACTATTATTCATATTTGAATCAAAATCATCATACATTGATGTTAACTTAGTAGATGTTTGATCCTGGGCAAGTCATTTATATGTTTGGGGTCCAGGTTTCTCTTCCTTTCGTAGAGAAAATTAAACCTACAATGAATATCTTTGTTGCATTCAAGAATAATGCGTGAGCAGGGCCTGGCATGCAATAGGTACTTCCATTAGCTGAGGTTTTCACTCAGCACCAACAGAGGTCCCTTCCCTTACCCCTAAGTCCTATACCTATTTCTGACTCACCAAGAAAAACTTCATGGGTCTGAAGTTTAGTACAACACACTCCCACATTGGATCAACACTTGATTATAAAGCCTATTGTAGGTATTATCTAGCTCCAGGAGTAATTGGTACTTCATAAAATATCTTTTAAAAAAGGTCTCTTCAAAAAAAAAAAAAAGGCAGATCCTTTAAGACAAAATTAAACTCGAAACTCTATGAAGCTTATGAGATTTGATTTCCCTAGCTTAACATTCACAAGATGCTTGGGGTTCCATAAACCTTGTTTAGAATATTACAGTTATTTTAACTTATTCTTTTTAGAATAAATCACATTTACAGAAGCACATTTATAAAAGGCTTGTGAAGACAATGGCATGTGTAATAAATAGAATTGTTGTTTCTGTTCTTGTCGGAACACTTACTAAACACCCACTAGGTACCAGAGCTTAATGGAATTGAATATGAATTAACACATTTCATCTTCAAAAAGACATTTTTCAGCGCTTTGACTTTTTTCCCCTCATACTAGGTGTAGGCAAATAGAGCTTACTGTATCACGTTAGAAATCAATCTGTTACCAAATGTAATTTTTTGTAACAGCAAACATTTTTAGATTATCTAAATGCACACACACACTAAAAGCATCTGAAATAGATCTATTATTGTACATGTTCTTTCTGACTGAGACCTAGTATGCCAGCCTGGAGCAAATTATTATAGCCTAGTTATTAACTCCAAAAAATAAGGAGCTATAATGGAAACAATCATGAACTGGAGAAGGGGTAAAAGTTCCCATGATGGTACAGTAAAATCATACAATGATGTAATTTGCTATGTCATGATGGGGTGATGTGATGACCACCCCTATTTTGTGATAGTAATTGAACTTCAATTTTCCTCTTTTTATTGAGCATTTTAAATTTTGTTCTTAGCAGTATCTGTCTTTTCTCCTTTATCAGATTATATTGTTCATTTAAGGTGGTTCCAAACAGAGGATGGAGAGAGAGAGAGAAATGAATCAGCAGTTAAGAGCACCAGCTACTTCTACTGAAGATCTGAGATTGATTCGCAATACTACACAGTAGCTCATAACTGTTTGTATATCCAGTTTGGGGGGCATCTAACACCTTCTTCTAGCCTTTGACAGCACCAGGCAGAGAAAATTGTTGCTTAGACATACATGCAGACAAAACACCCACACATATAAAATAAAATAATGAAATAAAAGATTTATTTTAAAATACAGTGGCAACAAAAAAGAGCAGGAGAATTTTTTGAAGCAGAAGCTGTGAGTAAAAACTGGTGAAGTGTTCTGAAATGAAAATGGCAGAACCATGATCTTTGGAGGTTCCATGGAGCCCTTGTGGAGTGAGTGACTTCAAAGCTCTCGTGGAGTGACTGTATATGTGAACACACATTCTAGTCAGGACTAGTTTCCAGTGAATTTCATACATAACTCGTACAGCATGGCCATGCTCACTGATGCAAGCCACAAATTTGTTACTGTAATGAATATTTCTATCACCACAGAGTTCCGGAAACTCCCTGTCATCCTTTCTCCCCATCACTTACTCCACCAGTGGTATCAACTCAGAATCGCTTAGCCATAGATCAGTTTGCCTACTATAAAATCACCCCACAAAAGTACCAATGAGAACATTTTGCAATTACTTTCTTTCCTTCATCATAATGGTTTTAAACTCATCTATATACACATGAATGTCACTAGTTTTTCCATTTTACTACTTAGTTGTGATTTATAGCAGATATTTCATAGGTTTAGCAACATTCATTGATGAACACCTTTTACAAGGAGTGTGGACACCGTTGTAAATGTAACTGCTGTGAACATGCTTCAACATGTACTTTTAAAGAATATTTTTATTAGTTCTCTGAAAAATTTATACATCAATGCAATGTATTTTGAACATAGTCCCACCACACTCTTTCACCTGACTCCTCTCATGCATACTGACATCGCAAATGCTGTTGCTTAGTGTTCAAATTCGAAAAGAGTTGATGTTTGTATTATGCTTAGTTTGAAAGCTTGATGGCTTTTCCAGGGTCCTCCATAACCTGTCACAACTATAGTAGAAGGCCTTATGATCTGTTGTTCATGAGTGGGAATGCATAGCAGTATGACAAAACGTTCATTTATCTTCTTTTGTGAGTCAACAATGTCTTCCCTTGTGTGCCAAGACAGGTGTGGGCTTCTCAAAGGTGTGAGGATCTGCTCCACTGGTTGGTTGGTTGGTTGATTGATCCAGTTTTAAAAATACAATCACACTTTGAGATAGTAAATTCTTTAGTTTGATTGGTGTCAATGGATAACAGATTCCTTGTGTATTACATTGCCCGTTATCGATTTTTTACATATAACATAAGCACATTTTTTTAAATGCCCATTAATGTTTAAGAAGAGCCAGATAGATTGTATGAATTCAGTTAAAGTTCAATGTGTTATGTGACTTTTCAGAAATAAGATCTGACCTACGCTATATATGGCATTGATTTCAGTTCTTTGCCTCCCTTGATGGAATAGTTCATAAACAGATACATATCCAGATAGTATAACTTGACCTTTCATAATTTAACCTAGGAGTATCCCAAGGTTTCCTCACTGAGCAGAAGCTGTTTCATAGCCATCCCAATTCTAAACCTCTACTTTCAGACATATACTCTTGGATATTCTCACACACCCAGCTGTCCCCACAAAAGCAGCCACCCCTGCCTTCCTGCTTTTGTCAAGTCAAGCATATGTGGGTACCAAGTATCCCTACTTTTGCCAAAGGCATATGAGTGTGACATCTATTCTCATTAACAAAACACCTTACTATGATTCCATCATGGCTTCGTGAGGATATATGTTCTTACTCATTTAAATTTCTGCTACTCAAACAAGATGACCTTTGTGCAAAGATGAAGACTATGCAGGTAGAAATGTTTTCTTTGCTTCCTAACTTTGTTACATGAGCTAGAGGATGAAGGTGGTCCAGGGAGCAGCAGTGGTTTCAGACAGTGTAGAAAGCCTCCTGGACAGAGGACAGAATACAACTGAATCATGTTAGAGGGGGAAAGAGCTAAAATTCAAAAAGCTCTTTTACTAAGAAAGCTTCAAAGGAAGAAAAGAATGAGGTGCAAAATGAGCTGAAGCAAAGAGCAGCAGATGCAGGACCTTGAAAAGGAGATCAGGAATGAGGAAGCCCTTCATCTGTTCAAAGGCCCCGATGAGTCACGGAGCCATAGACTTTCAGGAATAAAGAAGTGCACTCATTTCACTAAAGTTCCTGTGTAAACCAGGAAAGGGGCAGCACAACGATCTCCTAACCTTTCATGTACTCTTAGAACCCTGGGGATAATACCCCATTTTGAAATGAGAGACTAAACCTCTTCCTTCCTTGACCTGTAGTCTTAGTTCCTGATGATTTGGTATCTATTTTTACCCATGGTTTATGATCTACCTACCATGTCTCCTGAACTTTTGTATTGAAAATATTTTTTATTAAGGAAATAATTAAAAATGTGAGGCTAAGAGAATTTAAATAAATTCTTGAAATTCCAACAGCAAGAAAGCAGCAGACGCTGAGTTCTTAGCTAATTTTTTCAGCATGGCTCAAGGTTCTCATCATTCTTTCCACCATCCCTCACTCCCTTCCCTGAGGTTCTGAATAATTTTGAATGAGAATATGATCTGTGAGAACGGCTTGTGCTTATAAAATTGGCTTTTCAGACCAAACACTGGCTTGTTTGCACAAAGTCTTTCCAAAGCCAAACATTGGTTTATGTTTATACAAATTGTACAATTTGTAGTGTAAACCCTGAGACAATGTCAGGTTTGTTACTTCTTAAGAGTCTTCAGGACAAAGATGTTAGGATTAAATGAAACTGACCTGCCAAGTCAATCAAGTATCTAATATAGTACCCGGCTGCTCTTCAACAAAAAAGCCACAACTATATAAAGCTTTAGTTACTTGTGAATGAAGCAGACTGCCCCCAAACTAACTCTGTTTAGTACCACGGAAGGTTAAGAGCCCATTATTTTAAGATAACTTGAAAAAAAATGTAAAACTGAAGAAATACAGAAATATATTCTTTATCACTGCAAAGGTAATATTGTCTAGGCAGTATTATTGACGTGGTTTTTCACTGAAAGGATCAGAGTATTCATTGTAATGTTGGATCAAGAGCAGTTGTTAATTGAGTATGCACTAATAGGGCAATACTGATTGCTAAAATATTTTGAAAGTTACATTTTGATTAACTAAAATAGCAGCTATAATAAGTACTAGGAATTAATATAAATTTGGAACATATAGTATTGTAGTTTGAATCTTAAATGTTCCTCAAAGACCTATGTACTAAAGTTCTAGTGGCCAACTGGGTCAAAATGTCGGTAGGCAAAGCCTTGTGGAATGAAGTTGGGTCATAAGGATACATCTTTGCAGAGAGTACTGGGACTCAGCCCCTTTTCTGTCCTCTTGACTTCCCATGAAGTGAGTAGCCTCATAGTTCCAAACTCCCGCAATGAAACATGACATACTGTGCTAACAAAGACCCAAAGCAACAGAGCCATACAACCACAGACAGCAAGTGCTGAATCTTTGAGCCAAAAATAAATCTTTCAGCCTTATAAATTGATCACTGAGGTATTTTTGTCACAGCCACTAAATACATTTTGCCCCAAAATCAGGCAGCATGTAGACCTAAGGTGCTGCATTCTCCCATATTCTGCTATCACTCTCCAGTATCAGGGAGTTGGGTCATGTGTAAAAATAACTCAGTGTAGATGAAATGGCCTTGTAGCCAAACTGAAAGAAGTAATCTGTGAGCCAAAACAGGGAATGCTCATAATCTCTGGGGTCCGTACCCAGGGAACCAATGAGGATATTGCTAGAGCTTTTATCAAATAAAATCGGGGCAGTGGTCTCTAAGGCAAAAATCTTTGAAGAACACTATTTGGAAGTAAGGTTGACAACTGAAATGTCTAAATCTCCCCAAACATATTGAATAATCAGAAGAGCAAGAAACCCAGGCAGTCAGGCTCTATTTTGTGTCTACTTAACCTGATCTCCTGCCCCATGCCCTCTTCCATCTGTGCCTGCCAGTTCCTTCATGCTGTGCTTGTTTTGAGAGTCTGCTGTCTGCTGGCCAGTAAGCCTGGACCTGAAGTCACCGGTCACTACAGTTCGGTATCCTCCCTCTGTCACTTTCTCCTTCTGCTTTTGCCTCAGTCAATAAGTTGTCATCTGTCAATCACCATGTATCCTGTGAGTCTAGCTTTATCCTGTTTTGCATACAGGTTGGACAGTGGTCATATATCCCTGGGGAAAAAAAAGGAAAGTTCAAGCCAGGTTATGGTGGTGCATGCCTTTAATCTCAGCACTAGGGAAGCAGAAGCAGGTGGATCTCTTTGAGTTTGAGGTTAACCTGGTCTACAGAGTGAGTTACAGGATAGGCTCTAAAGCTACACGGAGAAACCCTGTCTTGAAAAAAACAAACAAAAAGAAAGAAATAAGAAAGAAAGAAAGAAAGAAAGAAAGAAAGAAAGAAAGAAAGAAAGAAAGAAAGAGAGAAAGAGAGAGAGAGAGAGAGAGAGAGAGAAAGAAAGAAAGAGAAAGAAAGAAAGAAAGAAAGAAAGAAAGAAAGAAAGAAAGAAAGAAAGAAAGAAAGAAAGAAAGAAAAGACAGCTCAGGACATCGACTCTAAAATTTCTCAACAACACAGAATTCTCTTTTTTGATTTCCAGCTCCTTCTTCTGTCCAATAACTTTAGGCTAAGCATTTCATGGTGTTGATTTTAGACAGACTCATAGAAGAAGGAAGGAGAGTGCAAAGAGGCAGACTTGAAAAGCCTTGAAAAGAATTAAAGTTCAGAGGAGACACAAGCTCATGTGTTACCTAATGACTAGACAAATGACTGGAGAAGCCACCAGTGCAGTGAGAAGAATGACTTTGAAAGATACACTATTTCCCTAGGAACGCTATAAACAAAATATCCTTTCACCAATTACTCCAAGACTGTGGGTTTGCCCCACCTGAAAGTTGTCCTGCAAGTCCCATGCTGTTAGTTTGTATCTGTGTCTTTGGCAATGATAAAAGGATGGATTTTTCAACCCCATTGATGGGAACAATCAGCTTCTGATTTGGAAGCATGCTGAGAATTCTTTTGGTGAGAGCAGCAGTCGTCTTGTAATTTGTCAAAAGCATCTTCGTCCTCCATTCAGTAGCTATTTCAAGCCCCTTTTTCCTAAGTGCCAAAGCCTTAAAGCTATAAAAGTTAGATGTGAGAATTTTAATAATCTCTGCTATTCTTAGAACCTAGTATTGATGGTGTATTGGAAGGCACCCAGAAATGTTTTTCCCTTTGATAAAAAGATATCTGATAGAACGGAAGTTCTGTCACTTTCCTTATCACCCTAATCTCCAACCTTTCTTCCTGCCTTTGACACAGTCCCATGAGCACTGCTACCTGGAGTGTTTGCACCCTTCTGACCTGGCAGGAGGAGCCATGATGCGCTGTGAATGGTAATGATGTCCAAGGGCCCTGAGATCTTGGTGAGTTCATGGCTGCCTAAACAAATTAGGAAAAACTTTCTATTAACTACTTATTATGTGCTACAATAAATCTCCTTTATCTTAAGTGCACTTTGATTATGGTGTTCATCACTTTCATATAAAGACATCCAAACAAACTAAGGTTCCATGAAGAAGCCCACACTGACCTATGTGGTATTGCCAAATCTTCCAATTTCCTTTCATTGTCATTCATTAGCTTTCTTGATAAAACATCAATAGGAGATGCAATTATCACAAAATGAACTGTGGGGTTTGAAAGGCTCATGGAAATTCAGAAATGGGAAGGCTTAGGTGGTACCATGTCTTGTATGTCACTAGCAGGCTGGTCTACTGAAATGCTTCTGGGAAATCACGAAAAATGTGACTGTCAACTGCTCTGGAGTGAGAAGCACTTGAAATATTTGTGAAGCACATTTTTAGTGTGTCAGAGGATGTTTCCAAAGAGGATTAACTAAGAGGAGATGGCACTCCCTGAATGTGAGTGGCACCAACCTTTCAGCCTAAATGGAATAAAGGAAAAAGCCTCCAATCCTGTCTTTCTGGAATTTTCACACTTCCTACCATAATGGATTAAAATCTCTGAAACCTTGAGAGAAAATAAATTTTCTTTTTTTCCTACTGTGCTCACCTATTGTCACAATGAAACAAAGATCTGATTAACACATTCAGCTTCTGTTCAAATACCTCTGAGACAGAGAATTTACCATCTCATAATCAATCAAACTCACCCCTTTCCCTGGATTAACATTATTTAATGTTCTTACTATGACATAAAACAATACACTGTCTTCTTTTGTTTGTTTGTTTGTTTTATTGGTTGATTATTTGGTTTTTTTTTTACTCAGGATATTTATGTGTTGCCCTTGCTATCCTGGAACTTGCTCTATAGACCAGGCTGGCCTCAGGTTCACCTGTCTCTGCCTCCTGAGTGCTGGAATTAAAGGAGTGTGAAACCACTGCCCAGCAAGCAACCCACTTTCTAAGACACAAGAATATGACTGTTATTTTTCATTCTTACAGATTTGTAAAATGCATTGATCAATAGTGAAACCATTCAAAGCTTGGGAAAGATGATGCGTGGAATAATATCACTTTTTCCTTTTTTCTACTCATTAATATATTTTTGTTGATTTAAAAGTAAACAGAAAAAAGTAGGGCAAAGGCTGGGGACATAACTCAGTTAGTGAAATTGCCTATTATGCATAAATCCCTGGCTTTTACAATCTCAGTGTCAAATCATTAGAAACTAAGAGTGAGGGGATGAGGCTATGGCTCAGAGGGTAATAGCTCTTGCTATGCAAGTATGAAGAGTGTGTCTGAACACTCCGATCCTTCTGTACCTGGATGTGGCCACATGTACCTATAATGTTAGCACTGTTGGGACAGAGCAAAGAAAATGTCTCATGGCTACCAGCCTTGTTCCAGATACATTGAGATTCCCTGAGCATTCGGTATGTTCCTTTGTCTCTGCACATATACACCAGCACATGCATATGCATGCAACACACACACACACACACACACACACACACACATAGCTATATCTAAATATAGCTAGATAGACAGATAGACAGACAGACAGACAGACAGAGACCCAGATGTGATGATGCATAACTGAAATGTCAGCACTTCTGGAGAAGGAGCCAAGATGACCAGAAATTCAGCATTTTCATTACAGATAGACAAGGCCAGTATGAGCTACATGAAATTCCATCTTCAAAGCAAAAGTAGGATAAGATTAGCAATATATTGCAAAAGCAGAAGTATTATTATTAGCAAAGCAAATTTTCTGTGCCCAAATTCTTAATTAGTGGGTATTAGTAGTAGAAAAAAAAGGTAAAAATGGGGACTAGCATTAATAACAGACACAATCAGAAATCATGATATTTTATAACACTGAATCTAGAGAGTACCATAAAATATCATTGATACATGTGAGGAAATATATATTTTTAAATATAAAAATTATTATAATATTGAACATAAATGTGTGTCCAAGTTAAGCTCTTCAGAGCTAAACTTCACCCAGCAATTTGCAATCTAAAGGACCTAAGTTTTTATTTAATTTTCAAATGCCCTCCATTTTATTTTGACCCTTGAAATAATCAGAAGTTTGAAACAAAATTCACCAAATTTCCCTGTTATGGATTTTATTTTGGTATTTATTCAAAAGATCATTGACATGCACTAACTGATTAATGGGATGGTTTGGAATTTCTTGTATGCTTATAATATCATATTATGTGTGGTAGTTTGAATGTAATTGGCCCCCATAATCTCATAGGGAGTGGCACTATTAGGAGGTGTGGCTTTGTTGGAGTGGGTATGGCCTTGTTGGAGGAAATGTCTCACTGTGGGGTCTGGCTTTGAGGTTTCCTATGCTCAGGATACCATCCAGTGTTTCAGTTGACTTACTATTGCCTGCAAGATGTAGGACTATCAGCTACTCCAGTTCCAAGTCTGCCTGCACACCACAATTCTCCCTGTCATGATGAAAATGGACCAAACCTCTGAAACTGTAAGCTAGCCACCCCAATTAAATGTTTGCTTTGTAAGAGTTGCCATGGTCATGGTGTCCCTTCACAGCAATCAACACCCTAAAACATCATGCTAGTCTAAAATCCCAAAATACTTAACTAATACATCAGTACATCAAGCATGACCTTGCAAAATTGTGGTATATCTCCAGGCTACAGATGTGAACCATTCTATATAAAAATAATACACAAATTCAAGAAATGTATGATGTAGTCACTGATCTTTTGAAGTAATCTGTGGGCTGGAGTCAAGCTTAGTTGTGAACTCCAAAACAGCCTTATACGTAAATATTTTCTCCATCTTCTCATATGCATGGACCCAAACATAAAATAAGGTATCATTTCAAATCCAACATTATCTTCAAACTACTTAATATCGATTTCCAGTTTGGACAAAGCGATAGATAAGGAAACTTGCATTGCGTCATTCTTTGATTCTTTCCATTTGACACAAAAACCTTCAGTCAAATGAAACAGGGATACAACATGTCAAGGACACATATCACTGATGAAAGGAATAGCTTACATGTTGTCCATGAAGACTAAGTTGGGAATTTTTTGTGTCCAGTAAGTGCACAGAATGAGTCAACCCCCCTTTTTTGTTTTGTCTTTAAGGGATATTTCAAACTTGAAATTTTCCTACACTGTCTTCTGATTTTCAAGATCTGATTGCCATGCTAAGGTTCAACTTGTCCACCAACAATCCAGTTATTCATGGTTCATTTGAGGAAAGACTGGAGAGTGTATGACAAATCATGTTAAGATAGAATTTCCACAAGTAACATCTGTGAACTTGCGTTGTAACATGAAATGTTTTATGAGATCCTCATTTTCAATATTTTGTTTCTTGCTGTCCCAGAGAAAATTAATGATCCTTGGAAAGTACAAACTGGAATGTTAGGTGCTATGTATTATGTATTCTCTGGTGGTTTTGCTGACCATTCTAGGAAAGCAAAAAGGTTAATTTTGTAGCTAAGTATTGCCCCAACAAACTTTGAAAAATGTCACCACCAAGAACATCACTTTTCTCTGGCTGATATCCTTTATGCCTTAATTTGAAAGTCAAATGAGCATTTCTAGGCAAAAGAAATAAGAGCTAGGGTGTGCCGGTGGGTTTATTTTTAATTGGAAAAACAACTCCTGTTTCTTAAAAGTCAGGTAATGATTTCAGGGTGTTTCTAAGCAAGACCTGAATAAAATATTAGACAATCATTCTCAAAAGCTATTAGTGGTTGCCTAATCTAATACAAATAGAGAGAGTTGTGAAAGTAATTTGGGTTTTCTTTGTTTGCTGCAGAACTTATGGAAAACTTACCAAGTATAACCTTTAATTTTTTTTTCAGGAGATAAAGAACTGCGCTTCGAGTTCTTTACATGTGACTAAAATTAATGTATTAACTGACAAAATGAAAAGTGCTACAGAAGTAAATACATCATATTCATACAATTAAATCTAAATCTGTAGAGAGGGGATATGCTGTTTACTATTGTCCTTTACTCCTAGGCTCATAATAATAGTAGTAGTAGTAGTTATGATTATTATAGCCAAATTCAAAGGCTGAAAGCACATGCTCCCATATAAAGAGATTTTTATTAAAGCCATCAGTTAAACCATTGATCTGGAATGAAATTTAGATCGATACATTTTCAACTCTGGCCAAACATCTTTCCTGACCACATGACCAGCTTGTCCACAGTATGCTGCGGATGTCCACATAGGAAATTGCCAAGCATGGAAAGATGGATGACTTTTACTTAGAGAATATATCTAACTGGGGCAAGAAAAAAACAAAAACTGGACAGTGCGTAACTTGGTAAGAGGCTTTTTTCCTCTGTTGAACACTTCAGTATTTAATGCAGAATTTTCTTAGGTGTGGTGGATACATAATATATTAGGTTTGTAATTTCAGTTGATAACTTATGATACCTATGTTAAGTGTTAGAATGAAAGAAAGGATTCAACAAGAGTGAGAGTGAGTGTGTGTGTGTGTGTGTGTGTGTGTGTGTGTGTGTGTGTATTGAAGTTACCTATATTTGAACCATTTTACCTTTACTAATAGCTCTCCTCTAAAACAAAATCTCTTCTAAGCATATAAACCCAACTGTGTCTTCACTCTGTAGATTTTTGCCTTGTGGAGACTCAATTAAGGAATGGTGACTAGATTTATTTCCATTAGCATACAAAAACTCCGTTTAAGAAATGTTTCAATGGTGACAAAAGAATTGCCCCCCACTGCATCTCTGAAAGGGCATGGCTGAGGCTTTCTTCTCCTGCTGATAATCATTTTTTTCTTCCTGCTGCTCATCCATTCCCCACTTCTGAAGACTAAGTGAATTTTTTCTATGAAAGCAAATGTGAAATATTAAAATAAATCCTAATAGCTCCAACTAGATAAAAAGTATAATGACCACCATTGTAAATATCATAAGCGTAATCTAAGAAATAAGAACTTGGTACATTTTCAGGGTACTGTGATATATTTTTCCAATGCTGGCAGGATGCGCTAAAGTGTGTTCTCCTTAAGAGATTTCAAATTCATTACCAGACAGTTATGTTTTCACTTTAGTATTAAAGGAACAGCTGATGGTGCTCTATGAATAAAAATGAAAAGTAAATTCCACAGTCAGAAAGTCTAGTAGCTGTGAGCCCTTCTTCTGTGGGACTTGAGATTACACATTGGGTAAGCGAATAGCCTGCTGATTCAACTTCAGTGACTGACAGGGAAGTAAAAATGAAAAAAAATAATAATAAAATAAAATGAAAACAAATTGGGTTCTTGCTACCAAGAGTTTTATTAGCATGATACAAAAATCACTACCAAGTCTTTGGGCTCTTAATGTAGAGATTTTTTAAAAACCTATAAAGGGAATATTATGAGTCTTCTCCTTCATGTCCTGAAACAAAGCAAAGACTGCCATCTTCTTCCTCTTGTGGCAAAGCACAGACAGAAAAATCAAGACTGGGAAAGGCAAATGTTGAATGCATCCTCTCAGCCATTCTTTATTCACCTCCATGCCAGGCATTCAAGCAAGAGTGGGTCTCTATTTTAGAGCTGGAGGGAATATTGGAGTTCACTGAATTAAATAGCTAGAATTTATAGTTGAGGCAAGTAACACATGTGTTCACTGTACTATATGTGTTGCTATAGCTAGAAATCAGATCTCCTCATTTTCTATGGAAAGTTTCGGGAAAATTTCCCCTCTGACATGTTCTACAACGATGTTCATGAATTCCAAGTCAGTGAGATCTTTCAGTTTTTCTTTCTTTTATTTAGATTATTATTTTTTATTTTGGTTTTTGATGTTTTTTAAATATGTTTTAAACTGAAATATAGAATTATATCACGTCTTCCATTTTTTCCTCCCTCTAACACTTCTCATGCCCCCCAACTCTCAAGTCTATAGCTTCTTTTTTCTATTATTGGTTTGTGTGTGTGTGTGTGTGTGTGTGTGTGTGTGTGTGTGTGTGTGTGTATACATACATAAATACAACCTATTGAGTCCATTTTGATTGTTTGTGTGTATATATTTTCAGGGATGATCACTCTGTATTGGACAACCAATATGGGATCTCATCCCTGGAAGTTAATTCTCACCTTTCCATCACTCAATACTTGCCTGTAGTTTTTGTCTAGCAGTAGGACCCTACAAAATTTCCCCCTTTCCGTGTTAACATGTGCATCGATATTGCCATTGTTCTGGTTTTGTTTATGAAGCCATTTCTAGAAAAGAGTGTTTCACAGAAGACTTCCTTGTATTCTGGGTCTTACAATCTTTCTGGCTCCTCTTCTGTGATGCTCCCTCAGCCACAGATGCTGGTGCTGTGAGACAGATGTATCCCCACAATCAATTTATCTCTGTATTGTGTCTAGTTATGATTTGCTGTTGGGGGTCTCCATTTGCTATCAAGAAATGCTTTTCTTGACAAGAGATGGTAACTGCACTCATCTGACTTTGATAACTTTGGTAACAGAATTATAAGCACATATCGCACTGCCCAGCTTTTTAAATTGTGTTCTGAAGATCAAGCTCATGACTTCATGCTTGCATGGTAAGTCCTTTACTAACTGAGTTATTTTCCCAACCCCAACAAAAGTCTGTTGGCACAAAACTATATATGATGTACCAAGGCAATCTCCACTCCTTACCATGATAAACTATTATTGAATTTAACGCCAGCAAAGTAAGAATAATAGCATTGCTAAGGAACCATGACTGTATTGTAACTTCAGAATAGCTTTCTAGTTTATTGTCTTCAACAGACATACACACACACACACACACACACACACACACACACACACACACACACAAAGAAAAAACATTTAAAATAACTTGATTAATTTATGGTAGCAATCAAAGAGATATCAGGTTAGGACAGGTACCCTCAGGACAGAAGAAGGCCCCAAGCTGTGCTGAGCTTTCTCATTATGCATGACATTCCAGATCAATATTCACCAGATGCTGCTTGTACAAAAGCATGCTGGCCCTTCCAGATGGAGGACCATCTAGAGAAGAAACTGCATTTCCATATGACAGCTTCTCCCTTCTTGACCACCCTTTCCATCCATGTAGTACAGAGATGTTGGAAACCCTAGTAGGTTTCACTATGGTTATCTTTTTAATTATGAGTAAAAATCTTCTTCCTGATTTCAAAATAATATTTTTATTAATTCTTAGAAAATTTGAAATGTGGCTGGGCAGTGGTGGCACACATCTTTAATCCCAGCACTTGGGAGGCAGAGGCAGGCAGATCTTTGTGAATTTGAGGCCAGCCTAGTCTACAGAGTGAGATCCAGGAAAGGTGCAAAGCTACACAGAGAAACCCTGTCTCGAAAAACCAAAAAAAAAAAAAAAAAAGAAAGAAAGAAAGAAAGAAAGAGAAAAAGAAAAAGAAAATTTCAAATGTGTATACAATTTTTCATGATCATATCAGTTCCCCTTTCAAATTCCCACCTCATATCAACTTCCCTACATCATGTCCACCTTTCTAAAATTGTTTGCTTGTTTGGTTGTTTTTGTTTATTAATCCATTTAGTACAATTAGTGTTGTCATATGTGCATGGGTGTGTTGTCATCCACTGCAGCAGGGGCAACCTAATAGTGGCTGCACATCAAGCAGCCATTAGCTGCCAATAGGTTCTCTGACAGGGGTGGGGCTTTGGAACCTCTCTTCCCTCCATGTTAGAATCTTTAACTATATTGATATTATGCATATAACCACAGCTACTGTGGGTTTGTATGTGCAATGGCAATGCTATGTCCAGAGGATTGCATTTCACAGACATCTTCCCTGTCCTCCTGCCCTTACATTTTTTTCAGGTCCTTCTTCTACCATGTTCTCTGAGCCTCAGGGGTAGTGATATAGATACTCCATCAATGGGTGAGCACTCACAGTCACCTACTAATTTTTATTTTCAATATGTTATATGTACAGGTGTTTTACCTGCACGTATGTCTGTGTACCACATGCACTAACCACAAGACCAGAAGAGGATATGTGTTCCCCTGGGACTAGTTACAGACGGTTGTGAGTTGCCATACGGGTGCTAGAGATTGAATATGAGTCCTCTGGAAGAGTAACCATTGCTCTTAACCTCTGAGCTGTCACCCCATCTTCCACAGTTATTTATTTTTAGCACTTTGAATAGTAATGAGTCCCTTCATTAACCACTACTCACCACCATAAGAAGTTTCTCTGGTGAATGTTGGCAGCAGCAAAAATCTACAAATGTAAACAGAAGAATGTTTAACAACATCACCACTTAGGAAAACAAAATTAATAAGTTCTCTCCCACAGCCTATGGCTTTCTAACCATGGGTTTAATCTGTATATAATTTCATTTTGCAGCCCTTAAATACACAACCATGTATTTTTGTTCAGTGTTGCCTTCCATGAGTCATGGACAGATCATTTTTCTCTCTAACTCTGAACTCTAAACAGAAAAAGGAAGTTCATTGAGTTCATGCCAGGTTTTTGCTCTGTCTTGGTAGTTAAACGTCATCTCTGTACCTTATCCCACCCCCAAGGCTTCCTCTTGCACACTTATCCCACCCCCAAGGCCTCCTCTTGTACACTTATCCCACCCCCAATGCCTCCACTTACACACTCCCATCCATAACCGATCTCTGACTCTCTCTTATACCATATAACATACAAACAAACAATATGATTCATATCTAAGATGGGGTAGGATATACAAGTTGATATAGCTCTTTTGGTGATACAGATATTTATGCAATAATCTCCTCCTACCATACACCTTGTCTCATCTATCTCTATGCATATGCATGCCACTTTCCATGATTACTTCCATGTCCAGAGAACTAGTGAACTCTACTATGGTAGTTGTGTTAGCTAGGTTTTATTTTTCACTGTCTTTTCCACCAGAATTTAGGTAAAATCCTAGACAGGGAATGAGGAATATGAGGAACCATCTAATTTGACTTAAGGAGGATACAGAATGTACACAATGGCTTTACTTCTCTCCTGCTCTAGCAATCCATTACTGAAGGCAGCCTCAGCTGTAGTTGGAAGTTTTCCTGTGTCCTAGCCAGTTGGCAGTCAGGACAAATCTCTCCCAATTGCATCCCCCAAGTAAACACACAGAGACTTATATTAATTATAACTGCTTGGCCATTAGCTCAGGATTTTTATTGACTAGCTCTTATGCTTAATTTAATGCATAATTCTTATTTATCTTTAGTCACATGGCTTGGTACCTTTTCTCAGTTCTGCCTTGACATCTTACTTCCTCTGTGTCTGGCTGGAAGCTCCTGACTCAGCCCATCCTCTTTCCAGAATTCTCCTCATCTGCTTACCCCACCTATACTTCCTGTCTGGCTACTGGCCAATCAGCATTTTATTTATCAACCAGTCAGAGCAACACATATTCACAGCATGTAGAATGACATCCCATAGCACTTCCCCTTTTCTGTCTAATCAAAAAGGAAGGTTTTAACTTTAATATAGTAAAATTACATATAAAGAACAGTCATCAAGAAAGAATTACAGTTACAATACTCAGCAACTTAGAGCAGTTTACACCTTATATTCAGATGCCAATAGAAAAATATAACTTTTGATCCTCTTAAATAAGCACAGAACGAAGCAAAAAAAGTGATAAAATAGGGGAAATGATTTGCATAGCAGTGTCAGCTAACATCTCAAACAGTGAGGCTATGCTGCATCTTCATCACAGGTGTGACTGGCTTCCTGTTTGCATCCACCTATAATGTTGGTAGAAGGCACATAAGTAATGAAAGGGTCATCAGAAAGACTACTTTGCTATGGCAAATGTTACCTGCTGTGGGATATCTTTCTGTATGCTGTGAATATATGTTGTTCCCATTGGTTAATAAATAAGCTGTTTTTGCCTATGGCAAGGCAGATTAGAAGCAGGCAGGAAATCAAAGCAAAGATACAGGAAAGAGACAGGTGGGGAGAAGAGATACCAGTCTGCCACCCAAGGAGCAAGAAGATGTCAGCAGACCAGTAATGCCACAGTCACATGGCAATGTATAGATTAATTGAAATAGGTTAATTTAAGATGAAAGAACTAGCTAGCAAGAAGCCTGAGCCATAGGCCACACAGTTTGTAATTAATATGTCTCTCTGTTTACATGGGACCAAGTGGCTGTAGGATGGGCAGGAAACAGGAAAACTTCTGACTACATTTGGCACCCAAATGTGATGGCAAAAGTTTCCACCTAAAACCCGAGAGGCCTTACTAAAATGGAGCTAAGAGCAGCTTCCTAGTTTGTATGTCTCATTGGAAGCTAAGGTACATAGATGCCACTGTATAGAAATGCACCGACATTCAAGATTGAGCACAGCAAGGCAAATTCATGCCCATGGTAAACAGAGGTGTCTCCAAGCCGTGCAGCACACTGCATGGTGGATTTAGCTTTTACTAGTACAGACAAAAGAAAGGTTTCTGGGCTACTTGCTACTTGATGGAGACATAGACCCATTGCTTCTCAGAGTCAGTGGTGAGTAGACACCAGAGCTGGCGGTAAATGTACCTCCTCCATGTTGGGAAGCTGAGGGGGTGCAGTCAGCAGCCAGGGCTGCTGCTTTCATCCTAGCCGTGCTGCTTAAGAGTTTAAAATCTCTTCTGGCCAGGAAAGGATTATAGATACACAATATGACAGATTGAGATGAAATAAAACTGTAAACGGTTTACATTGTGTGTAAAAAGGTACATAGGCTTGAGAAAGAGAAGAGAAAGGATATAGGTATTCATACAAATAAAATAAAGTCTTAAAAAATAAAATAATATATACAAAATATAATAAGCCATGTAAAGATGAAAATTACACCAAGAATCTGGATACTGCATATTATTATATTGTCTTTGGGATTTTTAACCACAGAGAGACATTCGATTGTAAGGGCTACTAAGTTAAACCAATATGTATATTTTAAAGGTGGCTTTACTTCAAAATTTGTGTCGAAGGATATGTTGCTTTGGAAAAAAGGTTCTGCTTCTGATTCCACAGAAGATGAGAACCTGTGGATTGCTTCCAGTAACATGGTTTGACCAACCAAGACCCCCTGAAAGGTCTTCAGTGACAACCATGGCCCAGATGATCCAACATCTAAAACAGTTTCAAGGCAAATGGCTGAGATGATCCAGGCCCATAGACTACTATAGCCAAGATTTAACTATAATTCTTAATTTTCTCAGGACCCCCATAAGATTGCCAGTGTCCCCAGTCAGCAGGAAGTAGTATGGGAAGCTATGCCCAAATTCCCAAAATACTGTTTATGAATGTTTATTTTTATTTAGAGTGGGTTGATTATAAATGCAATCACTTTCTAAAGACGGAAAGGGTATATATATGTGATAGGATGAAAGGGTAGATTATTGAATCTACTTTTAAAGAGCAACAACTTGTTTGAAATGTTTTACATTGCTCTGGATTTTAGTTTATTAATACAAATTTAAAGTTAATTTTGTTATACTGTATATATATTTCTACTCTTGTTTAATGTATTATTTTTATGCATCTGATTTAAAATTGTAATGCATCATTAAGAAATACAGATTAATAATCATCTATGATAATCAAACTTATAGTCTTGTTGGTTAAGCTTTTTAGGTATACAAAGAAATATTTCAATTAAATAGATAATCTTCAAACACTTTGAAGAACTACAGAATATGGCATTTAAAAGGTTTTAAGAACTTAGATTTTTCTGGACAGTAAGACACATCCGCTTCTGGCAGCACTAATTACTTCAAAGAGGATGATGGGCATTGAAGAAATTCATTATGGAGTTTGCTTTTTTTGTGGCAAAAGTTAGCCACTGGTCAAAAAAATAAAAAATAAAAAATGCCCTTGCCTTGACTGCTTAACAGGATGCCGTATAAACTATATATGCAGGACCCCTAGGAGGTAAAAACTGAACTTTGCAAGGCAAGATGGTCCTTCAGGTTCCTGCTTCATATGCCAGACATTCTACAGGACATGGGGAACAGCAACTGACAAACTTTTTCAGAATGGACAGAACAGTCCTTAAAATTTCCTGCTTCACTGAAAAGTATGCCAGAGACTCTAGGCCTGTAGGCTGAAGATAGATGTCCCAACATTACAGTGGAACTTTGGATGACTGTCCAGGCAGCCAGATATCTCTGTCATTTCTAGAATTATGGAAGTTGATTGCAATGTACTTCCTGATTACTCAGGTAATATTATATCCTTCTAGGGTCTTTGAAGGAGTTGAAGACTAAATAGTTATAAATTTCCTTATTCAGTATAAATGATGAATTAGATATTAAACTTTAGACTCACAAAAGTAGAATTGATGACAGAATATTTTCTTTAGTTTTTGCCAAATACAAATAGACTAGATATTGTAATTATAATTCTTGCTTGATAATTTTTTTATATATAATTTTACTATGTTAAAGTTAAAACTTTCCTTTTTGATTAGACAGAAAAGGGGAAATGCTGTGGGATATCATTCTGTATGCTGTAAATATGTGTGGCTCCCATTGGATAATAAATAAAGCTGTTTGGGCCTATGGCAAGAAAGCTTACAGCCGGGCAGGAAATCCAAGTAGAGATACAGAGAGAAGAAGGGCAGAGTCAGGAGAGATGCGAACCCACTACCCAAGGAGCAACAGGATGTCAGCAGACCAGTAACATCATGGCCACATGGCAACACATAGATTAATAGAAATGGGTTGAGTTAAGTTGTAAGAGCTATCTAGCAAGAAGCTTGAGCCATAAGCCATACAGTTTGTAATTAATATAAGCCTCTGAGTAATTATTTTTTAAGTGGCTATGGACCATGGGTAGGAGAGATTCATGTGGACCTTGGGTCTGGGCTGGACTGGAGAAACTTCTGGCTACAGTTATCCATGGTTAAGCCAACTCCATAACATGCATAAACACTCTAAAAGACAACACAAATTAAATTAAAAAAAATAATAGGCACAGCACACTGGACCACAGGGTCCCAGGGCTAACAAGACATCTTCTTTTCCTTACCTTTTTCATCCATTGAAAGAACTCACAGCAATAAGACTATTCCTCTGTCCCACAGAGCCATTAGGAGACAATGGGTGATGTCATTCCAGCCCTGTTTATGTTTGAGAAGGATTTCTGTTTCTTCACATTTTGTCATGGTCCATTTTCACCAAGTATTTACATAAACGGAAGCCTGACGTTCTCAAAACCTCCCTACAATTGCTACTCAGTCATAAATGAGTTGTCTTTGCAGATGATAATCAGCTCTGGCATTCTGGTTTCCTATAGTTATTCTAGACTAAAGATAGCACAGCTCCTAATGCTCCTACATGAAGGGAGCAGGATCCTATTCTAATCTTATTGGACAGGTCTGAGCAGATTTATAGTTGCAGTGGGAACAACATAAGAAGTTCTGTAAACAATATTGTTGGTTTCTGGGAAATGCATTGTCTTTCCCATATGCCTTTAGTTAAAGATGAATAGAAATGTTTGAGGCAGCTTACAAGGTCAAACCATTCACAGAATGGTTCTGGTTGAACATGGAGCAGAAGGTTAAGCTGTAAGAGATTTGGCAAGCCTTCTCGGCTAGTATTCTTCAACAGTCATTTTAGAAGGCCTTCACTTATCTCTGTTCTGCTTTCAGCCTCACCATTTGTCTGAGGGTGACTAGGAACAGTTGTGACAGGTTAGATAAGGTTGCTGCCTACACGGTCCTCAAGCTCAACTGAGGATTAAAAAAAGAAAAGGGAAAAAGAAACAATAACGCCTGCCAATCTGAGGTGCTACAAATAAGTTGCACAGAGGCAGCTGTACCCAGGGTGCAGAGATTCAATTTAGACCTAAGAGCACTTAGAAAAATGTTGAGTAGTCTCCCAGAGCCATAAATTGTTTTCTCCAGAATGATCCAGGAAAATTGTTGGAGCTCTTAGCCATGGCTGCTTTGGTCCCTTAGCTAGCAAGAAGGTGTTTTAAATATGTTACAAAGGCAAATTGGCATGTACTATACACCTCTACTGACTTTTAAATATCAGAATCACTTCCACAAGACCAGTTACATTTAAAGCCAAAGCTTTTATGCAAACACTTCAGAATGTGTGCATTTAGTGTGGCGAGCATAATGCAATCACTTCATTTGAGAATAGCAATGTAAATCCCTCCCCTTTAAAATGTGTGCTTTATGCACAGAGGGTTCACATGAATGTTTGTGAAAGGCTTGGTTTTTGAGCACTAACTTATTGAAGAGCAGGCAATTGGAGTCTTGTTGCTTTGTAGCATTTGTAGCTCAATCAAAACTCTAAATTGAGGGGCTAGGGAGATGGCCCAGTCAGTAAAGTCCTTTCTGCACAAGCATAAGGCCTGAGTTTGGACCCTCTGTGCCCATTTTTCCTAGTCATGGTGGTTCATGCCTGTAATTCTGGTGCTTGGTATTAGAACACAGGTGGATGTAGGGATTTGCTGGGCAGCCAGTCTAGCCAATATGGTGAGCTCCTGGTTCTGTAAGAGACCCTATCTCAAAAACTAAGATAGATAGGAAATTATGCCATATTGACCTCTGACATACACACACCCACAAACATACAGGTGAGTGCACCTGCACGCACACACTCACACTCCTACACATGAGCAGACACACAAACACACACATACATATACAGAGAGAATGAGAGAGAGAGGGAGAGAAAGAGAGAGAGAGAGAAAGAGATTTAAAGGATCAAAAATAAAACAAAAAAAAACATTGAACATGGTTCCTATCCCATGTAATAGAATAATACGTCTACAGAAGATAATAATTTTCCTCATGGATATTGGTGAAATTATTAAGGCCACTCCACGTATTTAAAAGGAGGTTTATTTTGTGGGGTAACTTACAAGTGAAGGGATAGGTAACAGGGTCTGGGAAAGGTATGGTGCAGTTCAGCGGTGTTCTCTGGAGAACTCTGCTCGGTCTACCTCCAGCTTCCACGGTCCAGGAACCAAGAGAGCCAGCCCATCCAGATCTCAGGTCTTCAGGGTCCTTTCTGGGCCCCGCCTTGTAGGTGTGACAGTTACCAAAGCCTCAATGGGGGTTGGAACTTCCAGATCAAAGCTGGAATGGCTACCCACTACACATGGTGCTCTCTGGAGGTAAAAACATCATAATTTATTTTTCAATGTGGCTCAGTGTTATGGTAGAATTATCCTTCTTATGACAGTGGCTATGAAGTGTATTTCTTTTAGATGAACTGAAACTCAGAGGTACCGATGAAACTTTTCTAAAAACACATTCCTTCAAGATATAGAGAATCTAAATTGCTCACTCCTTATTTGATATGTAGGCATGTTAAGACATTCCGTAAATCATTTTCACAAAGTTAACACTTAAAATCAAGATTAAAATGAATTGCCAGTATTAGTTCTAGGAAAAATCTTAGTGTAACTGAAGAGAGGAAGGAAGGATTGTAGGAGCCAGAGGGGTCAAGAACATCACAAGAAAACCCACAGAATCAACTAAGCTGGGCTCCTAGGGGCTCACAAAGACTGAACCAACAACCAGGGAGCCTGAATGGAACTGACATAGGCACTCTACATATATGTGACAGTTCTGTAGCTTGGTCTTCTTGTGGGGCTCCTAACATTGGGAGCAGAGGCTGTCTCTGACTCCTTTACTGACTTTTGGGACCCTACTCCTCATACTGGGTTGCCTTGCCCAGTCTTAACACATGGGGAGATGCTTAGTCTTACTGCAACTTGATACACCATGTTTGGTTGATATCCATGGGAGGCTTGCCCTTTTTTTAATAAGAGAGGATGACTGTGAGGTAGGCAAAAGAAAGGTGAGAGGGTGATGGGGAGGAGAGGAAGGAAGGGAAACTACAGACTGTATATAAAATAAATAAGTAAATAAGTAAGTAAATAAATAAATAAGAGTAATTCAGGAGGTAGGAAGCATGGCTGTGGTTGACCACATGCTCAAGAGCCTAGGTTCTATCTTCATTACCCAAATAAAACTGATAATAAATAATATTCAGGGAACTAAAGACCCAGAAATCTGAGGGTAAAAATTTAATATACTGATAGATACAGGAAAGAAATAGACCAAGAGTGAAAGAAAAAGAGGACACATAGTGCAGGAGGAAATGAGTCAGTGGTATCTACGCATAGCAATGAAGGGACATATCACTTTTCAATAAAGGTGACAAAAATCATCAAAACATTAATATGACTAGATCTTGTTGAAACCATTTCAGAAACTGAATTTTGCATTTTGAACTGATTTTTGTGATACTTGGAGATTCAAGTAGCTGATATATAATATACACTATGTGATATAATTTTTTGACTCTGTGCCCAGGAAACCATGAGAAACATTTTATCAGACTTGGAACCTTAGAAAGTAAGATCTCACATGTCATACAAAATGTATGATAGAGCTAAGTATAATAAAATTGTTCCAATAAAAATTGACAAAAAAATATTAAGGAAATAACCTATAATTAGGTGGAAAAATAATATTTAAGAAAGTAAATAGAAAAATTGTCATTAAGATGTGAATATAAAAAAATAGCAAAGAAGGTTACTTATGAATATGACCAATAGCAAAAAATTAAATAAAATGCATGTAAATAAAAATGTTAAATGTTGATACATTAAGAGATATAAACAAAATAACAGCAATTTAGGATGTGGCACACACAACTCAATCAGCACAATATACTACAGGTTTGCCTACAGGACAATCTGATGGGGGCATTTTCTCAATTGAGGTTCCCTCTTCTAAAATGACTCATTTTGTGCCAACTTAAAATAAAACACCAATAATTGGAATAATAATTATTATATATTATGATACAATTTTATTTCATAAATAGTATAGAAAAATGTGAAGTTACCCTCAAGGTACAAGAATGGTTATATAATAATACCAGACACTAAAGATGAAAAAGTATGCAGCTATTAAAGTTCTATATTAAAAATATCATTATATATATGTATATATTTTTTTTATCTTTCCATGTCTCTGTATCTCTCAGTCACCCTGCCTCTCAATAGATAGGTCAATAGATAAATGGTAAACAGATTGTTAGGTAGGTAGACAGATTGATAGATAAATAGATAGATAGATAGATAGATAGATAG
Organism: Peromyscus eremicus; assembly: GCF_949786415.1. NCBI lineage: Eukaryota > Metazoa > Chordata > Mammalia > Rodentia > Cricetidae > Peromyscus > Peromyscus eremicus. Next base: position 36,798,252 of record NC_081425.1, on the reverse strand, counting down.
ATAGATAGATAGATAGATAGATATAGGTTGACTGATAGATTGATGGATATATAATAGACATATAAGGAATGGAGTGTCTATCTGTAACCCCATACTCAGCAGCAATTTCTAAACTACTGCTTGTACTGCACGGTCTGTTGCAGAAAATCAAATTGACCTTTTTTTTTAGTTTCAGTAAGAAAAAGTAAACGTATTTCAATAGTGGTGAGATAATAATAAGCATGTATATAACCTGTACAATGCATATTAACTATATGCAAAAATAATATTGAGAACATACATATACATATATATGAAATATGACATCACTTTGTCATAACAAGAAGATACAAAATGACCAAAATAGAAAATTACTTTATCACATGAATCATTGAAACCAAACTACGCTTTCACTACACGTCTGTCAAATGAAAAGGTAGACAAAGTCTTACAAGACAATGCTGAATAACAACACCAGTCACTAGGCAGCACTCACTGTATGATGCCCAACACAGGGTTATCAAATGGGCTTATATGTAAGCACATGCACGAGTAAGTATGTCATTATTCTGGAGTGTATTTTTTCCAATTTAGTCAAAGATTCAAGGGGAAATGGGCAAACACACACACACACACATAATATTGATATATATAATCAATATTGTGAAATAATCAGACAATGATATTATATTTAAAAAGAGAACTCATATCAAGGCAATTTTCATGTTTTGGTAGAGAATTTTGATAATATAAGAGAAAAACACAAGGATGGTCCAAAGTATTGAACTTTACTTAAATACAGGAATCTATAGACAGGAAGTGTTTAAAACATAGGACAAGAATAGAGGAGTGAGAATGGAGAATAAATATCTAAGAGATGTAGTAAACAAGCACTCAAGACTATCTTGGATATAGCCAAATGAAGTTCATTTGATTTCAAAGTGATAGAAGAAAAATAAAATGTTTACAGAAGGAAGTATAAAACAAAAAAATTTAATTATATTGTTGTACATAGAGAAAAAGGACCTAATTCATTGTCAAGTGTTCCACCGTGGTCTTTCATTCATTCTTTTAAATGTTTATTTTATGGAAGAAAAATCCATCCCACTTGCTTGCATATTGAAAGGAATCAGTTAAAAATGAGACAGTATATATGAATGCTTCTCAAACTATATAAAACCAACTGAAGAGAAAGCGATGATTCAAAATTCATTCTTTGAGGACTGGATTACTATGTTACCACAACAAGATAGGAAGACATACAAAAGATCCATGTTCCTAAAGAACACAGGACACAGAAATTGGAGGGTGGATTATCAAGATAAATGCCACACTTTTCTACCATATAGAGCAGAGAGTCTGGTCGAACAGAGACACACCATCGCTTTCTGTTCTATGATACATTTATTCCACAAGAACTCATCTTTCTTAGAATTTGGAAGAAATATCATCTTGAGGAGAGCCTATCATTTGTTCAGAAGATGTTTTGACAAATTTACTTGGGATCTGAGCTAACAACTATGTTTTGCAAGGCCAACAATTGGAGCCTACTTCTCATACAAAGGAGTGCTGGAGGAAATACAGATATCCTAGGAGGCAGAGGAAAGATTAAGGTGAGAGAGAGACACAAAGTCACAACACAAAGGCTATTTCTATCAGGTACTTGGAAGTAAAATATTTTACAAAAATTATGGATTTTTTCTCAATTTCTTTTATAAATTGTTTAATAAATACCACACTTCACACTAATGTCTTATGTGGTGTGTTGTATTTGGAGATAATGCAAATCTGTGCCCAAAATTGATTTGTTTGATACAGAAATCATAGTAGGGCCATATTTAACAGAGGCAAATATAATGGAGAAAATGTACAGCAATATATACCTCCTACAAGCTTGGTGGGATGTTTTCTATTTGAGATCTCCTGGATGGAGAAGGATAATCCATGGGGTGAGGACTTATGGGGAAACCCACAGAGATACAGACTGGCAAGTGGTCTGGGGTAATGAATGATGCAAAAAGTCAAAGAAGGTTTAGCAATGGAGAAAAAAAGGCTAAAAATCAAACTCAAATTAAAATTGACAGTTCAAAAGAGGAGTGTATGCTCTGTTTTTTCTAATAGTTTTGAAAGTAGATTGCTCTATGTGTTTGGTTTCAGCCCTTTTAAATGTTTTACTTTGAGTATATGGAAAACAGTAAAAATATAAAATGACCATATCTGAGGCAAATAAAATTTCAGGAAGTCTTCATCACTCCACTATTGAAAAGAAAAAAGATCTTGAAAATACAAAAAAATCTCTTAAATAACAAGTCTTCATCAGTGCTCTCTTTTTGAAAAGAAAAAAAAAACTTGAATTGGCAAAAAAATCTCTTAAAGGACACAAAAAACAAACTTTTCTTTTCTTGGAATAGCTGATTGTCACCTGTAATATTCCCACAAAAGAAGTCCTGTTCCTGAGAAAAGTCACCACTTAAACATTGAAGCAAAGCTTTTGCCCATTGTATGAGGAAGTAACTGTGGTTGGTAGACTAAATACTGGTGAATGCCAATCTCCCCTCCCTTCCCCACAAACTGCAGCTAATGCTAGTACATGCTGAATATGACTTTCTGCTCAGGGGTGGAAGCAGTCTCCTTCACCTTACAGGATAGATGAGCAATTGTGCATGTCCAATTCTGTAACATTCCTATAAAAGGCATCAAGATTGGTCTCATTACATTTCCATTATTCTTTAATAATTATTGAAACAAAGGACTAACTACCAATGATGGCTCAATGGACCTTGTGTCTCCTTCCTCTGCGTTTGTAATGAATTGAATACATACTATATTCTCAACAAATCAATTGCCCATTCCCTAATCTACACTATTGTTCACTTAAAAACAGATGAAACATTTTATTCTTCTGGGCAGGGTGTGATGACACATTGAATGAGTACAGAGTTTTTATGCAAATTACCCACTGACACCAGTGAAACAGAAACATATCACTTAAAACCAGTGTTAAATTGGCCAAAAGATTATTATTTTTTCTCTCACTCTAAATTTAAAGCTCAGGATTATGGCATACCTGTTTTTCTATATGCCTCACACAAGCAGGGGAAAAGCACTGCTACCAGCCACAAGCCTCTCATAAAGAACCTCCTTGGCTCTTTTTCCAAGCATCAAGGGAAATGATGTCAGCGTTCCATCTTCTCTGTGGCCTGCTACAGAGCTTCACAGCTGTGGTAACAGCATTTTGGCACTTGCAACCCACTGAATCCAGTTCCATCCAAAAATCCTCGGAGAAAGCAAGTGACAATGTAGCAGGGTCTCTCCCACATTTCATTTTAAAGTTCTCTAACTCATGCTCAGATAATTGTGGTTTTGGAATCATTTTATTAACACTTTAAGGAAGAATTTAGCAAACCATGCCAATCTTCTGGGAAATCATTTAGTCAACCTGGCTGACCAGACATAACATGGTTGGCTAAGTACTATGGGCTTTGCTTAAAACCCAAACACACTAAAAACAAAGCATACCATTCTGGATTAGACTACCTGCCATAGTGAGAGTAGGTGCCCCAAATAAATGGGAAACAAATGTGGAGATTCTGCATCTTATCAACTCCAAATTTATCTCATACTTAGAGCCAGACCACTGAGAACAACACACTGAAGATAATGATAAAGGATCATCTTGAATGATTGGTTATCTATATGATTATTTTTTTAAATCCCTTTTGTAAGCTTGTTTGCATTGCTATGACAAGACTTGGGGATAAAATGTATCCAGGGTTAAGTGGTAGCACTGTATTCAGGAAAATACCATGCCTATGGTTCATGGGAAGGCAGCATTATTAGTTCAGCAGGTCTATCCAAGCACAAATCTAGAAGATGTTCAGATGTCGAGCCCTACTTCTCAGTAGCAATATGTCAGTTCTCATTAGGCATATAATAAAGTATACTACAAGACCTTTTAAGTCAGCAACTGTTTTGACATAACCTGATATCAGGATGAACAGCTCTTGCCAAGAAGTGACTCTTAAGGAAAATATGGATGTAATTAATCACCATTGGACAAGGAACAAAAGAATTTTAATATTGAAAGAGCAGCAGACATAAATTCTCTCTGTATTTGTGAATAATTGGTTAATTGTTTCTTCTACAAATAAGCAAATATCTGAGGGTAGTCATGCATGTTTTAATAACATGCTTTCAAATTTCTTCTTATAACATTTCATTCTGAGTTTAGTCAGTCATAAAACATCAATGAAAATGCTGGCAGATATTATACACATCATAACCAGCATAAATAATTGAAAAATAAAAATAATAACAGCTGAATAAAAATGACATCAACTTCTGAAACACAGTCTTGTTTTTAAAAAAAGAAGAAGAAAAGAAGTTTTCTTGATGAAGCCCCTGAGCCCTGCATGGGCTCAATATGCTTGCATAGAGGTGGCAAAAGACATCTTAGCCTCACCAACTATGAAAGCACAAGCAATAATATGAAGGACTAAATGAAAAGAGAGAACAGGAAGCCATCACAAGGTACTATCATTCAATCATCTGCATTTGTCAGTGTTCACTAGTACTTGCAATTGTTTTTTATATGTCTGCATTACAAAAGTAACAAGTCATAATTATAACAATACTGATCAATAAAGTCTTTCAAACTTTTTTGACTTTCAAATTGACACACACTTTCTCGTTGACATATGAGCTTTCATTCCTTCTCAAGAGACAATCACACCCTCTAAGACAGCCTACTATTTATTCAGTAATTTTTGAAAGTGCATAGTATGTGAAAATCTATGCTTAGCACTCCTATAAAATATATGAATAACTACTTTAATGTATCATTTTATGTGTAAAGCTCTGCTTCACATTTTCAATTTTTTAAAGAGAATCTAAAACACATTAATCTAATCTGCACAAATAGCAGTTGTTGAGATGAATATGCAATGTGTGAATTTATTCATCGTGAATAAGATGTGAAGAGTCCAGACCAATATCAACCTGACATTAAGAATGAACCCAAGCTGCACAGATCAAAAGAGAAACAGGACAGCCTTATCAACAAGAAGTACTGGTCTTCCCAAATAGCAACAGCATACTGAGGAGATGGAGCTAATTGCCTTCATAAACATAAGGACAGCATGGAACTTGTTAAAGTTTGGATATGAAATGACCGCCAAAGGCTCATGTTTTAAAGGGTTGCTTGTCATCCTGTATTGAGAGGTGGTGAGATCTTTGTGAACTGGGATTTATTAGAAGAAAATTAGGTCATTGGGTATCTGCCCTTGAAGGGAATTTCGGGACCTCCACTACTTTTCTTTTCTTTTCCTTTCTTTTCTTTTCTTTCTTTCCTTCTTCCTTCCTTTCTTTCTTTCCTTTCTATCTTTCTTTCTTCTTATTCTTATTCTTCATGTTCTTCTTTCTTCTCCTCATCTTTATCTCCATCCTCCTTCTCCACTAACTCCTTACCAGCTGCCATCACCATAAAATTAGCCATCTTCCTGTCCTGTGAGTAGATTTCCTCTCTTGTATACTCTGCCCCTGTGATGTATTTTGCGATCACAGGGCGAAAGTTAGTGGCGAAGTGACTTTGAACCAAAACTTAGTTTGTAAGCCATGATAACCTTTCCTACTTTCAGTTGATTTTCTTTGATATTTTGTCCCAGCAACAGAGAGCTGACTAGAATAATACTTGATAGGAGACAGCACAGCAATTATGGCTGTTTTGTTTAGTCTTTTACATTTATAATTCCTTTGTAGCTACAACAAAAATCCCAATATTAGAAATTTAATTCAAATGAAAATCAGTTGAGAATTACTGCAGCTATTGAGTTAAATTGAGTAAGATCGGTATTTCTTCCATAACTGCTAATAATGCTTAAAAACAATCTCAATTTGGTGACCTGTCTGTATGACACACTCATACAATAATGGCACAAAAGTTGTGGGAATAGCCTACTACTATCTAATAGGATTTAAGGCCATTCCATAAGATGTAATCATGGTTGGCAATGCTCTGGTGGCCAAGAACCTGAGATTAGATAAAACATGAGCCTAGAGGAAAGCCAAATACTATTGTTTTACTAAAGAGACGTAGAAATAAAATGATTCCTAATGACATTCTGCCATTCTATAGATCAGTATCTCACTCAGCCATCATTGTAAAAGCTTCTGCAGGAGATGGGAACTAATTCAGACTGGACAATGTAAAGAGAGTGAAAGACCTTGGAATACTCAGTCCTAAATGGGATGTCTTCATAAATCTTGCCCTTCACAGCTCAGGGAGCTATGCAGAAGAGACAAAAAGATTGTATGATGCAGCAGGGATGTAAGACACCAGTGAACAGTACCTTCTAGACACAATAGTACTACCACATGTATGAGCTCACAGAGATTGTGGCAGCATGTATAGGGCCTGCATAGGTCCAAGCCAGATGAGGTTCCAGCACTGAGAGGAGAAATAGTCATAAGTGCCATCCCTAACCCAGAAGCTACCTCCAATTGTCAACTACTCATAAATGAAAAATTAGTTTTCTCCAATGGAGCCTCACTGTGAGCATACAAACCACATTTAAGAGAGGGTCCTATACCCAGCCATAGATGGCCAACACAAAATAAACTTGAACATTTTTGAAGTTTTGTTTTATTTTGTTTTGTTTTGTTAGTCTCATACTGCTTGTTTGGGAATTTTTTACCTTACTGGTCTTTTGCCTATATACTATGGTTTCTGATTTTGTATCTTTATGGTATGTGTGTGTGTGTATGTGTATGTGTGTGTGTGTTGTGTGCGTGTGTGTGTGTGTATGTGTGTATGTGTGTGTTTCTCTCTCATCTTTTTTCTTTCTTATGTGTGTTTGTTTTATTATCTCTTGTTTGTCTTCTTAAGGAACAGAGAAAGAAGGTGTAGAGTTGGAAAAATGGGGTGCTGGAGAGGATCTGGGAGAAGATAAGGGAGGGAACTGTGATCAGAATATATTGTATAGAAAAATAGTTTCAATAAAAAATGAAAATAAAATAATTGCAATTAATACAACTGTAAATCTGGAGCTATTGAACTCTCTTTGGCCAGAGAAATTTGACTCACCCTTCCTTATACTTCAATCAAACTCTTTCTTGTAGTATATGCACTTCACTTGTGTTCAATTTGCCATACCATGATCACCTAGAGCACAAAAGCCTTGTCTGTGTAACTGGACACCTCCCTCATATGGAACATGTTTGAATGTTCTAAATAATACGATGAAATTTGAGTTTGAGTCTTATTTTCAATAATCACAATGGGAAATAAAGTAAAATCCAGAATATTATGGATATTTGTCTTAGAAAATAGGTGGTGATTTTTAATATGATGTTTTGTGTTGCATTTTAAAGATAAAAACCTTTACCTTTCAATTTTCCCTATATAATTAACTCTCATTGTGATACAAAACAAATCATTCACACTCTCTAGTCCTTCTTAGTGACAATCACTCTAAATTACTTTTCATAGAACCAGCTATGAAACAAACTATATAAAAGTGATACATAATAGAAAGAGAAGACAATAATTTATAAAAGCGATTAAAATGAAATCAAGGAACTCTAGATCTAACAGCAACTTATGTCTGATAGGCCCCATGTTTTAATGTTTAGTTTGTCATTGAAAATATTTGGTTTCCTAGTTTGGTTTCTCTTGCTGTGACAAAACATCATTACTAAAAATCAAATTAGAGAAGAAACTGACTCTTTTAACTTCCCAGTTATAATCCACCATCAAGGGAAACTGAAGCAGGAACTCAAGGTAGGAACTTGATGCAGAAACCATGGAGAAATGCTGCTTACTAGCTGACTTCCAGACTCAGGTTCAACCACCTTTCTTATGTAGCCCTGTGCCACTGGCAAGGGATGGCATCGTAAACAATGGGCTGGATCCTCCTACATCAGTTAGCTGTCAAAAAAATGCCTCTTAGACACAGCCATAAAACAATCTGACCATGGTAGCTCTTCAGTTGAGGTTCCCTCTTCCTGGTGACTCTAGGCCTGTGCCAAGTTGACAATAAAAACTAACCAGCATACTTGTTAATGATATCTTTGCTGTGACCCAAGCACTAACAATTTCTCTTTATTCAACTTTAATCTAAGAAAGTACCCCCTTATGTTGGCCTTTTGGAGGAATACAGATGAATAAACTTGTGCATACTCACGAAGTGATTGGGGAAGGCATTAGTTCATCTTTATAATTAATTTAACTTTGAACACTCTGGGACAGAATACTACAGTAGGTGATTCTATGCTTTCCTTGTTTCATGACATAAAGAGGTAAATCCTGCCTGTTTCTAACATAGCAATGAATATCAATGCCATGTGTGACATACCCCATTATGTATATAGCTATTTTGGTAATTCATAAAAATAATATATTGACATATGAATATCTTTTGCCTGAACATAGAGTTTACCTAATATTTTCAACATCTATTAATGAACTTTCATGAGAAGAATAATTTTAGGTGAAAAATCATTATTTCAATTTTTTAAAGATTTTTTTTTTAAAGTAGAATCTTTCTGTAAAAAAGAAGATCTGTTTCTGACCTCTTTATTTTAAGGAACCTTGTTCTACGAAGTTGTACTTTTCAGATTCTCCTTTATTCAATATATTACAGAGTGCTGTCATCATAATCTATCTTTGAATTTAAAGTGTTTGGTACTTGGCCAATGAGAACTTCTTCAGGAAAACTAATGGCTTCTCCTGACAAGCAGCTAATACTCAAGTATTTCCCCACCTTCTGATAGTCTGTTCATTGTGTCCTTGCCCTGCCCTCGACATGCAGTAATCATTTTCCTTGTGGTTCTTGGTCTCTTTGAATAATTAATGAGATTCAGCCTTCTCACCAGTTCCAGTCCACTTTCGTTTTGGAGACAAACACCCTGACCAACAGCGAGTCAGAGGTGAAGGGATGTGTTGCCTTTTACACTTCCAAGTCACCATCCGTCACCGAAGGAAGTCAGAGCAGAACATCAAGGCAGGAACCTGGAGGTAGGAATTAAAAAGGACTGCTGCTTGCTGGTTCCCTGTCTAGCTGGTTCACCGACTCATGTTAGCTAGCTTTCTTTTACAATCCAGGACCACTTGCATAAAGATGGTATCTCTCGGAGTAGGCTGGGCCCTCCTGAGTCAATTGATAATAAAGACAACCCCACACACACAGAGACAATCTGATCTAGGTAGGTCCTCAGTGGAGGCTTTCTTCTCACATGATTTTAGGCTCTGTCATGCTGATAATTAAAGCTAATTGAGACATCACTTAACACCAAGTCACAGGATTTTCTATTATAATCTCTCCTAAAAATTTTCATAGCTTTATCCATTTCATTTAGATCATAAGAATCTATTTTGAGTTAAGGTTTGTAAAAAGTGGGAGATTGAAAACAAGGCTTATTCTTTGGACTATTGATGTCCATTTGTTCTAACACCATTTCTTAAAAAAAATCACTGCGTTTTTATCCACTTTTGCTCATTTGTCAAAAAACTGACTTCAATTTTACTGTGTACATTTAATAAGTTTTTTATTAAAATTACAATTCCAAGGCTGTTATGTGTTGAACATTTAGAATTTTCCCATTATTTAAGACTGAGAGTGGAGGTGGCTTCTTTGTTTTGCAGGGCTGAGGATGAAATGCAGGACCTCACGTATGGTAAGTAAGTATGTACCACTATGCTATATTCATAGCCTAAGACTAGACTTTTATGCCCTTCAAATGTTTTATTTGTTACTCAAACAATTGAAATACTTTAAAAGGAAATTAATTGGCCAGCAGTGGTGGCACACGCCTTTAATCCCAGCACTTGAGAGGCAGAGGCAGGTGTATCTCTGGGAGTTTGAGGCCAGACTAGTCTCCAGAGCTAGTTCCAGGACAGCCAGAACTACATAGAGAAACCCTTTCTCAAACAAGCAAAAACAAAACCATATCTTGTGGATAAATGTCTAAAATATTGAAAATTGGGGCTGAAGGAATAACTCAGATGTTAAAAGCACTCAGTGCTCTTGCAGAGGATGTGGGTTCATTTTCCAGCACCTACATGGCAGCCCACAATCATCTGTAACTCCAGTTCTAAGGGATTTGTCCCTCTCCACTGAACTGCAAAGATACCAGGCAGGCATGCACATGGCATAATACCTACATGATTGTAAAACACTCACACATATGAATACATAAATCTTTTTTAAAATATATAAATGTTTATTTTTAAACATATAAATATATAAATGAAGACAGCCTTTATCAAAATTACATTTAGTAAAATTTCCTAGACATGTGAGTAAAAGCCACATGAGCAGCACTTATATACTCAAAGAGTAGATTTTTTTTTGAATATATGAGTATAGTAAATGGCACTAATTTTAAGAAAACATAGTCAAACTTATTAGAATACCAAACACATAAAAACAGTGATCCCACCATGTTGTGGTAAGGCTGGAGGAAAACCCTGCATCCATTGTTTTGGGAAGTAGAAAATGGGTCAACTGACCTGGAGAAGAATTTGGCAATGTTTTATAAAATTAAATATGACTTACCACGTGGCCCAGAATTTCCACCCTTGAGGATTAAACTAAAAGGGAAAAAAGAATATGCTCACGTGAAAACTTGCACACAAATGACCAGAGCAGTATCCTTCTGTGTTCGTCAGACTTTCTCATCATTGTGATCAAATGGCTGAGCAAAGCAGCCTAGGGGAGGCCACAGAATCTGCAGCTCCAGTTCATCATGGCAGAGAAGGCATGGGGAAAAGAACATTTAACACTATGGCATCCAAGAAGCAGAAAGTTTATAGGTTAAATATTCAAATATTTACAGAAAAGGAGAAGGACAGCCACCAAGGACACACCCCAGTGAACTGTTTCCTCCAACTGTTACTTCTTGCTGACCTCTCCACCTCCTATTCATCAACATCCCCTAATATACCATAATGTAATTAATCCATCAACACAGGATAAGTTATGATCAACTTATCCCTGGAAATGTGCTCACAGAACCATCCAGAAATTTGCTTTACTGATCTTCTAGATGTTTCTCAGGCTATTCAAGTTGACAATCAATATTAACCATTAAACTTTAAAAAACCCAAAGCTAGAGATGGCACACATGAACCTCAGCAAGTTATAGCTCCATACTATCATACTCAGTAGTAAGAAAGGAAGGAAGGAACGCAGGCCTGGTGTGATGATGCATACCTTTAAGCTCAGCATTCAGGAGACAGAGGCAGGCTGAGAATTCAAGTCCAGTCTGGCCTGCATAGGTAGTTCTAGGGCAGCCAGGGATACATAGTGAGTCTCCGTTTCAAAGGAAAAAAAACTGGAAGAAGGAATGTAGGAAGGGAGGGAAAGGGAAGAAAGAAAGGAAGGAACTATTGATGAATTCAATAATGTGGATGAATATTAAATTACAGTGAGTGAATAAAGGAATTTTAAAACATTACCAAATATAACAACCAATATGTTATATTAATATATTTACTATAACATTGTGCAAAGTTTTATTCAAATAACATTGAAATGACATAATTATAGAGGTGGGAAAGAAATTAGTGTTTACAGATTCAAGTGTGTAAATGGAGATACAGTGGTTACAAAAGGCAGCAAGAGGAATTTCTTTTCTGAAGTATTGGCACCTTGGTTGTGGTAGGACTCACACAATATATCCAAGTGTGATAAAGTGCATAGAATTAAATGCACAAGCGTGCAAATGAGTTAATTAAAAACTTGCAAGTGTCAAATAAGATCAGTGGATAATATGATTGTCAATACAACACCTATATATTCAGGCCACTACTCTTGGAAGAAAACAGGTGAAATGCACAGACAACCTCACCCTACTACTCCTTATAACTGCACATGAACGCACAACTGTATATTTTCAATATAATGCAGTAAAATGAGTATCTGAATAGTTTTGTGCATAAAAGAACATCAAATCTTTAAGGATATCAGACAATTTCATACTAGTATGTAGATAAGACATGCGTTAGCTGTGTTATGTAATGGATAAAAACATAATATTCATTTAACAGAGTTTACCTACCACTACTATTATCATTATAATTATTCTATTTCTTTAATTATCAAAATTAATCTTGAGTTTTTTGCTATATTACTTCCTTTGACCAACTAAACTAACTTTTGTCTTTCCATTCTTTACTGCTCACCACTTGTGATGGCTGATTTTAATTGTCATCCTGGTACAATTTAGAATTACCTGGAAAGAAGTCTCAGTGAAGGACTCTCTAGGTCAGGTTGGCCTGTAGGCATGTCTGTGTGGGAGTGTCTTGATTATGTTCATCACTGATGTGGGAAGACCCAGTCCACTTTGAGCATCACCATTCCTTCAGTTTAGGTACTGAACTGTATAAGGGTAGAAAAAAGTGAGCTGAGAAGTTAGCATGTATGCCTTCATTCTCTTTCTGCTCTTAACTACAGATCTGAGCAGCCAAGTGTCTGCCTTCCCTACGATGATGGACTGTAGCTTGGAATTGTAAGCTGAATAAACCCTTTGTCCCTGATAGACTTATTTTTTTCAGGGTATTTTATCTAGCAATAGGAATGAAACTAAAATGATAGTTCATGCCTTGACCATAATTCAGTTTCCTTCTTAAATTTAGGATTAAGTAGAATCTTGCTTATCTCTATAACTGTATATTTATTCTTGATCCCTGCCCCCACCCCAGAAGGTAAACTCTATGAGTACAAAGTTTCATCTGGTTTTGTTCATTCTTGCATGTCTAGCACTGACAGAGCATCTGACAGGATAGACGCTCAGAGGTATTTATTCAGTAAGTAAATGTTATATTAAACTGATGAGTGAATGTTGATATTAAAGATAACAACACAAACTTAATGTTCCCTGTGTTTTAATAACAACTTCTGTTGCATGAGAATACTGGGAAAGATATTTTTGAAAATATCTTTCAAAATGTTTTAATTAAAATACACATAAAATTATTTTGAAATTATTATTTTTTGTACTTGGATGACAAAATGTAAAAATAAGAAGATAAAAGATGAAGGAAATGTGCACCTCAAGGGCTTGATACCATTTTCTTTATACTTTATTCATAAGTTAATTTTAAGAGGTTGCTCCTTTCAACCACTTTCTTAATTTCACTACTTTGCTACCACCAGCTATTCAAGTTAACTAGTTCTAGAGTCCCATCTCTCAGGGGTAAGTTCAGCTGCTTCAGACTTTACTTGCATTTACCTTCAGGATCTATGCAAAGCCTCTTATTAGAAGTTCCTTTCTGCCTCTTCACCCTGGAACTTGGTAATTTATCAAGTTGAACAAGTATAAGCTCCTCCCCTCTTCCAGAATGTTCATTTGCCTTTTCAGTTTCCCCAGGAAGAAGAAAATGATACTTCAATGAAGCCTACAACCTCAGTCCCAGGACTTGAATTTTGAAGCGGAATTTGTATGTCATTATGGGGATTTTACTATCTCTGGAGACAGCTCTTATTCTTTGGAGAGTCCTTTCTCACCTAAAATCTGTTAGGAAAAAGCAATAGTCTGAGGAAACCCAGGTGGCCTTCATGAGAACTAAACAAGTTCTTCTGAACTTCCAACAGATGAGAGCTCCAGAGAACTGGCTTGCATAAAAGATTGTGACCTTCACAGAAGGCTGGACAAGAGATGATCTACCTTACTGGACAGCACAGCAGAAAGTATTTAAATTAGCATCCTCACTTTGAATTTGTCAGACCAGGAAATACCTGGGACTAGACATGGAGTACATAATGGTGGTGGTGAGGCACAGTATAGATTAAAACTGACTACTACAAAGCAGTATTTTCATGGCATAACAGGCCAATCGTATATATGAACCCACAGTAATTGTGTCAGCATGCACAATGAGAAATTATCAACAAAATCCCAACATGGAGGACAGAGATGGTTGTGAAGTCCACCTCCAGCTTGGGAGTTTCTGGCAATTAATGATACTTGGGTAGGAGATTCCCTTTTCTTCAGGGATCAAGGACATGAGAGGTTACCCACATTTTCAGTAGGTGGTCCTAAACCCATGTCCATACTGACAGTACTAAGTGAACTCAGTAGGTTTTTTTTTTTTTTTTTTGCTTACAAACTGTATGGCCATGGCAGTCTTCTTGCTAACTGTTCTTATAGCTTAAATTAATCCATTTCCATAAATCTATACCTTGCCACGTGGCTCGTGGCTTACCAGCATCTTCACATGCTGCTTGTCATAACGGCGGCTGGCAGTGACTCCTTCTGCCTTCCTGTTCTTTTTTTTCTCCTCTCTGTTAGTCCTGCCTATACTTCCTGCCTAGCCACTCAGTAGGTTTTTTAATAGTCTGATGAAGTTGAGAGGGGAAAGAGCTAAGGAGATAGGAGAAGTATTGAAGGGGACTGAATAGAGGGTGGATTTTACCAAAGCACATTATAGGAATGTGTAAGTTCTCCAGCAATAAAAAGGGGACAACCCCAAACAATAATTATGTCTCTTCAACATTGCTCCTGGGAAGTCCAAGGAGGCTACAGTAAGCAAGTGCCACAATAGGCGTCCCCTAGCACACTGGTGCCACATCTTGGTGTGCAAAATTGATGAGCACAATTGAGAGGAAAAGGGGTGATGAAGGCTTATTACTTCAAGCAAATAGGGAGAACACTAGAGATAATTCCCAAAAGATACCCCCACAACAGACTGCTGGCAATGGTCGAGAGACAGTCCGAACTGACCTACTCTGGTGATGGGATGGCCAAACACCCTAATTGTCGTGCTAGAAACCTCATCCAACTGCTGAGGGATCTGGATGCAGAGATCCATGACTAGGCCCCGGGTGGATCTCTGGGAGTCCAATTAGCGAGAATGAGGAGGGTTTATATGAGCAAGAATTGTTGAGACCAAGGTTGGATAAAGCACAGAGACAAATAGCCAAACGAACCGAAACACAGACTTACTTCTTGAGTAAAGAAAGCAAGGAACTTTGGAGTCTTTTCTGGGGAAACTTGAACGCATTCCTATGAGAAAGACTCATTATCACATGTACTCTAGTAACGTAAAAGGTGTGGGACAAAATGATCGTGATTTGGACTGGTTCCCTATAAGTTTCTCTGGAGGGCCTTATGTGAAACAGAAAACAACAACAACTTTGAAGTCATGTTAACAATCTTTTTCAAAGGACCCACACCACAACTGCATACATATCATAGATGATTTTTTTTAAAATACCTGTCTACAAGCTCTTATAGGTATTTATAGCCATCATGTATCTAAAACAAACCAGAGCAACCACTGCACTAAGATGCATCCTTTGAAGAAATGCAAAGAAAGAGTAGAATTTAGAATGGACATACCCACTAAATACAAGGCAAGGAAAGAAGACAAACTTTGAAGATCTCCCAGAGCTAATGATCTAGGTCACAGACATGGGCAATATTATCCTTTACTTTCAGTTCCCTTCCTACAGACAGGCAATGTAAAAGTCATTGAGTAAGTTGGGGTGGGCCCATCTCCCTCTTTTAGAGCAATGGGGAAATTTAGGAGATTTGCATATTGTTCAGTATAATGTATCTATATTATCTAATGGAGCCATGTCTATGTTTAATTTTTTTCTATAGTATTGTGTCCCACCTAACAATCTGCAAAATAATTTAGGGCTACTGAGTTTCTCTCCAGTAGCTGAGGACTCTGCCTGACAATAGAAAAGGAAAAACCCAAGTTGTATTTTGCTCACACTACATTCTCAGGGTTACTCTGCACATAGGTTGCACATACACAGTTCCTCTTCACTACTCACAGCATCTTTGAAAGCCAGGCATTGAATTTGACAGCTCTGTAAGGACCCATGCTCAGGCAGACCCTCTGCTCAGTTTAAAACTTTGTTGCAATGTCTTGAGAGTTCCACTAATTTTGGAATGTTTTAATTTTGCACTAAGCCTTGAAATTGGGTAGCTGATCCTGCAGAGGCTGCTGTTTTTGCTAAAGGTCTTGAACTGCAGTAGTTAGATGGGCATTGATTTGAAACAATTTGTTAAAAACATACATGTTTAATTATATTTTATGTTCCTTTCCCAGGAATAAATGTACCCAGGAAAAAAGAAAAACTTTTTTTCCCTTAATTTCCAGCTCATGGCATCAATGAAATGTAAAGGCATACTTGCAGCAGATAAACACGAATAATTGCTTGAATCTAATGTTTTAAGCTTACAAATTGAAATAAAACCTACATTGATGGCATGAAATATTCAACTTCTTATAGCAGAACAATAATTTTTTTTTATTTAACTTACCTTTGACATCTCTTACATGTATAGATTCTATTACAATTGTAGGCATCCCTACCTTCTCTTCTCTCTCTCCAACTCATGCTGGCTGACTCTCTTATTGAAACTAGTAATAGAATTTTGAGATGAAATCTCACAATTCAGACTGAAGAAATACAAAAGTAAGCAAAGATAGTCAGTACTGAGGATAAATGATAGATCCAATTTACAAATAATGATCATTTCCATACAAATGTATCAATAACCAGCTATAGAAAAAGGTGCCTCCAGAATAGGAATACCAAATGCCGATGAAATCAAAGATGTCTCACTAGGCTTGTGGCAAATGTAATAAGCAGTATGTTTCCTGTTCTGCTTTTAATTTTTCATGGATAACAAAATTCAGAAAAGGGGTTTTGAAACCTAAATGGAAAAACAAAGAATATGACTATAATCAGAGTTAATGTTTGAATTTTCCCCTCTATTGAAAACAACATGAAAAAGTCTTTGAGAATTTTGTTGTCATTTTTGCTGATAGGGTGGCAGTAGTGGTTCGGGTCTCTCTCTCTCTCTCTCTCTCTCTCTCTCTCTCTCTCTCTCTGCATGTGTGGGGGGGCACGGGGTGGCAGCAGAAATGGGAGAAGTTGATGACATTATAAAAAAGGTCATCATTCAAGTTAGTGTTTACATTTGAGGGTGATGAGCTTAATGATTTTGTGGGAGATACTCAAATACTTCCAAGAAGAGCATATTAAGGATGTTATCCTCACAATAGGAAATAAAAATGAATCAAATGTCTATCATTGGCCAGTCATGACATGAAAGAGCCAGCAAAAAATGCAAAAATCAGCAAGAAAATATTTAGAAACCACTAAGCATTATTGGGAGAAAGACTGATGCTTGTAAGTCCAACTAATTGGTGTAACTATGGTAACTAACATAGGATGCAAATGACAAAATACGCTTTGAAAAAAAAAAAGAACCTATCCTTTTAAAAAAAATAACAGGGTTTTCAACCTCTGATTAAATTAGAAAAGTGCATTGTGTTGGTAATGGAAGAGTTTATATACTATTCATATTTTTCTATAAAATGGAGCTCAAAGTTTTTTTTGTCTTCTCATACAAATTTAAAATATCCATGAGAAATGTTGTGTTTACCATTTATAGGATTAAAATGAAGTTTCTCATCTTCTAAATTACTGCATAAGAGGAGATCATGAAGGGCATTTTCTGCACAGCAGAATACGATACAGGTAAGAAACAGTCATACTAAAAAGCATACTAGTTTCAGGAAAGTAACTAAAGTCTATTACAAAGGTAGATTCAAAATTAACCATGGGTCAAGTGAAAATACCCCAGGACCTTGTGATGTCTATGTTTTTCAAAGGAGATACAGCTTAAAATAGCAGGAACACATGTAGAAAACAATTTAAAATATTAAAATAGTACAATTCAATCAGCTAAATGAATATGGACCCTAAAATCAGAAATGAAGCAAGAGGAGAGAGAACTCCCCATGCGCACAGAAGTTCATTTCCTCTCCCTTTCGATAATTTTGTAAAGCTAGTTTCAAAGGCTTCAGTTACCTCAAGAGAAAAAAGGTCAATATCAGCTACTGTGTCCCAAGAATCCCCTCTTTCCAAATGGCTGGTTTCTACTCCAGGGATTTATGCCTGCATAACTATTCAGACGCTGCCTGGCACTCAGCATAAACACTTGGACATGACCAGAGCCAGGGTACCCTCTGATACAGAAGTCACTGTATACCATGAGCTGTTCATGATTCCTAAATCACAGTGCAGTAAGATTGCAAGCAGTCTGTCTTGCTTTATTTTTTTTTGTGCTAGTAAATTTCCTCCCATAAAGCTTGTGTCAAATCTCCAATACTTTACCACTGATATTGTCCATGATTGCCTTGCACAACAGGAATAGAAGTCAATAATTTACTATGACAAAGAATATTCATGTGAGCAATGAAAAGTGGATTATGTTTATAAAGTTGATTAATATTATATGTCACATAAAAAGGATGAAGAAGAAAAAATTTTATTATCACTTTAATGAGATAGCAGACAGCATTTGATAAAATACTACACCCGTTTATATTTTAAAACCCTCTAAAAAAGAGAAGATAGTATCAGCATTTATGTCAAACCAGCTTTCAGAAAAACAATAAGATTTCTACTTCAAAACTGATATTTATTAAGTAAATATTATTTAGGTAAATATTCAGGAAAAAGTATTCCAATGAGAAAAGTGAATAACTCTCATGGATAAAATTACAGAAAATGTATTTTTTGTTGTTGTTTGGTGATGTTGATGTTTTAAATCTCCAAATTAGTTCACAAAATGAAGTACAATGGGATCTACATTGAAATTTTGAACATTGAGATTGTTAGACTTCATCAGTAAGAATAACCAGGATAGGGCTGGAGAGATGGCTCAGAGGTTAAGAGCATCGTCTGTTCTTCCAGAGGTCATGAGTTCAATTCCCAGCAACCACATGATGGCTCACAACCATCTATAATGAAATCTGGTGCCCTCTTCTGACATGCATGCAGGCAGAACACTGTATAAATAATAAATAAATAAATCTTTGAAAAAAAAGAATAACCAGGATAAATCATCTTTTAAAATTTTCAGAAGAGAATAACTAACCAAACCATACATCCAAAAACAAAATGTAAGAATGAAAACACTGGCTGACTTATCTGCAGACAAACCTAGAATACTACAAGTGGGAAAGATGCCTTTTAAAGAATATGGAGCCTGAAGTGACCATCTTCTATAAGGCTTCCAACAGTAGGACTGGGACACCAATCCACCACAAACCTTTGACCTACAATCTGTCCTTCCTCCAAGATGTGCTGGGGTAATGGTGGCATAGAACTTGTGGAAGTGATCAACCAATGACAGGTCCAACTTCAGGCCTACCACTAGGAGAGGAAGCCCACACCTGACACTGTCTGGAGGGCCAGGAACCAGAGGCTGACCTAGGATAGTACCAAACATGACTAGAAAAAAAAAATCAATGAAATGATTTCTAGTGATATTCTGCTGTACTCATAGATCAGTGCCTAGTCCAATTGTCATCAGAGAGGCTTTACACAGCAAGTAACGGGAGCAGATATAGAGATCTATAGCCAAACACTAGGCAGAGCCAGCAGAACCTCACAGAAGAGGTGGGGAAGGATTGCAGGAGCTAGAGGGGTTAAGGACACCACTAGAACATGGCCCACAGAATCAGCTAAGGAAGGCTGACAGGGGATCACAGAGACTGAGCAACAACCACAGATGCTGTATGAGTTTGAGCTAGATCCTCTGCATGTATCTTATGGTTGTGTAGCTTGGTCTTCTTGTGTGACTCCTAACAGTGGGAGCTGGAGCTGTCTCTGACTCTTTCACTTGCTCTTGGGACCCTTTTCCTCCTACTGTGTTGCTTCAACCAACCTTGATATGAAGGTATGTTATTGTAACATGAAGTTATTGAGGGTATCTTATTATAACTTGTTAGACCACATCTGGTTGATATCCCTGGGAGGCCTGGTCTTTTCTGAAGGGAAGTGGAGAAGGAGTGGATGTGGGGGAGAGGGAGTGGAGAAGACTAGGAAGAGTGGAGGGAGAGGAAATTTTGGTGAGGACGAGAGAAGAATAAAAGAAAAAAAAATTTCATCACTGGCATGAAAAAACAAGCATCAAAAGTCAGCATAATGAAATGGTCATGGCATAAATGGGCTTAGCAGAGGCAGTGGAGGGAAAAATGGGCAGGGCCCTTTGTCTACATTGTCATCCCATCTTACATAATCTAAAAAATTCTTGAGAAATTTTAAAAAAAAAGTATTAGTGAGGCAATGGTGACATATGCCTTTAATCCCAGCACTTGGTATGAGGAAACAAGCAGATCACTGGTTGAGAGAGTGAGTTCCAGGACAGCCAGGATACATAGAGAAATCTTGTCTTGAACCTTTCCCCCCAAAAATAAGTATTTATAAACAAAACCAAAGAAGAAAATTTGAACATATATCCAATTTCTAGAGAGGTTTGAATTCTAACTAAAACAAGTATGCAAAAAGAAAAGAGGAAATAATCCTAAATTAAACACTATAAAAATAAAAATTTAAATGTGAAAATGTTAACCAAATGGTAAAATAAAGATTGGGCTCAAATGTCTAGTTCTGTATTCTAATTTGCACTTATTAGATAACTACATGTTTACTTAATGGCAGTAATTTTACTGTTCATTTCTGTTAAGATCTCAGTATTTTCTAATTTTACATGCAAAATAAAATACTTTAAATAAATCAACAAAGCAAAAAATGCTTCTAATGGATAAAATTAAATAGAAAAGGACCAAGTGCCACTAAAGATCAGAAAAATCTAAATGAAAGCTACAGTGAGAAATTTTTACCCATTAAATTGGCAGATTAACAAAAATTTTCTAAAACTGACTAGGCAAAAATAGAGATTTTTCTGCCATACATATTTTATAACAGTAGAAATTGAAATTATTATTACAAGAGTAATTTATGCTTGCAATAAATTCTTATACATTGCCAAAAAACCCACACCCTAAAGAAACAACTTTAAAAATATGAAAAATTTATTTAGATTTTTTTTCTAAGTCATCCGTATATCCAAAAGGATATAAATAGCATGGAAATGAGTGCCCACAAATGGAGAACTCAAGGCTGCCATTCAAATGACTGTACACAACAAACTGAGAATGCAAGGACAGGTACATCAGAGGAAAACATAAAATGAGGTCCATAGTAATAAAAGGGAAGAATGTGAACCAATTGTTAGCTAGGAGCTTCTTGTTAGTCTGTTTGGAACTGGAGAATTTTAGTTACAAAGACAATCGGATTAATTTGAATAATTGTTTTCCAGAGGAGAAACCAGATTCTTTGAGCTTTGTTTTTCCTTTCTGTCTCTTGTTTTGTTTTCTTCTATTATCTTTATTTTAAATACAACCTTAAAGCACAATTTGGTGTGTCATTCTTTTTGATACAGAAGTTGATACAAAACCACTCCTAGGAGACTGGGCTGTGCATTCAAGGGTGGAGAGTGTTCTCATTTGCTTTCACATGATTTATTTTTGAGGGGAACTGACTTAAACGAAGTCAACACCTTGTATTTCTCCCTCATTGTCCTTCTGTTGATTCAACAAGCATGATCCAGCCTGGGGATGGCTTGAGACCAATCAGTGGAAAGGGAGCCTGGAGAACATGGCAGCATTCCACACTGTAGTCTTTATCAGTTTTGACAGGAGCTACAGAAGATGCCCCATGCTCTGGGAAGTTGTAGAACAGACTTCCTCGTGTCAGGATTCTCACTTTGAACCACATTAAAGACCCCACCAGACAGGCTTCATCTGTGAAGTTAGAGACCACTGACTTTAGAACCTGGCCAGCCTCTCTGCTCTGGCCCTGCTGACAGTCTCTTCTGGCTGCTGGGCATGTATTTTCATAGGCACGGAACATTCCAGGCTTCCATGTAGTCTGAGGGTCCAGCAGCAGTCAGTGCAGAAGCTGCTCTAAAGCATGGATGAGGGGTTATAGGCATGAACATGGGTGACGTTATAATAGCCACACTGGTAGATCTGCACCCAGCAGGGATGATGGCTCCCTGTGCCTGTACACAAAAATGAAACCCTAGGAGCTTTCTTTAAAACAGAACTTTAATTTTTAAAAATATTAATAATTAAAATGTCCTGTTGAGTATATCCCAATGTGCATTCCAGTTGTCCATGCACTTCAATCCAATCTCATCCAAAACTAGAATCACCTTCCCTGTCTTCCCTCCTCTCACCCTAGCTGAGGCTGGAACCAGGGAGCTGAAAAGAGATTTCTCACCATTCTCTCCCTCTCTAATGCTCAATATCATTCTCCTCCCTACATTACTGTGATAGCATGGTGCCTAGGGTCCTCACATAGTTGGTGCTTCCTGATGCTCTGGAGTGGGCCTGAAAGACCCATTGAATCGGTCAGCTTTTCTCTACTATACTATGTTGTGTTGATCATAGGAAGTCCATACTTATTCCTTGCCCTGGTAGAGGCTGCATTATCAAAAATGATTCTTTTACCCTTCCTTGCTCTTGGGCTTGAGTCAGAAGAATGAAACTACCCATGATGCTCCTGCTGGACCTCTGGTTGTCCATTCCTCCTAACTGGAACAAGGAGCTTTAGCAGCACACTGCCCTCCTACGAGGTTGGGAAACCAGTCACAAGCTATTTTTCTTCGTTTTCCTCATCTTTTTACATTCTTGAAATGATCAAGTAGTTCAAGTTATTGATAGAATTGATGGCTACTATTTTAAGGTCCCATCTTAGTGGACTGTGATACACTTCAATTTTAACAAGTTGTCACAAAGCAATGAATGCCACAGAGAATTTCAACATGTCCAAGATAATCAGTGTTGTGTGAAGTTTATTTGAATGATTAAAAAGTGAATATATGTGCAGAAAAGAAGAGAGATGGTTCGATGAATCAAAAGTTGTAGATTCTTCTTGAACGTCCATGAACCCCAATATGTGTCAGTCTGAGTCCTTAAGTTCCCTGTCATCATTTCCTTACTCGTAATAGAAGTAAAGAATAATTCTGGGTCTACCTACTGCTTCAGCAGAGCTACAGGAGTTTTTATAGACAGACAAACCACATACAGTGAACATTATATGAGAGTATGCCATTGTATTATGACTTGCTGTGGAAGTGTTTCTATACATTCTGTCTTCTCAGTGTGTAGGAATTGCCTTGGTCATCTAAGTAATTCAGTGATCAGTAATGAAGTAATCAGAAATGAATATCAAAGCCAAAATTTACTATTATAACTTACTTACTGAAGCTTATCACTACATCCACTCAGTAGCTAAGGGAGAAAAAAAGGAGAGAAACCTATTAACTAACATTTGAAAAAAGTGACAGGCTGTGAGAGATTTTTCTCTCCTTTTTTTTTTTTTTTTTTTTGACTGAAATTAATAATGTAAAGCATCTGGAAACAAAAGCATGTCAAAGCTTTTCTTTTAATGGGAACAAAAGATATTGTTAAGTTAGACATTAAAAAAATCTAGTGAAGTGAATTTAGAGTTGAAAAATGGCTTATGTTGAAGATTATTATTTTATTCTGATTCATATGAAACTGTTTGTTTTAGTTAGACAATCAATTTCTTCCCAGGAGTAATTTCACCATAAAGTTACATTACTATCAAATGATAAGACAGGATGACAACAGAGGTGTGTTCTTATAGGTGCTTCCTAGAACAGTTCCCTCAAGCCAAGACTCTTTGGATGACCAGCCAAGTTCTGGAAAGCCTAGAACAGGAGACAAGTGACCCTCTGGTGACTGCTGCTCTTCTATGCCTTTCACTGTAGGTCAGGGTTATCTATAGGAACAGAACTGACAGAGTGAACAGATGTTACAAACAGGATGTATTAAGGCTGGATAGTCTGGCCGTGGCGATCTGTACTCTTGAAGAGGTGGAGGACCTAGTAGCAGCTCATAGTATGTAATCCATGAAGCTGGATGCCTGAGCTACCTTAAGTTGTTGGTGAAAACCTGGAGGATCTTAGAGAGTTGTGAGTGTTCGGAGCACATGGAAGGTCTAAAGCACTGGGTTCTAATGTCAGAGGACGATGGCAATAGAAGTAACAACAATGAAGTAGAAGGACTTGCCAAAGGGAGATGACGCTGAGCAGGCAAAAGCAGCCCTACTTTTCCCTCTAACTTTTTTTTTTCCATTTTTGGTTTGTCAAGACAGGGTTTCTCTGTGTAGTTTTGGTGCCTGTCCTGGATCTCGCTCTATAGACCAGGCTGGCCTCGAACTCGCAGAGATCCGCCTGGCTCTGCCTCCCAAGTGCTGAGATTAAAGCGGTGGTGGTGTACCACTTAAATCCCTTTAACTTTTTTTAAGTCTGAGCTATTCACCAGTAGATGCTGCCAGCTCAGTGGAGAGTCTTCCCTCTTGGGATAATCCTTCAATCAACCTTTCCCCATCTCCCTCCTTCCTCAGGTAACTCCTAAGAGCTCACCTCGAGGTATGGACAGGAGAAGCGCAGCAAGCAGTATGTGTTTACTTCTTTCCTCAAGAGCAGCCTCCACTCTAAAGGAATCTTCAGCTCATTAAAGAGGGACTGAAAGAGCTCCTTGTCTGTTCAAATCTCACTCCACCTTTTTCTCTTCCTTCACTATGGAGAGCAGCCTGTTAAACAATTGGATTTCACCTTGGTTAGCAGCATTCAGCCACACAGCATCACCTGTACACTTCCCATCTGCACCCTGGCTTTCAGAGCTACAGTGTCATAGCAAAATATGACACCATACTTTTTCTAGGTAGACTTAAGCAGTTCAAATATTTAAAATTGCTCATGGCACACTAGCCAAAATTACACTTTACATTTTTCTTCTGTGGAAGTTTTATATGCCTGTGTGTGTGCAGTGTATTTAGTTGTTGTTGTATATTCAAATCAAGATTAAATAAGCAATTTGCAATTAAAGTGGTTCAATTTAAATAACAATGGTATTAGTAATGAATTGTGATGCTGCAAAGAAATATGGAAAAGTTAACTGTTTAGTAGAACAAAATTAGTACAATTTAAATGTTGAAAAATCATTCAAACTATCTTTGCATCGTGCATGTGAAAACTCTGAGTGATAAAGCAATTGGAACAAGGGCCAGGCTCTCATGGCCGCTGGTTCACTGTGCATACATGGTAGTGTTACATGCAGAACTGTACCTCTTGGTTTTCCTATGAATCTCACTGGAAAGCAGTTGTTGAGTCCAGGCTAGTGGCACAAGACTCTAATCTCAGCTGTTTTCAAAACTGAGGAGTGATTACAAATTCAAGTTCAGCCCTGGAAATTAGTGAAACCCTGGCTAAAGATTTGAAAAAATAAAAAGGGGCCTGGGGATATAAATTAGTGCTAAAGTACTTGCCTAACATGCACCAAGTCTCTTGGATTCACATCAATAACTACTTAAAAGAAAAGAAAAGGAAGGTTTGAGGGTGTTTAAATTAGCAACATAATACCTAACTGGAGCCATTGTTAACTGTCTTCTGTAACATGAATCATCTTAAAAGATCTTATAGTAAAAAACACAGAGTTAGATATTGGGGTGAGAGCTGAAACATCAGAGAAGCAGAAAAGCCAGCCACTAGCTTACCTTTACCAAATCCTCAGCCTCAAAAGAGCGAGTTCCTATTTCCTCACTCCTTATATAGCTTTCTGTGTCCTGCCATATTAGTTCCTGGGATTAAAGGCATGTGTCACCACTGCTTGGCTGTTTCTCTCATGTAGCCCAGTGTGGCCTTGAACTCACAGAGATCCAAATGGATCTCTGCCTCCTGAGTGATAGGATTAAAGGTGTATGACACCACTGCCTGGCCTCTATGTGTAGACAATTTTCTAAACAGTCTTATTAAATAAGAAACACAGAGACAAATACAGAGGTAATAGCCAAAGAGATCAGAGAACTAGCAAAGAGTCCTGACTACCTTATCTTACCACCTTGCCGTTGTTACTTCCCCAGAGAGAGTTTCTTCCCATCTAACTTGTGTTTTTATTGACTTCCTGTTCTGCCTTCTCATTGGCTCTAAGCCCAGCCATATGACTTCCTCGCCACTGCCTGTCTATACAGACCTCCAGGTCTCTACGGTTGGTACTGAGATTAAAGGCTGGTGTCACCACGCTTGGCTGTGTCCTTGGCCATACAGAGACTCTGCCTGCCATGTGAATGGATTAAGGGCATGTGCTACCACTGCCTGACTTCTGTTTATGGCTATGTGACCTCTGATCTCCAGGCAAACTTTATTTATTAACATACAAATAAAATCACATTTCAGCATAATTAAAATATCACCACATCTATGTCTAATTTAGTGGCTGACTCTGTCCTCTGATCCCCAGGTAAGCTTTATTGGGTGTATAATATATCACCACAGTCTTCAGTATAAAAAAGGGTGGAAAGAGAACAGAGAACTATGCACATCCCTTTTATTCTACTTTATTTCTTCCCTGTTCTATGGCCTTTTATCCCTCATATCATAACTATAGACATCTATTGTGGACCCTTACTAACTCACAGTTCCTTCTTCAGACTTTTGACATGAACCCATATATCTCACGTTCTTCTCAAGTTGTAGGTCTGTTCTAGCCTGCATATTTGACTTAACTTTCTTGGTTTGGAAGTACCCTTTAGAGGGGCTGAATATTTGGATACCTGTCAAATTAATGTGCTGGTTCCTAATCCCTGATGTTCTTGAGAGATGATTATGTGAATGGAATTAATGTTTTTATGAAAAGACTCTAAAGAGCTTTTATGACCCTTGCATGTGAGGACATAGAAAAATATGCCATCCTGAATCAGGGAGAAAGCATTCATCAGACACCAAATCTGCAGTTACCTTCATCATCTGAGCATTCAAAACTGAGAGAGAAAAAAATCTTCTTGTTTTTGTTTCCACGTACTAGGTATTAAACCCAGGATCTCATGCTGCAAGATAACTGCTATGCCCAATACTCTTATTACTTTATGTTTTAAAACAAAATCTCACCAAGTTTGCTAAGGCTGACCATAAACACAACCTGTAGTCTAGGCAGACCTTGGATTTGCAATCTTCCTGCCTCGGCCTCCAAAGTAGCTAGGAGTCCAGGTCTACTCTATAAGCCCTCACTGAATTCCTTTTGTTTACAACTCACCCATTTTAAAGAATTTGACTATAGGTTCTGAAATGCACTAAGATGTACCCAAAGAAGGATATGCAGTTCCTTCAGAAGGAGGATTAAGTCTCTGTTTCCTAGAGTGATCCAGCCGCACTTCCCATCAACCTGCAGCTTCTTTAGGCTTCCAGGCACCTGTGACAGAAATCCATGAGTGCCATCTCACAAGGGAAGGAGAACACTGCACTTGTTTCCCATACATTACTACTCTAACTAGGAATTGAGATTCCCTCTAGTATTTCCAGCTGGCAATATTCAGTACATAGGTAAATTTAGGTCCAGAGGGAAGCTAATATCCAGATGTTGAGAAATCCCTTTTCCCAAACAGGATTCATCATCTAGTACAGAAGACAGACACAATAAAGTGCCAATTTTAGGAGACCACAAATGCGCCAGCTTAAGTTCTGCACCTAGCTTCCTCTCCTAGTCTCCATTTCTACCACTTCACAAACCACCCAGCCCTTCAGCACAAGGAATGGACTAATGAAGGGATACTGGC
This sequence comes from Peromyscus eremicus, assembly GCF_949786415.1. NCBI lineage: Eukaryota > Metazoa > Chordata > Mammalia > Rodentia > Cricetidae > Peromyscus > Peromyscus eremicus. Next base: position 36,770,812 of record NC_081425.1, on the reverse strand, counting down.
AACTCTTTTCACATGACTAAGTTGTTTATGGGCTACTCATGTTAAATTGACGTTTGCAAATAATGAACATTGACTTTAAACTAAATATTTCATTCTTTACATGTCAGTTGTTTTGATGTCTCTTTTCATTATTTACTTATATCCAGAAATGTACAAACATTTGAAATTATATATTGAACAAACCAAAGCAATTAAGCATAAAATTTTAATGACACTGAATTTGATACTATGGAAAATAGAAGAAGCAAAATCTTAGAGTCCAAAATCAAATAAACTGATGCCCCTTATCAGCTCTATACTTTGCAGTCTGTACGTAGGAAGGATTGTCTAAACTACCATCACCTGGCTGTTCCCATGTGTAATAGTCTCATTCCTTCTGCAGAATTATGCACCTAAGCACACTACCTATTACATGTGATCTCTTAGTATTATTAGGACTTTTCAGAGGAACAGAACCAATAAATGTATATATACAAAGTGATTTATTAGATTTGGTAACAGTATAGGACCTTGTTATTCCAAATGGATATCTGCTTGCTATAAGTGCTGAGAAACAAGTAATATTCAGGCCATGAAACTGGATACCTCAGTGCTCTTATATCTTGCCAGAGGCCAAGAGCTAGCTCCCTGAGGAGCCACCAGAAGGCCAACGAAGCTGGAGTCAGCACATGTTGGCTATAGAAATAATAGATATACACATTCAATAAGACAAGAAGATAAGCAGGTGACACTGGTTTTTTTTTGGGGGGGGGATTGGAAGAGGTCACCCACTTTGAGGGAAGCTCTCCCCTTAAGTTAGTTCTCCCTATACACATTGTCCCAGACAGTGCCTTCCAGTGCCATGAATACGAGTCCATAGGGTGGCCATTCTGTCTGTCTTTCTTGCCTTTTAGAACCATCGAGATGGCTCTGGGGTTAAGAGCACTTGTTGTTTTTGCCGAGAACTCAGGTTTGGTTCTCAGAACCCATGTCAGGTGGCTCACAACTGTCTGAAACTCCAACTCTAAGAGATCGGACACCCTGTTTTGGCCTCCACAAGTGTACACACACACACACACACACACACACACACAAACACACACACACACACACACACAAATAAAAACAAAAATAAGTTTTAAATTAAAATTTTAAAGTGTTAGGCAAAAGATTATTATGTCCACCAAGTGTTCTTCTTGACTAGGAAAGAATGACATCAAGTATCTCTTGACAATGTAGTTGCTATTTAAGCATCTGAAGCAGCCAAGTTGTATTAACTTTCCTGACTTTCAGTGACCATTTCCAAAAACAAATTGTCTTGGGCTCCTGTTATCTACAGTGGGAGAATTTAACTGAAGTTTTGCCTGGGAACTTGTTACCTATACAGTTATACGTACTTGTGTGAACAAATCAAGAGGAAGCAGCCAGAAGTCAAGAGGCAACTCAAGCAAGAAGAACACATCATGTTTGTAAATGGCTGTCATATCCCTCTAATTGAGTTTACTCACAATACCAGAAGTCTCTTCCTCGGTCCTCACTCCCCTCCAGTTATTTACCGGAGGTCAGGAATGGTGCATGTAAGTCACCTGGGGAGGAAATGCCGATCGCTGCTATTTGTCTATGTAGCATGAGCCAGTCTGAATTAACCGATTCAGGGTCCTGTAAGGATGCAGAGGACCTCCTGCACTTGCCTCTGTGTTATTTGCTTCACAACTGCCGTTTTCTTGCTGGTGCAAGGTTCTGTATTAGTAAACCTTGGCTGATTTGTTTACAGATTTTCCTCTCATCTGAGACATTTGTAAAAGCTCTTTTCCCAGGGGCTGAAGAGATGGCTCTGAGGTTAAAGAGTTCTTCCTGTTCCTGCAGAGAACCTGAGCTGGTTCACAGCATCCACATCTGGCAGTTCACAGGCACCTGTAATACCAGCTCCAGGAGATCTGGCACACTCCATTGGGACCAGCAGGCATGCACACATACATACAAAAGGACACAGATACACACATACACATAAAATAAAATCTTTTCAAAAAATTCTCCTTTCCCTGCCTCCCAAATGCCCCTAGTCAAACAGTTACAGACAAGTATTTTGTAATGTCTAAAGCCCTAACTGCCAGCAGCATCTTGACAAGAGCATACTACGTATATCATAGTCCAAAAAACAAAATAAATTGTGCAGTTGTTTTTTTCTTAATTGCCTTACATATCAGTTTACAAACAGTGGGATTATCTACTACAATATGACTTCTCAAATTGTTTGAAATGAAGATCTAATTACAAATGGATACAACTATAAAATTCAATAAAAATAAATTTTAGAAGAAAATAAATCCATAGACATGAGAACATTCAAGCTCCTGGTTTTATTATTAATTCAACAGATGGTGAATGTCATATCAAACTACTATAGAAATTTCTAAGCACTGGATTCTCAATCTCTGTCTATGTTTCAGAAGAAGAAGTGTGTGATCCAACCCTGGTCCACCAGTCAGTCTTGCATGGCATTGAACTGAAGAACACTCTGTCATCATACCCTTCCTCGCTCCCACATTCCTTGACAATGCTAACATTTAGATGATCCAATTTCATTTTTCTCAGTAGCTGGTTGTTAGGATTTAGATCTTAAAAAGCCACCTAGTTAAGATTCATTTACCAGCCCATGACACTATTGAACACCGATGTAACCCTTCAAAGCCCAAGCCTAGCTATCAAACATTATCTCCTTGCAGCTTACTGTGGAGAAGCATTTGGATTATGACTGCTTTCTTTCTCTTCACTTCCTGAATGCTAGGAAGTGAGCAGCTTCACTCTACCACATGCTTCCTGATAGAATTTTAATGTCTTCCTCAAGGCAGACACAACAGGAGCCAAGCAATCAGAATAAAACTCTGAAACTAGGAGCAGAAAAACAAAAACTTACCTTTCTTCTCTTATGTTGATTTTTGGGCATTGAGGGAGGAGCATTTTTGCAAAGTGACAGAAATCGGATTAACACAGTGAAATGGGCAAAGAATGACTTACAACAATTCACATGTCTACATGGCACTCCTCCTCATGTCTATGAGCAATTGAAATTAAACATATTACTTCTAAGAAAAGAATATGACTTTTGCTAAATATGTAACTACAGGGTGGATATTAACACACACACCCTTTCCTAATGCACTTGGGAAGAATTTGTCTCATTTTGAAAAAAAAAAAAAAATGGCAGTGCAAATTGACTAGGCCTGACATTTAACTACTTTCTCAGTGGTTAAAAGAACCCTCAATGGTAGGTGTTATCTCAGGAAATACAAGTGAATCAAATTGTGGGGAGCAGTGCTAGATAATAAATCCTCATTTCTTCAAAATCTGATGTTTCCTTTAGCACTTCCGTCTCCTACTGTGATAGTCTAAGAGTGTTGCGCCTATATACATCATTTTAATGTGCAGTTAGCTGCATTTTTCTAGCAGGAATGTCTCATTTTTACAGTCCCTTCTATTGCTGTTTAATTATTCATGCATACATTTATTTTTCTCTTTCAATGAGAATGTACACTCTTTGAAGGCAAGGACTTAGCCTGCCACTTTTGTACGTGTTTTCCAGTGTCTATCGAAAAACGTAACTCAACACTCAGCAAAACAGAACAAGGAAACTCGCGTTGCTTTACTTGCTGTTAGCTGAATATCCTTTATACATAACAAAATTCTTTCAGAAAGGGAAATGAAACAAGACTTAAAACTAGAAATACATATTAAATGTAAAATAAAATATGACTATTTGAATTATCTTTCACAAAAGACCTGCCCATAAATTCAAAATCAATTTTCATTATAATGCTATTGAAAATATATATTCAATATACAAATATATATAATAATGCATCTCATACAAATATATGTAGCTGAGCAATTACAGACTTTTCCTCCATAAACTGGGCTGTTGCAGTAATTAATCTCAGAAGCACCTTGGAAGACCTGAGGGGCAGGTTTGAATTTAATCCTTGGTCAATAAGGACCCTGTAGGTAATACCAAGACTACCCACTGTCAGCCTCACTTCAGAGAAGAGGTTGTTGACCCACACTGGGTGGTTTTCCAATGTACAGGACCATCTTGGATCCTCTCCTCAGTTGAGGGAATCTCTACAGCTGCTCTAAAAGCTTTTACTTTCTCTTTTGCCAAAGCCTCTTTAAACATCGCCTATGCGCACTGAAGCTTTCTCAAACAAATCAGAGCTTTTTATATCTCTAAAGCAGCTGTGAGGACTTTACATTTTCACAAAGGGAATAGAAGATGGAGGCTGCGAAGAGTGGCTTATGGGAGTCTTTGTACTCACAAATTAAATGTCTTAATAAGTTTATTCATGTAAACAAAATAAGAAAGAATGATAAAAAAAAAAAACATGAAAATAATTTACTATCTTTGCCGGTATAATTAAACCAATGGGTTCCGGCTACTCCTGTGGAGAAGAAAAACGAAAATAGACAACAACAAGTCTCTAAAATCTCACATGTTAAAAATTATTCTTCTACTTCTAATTAAGGTTTTAGGCGAAATTTAATTAACCAAATTGATAAATAATTATATAATTCTGAAAGTTTTTCTAAGTAGTCTAAGCCATCCTTAGACTACAGCTTTAGAGTATATGCAGAGATAATAATAAGGTCAACTATTGTAATGAACCTACAACTTAGGAAAATCCTTATCGTATTTGGATAACTGAAACTGAATATATTGTTGATAAGAAAAGGTTGATATTTTCTGTCAGCTATTTACTTGCACAGAAGATACTAAATCTCCCATCATCTCTGGGAATAAATTCCAATATATTTATATATAGTAACCCTATTTTTTTACACACATATGTCTACATTGGGAAAGTAATAAAATAGACTTAAAAATTATCTTTATCATTTTATTGATTCAATCATCTCCATCGTTTAGTCAGTATTTGCAAATTTCAGCAACCACTTAACATTAAATTGCTCAATCCTGGTTGGTATATAAGACCATTCTTGACACAACACATGATGTTCCTAATAAGTCAGCTGTAGTGTTGATAGGAACGCAGAACTGGGTACTACAGATATAGATCAGTGGCTAGCACATACTGCTCTCACACACAACTAAGTTTGATTTCCAGCATCCTGGTTGGACTTCAGCTTCAGGGGAGCCAACACCTCTGACCTCCATGAGCACCTGAACTCTGGTGCACATATCCATACACAAACACATGCACATAATTTAAAATAAAAATGAAATATTTTAAAAGTAAGCAACAGTAAACATTTACATTAAAATACAAAAAGAAAATAGAACTCTTAAGAGATGCTGGCCATAGAATCTCAGCATTTCCTTTGCTTATCAGTTCTTGATGTACTTCCAGGAGATAAGTGTATTGTTGTCTTGTTCTTATTTCATGGCACTCAGCAGAGTCTTCAGAATATTATCAAATGAATGGATGACTAAATGAAAATACAGAATGTCTAACATTCTGTCATACAGAATGCTATTCGCTTTTCTATTTCAGCTTCCTTGGGTTTCCCAAACAGCAGTCACTAAAGACAAATTTGTTTCCCATTGAAGTGACATTCTTAACATTTCCTACCCCTCCCAAAATACCATAAAGCATTTGTATTCAATTTTTAATCTAATTTTAAGTCAGGGAAAATTTTCTCCTTTCTTTTTTATTTTTTTACATTAATAATACCTCCTCTACTTGAGGATTCTAATTTGTTCTTCTACTGGTTTTCACAAGTAATGCTGTCCTTGTGAAGTTAACTTTATATATTGTAGTCTAAAAGGCTCTGTTTAACAAGCAATAACAAACAAATGAAACAAAAGAGAACACTAAGTATTAATTACAAGATCAGAGCCTGATCCTTCAGAGGATCTAGCAGAAAATGAATCCACAAGAAAGAAAAGACAAATCCGTTAGGGTGAACCTTGCACACAGGTAATGTGAAAGGCTGGCCTGCCCTTGTCAGAGTCCCAGCCTCCCCATCTGCTCTTGGCTTTACAGGGCAAGCCTTTCTGTACCTATGCCTTTGAGGTAAACTGTGGACAAGAGCATCTATCACTGGTACCCAGTAAGTGTTCAGTATTAACTGTCAGTACATAGAATCCATACTTTTTACCTGGTAAGTAAAAAGCATTTATAAATATATTTTCCAGTTTCACTTTAAAGTTGATTTACAATTTTTCCCATTTTTAAATTTATATAGATTACTGTTTTGTTCTAACATTATTATAGGTATGTTTGTGGGAGTTGAAGGTGACAGACTTAATTACCACTTTTTCCTTGGAAGACAAGAGTCATTTATTCCAAATAGTAAGAAGCTAACACAGATATACTTTCAGTTTTCCCTGTTCCCCTCTTCATTTCAATCCTGCCTTTCTTTCTGCCCCTTCATATACTTCATGATGCTATTTCAACATAAAGCAATGTGATTAAAAACAAATTGGCACCAAAATATAAAAACAATCCATGATACTTCCTAAAATATTTCATTTTAAAACATTCTTCTGCAATCCCTTTCCTTATTGTGTGTAGCTAAAATAGTGTAATCTCAGTTACTGTAGGATCCACTGTGTGATAGAGGGAAGGACCGTGAAGTATATGGGGACATATGTATTTTACAAAATGCAAGAGAAATGAACCAGAATATAATGACCAAGTAAGGCTAAAGTCAACGGTGAAAAAAAAAAAAAAATAAAACAAGCCCCATGAGATAAATTTATCAAAACCTGGAAGATGATGGACTCCTGAACAACAAGCAGCCTACTTTTACAAAAGAGCAAGCCATACCCAACACAATCAATAGCTCTTTTCAGCAGACTGACAAAATTAGAGGATGAAGGGAATCAGGTGAATGTTGCCTATTTGCACTATCACAATGCGTTTAAAACGTACCCAGCACATTTTCAATTCAACTGTAGATAAAACTGATTCAGCCATGAATGCTTTCTAAAAAAGATCTGACAAAAAAAAAGGTAAAATGTCATTGATAATGACAATGCAAGCTGTTGTGGGATGCTGGAGTTAATAAAGCTGATTCTCTGCAGTTCCCGGACGGATGACAGGGGGAACGAATATCAGAATTGTATTCACGCTTGTTGAATAGCACATTTCATACAGCACAATTAGGTAGATTCAAAAATACAATGGATACAGAAAGGACAAGGATGCTAGGTGCGACCTCTGTGATGACTCTGGATTAAAATAAACAGACTGAAGGAAGGTGAATCCCTCAGGACTGAGAACTGACTTGCGCTGTGCTCTAGCTTCACTTTCTTTAAGGGCATCCATCCACAATTTTAAGTGTCAGGTTTCTCCCCCTAATCCTGACTGTAAGACTAAGTATGATGTGACAGGAACCGTATCATGTCCATTGGATGTCTTGGATCCCGATTCGGAGCTTGACTGACATGTCTATTGATGCTTTATCATCCCTGACAGCCCTCATCTTAGATGCAAACATAATCTCAGCTTCGGTCTACAGAGTTTCTTTTGACCCACACTCTGGGCAGAGATAGACCCTGAGATGAGTGAATAACTAAATCCAGAGAAATGACAGAAATGATGTACCATGCATAGGACATTCTCAAGCAGCTAGAGAAAATAAGGTTATAAAAGAGAATTGGATAGACTTTTGAAGAGGTGACATTTAGTTTGGTCTTTAAAGACAAGAAAGACTATAGATGTGGATGTGTCTTACATGGAGGTAGCAAACAAATCTCTTCTCACACATATGAAAAAAAAATGACTTATGCAGTCTAGCACAGAATACTGCAATAAAAGATGGAATAACTCCCATGGACTGTGTAGTACATTATATAAACATAAAGATTGTTATTATGCAATGCTGAGTTTAAAATTGAAATGAATAAAATTACCGACTAAGTTAAAAGCCAGGCGAGGCTTTAGCCCAATAGTCTTGCACGGTGTCACTACAACACTGAGCTTCACCCTCTGCTCTAACAACCTCTTACTCATGAGAGGGAGATGCCACACCACGCACAGAGCTAGGACAAGTTTTGTTATGGGTACACGTACTTGCAAACACAGCATGACTCACATGTGTGGGATAGGAAGCCTCCTACAGATCAGCATGGATTCACAGGCAGCAGCTGCTACTGTCCTCCTCTGCAGTTTGTTCCCTGAGAAGTGAGCGGGATCGTGTTCCCTTCATCATAGAAGCTTACAATCACCAGGCTCCTTCCTTCTATATTGTGATCCCGTAGTAATTCATTGTGCTTCCTATTCTCACCCATCCATTTCTTGGCATACTGGTGCCAATAAATCTATCCTCTCACTTGGATTTCATCCGAGGTTCCCTACCTGGTGTCTTGCATCAGGCCTTCCAGCTCTCCCTTTTCTAGTTTATCCTCCACGTGGTATAGAAAAAGCCTGCTTTGTCCTACTGTGCTTTGATTCAAAATTCATAAATAGTTCACAGTGCCAACATCAGTGACTCTCATGCTTTATCTTCATAAAAGTCACACTTGATATTTGTCTGCAAGACAGGTTTCAGAATGCTTCTTCCCCTCTGATTCAGAGGCAGTACAATCCAAGAATTTTCTGTTTTTAACAAATGAACATTTGGCATTGATCTTATTATTGGGCTTTTAGAGGGCAGCCCTACAGCAGAGTTTGGCTCTTCCTAGATCCATACCCAAGCTTTAAGTATCTGTCACCAAATGTCCTTTAACTGTCACACAATTATTACACGAGGCATGAAAATTAAAATATGTTTGTGACATATAATTTGAGGTACATTTAATACATAGCTATCAATCAATTTATTTATTGATCTAAACAGATTGTACTTCATAAATAAAGTACCAGATGAGATCATTTTATGATGCAGGCATACCTATAGAAATAGCTCATAGTTGTTTTTTTAAGTGCTAAATTCTTCATAGTCATATTCAAATGAAGCTTGATTCGTGGTCCTAGAATTTCACAGTTTAAAGATGTCTCCAAAAAGTAACTTCTCCTGCCAGGAAGAGAGGGTTGTCGTCCTGAAAAAGATTGTAATCATGAGGCAGTAACTGTCTCTCCTGTGTCCTCCACTGTAGAGAGGACAGTGGTAGTGGAAAATTTGAGTTATTTTTCCTGAAATGATGCCCAATACTCCCCCTCAAACTGGAGACTGTTTACTGTCCTCTGAGAATGGTAAAATGATTGATTAACAAATACACCTGATGTGGCTGGAGAAGAGATAATAGCTTAGAAGAGAGAGTGTATGAAACTGAGAGACAAGTTGCATAGAAAGAATTCCTATTACCTAAGCACAGCAAGCAAGGACATTTATTAGGTTCATGACCATAATACATGTCATAGGGAGACTACATTAGGCAACTGGGAGGCAAGACCAACTCTCCCCTCACCAGCTGGAATTGGAGAGGCCTTGGGGCATTGGGGAGGGGCTCGGCCCTGTCTCAACTGAATGTACCAGGCTTTCCTGACTCCCCATGGGAGGCAGGTTGAGGGGAGTGGGAGTCTGGAGGGAAGCAAGAGGAGAGATGAGAGGGGGATCTGTGGTTGGTATGTAAAATGAATAAAAAAATTTTAAATAAAAAAAGTAAAAAAGATTTTTTTTTAAAAAAAGAGCTTTCATAGACCCAAACCAGAGGTCTCAAAGAGTTATAAGATATAGTTAATATTTATCTGAAGGCATACAGATATGAACTATTGGCAGCTTTAAGTCTGATACACAAATGGCTGCTTATGGAGGTCTAATCTTTTTATAATTTTTATTTTTTTGCAATTAATATAATTGTTCTTTCCAGGGGAAGACTGTTTTTCCCGCTCCTAGTATTCCTTAATTGCCTGTAGTTCTTTGTGTAGGGTTGAGACCTCATGACGTTTTCCCATTCACGTTAGCATGTCTATTGCTTTGTCCTTGTTAGGTCAGGTTTAGGTTTAGGTTACTGAGACTCCATGGGCCCAGTCTCAAATGACATATCTATAAGTCTACTCTCTTTTGAAAAGGGAGCATATACATGAGATAAATCTTAAATAAATATAAATCTAAGGCCCATGCTAATAATCCTTGTTTTTTAATTATCTTAAATGTAGCAAGCAAGCTACAAAGGAAATCTGTTGGGATCAAAAGGCTTAAATTCTGGTATTCACCAAAGACCTTTAAAACTCTTTGATTGATGTGCCCACAGTGATCAGCAGTTTTGTGTCCTTAATGTGGCAATCATAAAATACGAACTATTGGAATAAATAAAATATGCCAACATCACTGATAGCCATATAAGACACCTAAAATGTGTTGTTTAATTCTTGATTTTGGTGAAGATATTATAAATTAAAAGTCTGTATTACATCAGCTCTATTTATTATTACTTGAATGTTTTTGCCAAGTTGATCTCTTTCATAGTATTTTCATCTTACCGCTAAGTCAAAAATTTGACAGACATAAAAATAAGAAGATTGAATTGTATGTTTTCTAGACTTTTCTTCAGCTTTATGGCTTTTCCTTCATTTTCAGCGTTCCTTTCACTAGAATGCTTAGCAAGAATGAACACTAATTTCAGTTTTTTACCACAGCTAATGCATTGCAAAATAAGAGAAATCTAGAGGGGAGAAGTAAGAGAGAAAAAAAGGTGAAACAACAAAACAGCTGAAATGTCAGCTCAAGACGCAATCAATAGCTAACTTCCTGCTCATCTTCCACTTGATATTCTTATTAGACGTATTTATATGCTGATGGGATTGTTTAAAACCGACAAAATCTTTGAAAATGATTAAAGTTGTGCTGCTAAAATGTCCCTGGTGAATAACATAGGTAGTGATCATTATTTTTGATTCACACATTTTGTGAAGGAATAACCCAGTCTCAGATAAAGCAGGTACTTGAAGAATCCCATGTAACCTGCTAAGGATTTGAACTGTCTTGAGAAATTGTGCTTTCTGGGGTCAGTTTTTGGAGAACTTGGTGCCATGGCATGAGGCAGTCTCCATTTTTCATTTCAAAAAAAAAAAAAAAAAAAAAAACAACCCTGGAAAAACACCTTTGGATCATAACGGAGCCTGCTGAATTTGTGATACTCCATTCCCAAACAGTTAAGGTGGCCTGAGTTGAAAAATACATGCTGAGTCACACAAAAAAAAAAGACTTTGCCTTGGCCCCTAAACAAAATTACCTATGTGTTTAATTCAAATATCTTTGTTAAATAACCTTTAACAGAAGCAGATACAGAGACTGTTCAAGCAGGGAATGAGGGGGACCAAGAGAGAATTTCACATGAGAAACCCATTCACTTCTCCCACTGAGGCTAAAGTAACTCTGAATCATTTTAATTAATCTGCCATAAAATGTCACAGCCTAAATAAGTTCAAAGGATTTCAATTCAATCCATAGTGCATCACAAACTCCACCATGAACTAGAGCCAATCCTGAAGCTTTAAATCTTAGAGACATAAGAAGACAGGTGTATGCACAAAAGAATAAAGTATAGTAAAAACCAATTATGGCAAAGTCATTTTTTTCTTTCATAAGAAAACATTTTATTGTAAAAAGAAAAATTACTACAACTAAGGGACTGTGTTGTTTTTTTTTTTTTTAAGATTGAAGTATCTATATACTTTCTTGATGAGAAAGATTTTACTCAAGGTGAATTAAAAATAATTTGTCCAACCCACCATGAATATGATAGTTCTAAAATCATTCCAGCTGCATGAAAGATACATTCACTACCTCATACCCTAAACAATCTGCTGAAATTAATGGGGCAGTTCTAATTAATATGATGTTTTCATATCTAAGATTAAATATACAGATGGGACAAAAGTCTAAAGTACATCTGGTTCCAAATAAGAGGCTGACAAAGGCTCTCTTGCTTGATTTGTTACTTAAATATTTGACAGAGTACAGAGACTTAATATGTAATTTTGCAGGTGAGCATCACCACCCAGCTAATCCTACTGTGGATATCTTTATATTTCAGATACATAGTCCTCATTATGCCCCTATCAGATTGTTGGTGGTGGCAGCTGAACACTTAAGCACAGCAAAAATGTATTATTAGCAAAAATCTGGCCTATTATTGAATTAAGAATGGCTGGTTGAACTCTCAAAGTAGAATAAGCATGGCTTTGATAAGTATTAAGAAGTTCTTAAAATGTTCTAAAATAGAGATATCACAAAACAAACTTTTTAAGATACCTTTTCTATTTTTTCCATTTATGAAGATAAGTCTGCACTTCCCCATACAGTAGCATGCAGCATGACCATAGCAAAAGCAGTCAAAAGACCTGTACTTTAAACCCTGTCATTACCAGTCTCCTGACCTGAGGCTATTTTGTAAATTCTGTGGGTCCTGATCTCTCTGAGATTGACTATTCTCATTTTCAAACAAGATAAAATCTCCATTGCTTCCTGGCAAGGTTGTTGTGTGGATCAAGTCAGAGGATGTGTGTCAAAATGTATTACAAAATGTAAAAATATACACATAGGAGGTGGCTACCAATCTTTCTCAAAGAACAAATAGGTTATAAATAATTGGTTGCTAGATGTCAGCTTTCCTTAACAACGTGAATCTGATGGTGACTAAGATGCTCTGTTTTGTACAGCGATCGGTAGTTGAAATTGACATGGTGGGAGTATAGAAAGAGCCCATAAGAAGTCAGACACCATCTGAGCCTTGAAGTCTACTGGAACCTGGGTACAAGACAAAGGAAAGAAGTATGCAGCAGGTAGGGATACTCCGATAAAACGCTTGAAGGGTGGCACAGGCAGATTGTCTGGAGGAGAGGGATAAGCCTAGGCTTGTTGGAATTGATCATTGCTGTGGTAATTACATGAGATGAACATAGAGGGATAAAGGGATTCCAGAATGGAAAACTCTGAAGGTCAGATACAGTTTCAGCTTTTTCATGTAGATGATAATTTATTTCATGGAGGAAAAAAATATAAGACTTCATAAATTCATTGATCTACTGTAAGGTAAATAAATTTTCATCAAATATCCAAGTATAAGCATTGGATTGAGATGGATGACTGTGACAGTAGTTTGGGAGTTCTCTATTAGGATTTAATTCAGTCATGTTTTCAACCATCTCTGCTTGAGAAATAAAGATAGAGGCTGACTTATACCATGGTACCAAGTTGCAAAGGAAGAAGGGAAGGGGGGAGGGAGAGGGAAAGAGGGAGGGGGGCTATTATGTTACATTATGACATATTCAGGAAGGCAGCAGTAACAAAAAAGTAAGAGCTTAAGGAGTGAAAAGCTGATAGGAGTTGATGGATTCAGTATTGTAAGTCAGGAGCTTGGGGTTAGAATCAATCAAGACACATCATCTCAGTATGACACTGAGACAAAAAGATAAGGCAAATTTAGTTGGCTGGATGCATGATTGTGACTCTGCAAAGATGAACAGCTCTTGATCAGCTCTTTCACCTTTGTTGGATATAGGTAAGTGAGTACGCATAGTGGTAGAGAATTGTAAAAATCAATTACTTATATTTCAATTATTTGAACCAAATAATATTATATCTGATACAACACATGAAAACATGTTTTGTCCATGCAATGAACAACACAAGTGGTAAAGGAATATCAATAAAGGGGTAACAGTAGTAGGATTCAACATTTTGCTAAATCAGGATTCAAATTGCTAAAAATGACTGCATTCTAAGCTCTTGAGAAAAGAAGTGGTCAAAGAAACCATCACAAAAGCTTCTAGAAGAATCTGACTGATGGCTGTGGCTGTGTGCAACAACTAGGGAATATCCCCTATTTAGAAACACACACACACACACACACACACACACACACACACACACACACACACACACAGAGAGAGAGAGAGAGAGAGAGAGAGAGAGAGAGAGAGAGAGAGAGAGAGAGAGAGAGAGAGAGAGAGAGAGACGGGAGGAGGCAGAATTTTATAGATCTGGTAGGACCATTGTCAGGATATTTGTTCAATACTCATTCTCAATTTTTCTAAAAGGGTATTTTTGATGAAATTGGCATTCCAATTGGTGGAAATTTAGCAAAAACTTTGCCTTCCATAAATGGACATCATGCTGTTAGTCCAAGGCCTTAATAAAGCAAAAGAGAAACAACCTAGATATAAGAGGGAGATCTCTCAACAAATGGCCTTCAAAGTCTCCACACATGCTATCATTTTTCTTCTCTGGAGATGTCTGACTAATACAATGAGTGGAGCATATACAAGAGCATGCAGTGGGAAGACACAAAAATTTAGCAAATTGGACAAGAGAGAAATATTCAATATTTTTATTTTGTTTGCAAAACTAAAATTTTCTAGATTAAATTTGACTCTAAGGTTTGAATATATACCTTGCAGGAATAGCATAGAATCAGAAGAAAGTCAAACTTTTCTTATTTTTGAAGCTTGTTATATTAATTACTCTTCTTGTTTCTGTGACCAAATACTTGGCAAGGTATTTGTTTTGGCTTACAGGTAAAGAGAATACAGGCCCTCATGGTAGGGAAGGCATGTCGGCATGAGTACAAGGTGGCTGGTAACATTGTGTGTGCAGTCTAGACACTGAGATGAATTTTGGTCACCATCATGTTCTGAACTTTCCTTGGTTAAGCCTTCCATAGACACAATGTTTTCCCATAATGATTCCAATTTTAACCAAGGTGATGGGAGTGATTAGTCACAACACTTGTAATCAGTCATAGAAGAACAACACAGGAAAAGAAGCATCATTCAATTTTGGAGCAAATGGAAGTTTGTAAATATTTAGTTGCTTGACTTTGAAACTAATAATACATGTGGAAACAAATACTTGAAAATACAATTGACATAACCCTGCATTTTTAGGACTACAGTTTAGAAAACACTTAACATTTTGTATTTTTATTCACACATAACCACATATATATACTAACATGTTTGTAAACTTTTTCATAAACTGTAAAGCACAAATGCAAATGGATGGTGTTTATAGCTATTTATACTCATTTTGAATAATAATTTCAATTTGTGCAGATAGGACTTGAAGCAGTTTTACTTTTCTCTAATCCTTGTCACATGGTTTCTGTAAACACCAGTCTTATATTTCACTTCCTCTACCCCCAAACCCACAGGAGTCTTGGAGATGGGAATGGTGATGGTGTGCTCTTTGAGTTTCCTAGTATGATTACATATTTCAGCACTTCCTAGATTGGAGGGAAGCATCTTCTCACTTGACTTATAATGTGACACTGACTGTCACTATTCCCTACCAACACTGTTCTTGCTACCCCCAGTGCCTGTTTTCACTGTGAACGTTCATCAGCAGTTATTCACTGTGTGCTTCCTGAAAGCAGTTGGTATAGCTATAGCATGAAACTTTCTCACTCCCTCAGCTTCTCTCAGGACATCTTGCTATAAATGAGACTGGGATGAAGCCCACTGACACACAGAACCCCAGTGATGTAGCACATGCTTGTGGGAGTCCTCAAGCTCTGTGGATGTTTTGTTGAGTTCTTCCCCATTCTTTGTTCAGCCAGCGCTGTGGTCTGAACACATTCCAGAATTCATGTGTTGGTTCTTTATCAATATGATAGGATTTTTAAAGAAAGAGGTCTACAAGGGGTATCTAAGTCAGAGGGTGGAGCTCTTGTAGATGGGATGAAGGCCCACAAAATTACTTGCAGGGTAAGATTTGTTGCTTTCTGGTCCTTCTTCAAAGTGAAAACATAGCATTCCTTCTCTCTGGGAAATGCAGCAATGAGGAATTATCATGGAACTAGAGATCAAACCTCAACGGACCACACATCTACTAATGATTTCATCTTGGATTTCCCAGCCTAGGGAACTGTGAGAAATAATCATCTGTCACTTATATATTACTCTTAGATATTTTACTGTAGCAGCACAGACTAAGATATTGTATTTGTTTAAAAAGCAAGTAATTGTTATTTCTCTGAAGTATAGAAGGGGCCCTACAGTACTGCTGGTCTGGGCATGAGACTCACTGCACATGGACTTGGGTGACTAAAACATGAATTAAGCAAGCAGCTAAGCTAGGCCTGTCCACTCTTTCACTGAACTAACTAGGAAGCAATTGGGGACTTGGCTCTTCTCCCAGATGTCTCTCATCTGAAAGATCTGTCCACTTGAAACTGGAAAGATTCCAAGAGCAGGAAGAGGGAAATATGAGGAGCTTCACAAAGCATAGCGTTGACTGTTGTTTTTTGTTTTTTCTCTTTTTCTCTTTGGAGGGCCAGCCATCCAGCTACCAAATAAATCACACATGGAGGCTTATTCTTAGTTATAAATGCTCAGCCTTAGCTTGGCTTGTTTCTAACCAGCTTTTCTTAAATTATCCCATCTATCTTTTGCCTGGGCTTTTCCTTTCCTCTTAAATCTTACTCTTACTCTGTTTCTGGTTATGTAGCTGGGTAGCTGGCTCTTAGAGTCCTCCTGCTTCTCTGACTACTTCTTTTTTCCCCAGATTTCTCCCTCTATATATTCTCTCTGCCTGTCATCCCCATCTATCCTTTCTCCTGCCTTGCTATTGGCTGTTCAGTTCTTTATTAGACCATTGGATGTTTTAGACAGGCACAGTAACACAGCTTCAAAGAGTCAAACAAATGCAACATAAACAAAAGTAACACACCTTAAAATAATATTCTGCAATAGTCAACCTGGAATGCCGTCATATCAGCTGTTTTAACTGACAAAAACAAACCCACGGGGTCATTTGACATTCAAAATCAAGGAAACAGGTGCTGCATCTTGATGGTACAAATGACATCTTCATATTGTAAAAAGTGAAAAAAAAACAGGATTGGAAAATCAGGGTGACTTTAACAACTGAATAAACTTAAAGATCCTGTGGCCTCAATTAATTACGTGTATCTCATGCACAAAATATAGACACCACTTTTCAAGCTCTACAGTCTCAGCCAGACTGAGTCATTGAAATCTTATGTCAAGTCTTGTGGTGCTTTTTCATGCTCCAGAGATGTTTTTAACTAAAAAGACAAGGCCTCTATACTCCAAATGCAATAATAATCCTAGGACAGATAACTCCCACCCCATTGGAAAATATCACATGGAATGTGCATTACAGAATAATTAGTTCTCAGTAGTAATTCTAAGATTTTGCTTAGGAAAATGATGCCAGCCTTAACATATTGGGTCCAAGCAGTGTCCCTTTATGCAATCCTGACTCTACTACCTGAGAGTGATTCACTTGTCCAGCATTCGTTCCCTCTGGATGCTTCTGCAAAGTACTTATCTCTTTAGGTCTGTCATGTCTTATTTCCGAAGAAAAGTCCTGTGTTTGCAGTGTGTAGATTTCACAACATGATTTCTGTTAAAGTAAAATTAAGGAAACAGAGTTACTTTTGTAATTTGAACGATGTCCATCCCTTTTAGTTCAATATTGAGACTCGTCAGTCAATAGACGTCAATTAAAAACTTTGTAGGTTTCTATGAACCTGATCATTATCTACTTCATGGTAGAAAAGTCACCTGCAAAATTCTTTTTCATTCTCCCTTTCTAGATGTAATCACAGTTACTTTGGAATCACACTTCAGTGACACCCAGCCTGTACAAGCTTCCTAACAGCCCTTTTATCCAGCTGACAAGGTCTACTAAACATGGCCTTAATTCTTTTTAAAATCTTAGCAAAGGCTCTCACAAGCTAACTCTAATTTGTCTTCCAGTCTCATATTACTTTGAGAACTTGATCTTGGCAACAGAACTGAAGCTGAGAAACAGTTTTATTTTCCAACAAAGAAGGCTCTCTGTAACACCTCTGAATTCTGCATACAGCTAGTTCTTTCTTTAACTCGTCTCTTTCTTTAGGTTCCCTTATCATATGCAGCTGAGAGCAACCAGATGTCACTGTCTTAAATATTGGCATGAAAACCATCTTGAGTGAGTCCAAACACACATAAAGAGCAGTTTCTCTTTCCTAAATTACCTCAGGCCACAATTTCAACACATTTTTCTCCCATGAAACAAAGGTCATAATTACTTCACATCTAATTTTTTAGGGAAAAATCAATACACTATATTTAGGGACTTGGGTATGATGCCAAAAGTTCTTTTTCTGTATCATATAGATATTGCACAACCAAGATATTCAAAGTATAGTGATTTAAACCAACAAATATAGGCTGCAAGATGGCTCAGTAGGTAAAGCCATTTGCCATTTGCTGCAATACCTAATTTTGATCTCAAGTACTCGTATGGTAGAAATAGAGACCCAAATCCTGAAAGCTGTCTTCTGATCTTTATATACACACCATGATACATAGATACACAGACCAACACAGAGACACACACACACAAGTAATTTTTAAATGAATTAATAATAAACAAGTCAATAATAACCTTTCTTTCAGCCCTTTTTATTGTACATTATTTTAGGCAGTGCATTTTATTCATATATTTTGATACAGTAGGATAGAATTGCAGATTCTGAGATAAAAGGGGTATTTCTAGCCTACCTTCTATTGTTATATCATTATACATGATATAGTTAGACAGCACAGATGACATGGTAACTTATCTTGATCAGACAGATGTTTAGAGGACTAAAGAACAAGGGTATAAGAGAACATGGCTAAAGTGCTGGAGATCCCAAAGAAAAGGCTTCTGATTACATGTCAATTGTTCCATAATTCCACAGTTGAGTGTTTAGCACTGGTAGTCTGCAAGGGAAGATAAACTAACAGACTTCTCTTAAAACTGAATTTCAAAAAAAAATAATAAAAATAATTTTCATTTTAAAAATAGCAGGCTCAGGGGCCGATGGAAACAATGGAGAAAGCTACCTGTAGCTGGAGAATTTCTCTCCAGCTCCCTCCAAGTCCCGCCAGTCCCAGAACCCACTTATAAAATAAACACACAGACTCTTACATTATTTAAACTGCTTGGCCATTAGCTCAGGCCTATCATTGTCTAGCTCTTACTCTTCTGTTTAGCCCATTTCTATTAATCTTTACTTTGCCACATGGCTCGTGGCTTACCGGTACTTTACATCTTCCTTGTCCTGGCGGTGGCTCCAGGCAGTCCTTCCTATCCTTCCTCCTTCCTCAGTTCTCCTCTCTGTTAGTCCCGCCTATACTTCCTGTCTGGCTATTGGCCAGTCAGTGTTTATTTACATAGAGAGATATCCACAGCAGCTACCTGTCACCATATCTGTTTAGCTTTTGGTAACACCATTGCTCCAAGCCGACTGCTATTTCCTACAGTGTAGTCTTGCCCCATGATATAAGGAGTGTTATGTCCCTCACACATGATATTGCTCAGTTCCTGTTTCCCAGCGCCTGAGAAAGTGACAATGTTTGGACACTACATCATTACTGGTGTCAAGGTAAGAAGAAACCATACTGGATAAGCATGTGCACTAACCTGAGGACCCGTGTCCACTTAAGAAGTAAATTGGAACTCAGAAAAACTCATAAGGAAGAATCCTGTGGCTGTAGAGACAGAGGTCAGAATAATGCAGCTATAAACCTCAATACACCGAATATTCCTAGCAACCATTAGAATCCAGGAGGAATCAAGAAGGGATCAGTTTCTAGAGCCTTCAGATAGGGATACAGTTTAGACATGTAGCCTCAAGAACTGTCAGACAATGCTTTTCTACTTTGCTAAGCAACCAAGTTGTGGTAAGTCACTAAAGCCGTATGGGATGTACCTTTTAATTTTTTCCCAAAGTTCTACAGCGTGCAAGCAATTTTCTAGTTCTTATAGGTCATGCTGAGCTAGAAAACTCAACTGACATAAGGTATAGTAACAAGAGAAAAGCATGAACTGACATAGGAAATACCAACATGAGAAAGGCCTGTTTTACGTGGTTTCCAATCCCTCATGAGGAAATGAGGTAATAAAGCTGAAATGTTGTGATACGAGGTTGAACAAAGATATGTAACTATGGAAGATAACTAAATGATGTGGCGGAAGATACAAATTATTTAAATAAAATTTGTTTGAACAGCATGTCCCAGGTTTTGACTGCTCAATGACCAGTTAATTTTCCTCCTTGTACTGGGAGGACACTTTCCACATGGCCTTTTAATCTCCTGTTTTAGAAAGAAAAGGGGAGGTTTGGGTGGCCTTTGGCCTCTGCTGTTTTGGAAGTACCTCTAGCTCAAAATAAACCTTATAGCAATGTGGTGCATTTCAGAAGGTATGTTCTATCACACTGACAGATTTCCCTAATGTAAATCCCTACTCCACACTTGTGCTTCATCTAATGAGGAAAAAAAAAAAAGGAGTCAAAGACCCATCAGAATTTCCTATTTCTTTTAAATAAAGAAGAGAAATGAGAGGGATAAAGAACAATGGCTTTCAAATGTTATCATTTTCTGGCCGATTCCCACAAAGTTTACCCATTCCCACCACCACCTGAAACAGTCTCTTGAAGGTCATCTCACAGCTTCTAGTACAATTTCATTTGAACTTCAGTTAAAGATCACCTCTACTGGGCAGCTGACTTTGTTCCATCCCCTTGGGCTGTTTTAGAAGGCACATGTCACAGTGTTCCTTTCATCGTTCTGCTGGGAAACCTAAAACCTGTTTATCCTAAAGGAAACCAACCTGAGAAGTGCCGAGTGAGGCAATAACAAAACATATTTTATACATTCTTAAGAAAAAATATGCAGGGAAGAAAAATGAAGATAATAAAATAGTCTGTTTACCTGAAAGTATGGTTTTTTATGCTGAATCCTATGTTTATTGAGTCAATATATCATGTCCACCAATGAGCAGCAGCGAAGCAAGCTTCTTCCACACATTGTTTGACATGAAAAGTGAGTATTTTATTGGCACTGGGTAATTGAACCATGCAGAGTGGTATCTGGAGTATATAAGCAGCATGCTGTGCAAAGAGGAGTTTGTTCAGCAATTTGTGTACCAGAGAGAAGCATTCCAAAATAACTCAAGAGACAGGCATGTACAAAAGGGGTGGAGAAATTGCTCTATGTCAGATGGATATAGCCGCCATTAAGATAACAGTGATTGAAATCAGATAAAGCTAAAGAATTCTGCTACCCAGTCTGTTAAATGCTGGTTTCTGTGTCAGAGTTGTGAGCAATACCATGGAAATATTGATCCAGTCACACACATAGCACTGATACCTCCTCAGATAATAGGATGAATTTATTCATAAAGCATATAAGCTACAGGTGCATGAGTGCATGAGCGTGCATGCACACACGCACACACACACACACACACACACACACACACACAGTTCTTATTTACTTCTGTGAAAGACAGAAGGATGTGGTTAATGAACTCATTCAGGAGCCTAAAGTGCATGAATTTGAGTTCCAGTTTGTTTACTGGTATTGACACTGTACCTGTAACATAGCAATTATATACCTTATATCTTGTCTACACTGTTGTAACCAGCATTAAAGAGGATAGTGCAGGCAAAACACAGTTCAAGGAAGAAACTCAGGAGAATCCATGTCAGATTCCAGCATCACTATGAGTTTATAATCCTAACAAAAGCTTGAAACTCATGAAGATCATATTTATTTTTAAATTGAAAATACTGTGAGAGGAAACTCAGGAAAATGTCTCCAATTCTAATCTTAGACAAAGGATGAGTTAATTAATAGATGCTGCTGCTCCACACTGACAAATATTGTCAACTATTTGAGAGAGAATAGCATTGCTTCATCTGCCTGCATGAGGGTCATTTGAGTCACATAATAAAGGTTAGAATAATAGGATTAAAGGCAAACTAAAGTAGAAGAGGCTAAAAGCAGGTCAGCTTGTGTGGCCCAAAAGATTGTAGGAAAACACAGTACACCCAAAACAAATCTCAGTTTCCACTTCCTAGAGTGCAATGAGAATTCTGAACTTCTCTGAACAGCTGTGTTGTATTGGTTGGCTCTCATTTCAACAATAAAGCAACGGGTTTTGTGCTATTATATGAGTAGCTGTTTAAAAATTAATCTTTAATATTTTTTAAAAATAGAAAATATTAATGTAATTATTACTCTCATTGTCAGAGATCTAACATGAAGATAAAACAAACAAATGAAATCAGAAATGCCAGTTCAAAGATGATGAGCATTCCACTCTTACTTAGTTAAAATGCTATTTTAATGCATTTGTCTTATAAGTTTATCTTGTATTTACTGGGTCATGTTTCTCAGCTTATATTTCAGATGAAGTACAAAAATAAAAAACTACAAACTATGTTTTTGCTCCTTAGATTTACTATATAAATATACATTACAAAACAATGTATGACATTTATAAATGTGATTTCCTGGATATTGATTAGTGTTTTGGTGCAACAAATGAAGGCACTTATAAGATGGTCAGAAAAAATAGACTTTTTCAAGAAATAATAGTATTGGCTGTATTTTTAAAGATATATATGTATATATGTATTATATATACTGTAGCTGGAGTTTTCTCCAGTCCTACTCAGGCCTATAGCTGCTCAGACCCAAATAAACACACAGAGACTTATATTACTTATAAAATGTATAGCCGTGGCAGGCTTCTTGCTATCTAATTCTTCTATCTTAAACTAACCCATTTCTATTCATCTATAAGTTGCCATGTGGCATATGGCTTGTGGCTTTCCAGTACTTTACATCGTGCTTCTCATGGCAGTGGCAGCTGGCAGTGTCTCCTGACTCAGTCTTCCACTTCCCAGAATTCTCCTCTCTGCTTGTCCTGCCTGTACTATACTTCCTGTCTGGCTACTGGCCAATTAGCACTTTATTTATTAGCCAATCAGAGGAACACATTCACAGCATACAGATATCCACAACAATATACATATATGTAAAGATATATATCTTATAAAATACAGCTATTAATAATCTTTTACTATCTATTAATACATCTTCAATAATCATCTATTAATTAATTAAGCATTTGTTTAAGATTAGAATTGGAGACATTTTCCTGAGTTTCATCTCACATTTTCAAATTTATTTTACATCCGTTCTTTTCATATAAGTACATTGCATTTTTGTTCTGCCATAACTTCTACCCAGGTAATAGGACCCACTATTGTTGAAATTATTGCTGCCCATTGCTATGGGTTGACTGTTCCCACCTTTTCCATTGCTGTTAGCTCATGTCTATGATTTCCTCTGAATAATAAAATGTGAATGGAAGTGGTGCCTTTGAATCCTGAGCTATAAAATCCTCCATATGGTCTTACCATCTTTTCTTTTCTTATTACCATGGAAGAATAAAATGACAAAAGTTTAAACTCTTAGGAAAAGGTAGCTCAGAATCGACAGTAACAAGCAAGCAGAACAACTCTTTCAATGTACGTGATCCACGAGTGACGGTTCTGTAGCCATGGCCATAATAATCGCTAGAACTGCTCAAGAACATCAACTAATCAGTAACAACTCTTGCTTCTCAAAATCACTCAGTAGAGGAAGGACTTTTGCAAGAAACATGCCCTGAATATCAACTACTCAATGATAGTATTCCCCTTGCAACCATCCTTGCAGCTGGTGTCAACACAACCTTGTTTTATAAACCCATAAATCCCTGGACCGCACCCTTCCTAGCAGCCCTATAAAAGACCACTTTTCTGCTTTGCTTAAAGAGTATATCTGATCCACATAGCTTTTTCTCTCTTTAATAAGAGCAACACCATCAACCTTGTGTGCCACATGTAAAATAGTGGTCTTATCTTTTGATTTGTAAAAGCAAAATATGGTGAGAATTAAGCTACTAAGTTAGCTGGGCTTTCCAGTGAGGAAGATATGGCTCACAGTCATAGTCTAGGCATGTGTCATATGCATAAATTACTGAGATTTGCAAGTACTATTTTGTACTGGTTAGTGCTGGTTATCAATTTGACCAGATCTCATATCACTGAAGAGGTATGCCTCACTGCATGTCCCTGAGGGATTGTCAAAATTAGGTTAACTGCAGTGGGAAGACTTGCTCTAACTGCTGGTGGTAACATTCCATGGGCTGCTGTTCTGGATAGCTGAGAAAGCTATCCAGGCAAAAGCATCAGTCTCTCTCTGCTTCCTGACTAGATGCAACGTGACCACTCACCTTTTAAGGCTGCTTCTGCCATGATGTGAGCCAAAATAAACCCCTCCTGAAGTCACTGTTCTCTGACATTTGAACAGATCAGAAAGAAACTTGAATAATAATCTTCTGACATAGAATAATTTACATTAAACTGAATTATACAGACTATAAATCTAAGTTATGACTACAGAAATTTACACAATGGAAACAGTATAATTCACCTCTAATTGCTCATATAAGCTGAGAGTCCCAATGGTGGGATCAGATTTTTCTTTGTGATCTTAATGTAGTCATTAATACAATTTTACATTTTAATTTTATTATTTCACTACAAATTTCTTTCTTTAAAATATGCACTTTTCAAGTACTTCTGTGCATTTCTTACTATAACAATAATGAATCATGAGTAAATATACCAAACAGGACGTAAAAAGAGATTATATGCAATATAATCCACTATAAATTCATAAATTTTAATTTTGGGAGAAATTTCCTCCACAAGAATTCATCTTCAGCTTTAAGTTGAGAACATATAGGATAAATTTGTCCTTAACACCTGTTGGATTTCATTAGCATGTATCTATTGCAAAGGAAAAATCATGTTTATAATCTATCTTATTGGATATGAATGACTCTTTTAATATTATTATTT
The DNA here is from genome assembly GCF_949786415.1 of Peromyscus eremicus. Classification (NCBI taxonomy): domain Eukaryota; kingdom Metazoa; phylum Chordata; class Mammalia; order Rodentia; family Cricetidae; genus Peromyscus; species Peromyscus eremicus. Next base: position 36,746,226 of record NC_081425.1, on the reverse strand, counting down.
CATTTTATATCTATTTATTTTGAAGAACAGTTAATGATATCATTTATCATGAAACCCCACTGACTTGTTAAAAAAGTATATATTTGGGATATGTTGTATATAAAGGGTAAGTTTAAGTTTTAATGTTCCACAATAAAGTTTATCAGACCTACCTTTAATTTTAAAAGTAAAAAGAAAACATTTGTTCTGGGAGATAGCTTGGCTGGTATTTTGCCTACAGTACAAGCATAAGGACCTGAGTGCCATGCTCAGGCCCCAGGTGAAAACAGCAGACATCATAATGTGAATGTGTCATCCCAGTGCTGGAGAGGAAGAGACATGCAGATATCTGGAGCTAGCTGGCTAGCTCACCCAACCTCATCATTAAGCTGTAGCACAGTGAAGAATTTGTCTCACACAGAGTGTATGGCATCATAGGACTTCTGACCTCCACATACACATGCAAATGGTACCTACACACACACACACACACACACACACACACACACACACACACACACACACACAAATCAAAAAGAAAATATTTAATGCTAAAATAATAATAGAATGTCAACATGATAAATGGCAGCAGAGAAATATAAATGAGATATAAAATATGTGGAAATTACAATCAAGGACAGAGAGACAGTGTATGAAGCAGATACATTTAAATGAGGGCTTGAAAAACAGGTAGGAAATTCATACCTGAACCTGGCTGTAAGACACATCAACAAGGCAGAATTATTGCCTGTTCCTTGAGTGTTGTCCTTTTTCAAAATAAAGCTATTGCCTCAGTAATGCGACTTGCCATCTTCCTGCTATGTATCATCAGTATCCTCCCAGCAGGAGAGGAACAGGGAGGCTATGGGTTAGGATCTGCTTTCCAGTTTTATCCACTCACTTAGGCAGCATAATGTAACCTAACTACTTCTTCTATCAAGCCTTGCTGTAGCTGAGACTTCAAAGCGCACAGGTCATTGGAAATTAATTCAGGGTCTATACATATCTCTGAATTGTTGGCCTATGAAGGCCCAACCTCGTCGATACCTTAGCTAGAATCTTCCTCAAAACGGACTAATGTTCAGTATTTTATTTCTTCTACGTGGGTCAAAGCTTTAATCCAAAGCACTGAACCTCAGCCTGGGATTAATAGTGGTGAAAATTGTTAGTTAACTAGATCTGATAGAACAGTCAACTGATGTGGTTTGATTATAGGCTTCATAATTCACTGGGAAAAAAATCATTAGTCAACATTTTCAGTGACACTCCCTTCCTAGTAGTGGCCAAGGCACAGTGCCACATCCCTTTCGTATGACTACTTTCCTCACATGAAAATTTCCATGGTGAAGGGATTAAGAGAAAAGTCAATCCTTCACTCTATATCTCACGTAGGAATGCAGGCAGCAACATGATTCCAAGAAATTTTCCAAAGTTATAATGAAGTTTTTATAGCAGAACAAAAGACACCTGGAACTATTATTTATTTTGCAAAGCAAAGTAAGACCTTTTAATATAAAAAAAAAACTTCCTCTTCAATTTTATTAAGCAATATTAAAAAGCAGTTGAGCTTCTGAGACACACGGGAATATAGTGCACATATCATTTATATGCAGTTGTGCATAAATCATTTCTCTTTTTTTCAGATGAATAGAATCAGAACTCCATGGCTCTTTCAGAAAATACCCACTTAACTCTCAAGAATAGCCCTATAAAAGAACGCTTATCAAATTCTCTGCTATAAAATCAGCTCTAAATATGAAGAGTTGGCCATTCTATGGACATTCTTCTACCCTTTGACTTAATGGACTTAATATCATTGCCATCATTATTACTTAAAATAAACGGAATAATGGTTGTGTCTTGGGAAAAATAATAAATTAACTGTCAGAGTCTATGAATGTGAATAGAACTAAAGTCTAAATTTTTTAAGTTTCCTAACTGAAAAAGTCATTATAATCAGTAGTCACTTTCTAAAGGGAGATTCAAACAGCCTTTGAACCTCCTACATCAACTGTACTCAAGGGTTCAAGACAGAAGAAGGGAGTGGGAAACCCACACTAGGCAGTGATTGAGAAGATCCTGACCTCAGGCTCAGATACAGTAAGTACATCAATGTACTGTAGATGTAAGAAAGTCACTTAATATTCTTTGGGTTCTTCACCTGAAAATGGGCATCATGTGCTTATTTTTGAGTTCTTCAAGCAGCAAAGTAAAGACCGCCGATCAGAGTGCTCTGCAAATAGTAAAATGTAAGAGTTCATTATTAGTACATTTTCACTGCTTCATGGCCCTGGATTCTCAGATGTGTGACTTCATGGAAGTTTCATTTCTAGATCATCCTGAGGGTAACTTTCTTGGCACTGCTAGAAATGTTCCCATCATCTGTTTTTCTAGGGCTTTCTGCCTGTAAAACTAAATTGACCTTCACTACTTACAAATATTTTTGGAATGCACGAATGTTTCAAAAGTTCTCTGAGAGCACAAAAAGCAGCCTGCAAATTCAAAGCACCAGTAAGGGTTTCATGACACTGAAGTATACTATGTCTCTCCGGAATTTGTATGCTTTTCCTGTTCCTGGGACACATGCAGAGTAAATTAGACAAAGGTGTCTGGGTTCTTGAGAACTGTTGCAAACTGTCATCTTTGCACCCACTGGAAGGAGAACCTCGGAATTCCGTTATGAGATTGTTTGTTGGATGCTGCTGCTGTTTTCTGCATCCATAATGAGTAGATTAACTTAGTCCTCCCAACGTATTTGAAACTAGATACAGGACATCTAAGCTTAATGTATGCACTTACTGAACAAAAACATCACGGGATGCACCAACAGAGAGTTTAGGACGGTGTCTCCTTGAGCCAGGTGCATTTAACAAGAGAAGAGGAACTCATGTGTGTTTCAATTAGTTTCAAGTGATTCCAGTGAGCTTCGATGGATTAATCAAATTCTAGCTTTTGGGGGAAGGATTTACTTAAAATCGAATTGATCTGTTGTTCTCATATTATCAGTGGCAAATCTATATTTACTCTGCTTTAGGGCTTCGGAAGAGTAATAAATTGTCACTGCTTCTGCAGTCTGCCTGAGTCTCAAGTCACACTTGAAATGAGTTTAATATTTAGGGCCCCTTTCAAAAGTACTGTTGCTTGCAGACACTCAGTCGTAAACTTTCCCACAACAACAACATCTAAAAAAAAAATCACGATGGCGGCAAGATTTCATGAAGGCAGAATCAGACTGTAAATTTTCTTCTTGACTTTTGGGGACAAGGAATACAATTTCACCAAAAAAGGTGGGGTACTCCAGTGACATGACGTGAGGGTGAGAGTCTCTTCTCTCTCTCTCTCTCTCTCTCTCTCTCTCTCTCTCTCTCTCTCTCTCTCTCTCTCTCTCTCTCTCTGTGTATATATATATATATATATATATATATATATATATATATATATATATATATCTGGGGTAATATTTTTATCCTTATATCATTCATTCCCACTAGTTGGGACATTTTTCCTAGGCTCAGCCTTTCCTCTCCTCTGATGAACATGGACACTTGTCCCCAAGCACACTCTGCTGCTTAGAAAAGCACACACATCACTTATCATCCCCAGGGACTGTTGTTCTTTGTCCCTCAGGAGACATAGACTCTGATCAAACTTCAAGGCTCTGATGTTTAAATATAGATTTTTACATATCAAAAGCATTACCCCATCCATGTGTGGCTCTTCCTGCCAAGAGAACCAGACTGCTAATTTGACACATCAAATAAACCTTTTGGACAACAAGGTGTTAACCCAGTCTGCCAGCCAAGCCAGGGGAAAGGAGCTAACTCCCAGAAGCCACTGCCAGCAAAATTAATGCTGGAGATTTAGCATCTGGATGCTTCACCTGCCAGGCAGGCCCCTATAGGTCTTTCTCATCGCTGAGCCAGATTAGAAGAGAATGATGAGCAGAGGCGGTTCTGCACCACCAGTGACAAGCAGGAACAAGGCAAAGCACCAGCCTCCACTGAGAATAAGCCTCCTGCCTGCCTCCAAGGTGGTGCAAAGGTGCAGGAAAGGATGGGCAGGGGCCCTGCTGCATGTCCAGACACCACCTGACCCAGCTGGAGGCAAATTCAACAACATCAGAGGCCACAGGGCAGGGGCAAGCCGAACAAGTCCAAGCTACCTTCAGGGTGCCACCTGTCAAGTTTTCACCTGAGCAGACAGGATTTTTAAACTTATTCTTTGGTTTCAGGCTGCTAGTGACATTTGTCAGGACAGTTTTTTCCCACCTCCTGCCTTGTTTGTTTTGAACTTAACAGAAAATCAAACTTCCCCCAAATCCACGTGCCCCAGTGATCTTCTAGTCTTAAGAAATTCTCTAGGCTTAAGGAAGCTCCAGGCTTCCTTGTTTTCATAGATGGCTGGGTTTTTTCATCTATTTTATAAAAACAAATTTTTGAAAATGTGGTATTGCTAACGTGTTGTTTTAAACATTAGAAATACAATTAAAATGTTGAGGGATTGCCCAGAGCTAGAAAAACCGTACGTTCTACTCATCGGCAGGAGTCCAGTCCTGGAGCAAAGGACTGAAAAAAAAAAATACCAGAGGGGAGGACCAAGAGGACAGGCCTAATTTGCTGGGCAAGTACCACAAAGAAATAATGAGGTCCCAGGAGAAGCAGAGCTCTGATGTGGGGAACTGAATCCTTTTCCAGCACTTTCAGAAGATGTGTTTTCCTTTCTACTGCCAGATAAAGGTCTGTGTGGCCAGAAGGGAAGCAAGAGGGAAGGGAGAGGAAGCATTTGATGAAAAATGGAAGGGAACAGTTTAACACTAGGCGTGGGCTTTGGGTGAGGCTTCCTTCAAAAGTACCACAAGTGATTCAAACCCAAGAAGGGCCAGGGAATTAGAGAATCAAACAAGATGGAAATATTTCAAGGGTTCTTACCGGGGATAATCTTGTTTCACTGAGCAGACACAACATAAAGCAGGTGGCCTTGTAGTAGTATGTGTGTACACACACTTTCCCTGAAAAATAGCTACCAACCCAAATTTCAAAATTTAAATTCTCACTTCCACAGCAGGATCAAATAATTATTTCTAAATGTAAGTGTAAAAGTCCTCTTAGTGCTAGTTGCCTCTGAACTTGGTTAGTGTCTTAGTTTGGGTTTTCACTGCTGTGAAGAGACACCATGACCACAGCAACTCTTATAAAGAAAACATTTAAGTGAGGTGGCTGGCTTAGAGTTTCAGAGGTTCAGTCCTTTGTCATCATGGTGAAGAGAATGGCAGTGTGCAGGCAGACTTGGTACTTGCTACCTCTTGGCTTGCAGGGAATAGGAGGTTGACTGACAGTCACACTGAGGGAAGCTTGAGCAAAGGAGGCCTCAAAGCCCACCCTCATAGTGACACACTTCCTCCAAAAAGGCCACACCTTATGACAGTGCCATTCTCTATGGGGGTCATTTTCTTTCAATCTACCACAGTTAGCCACCTCTTGCTTGGTGTTTAAAAGATGCCTACTCACTCTGCAAAACAATGACACTTTCCTCTAATTTATCTTTCCTGTTCATCACATGACTCTTTAGACTTTAGGAAAACTGTCATCCTACTTTATCTAGGACAGTCCCAGTTTATTCTCGATATTATGGTTAAATTATTCACAGCTTCTTTTTGTCTTCCTAACTGGCCTGGTATGAATTGTCTTCCTGTCTTGTACTCAGAGAAGACTGGACAGATCTGTGGATGTGTGCTTGTTAAGATCACAAGCTTAGGAAGAACAAGAGCTGGACAGAACTGACATTTTAAGGAAAGGCATAAACCTTTATGAATAGCACAGAATGAGTGACCGAAATGAGCTGACCAGTACCCACAAAACGTACATTGTAAAGCATTCCTTGATTTTTAATGAAAACTGATATTCTCATTCCCCTTGGCTACATGGTGCAGAATCTAGCACACAATGAGTATTTCCGGAAGCCTTAGGGTGAAAAAGAAAACATCCTGCTCTGTAATGGCTATTCCTGATAGTCAACTTGACTATATCTTAAATGAAACCAAAATAGCTGGGTATACCTGTGAGGGGGGGGTTCTTTACTGAATTATTAGAAGGGGAAGATCCATCCTAAATCCAGATCTTTTGAGGTGGGAAATCTGCCTTAAATCTGGGCCATCCCTTCTAGTGGCAGCCTATACAAAGGTCATGGAAGAGGGAAGTGCTTGCTCTTTGTCTGCTTGCCCTTGCTCTTGCTGGCAAGTATATTCCTTCCCTGGTATTAGAGCTTGCTTCTTCAGGATTTTCACAGATATTGAAGATCAGGTAAAATATTCAATTTTGTGGACTGAACAACTACTGGATTCTTGGACTTTCTCTGGTAGACAGCAATTGTTGGACTACCTTGACCATAGCCTATGAGCCACTCTAATAAATCCCATATATGTATATTTGACTATATATAGATATAAATATAATATATAAATTATATATATTATATATAATAAATATATAATATATAATATATAGATATAAATATAATATATAATATATAATATATAAATTATATATTATATATAATAAATATATATAAATTATATATATAAATATAATATATATATATATATATATATATATATATAACTCTGACTAATATATCCCCAAACCTGAACTCTGGTAGTAATAGGAACTCACCAAAGTGGAACAGGATCTAAAGTTCCTGTTACCCTTCCACCATGAACCCACTACCTTTGCCTCTAGCATAAGAACATCTGGGATTTCTTTGATCATAGAAAATCATTGCTTTTCTTATGTAGATACAACCAAAATCCATATACAAAAGATAAAGAATGTTTGAGCGTTCCATAAAAGATTCTTTTCCTCCTATCATATCCAAGAATTCATGAGGTAATTTTTTTTAATGTTTTAAACAACAAAAATAAGAGTAAAAGTCTTATGATGAAAGAATTTTATTTGTGAATCTGAGTGTTGAGCAGATGACTTTACAAGTGTGAACAACCACGCCCAGCTTATTTGCTGCTGAAGATCAAACCCACATCTTCATACATGCTAGGCAAAGAGAACTGTTTCTTTCTTTTTTTTTCTTTTGCAATACAATTCAGTTCTACATATCAGCCATGGATTCCCTTGTTCTCCCCCCTCCCCGCCCCCCTCACCTTCTCCCCAGCCCACCCCCCATCCCCACCTCCTCCAGGGCAAAGCCTCCCCTGAGGACTGAGATCAATCTGGGAAATTCAGTTCAGGCAGGTCCAGTCCCCTCCTCCCAGGCCAAGCCAAGTGACCCTGCATAAGCCCCAGGTTTCAAACATCCAGCACATACACTGAGGACAGGACCCAGTCCCACTGCCTGGATGCCTCCCAAACAGATCAAACCAATCAACTGTCTCACCCATTCAGAGGGCCTGATCCAGTTGGGGACCCCTCAGCCATTGGTTCGTAGTTCATGTGTTTCCATTCGTTTGGCTATTTGTCCCTGTGCTTTATCCAAGAGAACTGTTTCTTAACAGTGAAGTAAAATGAGCATGCAATAATTTAAGTAATGAAGACTGTAATAAATGATAAATAATCAAGAACAATTTCAGCCATTGCATCTCTCAAAATAGATGCATTTAACTGCTAAAGTCTCAATGTAAATATTTGTTTCTTGATTTTATAGAACTTAATATAAAAATTCATAGAGAAGAAAAATAATTTCTAGTCATTTAAAAGAAATCTAGCAAGTTCTAAATGTGTTCACTCAATCGACAAGTATTTATAATACAATATGTTGTTCTTTAAATAGTGATCAAATATATGAGATGTTTGAATGTCATAGGAAATATAAAATACATGTGAATAGAAATGTTTTAGCATTTAAGTCATAATGTGTAAAGCTTTCTTATGTCATTTGTTTCATTTAATAAGAAAAACATATTTTGCTAGGAAAGAAAACTACAATCAGAGAAGTTAGGTGAATGATATTATAATAATAGCTAAGGAAATACCAGCGTTAGAGTTCAAGTCATAGTTTCTACCTCCATTGCTGTTATTTTTACTTATTTTTTTCCAGTGCTGGTGATCAAACAAAAGACCTTGGACACAGAAGACAATTACTGTACCACATTCTCAGTCCAAGTCCATAATTTCTACTCAATGTTGCTTTGGCCATATTTATATTTCCTATGGGGCAGAAATCACACAGACAAGAGTGGGATATGCAACTATACTATGGTAGAGGGCAGAGGAATACATGCAATAAAGATACAATAAAGGCACGGGATATGTTAATTTAGATAGAACTCTTGAATATCTATTTATTCTCTACAACGTTGTTTCCATATTTTTATTTTGTGGCCTACTTGTTGTATTTTACAATAAAGAAATTTTGAAAAATTAAAGCAGTTTTGTCTCCACTATTCAATGAGTAACTGTGGTGTTTTGAATAAGAATGGCCCTCATAGGCTCATACATGCTTAGTCTCCAGGGAGTGGCACTATTTGAGAAGGATTAGGAGGTGTGGGCCTTTTGGAGGAAGTGTGTAGGGGGAATGAGTGGGCTTTAAGTTTTCAAAAGCCTCCTCTCCCCCCACCCCACCCACTCTCTATTTGCAGATCAGGATGTAGTTCTCAGCTACTCCAGCACCACTCATGCCTACCCTCATGCCTCCTACCATGTTGATAATGGACTAAGCCTCTGAAGCTGTAAGCAAGTCCCCAGTTAAATGCTTTCTTTCCTAAGAGCTGCCTTGGTCATGGGGTCACTTCACAGCAACAGAGCAGTGACGAAGACAGCAACAGCATCTAAATACACATCTTATGCACAATGCTACATGGGAGACAAAAGTACACCATAGATAACTATATGGCTCTATCAGTCAGCGAATTCCTAGGAGACTCCTGAGATGCTTGAGTAACTGCTGATGGGTCTAGTTCCTTAAATTCCCTCCCTTGGATTTTCTCAAAGCATTTCATGATTTAGAAACTACAGGACTAATGTTGGCAGATTCCTGCTTTAGTGCTTAATCCAGTGCCTGATTTCTCTCCCTACCTCCTGGAGACATTCCTGACAGATTTCCTGTATGGATTTGTGGTTTGCCTTCTACTATAGTCAGAGTTGTGTGGCAAGCATCCTGTTCATGCTCCTATGATCAATGCCCATATAAGTATAACATGTCTCTACCTTCTGCAGAGTAAATATTCCAGGAAATGAAAAATATGAATATGTCTAGGATGAATAACTCATCAAAATGTGATGCTCAGCCTCCGGGGAACATCCATGCAATTGTAAAGAAGGAATAGGTTTGAGATATCTGAGAGCAGCAGGAAGGTTGTGGATGGTTTATTCACTGCTTTTGGCCTGGGTAGAACTCAAGTCTGCTTCAATTACTCAGAAATTTATTTCCCATCTCACAGCAATGCCATGCTATTGGATGAGGAAACAGGCCCTCAAAAGCCAGCTAAACCACATTACATAAAGGATGACAAAAAAAAAAAAAAAAAAAAACAACCCAGGAAATTTCAGAGACTCCAACCATCCTTAACACTTGCTTTCAGTTTAAAATCTGAGGATTCTCCAAATCTATCAAATAGAAAGAGGAGGTAATCCAGAGAAATATTAATTCTGTTTCCAGATAAACATCTTATTGGGATAAATTCTGTTCATTCAAGAGTTAAGAAAACAAAATTAAAATATATGACAGATAGATAGACAGACAGACAGACAGACAGATAGATACATAGATACATAGATAGATACATAGATAGATAGATACATAGATAAACAAGAATAGAACATATGACCACAATTTAAAAGCAAGAAACTAAGTACTAAAATGAAAAATAAAAATATTTTAAGAAAAATCTATTACATAAAATGATAAAATAATAGGTTCTTTATTGTTTGAAACAGATTTTGATTCTTTATGAAATTCAAGAAAGCATAGATGTCACAAAATAATATAATGATGGGCAATAATTTGGAAGGGAACTGTCTAGATCAGACAAACAAAGAAGAAAGAAAAATATAATAACATAAAGTGATAATATGATTAAACCATTCATTCAATATATTCTTATGGAGGTCCTAGCAATTTCAGGTGAAAAATGAGCATAATTATCTAAACAATCCTTCACACAACAAATGATTCAAAAATACAAAAAGACAAAAGGGAAAATTACCTTTAATTAAAGATGATTCACATGAAAGAAAGAAGGTGAAGTCACATATCAGAAACTGATAAATGATTTCTTGGCAGAAAAGAATGGAACAAGTAGTATGCAATAAACAATGAGCAGTATAAAAGAATGAAGAACTCATAACAGGGTGAAGCCTTCTTGGGCTTTCCCAGTAGATTGAAAACATTCCTTATTTTCTCTTGAGTTACCCAAGAAAATGAAAGAAACTTTCCAACAAAGATCTTTAGCCTTGCTATTTTCTTATCACATTTTGGTTAAGTTTTGAAATAAAAAAAAAAAGGTTAAAAAAAAAATGAATAACATATACTAGCTGAGACCAGGCCAAGATATACAGGATTCCTACTTTCACAAAAAAAAAAAAAAAAAAAAAAAAAATATATATATATATATATATATATATATGAAGTTTTCTATGGCCTATTATATGATATTAAAAACCACTAGAAAATACTATGAATGTAATAAAAATTTTAAAAATATTTTTAAAAATGAAAAGTTATCATGAAAGCCTTTTTTAGTCAAGTTATGATGTAAGAAATGAGATGAAGTCAGGCAGTAGTGGCACACATCTTTAATCCTAGCACTTGGGAAGCAGAGGCAGGTGGATCTCTGTGAGTTCAAGGCCAGCCTGGTCTATATAGTGAGTTCTAGGACAGCCAAAGCTACACAAAGAATCCCTATCTCAAAACAAAAATGACAAAAGAAGCCGAGCGGTGGTGGTGCACGCCTTTAATCCCAGCACTCAGGAGGCAGAGCCAGACTGATCTCTGTGAGTTCAAGGCCAGCCTGGGCTACCAAGTGAGTTCCAGGAGAGGCACACAGCTACACAGAGAAACCCTGTCTCGAAAAAAAAACAAAAAAAACGAAAACAAAAAAAAAATGACAAAAGAAAATTAATTTTAGCAACAAAAAAAAAAAAGAGCTATCTCCCAGTGTTCTCCCTGGAAATGTTAACTCTTTGAAAGAACTAATTTGAAAAGAACCAAGAAATGGTCAAATTACAACAAAAAGAAAGAAAAAAAAAGAAAGAAAGAAAAAGAAAAAGAAAAAAGGAAGGAAAGAAGAAAGAAAGATACAAATTGATCCCAATTGAATCTACTTATAAAATAAAAAGTAAGTATAAAAAATGTTTTAAAGGAGTACTTGATGAGCTGGGCAGTGGTGGCGCACACCTTTAATCCCAGCACTTGGAAGACAGAGGCAGGTAGATCTCTGTGAGTTCAAGGCCAGCCTGGTCTACAGAGTGAGTTCCAGGAAAGGCACCAAAGATACATAGAGAAACCCTGTCTCGAAAAATCAAAAAATAATAAATAAATAAATAAATAAATAAATAAATAAATAAATAAATAAATAAATAAAATAAAAATAAAGGAAGTACTTGACGTTACAATACAACCTTTCAGTTCAAACTCTCGTCTGAGAAAAGTCATGATGTCAAGTGGAATGTAGTCAAGAAGTCAGTGGCAAGAACAAAATATTCTTTATTTTAAAAAAAATTATATAAAGCACCTTCAAAGTGTTGTTTACAGGCATTATTTTACTTTCATTGTATTAAGTATCAAAACCAAAATGAATACATGTCCTATAATGAGAAAACAATTAAAAGCCAGGTTTAGTGGCACATGACTTTAATATTAGCATTTAGCAGGTAGAGAGGCAAGTGGATCTCTGTGAGTTTGAGGCCAGCCTGGTATCATAGTGAGTTCTAGGACAGCCAGAACTACATAGACTCTGTCTCAAAAATCAACAAAAAATAAAATAAAATAAAAAGCAATTGAAATTTTCAAATAAGCAAAACATTTAAACAGTGAAAAACAGAAATCTCCCAACAAAATGAGAGAGTGATATGGAAAAAAAAGTTATAATAATAAACACTCCACTAGAAGATAATTCTTAAATTTGGTTATAGGAAAAATCTCACAGCAATAAGTCTCCCTAAAAAAAAAAAAAAAGACAAGAATTAAAAGTAAATGCTTGGACAAATATGCACTATTCATACACAAACTACAAGTGACAGATAAGGCTTGTTTTTAGCAAAACACAACAGCCAACAACAATAACAATATAGTGTAATTTTATTTTCTTTCAAGATACAACCCATAGTAATGATATTAAAGTAAAAAAAAAACTATATAATATAACGTATTTGGAAGTATATGACACAAGAATACAGTGAGAGGAATAAGAAGGCAAAGGAGACCAGTATTTATCCAAGCTCATAGCTTGAATAAGTAAATTAGATTTAAAATAAAGTAAAATATCTAACTACTTAATAAGGTATATTTGAAATATTTATACTGAGTTACATATGGGAACTGGAAATACGCTTTTCTTAATATTTTTGGAACTTTTTAAAAAGTAGAAATAAATTCAAAACACTACAGAAGTTCCAGGGTACAGTTCCACGGTTTCTTTGAAACAAACAGTAAAATTATGAGTTAATGTCAAAAGTTAAACCAATATTCTAAGTGTTTGAAAGATTTATTCATCTCAAAATAGCTTGCATTTTAAAAATAATAATTATAGAAAGCTTCTCAAAGTTATAGAAAAATGACCAAAGGTGTTCAAAAGTGTACTGCTTAACTTTTAAAACTCGTTGCTTTTGAATCATTTGAAGAGAGAGTGGGGTGGGGTAAAGAAAGAAAGAGAAGGGGGAATGCTAAATAAGTATTTCATTCCATAAATTAGGAATTAAAACACAAAAGGGCAATTTAGGAAAATTAGAAGAAAGAAACTCTTTCTTTGTTTCAGAGCAGATCTTAATAATTTAAGATTAAAAATTTAAAGTAGAATTAACCAGTTCAAGTAAGGTAATAAATTAAAATAACTATTCTTTATTAAAGAATAATTTGAACTGAAATTGTAGCACAAGCATTTACAATTTAGAAAGAAATATCAAAGTACAGAGGCCATTGAACTACCACATAAGAGTCTAGGTTAAGACTTTGAAACTATCAATGAAATATATGTTTCTTCCCTGCCTAAGGAAATGTAATTAACAAAATTGACCCAGAAGTACATGGAAAGAATCAAAAGTTAATAAATCACTTTTCAAAAATATACTAAGTGTACTGAATAGTTTTTAAAAGAATGTTAATAACCAAGAAAATTTAAAATCCAATGAAAGTTTAGAATTGTTTCATATGTATGAGAGAGACAAAGAAATGAATAGGTAGACTTGCAAAGTGTAAGAAATCTATGAAATTATGGTATTATATTTCTCACAAGTCATAAGATTTCATTTTCTAATGCAGTAAAATCTTGTTTTATGTTAAGAAATACATTGAGAAATCAAGGAAGTAACCGAAAAATATAGTTAACAAAATAGCTACCTCAATAAATGCTAAAGGAACTTGCTAAAATCTCAACAAAGGAGCAAAGACTTGCTTTCATCTTTCCCCCTCACCGCGCCCCCCAAAAATATATATAAGGTCACATTTCATAGCCAGGAACTCTCTGGAAAATCACAGAAAGAATCTTCGAGGTCTCTGGTCCACATTTGCTCCTCAACCTCACTGGGTAGGGTTGAACTGGAGCTGAGACCCAGCTGCTCGCTATGAAGTCACTGTCCTTCTACCTGCTGAAGGCCTGTGATTCAAATCGGCCCCCTCATTCGCAGCCATATTAAAAGACAGGCTAGTGAAGGCCTGCTGGCAGCACTGTCTTGCCCAGATGCCAAGAGTACTGTTAGCAGACAGCCTTCAACACAAGGTTCTTCATCAGCTATCTCACATAGTCTCACCAGGCCTCACATTTTCTAAGGAGGACAGCAAGAAGTAGTAAGTCCTGTTCAGTTCAGGCTCTGGGGATCCCTCTTGGAATTGCTTATCCATTGAGACTCCCTTGCCCAGTCCTGCTTTCTTCTTTTTCTGAGGTCCATCCCAAGGCTGTTCCTGTTAACCTTTTCAAGCAAGGCGGGCTCCTTAGGAGAAAGATGCCATTCTTCTGAGATGGTTAATGCACTTCCAGAGATGTTCCTTTTGTGTTAGCTAATCCTCTGTGGAGAAATTCATGAGGAGTCGGCCAAGGTCACGGAGTCTTTCTGACTCTTGAGCCTGTAGGAAACTTCACAAATCATAATGCTAAACAAAGCTGCCCACATGTACTTGTGTCTGCTCTCTTTCTTTAACTGAGCATGCTCAGAATGTGATATGAGTTTTCCGAAGTGAGTAGTGTTAAGGAATATTATTTTAAAGTGTGTTGCATTTTTTCCCTACTGCTTTTGTTAACAGTTCAAAGATGCGTTTGATTAAATAAAATTAACAGCAAATAGATGGCAGGAAGTGGTAAGAAAGAACCACATGTAGCAAGGTTTTTTTGTTTGTTGGGTTTTTTTTTTCCTTCAATTTGTTATTCTTTACTTGCTTTACATAACAGCATGTTCTGAAAAGTTCTGACCTCATAGAACTAGTCTGTTTGGGTAGCCATAAAAAAATTTGCAAAGTATGATACTTTGAACACTTTGGTTACTATGAGGAGAAGATGCATAAAATATTTTGCACTTAATGTTAGTGGTTTAGAAGAATCATTGTTGGATCTTTATCAGTACCATAAAAGGCTGCAACTATTGGAGACACTGAAATTTTAAGACTCTTGACAGTTAAGTAATAAAGAACTTTAATATTTTGATGTAATGAAAAAAAGACCCCCTTTTTTTGACACATTCTATATATCCCTGTCTGTCTTGGAACTTGTTATGTAGACCAGGCTGGCCTTGAACTCACAGACAGATCCTCCTGCTTCTGACTCCCAAGTTCTGGGAATAAAGGCTTAGACCAGCATGCCTGATCTTTATTTAGGTTCTTTGAAACTGTCTCAATATGTATCATTGGTGGGCCTGGCATTGCTGAGTAGAGCAGGCTGGCTTCAACCTCAGAGATCTGCTTGCCTCTGACTCCAGAGCCCTCGGATTAAAGTAGGTGCCACCATAACTGACCGAGATCTTTTTTATATGACAAGGGTTTTTTTTTTTTTTTTTTCAGTGGAGGCTGAGAGAAGGACGCTGGGTTTTTTGGAAGACAACAGCAAAGGGAGAAAGAACGAGAGATCAAGGAGTGAGAAAAGACCAAAGACCTACCAACAACCAAGTAAGTAAAGGTTCCTTGAATTAAATCACTGTGTTTCCTTTGTCCACAAAGAGCATTACCTTAGTCACTGGTGCTCCTCTCGCCTGCCGCTAGTGATAATATCTTCAGGACTCTTTCCATTCTTCTTGCTCCACCTCGGTTTTAAGAATTTGCTATTGTTGTGGCTGTTGCTGTTTCACTCACCAAAATGCCCATCAGTTCATTTGTAACTAATGGGGGAATGTCTTTCTGTAAGCTGCAAATATGTGTTTCTCTGATTGGTTGATAAATAAAGCGGTTTGGCCTATGGCAAGGCAGCTTAGAGGCAGGTGGGAAATTCAAAGGGAGAGACAGGAAGAAGGCAGGGGAGATGCCAGCAAGTCGCCTAAGGAGGAACATGTAATGGGACACAGGTAAAGCCATGGAACATGTGGCGATACATAGATTAATAGTTATGGGCTAATTTAAGATATAAGAGCTAGCTAGCAAAAGGCTTAAGCTATGGCCAAGCAGTTAGAATTAATATAAGCCTGTGTGTTTACTTGGGGACTCAAGTGGGAGAGATTTGTCCTGACCACTGGCAGGCAGGCCAGGACACAGGAAATCTTCTGGCTACATATTACACACTTTTCTAAGACTTCAACTCTGAGTCTCATTCCGAGAGAAAACAACATAGAAAGAGCATTATGACATATAATGAGATTATCTTATTCTGTGCCTAACTCCAACACTTAAACCAGATATTAATCTTGGGAGGATGTTTGGAAATGTGTCAGAAACACAGATGTTGGCAGCAACTATAGGACAAGAGATTAACCTTCTTCTGCCTCTGCTGCCTTGTTCTGGGCCTCAGTGACTCGTCTGTAAAAATGAGAAAGTAGATGCGAAGGGGGTGAAAGTTCCTTCCCAGATCCAAAAGGGAAAAATGAGACATCACTATATCTGTATCCTACATTCGGAACTCTCATACCCACAAATCCCTCTGGCTAATTTTATGAATTACAAGCTAATGCAATGTAAGATAAAAAGCAAATTATCAGATCACTTGAGGTTGAATTTAGAATGTTAAAAAGGGATTCAACAGAATCAGGAGAGGAAATGGGTATTATTATTTTTTTATTTATTTATCTAAAAAGACATCTATTTATTAACCACTTATTGGGAAGCAACTATATGCCAGGTATCATGTTATATATCAAATCAATAAGACGTGGTCCTATCCATCTAGAAATCTCATAAGTCAACGAGTATCATATATGACTAAATAGCGCAATAATAACCCTTCGCTGTAAGTTCAGCCATCATATGCAATGAATTCTGTTAAGATATTTTCACCTGACTCCTGCTGAGGCATGCAAGAATTGCTTTCCAAGAGGTTAACACTCTTGAAATAAGATCTGGAAGGAGTCCTTTGGATACATGAGGCAGTATACATAAAAACACAGTTCCTTTATCAACACAAATTCTTATACACTTATTCTAAACACTGGCTCAGAGTCCCAAAGCATGGTAAGGGATGATGTCAGGAAAAACTAGTAAATCTCTTCAGATACTCCACAGACCAGTGGTTACTGTGGCTCCTGTTCCCATATAGGCAAGGAGGCTCTAGATGTAAGGTCTGTTGAAACCAATATGACTGGATTGATTGGCAGATGGGCTGTGCATATGACTAGGTTCCCATAGCTTAATGCCTGGAACAATCCTACTTTTTACCTGCTGTCCTAGCATAATTAGATATCTATGGCTGGTCCATTCAACTCAAGCTCAGACCCCTTTGAAGGATAAATTGCTTCAGACATCTTAGTCACAGGAGGATGTGGCTCTAGGAATGCAGAAAAAAAATAAAACCATGGAATAAGGACCTACCTAAGGGGGAGTGGCTCTGGGCTCTTCTAATGCATTTGTACCCAAGTTACACATACAGTCTCTACCAGAGATTCCTTCTAAAGAACAAGTTTTAACAAATGAGAATGAGAAAACCATGTAATGACCTAAACATGCACTGACATGATAAAATGGACAACTGAAGGATCCATATAGATCATGCTGGTAGGTGAATAAACTAGGAAGCAGGACTGAACAATCCAGACAGAAAGAAGGCAAAGACCCTAAATAAGAAGATGGCATAATGGCCAATATTTGAGAAATTTCTAGGTAAAATTTACATAACATGTTCATTAATTTGTCATGATAAGGTTAAATTGCAGCTAAGTTATAGATGACACCTATGTGAACTGCTAAAGCAAAACCCTTGGATCCATGCCATGAATACTCTATTACTTAACAGCTTAGGAAAATTTTCCACAAAGGGCAAGAAAAGGGCAAATCTCCTACCTACATGTATAATAATAATAGATTGTGGTCCACTTATAAAAATGTTCAGTTTCAGTAAACTTTATTAGGCATGTTTAGATTATATAACTATATCTCAGAAAAGAAATCTATGATCTTGAGCCCCATAGATCAAAGTGAGACCCAAATTTACTAGAATTATGTATGTTTTAGTTATATTTCTAAACAATGATAATACATACAGAACCAACAAAATGACCATTATACTATTTTGAGAAGTATCTTTCAAAAGAAAGAATATAAAATTGCATATAAAAATTGAATTTTACTTAGGAAGAAAAAATGATAAATTACATTTTCAAAACCATAAAAATATCACCAAAAATTTAAAACTATATACCTATTAGTAATTACCTGCTTAATATGCCTCTTAAATCATTTCCCATTTAACAACATACTCTCATATCTCTTCATTAACTTCCATAAGACCATTTTTCTTGCTTCCTAGGGTTCTACAACCTCATGACTTCAGATATTTTGAACCAGTAAGTTTTTTGTGGGGGAGGGATGAAGGAAGAAGGAGGTTGTGAGATGAAATATTAGAACTTTATCAGGGACTCTGGCCCTCACCTGTAAAACCTCCACAGCATTTCCCACAGTGTGATCATCAAAATTATCTCTAGACATTATTAGGTGGGGCAAAATTACACCAAGTGAGACTCACTCCTCTGGTAGCAAGAAAGATATTGTATCAGTCAGCTCTGGCTGCTGTAACAAACAAAGTTAGCCAAAGGCACTGAGACAACAGCAGTTATCTTCTCATAGTTCTAGAGACTATGTTGCAGATCACCTTTCCAACATATGAAGTTGGAAATAATTCTCAATAGGTACCTATGAGTGCTCTAAATAAGAGAAGTCTATGTACAATAATGGAAAGAAAAATTTTTTTAAATTGAAATTATAATTCAAGACAGGTTATAGGGTTGGGAAAAATGTAAGAGGGGCCCAGAGACCTAGTCAAGAGGCCGTTGAGTTAAAGATTCCAAAGAAGATCAAGAAGCTAAGACTCTTGGTAAGCAAGCTGACTCCATAGATACCTACTGACAGTGGAAAGACTACATTATGAGTCCACTATCTCTAGATGTTGGTGAGGAAGCAGATACAGAAGCACTATCAGAGTTCCCTTGACTCAGGGACTGGGCCTGGAAAGACAGGTCTTTATTATATGTGCTTTAGCAGAACTGGGCAAACTTGACAAGAAATAAAAGAAGAATGGTGGACATGTTTAGCAAGAATCTCTACCAGATACACCCTCAAAACTCTGATTATCCTAATCACTGTCTCTGAGATATCAATGTAGTAAAAATAGAAAAGTCTAGACCAGGTAAGATCCTGAGCTTCACATAGAGTTACTGAAGAAGAATAAACACAGCATCAAGGGTATACATGAGAATAATTTTAAACAAGGCAAAAGACAAGGCATAACAGCAAAAGATAAATGCCAGTGCTGCCCAGGAGAGCCAGAGACAAGTGGAGTTTGGTAATTGCAGCATGTGTATGAAATCCAGGGAGAAGGAGGGAAGCTAACACACTGTTAAATCTGCATATCTTTTTCTTTAACAGTTTTAACTCATAGCCGGTTTATTTCTAGTTGTTGGTCTCATGTTTCCCCTTTAACAATAAGCAAAAGCTTAGAACCTACAACTAGGTAGACAGAATTAGGGATTCCTCCCAAGTATAAATTATTTATCACTCTAACCCACTCTCTTTTTACCTTCACTGGGATGCTTCCAAATTGACAAAGAAACCTATTTACTGCTAATTGATTAGCACTCTAAATTCATTGACACTGCAGCAGTAACAAGTATTGCAAATGGCTCAGCTGAGATCAGCTGTAGCACACCACAGGGAAGGAGGCAAAATGTGGCCATGGCAGGTTCTCCTTGCAGTCAGCGGACTTTCAATTTCAAGTGCATGTGCTCCTAAACTCAATAAGACAGTCTTAGTTTGGCTGAAAGACAAGCTAAAATGCCCACCTTCATCTTCGTAGTACAAAGGATGGTCAATGGGAATTAAGTCAGAAGAAGGAATCCTACTTGTTCTACTTCGTGATGGATAAAAATCTCTTAACAGCATTAGAAAAGGCATGCTTTTTATTCAGTTCAGGCTCCCCAATACACTAAGTATTAAACTTTAAAATAAATAAAATAAATGTAACAAAATCTAGCATGGCATGAAAATTATATGCAATTAAAATAAGTTTAAAATAGATTTATTTTGTAATATTTTACAAGAAATTACTTATCTGTAATATTAGTCATTCAGTATACAAAAGAGTTACTCTGGAAATTATGACACAAGATTGACAATATTTATTATCAATGCCTTAGTTAATTATGATAAATCCAAAGGTCAGGGGCATAAAAGCAATCAAAGAAAAAAATAATTGAAATTTATAAACTTAAGGACTTTTGCCAAATCTATAAAAATGACAAATTATAGTACAAATATTAACATCACTTTATTCATTCAATAAATAAATTTTGAGTTTCTAGTTTAAGACAAGCATTATTCTAATTGTAAGCAAAACTGACCAAAAGCCCATATTCTTAGTGAGCTAATATGCCTAACAGTATAGCATGGCAAAATAAAGAATAAAAAATGTATTTATCAAGCATTAACAATGCTAATAGAAAGCAATAGCATAGCATGAGTGGGCGAAGAATAGAAGCACAGGGTTAGTTATTTAATAATGAATGGTCCCAAGAGGCCTTTCTGATACAGTGATATTTCAACAGAGACATAAAGAAGATGTGGAAATAACAATTTTCTTATCCAGAGGAAGAGGATTCTGTTTCCAAAGAATAAGAATAATAAAAGCTTTGAGATTTTGAGAGTTGGTTCAAGACACTAAAGAGGGGCCATTGTAGTTAGAGCCAAGAGGATGGATGGGAGAGGAAAAGAGTCTGGCAGGGGAGCATTGAGGTCAGACAAAGTAGAGAAGCTGTCATGTAGACCCAACACTGAAAGTGGATCAGCCCCATCCTCTGTGGGACAGTAGCAAGAGAGCAGCATCAGAGAGAGGGTGTAGGAATGCTTGGAGGGTACTAAAATAATCCAAGCAAGATCTTATTGGGGAGGGGCAGGACAGGATACAACAATGTCAAGCCAGGACTACTAGACTGGGTATCTGTTTCTCCAAAGCAAGAGGAGTCAAGGGTGCCTGAGGTTCATGCCCTGAGAGCATATGGAAGAGTTTGAAACAGAGAAATTAAGGTTTTATGTTGTTGTTGTTTTGTTTTCATTTTTTTTTTTGATCATATCAAAATTGAGATGACAGTTAACTGCCTAAATGAAGATTGGAGTAGTATGTATTATGTGGCTAGTCTATAATTCAGAAAAATTATTATTGCTTCTGAGAAGGTTGCATCATGGAGTCAAAGAAAAAAATGCCCCAAATTGCTGTGGAACAATATTTTTGTGCACTGTGAATATATATTACTCTCATTGGTTAATAAAGAGCTGAGTGGCCAATAGCTGGACAGGTGGAGGTTAGGCAGGAATGTAGGCAAAAAGAGAACAGGGAAGAAGGGTGTGGTCAAGAGTCACCAAAAGGCTCAAAGAGACACAAGATAATATATCATGCTGAAAAAAGGTACCACCACGTGGCAGAGCTAATTTAAGTTGTAAGAGCTAGTTAGTAACAAGCCTAAGCTATCAACCAAACATTTATAATTAATAATAAGTCTATTTGTGGTTATATTTGGGAGCCAGCTAGTGGGACAGAGCTAACTGACTGTCCTGATGAAAAACGCCACCTACACCAAATATCATAGAAATACTGAAATATCAGTTAAGCAAGCTAGCCTAACAGCCATGGGTTGAATGATCTCAGGATGCCAGATCTTTTATACGGTACTGTTCCATCTCTAAAATGGATAGGATAAACTCCATTAATGATTGACTCAGTTTGACCAGGTTCAACAGGCTATAACTTCTCTCAAATAATTTCCCCACAAATAAAGCTCCAGAGAACAAAACAATTCTTTTGCAGGCAGTGACAACTCATTTCTTTGTATCAGGGCTTGTTTCAGGCCTAAGAGTGAAATTCAGAAAGCTCTATGATCTGAAGAAGCAGCGTGATTAGAGACACATACAACAAACACTAGGACTCAGAATTTCTAGGCAGGAGCTAAGAGACTTTGTTCCATCCTTCAAAACTATGCCTACTTGTCATTATTTATTAAAGAAAGCAAATAATAATTATCCCACAGAATTACTTGGTAAATATAAAAAGTAAAGAATTTAATATTGTGTGATATGGTATAAAACCTTGAAATACATCTGATGTTTAGAATATAGCATAGTTATTAACTCCATGCTTTCATACTCCAGGCCTTGAGATGAAATGGACAAGGAATAAACCCTTCAGCATAAAGATATTCATTAATCGTGTAGCTGAATGAGAGCTCTCATCGATATGAATTAATTTACACAGCAGGAAGCCAGGAGACCTTCATTTTTATCATCTACTATGTGCAAGGTATTTTGTAAACATTGGTTGAATTAAGCTCCAAAGCAAACACACAGGGTAAATATTTTCATCCCATTTTATAAATAATGTTAGATAATTCAAGGAACTCACAAAAGCGCCTGAAGCTAGTAATTGTTTCTGCCATGGGCTTGATTTGAAAACCTCTTTACACTTCATCACTCTGTCTCCCTGGAGGCTGCTTTATACCCTGACTCTGTTGCTTAGTGCTGCTTTACAGCATGATGGTGGGACTGGGTAGACAGCCTAAGAATAGCCTGTGAACATGACCCATCTAGACTTTTGCTATCTGTGACTTTTCCTCTGAGTCCTACCAGCTACTGTGCTGTTTTGGTTTTCATGATGAAAACCCAAAGTGCCTTTTTACCTTTACCTTCCCTTCACACTTCATTCAAAACTCCCCAAAGTATTATCTCTAATTGCATGTAGTAAATAGATGATAGATGATAGATAGACACACAGACAGACAGATGGGTAGATGATAAATAGAAGATCAATAGATAAATAGATACATACATGCATACATACATAATAGGTAGATGATTGATAGATAGATAGATAGATAGATAGATAGATAGATAGATAGATAGATAACATTCTCTATGTAAATGAAAATTTGATGTTTGTCATTCTGAATTTGGCTTATTTTACATGAATGCTCCATTTTCCTGCAAGAAGAATAGTATTCTTCTTTATAATTGAATAAAATTTCCCTCCACTTTTATTTCCGCAACTGTTATTATAACCAAGGTCACCAGCTACCTCCCACCTAAATTTTTAGAATAGCTCCCTTTCCATCATCCTTGCTGTCTCTTTTTTCTATGATCTATGTAAACTGGTTTTTTTTTTAATTTGCACTTATTCATGTACCCTTTTAACGTCCTTTACTTTCCACTTCACTTCTAATAGGTCTGCATTTTTTCTGTAGCATCCCAAACCTACTACCTCGGGCAAACCAGCGCTTGCTGTCAATTCCATTCCATGTGAACCAGAGAACTCCAACTCCTCCCCTCAGACCCAGGTCCTTCTCACACTTTAAAATTCCTGCGGAAATGCTGCCTCTCATCCTGTGGTGTGAATATTATTAAAAAAAATACATATGTATGAATTTGTCAAAGAATAAACAAACATTTTTGTTTGTTTGTTTGTTTCTACAAGGCACATCCTTTGGCAAAAATGGTGCACCAGAACCCAAATCAGGCTAGCAACCTACCAGACCTAACAAGGCTCCCATCTTTTATCCCTGATGTAGATTACTGTGTCTCATGCTATTGGTACAAGCTCAACTTCACACTATCATGCCATCGGCAGAAAACATTTGTTAAATCCTTTCAATCACCAAAGTTGGCTGCCAAGATGAAGGAGAAAAGCCTTCCAGGCTTAGATGAGAGCAAAGGTGAGCAGAAAAAAAAAAAAAAAAAAAAGCTTGACCTAAAGATGAAAAGAACTAATGTGCTTTTGAGAAACTGGAAGACACAGAAAATTAAGACAGCCTTTCATCTCCCTGCAAGATTGTGAATTCCACGGAGGCAGAGCCATACTGTCTGTTCACTGATTCACACAGCTTTGTGCATACAGTGCTGCATGCATAGGAGTTAAGTGTACATGCAGGCCAAAATTTAACACCCAAGAAAACAAGGCTAACAGCCACCTTGCATACAACAGGCTAGCCCCTACACAGAGCATTCTTCCCTCCACCTGCCCAGAGCACAGACTGTAACTGATTTTACACAGATACATGTTCCTGACTTCCTTCACCACAAAGACTTGACTTGCCATCACTGGTACTTGATTATAGATAGCTATCATTTTGTAATCTTGTTTCAAACCTAAGTTTCATTTAATTAATCCATAGCTATTTCCTCTTTATACTATCTACCTCCCAGCTTTGTTCTCCATAAGGTATGACTTATCATGTGGCATTATTTTGTCTAATAAGAAACTCAAATACATAGTATTTCCACAACTCTTTCTGTGACTGGCTACCCTAACAATATTCCTATGTATACATCATAGATATTTATATTACTCATAAAGCTGATTTTTTTATTTAATAAAATATATTTCAAAAGTCAACATTTATTCAGCCTGAAGTTATCTGTGCAATGAAATTCACACATTTATTTTCAAAATAAATCTGACATAAGGACTTATTATAAAGTATAAAATAATTTACTAATTTACTTTAGAATTATGTGAAATATAGAATAAATCCAATGTGAATATTAAGTAAGTTATTACATATGTTTTGTATCTAGAGTTGTACAAATTGTTGGACATGCTTTTGGTGCTAGAGTGTACCTACCATATGTAGAAGTTATATGTATGTTTTGTGTATCAGTACCTATGTAAGTACCTACATTTAGGTACATATATGCACACTGGAGGAAGACTTCAGTTGTGATACTCTGTCACTTTCTGTTCTTGCTCCCCTGAGACAGTCTCTCACTGAACCTAGAACTAGGTTCGCAGTCAGCAAGCCCCAGCAATCCTTCTCTTTCCATACCCCACAGCAGTGAGATTGCAAATGCAGCTGACCACACCAAGCTTTTTATATGGGTTCTGGGATTTGAACTCAGGTCGACATGCATGTCCAACAAGTGCATTTACCTACTGAGCCAAGGCCCCAGTCTCTAAAGGAGTTATTTTTACACACATTTTAAAAATAATTAACACTTAGGTTCATATAAATGAAGAAATTTTTTCATGATCAGAAGTCGTAATTTGCAAAATAACAAAAAAATCAATTCCACACAAAAGTTTATTTGCTCTATATGATATAAATAATTTATAGATTAAGGGATTAATTATAAATTCATCACAGCAATAGTAACCCTAATTAGGAGAGTATAATTATACTGTTGAGCAATATGTGTTAACCTGAGAAGCCCATGTTTGTGTCCTAGTAGAGAAGGTGAAGAAGTGAGTCCTATTCAAGTATGTTCCCCCTCCTGAAATTTGATAGCATTAAGATTCTATGCTGTGATTCATACCATATACTTTTTTATCCGAATTTCCTACTGTCTCAGGCTAGATAAAATCACCCTTTATTTTCTGATTCCATGAAAATCATTTTTGTCTAAGATTCCTTTTACCTTTTCTTTTTCCCTGGGCATGTTTTGCTCCCAAATATTTTCCAGGCCAGCATTTTCTTGTCATCCAGCAATCTGCTCAAGGCCACCCTCTCAAAGAAACACTACTGACCACTAATTCTCAAGAAACTCAACACATCAGCATACTTTGATTTCTTCACAGCATTTTTCACTATCACGAATTCTCTAGGTCATTTTCTTCTGTCCTTCTATACTATTGTGTAAATCTCCTAATAGAATATTTTGTTTGCTACTTCTATTTGGATCTGTGATATTTTTGAGAAGATCTGAATGTAGCTGCAGATTAGACAAAGTCTGTGTCACATCTCAGTACAGTCCCTTGTCTGAATAATTGGCATCAAAGATTTGGGAGGTAAGTTTGGCAGCTTACCCTTGCTAATGGTTTATTCTCATATCACCCTGTAACATTTCTATGAGTTTTTTACCATTTTTCTGGATTTTTGTTTGTTTTTGAGATAGAGTCTAATATATATCTCTGGCTGTACTGTAACCCTCATAGACCCAGTTTCCTCTACCTTCCAGGCTCTGGAATTAAAGGTGTGGGAAACCACACCCATCTGTTTCTTATTATTGCTAGACACTTTTTAAAAACAGAAATTTAATTATATTCTTTACAAACATTAATAATTTTCATTCTGTATCCATTTTCCACAGTAAATGTTTTAATTTTTCACCATTAGTTTGTTTATAAAATCCAAACCTAAAGTGAGGAGATGATGATAAACACTAGCCAGCCAATAGGTAACACTACGACCATCATTGGATGCTTTGGGGGTTCTTTCTTTGGTTAACAATAAATTGGTGCATTAAGCGGCATTCATATATCAGTTATAATCAATAGTTTACTAATTGGGCTTAAGGCCCACTCAAAAGTAGGGAAATCATGCCATGTACTAAAAACATAGCCGGCTTCTGGGGCTAATGAGGTTATAGACATTAGAAAAGAATCTACAACTACCACTTTGTTAGACCAGCATAATTCCTTACTACATTCTAAATTTTATCCTTGTACCCACAGAAAAGAAGTCTCTCTTTACAGCAAATGGAGGCTGTCACAGAAAACCACAAAGCAAATATCAATGGATCATGGGGAGTTTAGCCTCAGTAAATAAATCAACGTAACAGTTCTTGCATCTATGGCTCATGGAACATCATAGACAAGGGGGCAAAATATTGTAAGAGCTAGAATACCAGGAAGTCTGCTGTGAAACATTCTTTGATAGAAGCGGCTGCATAAACAAGACCAGAACAATGGCTATGTTAACATGGAACGAGCGGAAATTTTGTGAGATCCTACTCTTAGACAAAGAATTAGAGACGACTATTGACAGATGGGAGATAAAGAATTCGCCTCTCCTAGGGATAAACCCCTTCACTGGCTGTCCAATGCAAAGTGGTCAGACCTAAATCCATATGCACACAAACAACAAGAACAAACTCCACAGGTTATATTTATACATTGTTACATACACACAACCCTAAGAATAATAATAAAATGAAAGAGCTATCAATTTGAGAGTAGGGGTTTTCGGGGAGCAGTTAGGGGAGGAAAGGAAGAAAAGTGATGTAATTCTATTTTTTCAGTTATCTATATAAGATAATATGTATGTTAGATCACTATCATTAAATAGGTATCTGATAAATGGAGTTTCTGAAAGCCCATCCATGGACTTTGAGAAGCATGATTCATATGTCATATATACGGAATGCTGAATAATGTGGATTTCAGATGATTACTTAAACATTTTAAACCTCCTCTGTCTTCCATGTGTAATATAAACAAATTCTTCAATAATCTGAATAATTTGAGTCAAAATTAATCAAATCTCAGTCCATCATAAAATATCTAACTGTATCTTTGACAACACTTTAATACCGGTTAAGTGTTAAGAGTGGTGCCTGGCACAGATCTGGTGCTATGTGAGTGTTTGACAAATGTATTAAATAAATAAATCTGCTTGAAAATACCCCTGATCTTTTAAGCTACTCAAGACACAGTGGTGATGATGGCTTAATTATGAATAGAACAAAATACGTGTTTTAGTAACTGTGTCCAAAATGCCTAATACTGTGAGATGAACAAATCTGATTTCTTTTCAAATAGAATTGTAAAGGTTCTATAGCTGTTATGGCAATTACACAAGAGAAAAAAATCACAAATAGTAGATACCAGTATTTGTCTGTATATTTCATGGTTCCCCAATAGTATGAGGGCCAGGAAAAGACTTCTTAGTTTTTCCTTGAAGCCATGGTGATAATGACGGGTTGAAAGGAGGAAAGGCATGTTCAGGATATTGACATAATCAGAGTGAGAAAGAGGAGCCATGAGTCAACACCTAGTAATCTATTGCTGCATACAATCTCATTAATATAGCCACATAAAAATATTAGCCTTTCCTTTAATCACATTATTTATAGGGAAAAATTCTTGAGTTCCCTTGGGCTTTTCTCAAAGTGAAGGAGGTCATTACATGTCTACCATCCCCTGGAAATATGACCATTTCATTCCTAATACAATGCTGCTGTTATGAAGTGAAGTCCTATTACTAAGGCAGAATTTGGTGGGCAGTCAATCAAGAAGCAGAACCTTTTATAGGGAGGGTATTCCTTGCTTCAGACTGCACTCACACCTGGGTTACTGTGATGTAGCTGCTCCCATGGGCTCAGCCATTTCTCTCGTCTTCTTGCTCTCACTCACCAAGGTCTGTCTAACCTTATTTGTGTAAAGTTATCTTCCCAAGTCCCATTTCTTCTTGGTGTCTCTCCACTTTGAAGAAGTTTCTAAAATTTTATCTCAGCATTAATAAAAAGGTCCATTGTTGAGTTTTAAAAATGGTTCACTTCTTCTCCTTTTATAACTGCTATTAAAACATAATATTAGATGAATACTGATACTTCTTTTATTATAATTCATATATTAAACTGCAGAACGTATCAACACTAATAATCTCTTCTTTATCTGTGGGTGACTTTCCCTTAACCTAACACAATTGCTGGCTACTGGAGCAAATCCTTTGGCCATGGTAATTATCTTTGCTCTTTTTCTTTGTTCTATTGTTTCTCGCATACAAAAAAAAAAAAAAAAAAAAAAAAACATATGAAAATGCTAGTTTCTTCCAGAATGGGTTGGTGAATTCTCAGGTGGCCGCTGAAATGTTCATCATACAGCTGACATCAAAGGTCCTTAGATCATAAAATGTCTATTTTCCTGTGAGGCTGAACCACCTTTCTGTCAATCAGTCAGGGTTACTACGTTATCACATGGTAAAGATGTAAGAGGACTTTTAACTGTCAAATACACTAGAGTTATAGTGTACCTAATCCCAACTGTGCCTTGAGTCCAGCTTTATACAGTGATATTTGATTTAAGTAACCCAAAGCAACCCAACTATACAGTCACATGACCTTCAGCAACACCCCCGATCTCTTCCACAGAGGGATTCTTATTATCAATAAATCAAAAGCATAATGCAGAGGAAGCTGTCTCATTTATTTACCTAAAACTCAATAATTCTCAGACACACTACCAACCACATGCAAGTGTGCTCTATTTCCATATAAACATTACCACATTACTGCAAAATAATATACTGAAGGCAATGCCTGCATTTGCAAATTATACCTCCTATTCTTTTTATTCCTTCAAATAAACTATGGGCTGCCATATTTATTCATTTGTCATTGAAAACTAATGAGAGTATAAATGTAGCCAGCTATGAAAAATAAATGCCCAACAGCCAGTGCAGGTTATGTATTAAGACATGGGTTATATGCCGGCAGGTTGTTTCTGTAGGGACGTTGTCCCTACAAATCTTCCAGCATATATAGTGTTACATAACAGATTGCTCTGTCAGGGCTTCTGCCTCTGAATTCCAGGTGTACTCAATTTTGCATCTGTTACTTCACAAATGCATCAGACATGAACAGCAAACCATATGGCTTACCTTACTGGACCTACTTTCAATCACAAATACAATACACACAAATTACTGGCACAGAGGCCAGTGCCATCTGAAAATGCCAAGAGCGAATGGTGTTGGGTTGGGTGAGCAGACATAACTCAACATGAATACAACAGCCCTGAATATCCTGTCTGGTGCTTCCCAGCTGACCCTGATCTATAGTATCTGGATTATAAATGTGCACATTTAGAATAGCCTGTTCAGCTACTGCTCTGTGCTGGGTATCAAACAAGTTACAAATAGCCTCAAGACCAAATACAGTAGTGACACACAGTAATGGTGTCATTATCGAGCAATAATTCTGTACCTACCACTGACTCCCACCAGCAATAAAAATGATAGCCTGTAGCAAAGTGGTCACTAGCAGATACTTGCAGGAGTATAACAAATTACACTTAATACCTTGATTATGTCTTAGATAAGCTTTGTGTGAGTAAGTGAGCCTACTCACCTACTATGTGTATGTCCATGTAAATATGAGAGTTCTCATGCTGCAGCTTGAACATGTGGTCCTAGTTGCTAGGCCCTGTTTTAAAAAACCAAGTTAAGATATTCATAAATGGCAATGTTTTATTTACTTATTTGTGTGTGTGTGTGTGTGTGTGTGTGTGTGTGTGTGTGTGTGAGTAGAGGTTTGAGAACAACCTGTGGGAGTTCTCGCCTTCCATCATGTGAGCCCCAGAGGTTGAACTCAGGTCATCAAGTGGGGCAGAGTCACTTCTCCAGTCCTTCACATTTCTTTTCAGAATTGTTTTCTAGTGTTACCATCTGATGAGCTATTACAAAGTATGTTTTTACTGTATAGCCCTCTTTTTAAACTATAGTTATGGATCTCTAAACATTCCCTCAGGTCAAGATGCCTTTTAAGAAAGGAAGTCTGAATGCCAAAATTAGTGGACTGTCCCTTCACATTTCCTCAAGCAATCGAAGAACATTCGGAGAAAAGCATCTACTTGACATTTCCGAACAAGAAAAGTATAGAAGCCGGGTGGTGGTGGTGCACACCTTTAATCCCAGCATTCAGGAGGCAGAGACAGGTGGATCTCTGTGAGTTTGAGGCCAGCCTGGTCTACAGAGTGAGTTCCAGGGAAGGCTCCAAAGCTACACAGAGAAACCCTGTCTCAAAAAAAGAAAGAAAGAAAGAAAGAAAGAAAGAAAGAAAGAAAGAAAGAAAGAAAGAAAGAAAGAAAGAAGGAAGGAAGGAAGGAAGGAAGGAAGGAAAGAAAGAAAGAAAGAAAGAAAGAAAGAAAGAAAGAAAGAAAGAAAGAAAAAGAAAAATATAGAAACTTCTCTGGCCCTGGATATTCATGGTGCCTTTAGAAAGACTTTCACTGAGGCCTTTGGAGTTGTTGTTATACCTGAATATCCAGGACTTGTTATAAACAACACTTGAAGGAATTATAGGTATTATAGGTATAATTAAAACTTTTCAAACTCCAGAGAAAAATCATGCTTGCACTTCTGGTGTTTTCATAAAATTCTTATTTATTTTACAATAATAAAACATGAAGAGATCTAAACTGTAAAACTTGGCCACAAACAAAATAATGCTAACATTATACAATGGCATTTAAAACCCATTTGATCCTATGGTGATTGAGAATATTGCAAATATTAAACCAAAAAATAATTAGATATGAAAATTTAAAATTGGAACAATTACTAATACTTTTGAAACATTTTTATGTGTCATCAATCTAAGCTTTGTAGGGTTTTGAGTGATGATACAAATCTTCATGTTAACCAGAGCAACAAGGAACATAGCACCCCAATTCACTACAACATCTACCATCATGTCAGTCTCTCCTTGCCTCCTCATGTACAGCAAGAGTGGCTCTGTGTCAATGTTATTTACTTGTTATCATCCTGGGCAATGAATTGTACAGTCACCAGCATCATATGCATTCTTTCTTTTGGCCAATTCTATTGATTTAGTTCTTTCTCATTGGCAGATAAATTCAGCTTCTGTAGCAGCAATTATCCAGAGGGAACATTAATATGATCCAGAAAATATAAGGATCTTGCTTAGCCCCTCAGGACTAACTTGAAAACAGTTTTTGATGCTATTTTTTATTTATGCAAGATCAAAATCCCTGTGGCCCCACCTCGTTAATCTTCGAAGCATTGCTGCAATTTACTGCTACGAGTACAGCTTCCATAAGCAGAGATTCATCCTTTATAAGAATGACTTAAAAAATAGTTGCTTGTGCTTGGAGATCAAGGGCTTGACAGAGACTTACAATTCTCATCCAGGTCAAATGACAGAACTTTTGAATGTGAGCATCCACTATAGAGGAGCAGAATACTTCTTTGTGACAGGAGCAGGTAGATCCATTGTAACAGATTCTATTTATTGTACTACTTCCTGACAATTTGCACTATAACACAATCTTATTAATTATGCAAGAATAAATTGAACAGAATAGTACAGAATGGACTCTAGTCTTTGACCATGTTATAAGCAAAATGGTCTATTAAACTAAAGGTCAAAGAGAGATTTGTTGCCATAGCACTAATAATGAGTTTCATCAAAGTTCTTAACTATTTGGCCATTAGAATTTAATACATGTGTAGTAGTTATTGCATGTCTTAATATTATTCTGTTCCAAGACTATATTCTCCCTTATGAACATTGATGCAAAAATACTCAATAAAATATTGGCAGACTGAATCTAAGAACACATAAAAAAGTCATCCACCATAATCAACTAGGCTTCATCCCAGAAATGTAGGGATGGTTCAACATAAGAAAATCTGTCAATATAATCCACTATATAAATAATAAACTGAAAAAAACACATGATCATCTAATTAGATGCTGAAAAAGCCTTTGACAAAATCCAGCAACCCTTTATGATAAAGGTTCTGGAGAGATCAGGAATACAAGGAACATTCCTAAACATAGTAAAGGCAATATACAGTAAGCCAGCAGCCAACATCAAATTAAATGGAGAGAAACTCAAAGTGATTCAACTAAAATCAGGAACAAAAAAAGGCTGTCCACTCTTTCCATATCTATTCAATATAGTATTCAAAGTTCTAGCTAGAGCAATAAGGCAACAAAAGGAGATCCAGGGGACATAAATTGGAAAGTAAGAAGTAAAACTTTCACTATTTGCAGATGATATAGTAGTATAGATAAGTCACCCCAAAAATTCTACCAGGGAACTCCTGCAGCTGATAAACACCTTCAGCAATGTGGCAGGATATAAGATTAACTAAACAAAAATCAGTAGCCCTCCGATATACAAATGATAGATGGGCTGAAAAAGAAACAAGAGAAGCAACATACTTTACAATAGCCACAAATATTATAAAATATCTTGGGGTAGCTCTAACCAAACAACTGAAAGACATGTATGTCAAGAACTTTAAGTCTTTGAAGAAAGATTTGAAGATATCAGAAAATGCAAAGATCTTCCATGCTCATAGATTGATAGGATTAACATAGTAAAAATGGCATTTTTACCAAAAGCAATCTACAGATTTAATACAATCCCCATCAAAATTCCAACACAATTCTTCACAGACCTCGAAATAACATATGGAAAAAAATCCAGGATCACTAAAACAATATTATATAATAAAGGAACTTGCAGAGGGATCACCATTTCTGACTTCAAGCTCTACTATAGTAATAAAAACAGCATGGTATTGGCATAAAAGCAGACATGTGGAACAATAGAATTGAATTAAAGAAACTGACATCAATCCACACACCCACGAACACCTGATTGTTGACAAAGGAGCCGAAATTGTACAATGGAAAAAAGCATCTTCAACAAAAGATGCTGACATAATTGGAATGTCAACATGTAAAAGAATTCAAATAGATCTATTTCTATTTGCCATGTACAAAACTCAAGTCCAAGTGGATCAAAGACCTCAACATAAATTCAGTTACACTGAAGCTGATAGAAGAGAAAGTGGGAAGTATCCTTGATTGCATTTGCACAGGAGACAACTTCCTGAATATAACACCAGTAGCACAGACACTGAGTTCAACAATTAATAAATGGGACCTCTTGAAACTGAAAAGCTTTTGTAAGGCAAAGGAAGTTGTCACTAAGACAAAATGCAGCCTACAGAATGGGAAAAGATCGTCACCAATCCCACATCTGACAGAGGGCTGATCTCCAAAATATATAAAGAACTCAAGAAACTATGTTTCAAAATATCAAATAATCCAATTTCTAAAATGGGGTACAGATCTAAACAGAGAATTCTCAACAGGAGAATCTCAAGTGGCGGAAATACACTGAAAGAATTGTTCACCATCCTTAGTCATCAGGGAAATGCAAATCAAAATGACTCTGAGATACCATCTTACACCTGTCAGAATGGCTAAGATCAAAAACACTGATGCCAGCTTATGTTAGAGAGGATGTGGAGTAAGGGGAACACTCCACCACTTTTGGTGGCAGTGCAAACTTGTACAGCCACTTTGAAAATCAGTATGGTGGTTTCTCAGAAAATTGGCAATCAATCTACTTCAAAACCCAGTAATACCACTCTTGGGCATATACCCAAAGGATATTCAATCATACCACAATGATACTTGCTCATCTGTGTTCATAGAAGCATTATTCATAATAGCCAGAACCTGGAAACAACCTAGATGTCCCTCAACCAAACAATGGATAAAGAAAATATGGTACATTTACACAACAGAGTGTTACTTGACAGGAAAAAAAATGACATTATGAAATTTGCAGGCAAATAGATGGAACTAGAAAAACTCATTCTGAGTGAGGTAACCCAGACCCAGAAAACAAACATGGTATGTACTCACTCATAAGTGGATATTAGATGTAAAGCAAAAAATACATGGATTTCCTTGTGAAAGAGAAATAGATGAGCTCTCCTGGGTAAACTGGGGGTAGATGGGTAAAGTGAAGGGAATGGGGAGGTATGGGAATATGAGGGATCAAGTTGGTCAAGTTAGGGGTAGGATGGAGGGGGAGAGTAATGAAAAAGATATCTTGAAAGAGGGGACCACTTGGAAGTTAGGGAGAAACCTGGTACCAGGGAAACTCCCAGGAATAAACAAGAATGTCCCCAGCTAAGACTCCTAGCAATAGTGGAGAGGGTGTCTAAACTGGCCTTCTGCTATAATCAGATTGGTGACTACCCTCATTGTCAACAGAGAGCCTTCACCCAGTAACTGATGGAAGCAGATGCAGAGATCCAGAGCTAAGCACTGGGCTGAGTTCTAGGAGCCCAGTTGAAGAGGGGGAAGAGGGAATTTAGGAGCAAGGGGGGGTCAAGATCATGATGGGGAAAACCACAGAGACATCTGACCTCAGCTAATGGGAGCTCATGGACTCTGGACAGAAAGCTAGGGAACCTACATGGGACTGACCTAGCTCTTTGCATGTGGATGATAGCTGTGTAGCTTGGTCTGTTTGTGGGTCCCCTAGCGGTGGGGTCAGAACCTGTCCTTGTTGCATGAGCTGGCTTTTTGGAACTTATTCCTCATACAGGGTTGCCTATCTCAACCTTGATGCTGGGGAGGAGTTTGGTCTTGCATCATTGTGATATGACATGCTTTGTTGACTCCCAGTGAGTGGATGGGTGGGGGTTAGATAGAAGGTAGGTAGAGGGAGGGGCTAGGAAGTAAGGAGAGAGGGGAAACTGTGGTTGGTATGTAAAATAAATGAAAAAAAAAAACAAAAAAAGAATTGATTTACTTAGGTAGACAAATTTTTCGTGTATGCATCTTGCTGTTCAAGAATTTTTTGTAGAAAAAAAAAACATTGTGCAGCTTCCAGCATAATTGATACTCCCATTTATAAATTATAAGGAACTCATCTTCTCCAGACATTTGATCTCCATGAAACTGATATAATGTTTATCTATACCATCCTAAAAATGTCATACTCTCAAAATTAGAAACTCCATTATTTCAATAAATTTCTTTGAAATTTGTAAAGATAATCTGCAAAGAACTTGATAAAGTTTAGCTGTTATAAAAACAAAAAGAGAAAAAATATTGCAGTAGTAAAATATGATGTATTATTTAATCAAATTACATTTGATTTTTACCTGGACAGATAAAAGAACAAAGACAAAATAAAAAAGTAGGTCATTACAAAGAAATATGAAGCAGGAATGAATTTTTAGTGTTAATCATGTACTAGTAAAGTGATTAAATAATAAAAACAAACTTAACCAAAGATAAAAAACTAAAGGAAAGGACCAAAACTCAATGCATTGAAAAGTTCAAATGCCTAATGGTAAATAGTCAGAATGCCTCTGTGAGAAACTAGCCCTTAGAAGGAAGTTATTCAGATTTTAGGAAGTGAGGATTTTCCAGTGTTCTACAGCAATTGTTTGTATGAGACTATTAGTATTACACCACCAGCTGTTCTCATTTTCCAATTTATTGTTGGGTGTCCAGTTAAATATTCTTCAGAATTTTTAAGCCACACAAACTTCCCATACTGCTAGATGAGACCATGTTCCACAATTTGTTTAATATGATATAATTAAGAGGATTATGGGGGTGGGAGAGGGAGGGAGAGAGGGGTGGATGAGATGCCCCATAACACTGACTTGCAAGATCATTTATCATATATATGACAATTTCCAAATGCTTTGATTGAGGGGCAGCTGATACTTACCTTTGCTCTCTTTTGTATTGACTACTCCTTGTTTTTCTGGAGTATCTGTATGGTGATAGAAGCTAGACTAGATATTCTGGGCCATTAGGTCAACTTAAGAATAAAAGATTAAAGCAAATGACAAATCATTGGGACAGAAGAAATCTGAGTCTGATACCATACCAGCCTTGAATATTTCCTAGATTTTGAATGACAATAAATACAATTCCATCCTGTCTAGGTCACTGCTACTTTGTATTGTGCTCTATTTTATTTGATTCTATCTAAGAGCAGAACATAATCTTTTCTGAAATATATATATATATATATATATCCATGTCATTTGACATAGCCAACAATTATTTATTAAGGTTGTAATCTCAAGAAAATCTCAAGAAGCCCAACCTACAAAATTATCTTTGCATTGGTATCTGTGTTCATCAACAACTGTTTCTATCAGTCAATATTTTGATATTCTCTCAACCACTAGAACATTAAACCAACACTTCTACAACTGACTTGAGTTAACAGTCATTATCTAGGGGGTGGCATGAACTTAAGATATCTACCTGGAAAAAATACTGGACACTTACACTCTCAGCCTTTAGATTCTCAAGCAAGAACAAAGTGAATTAGACTCTCCAGTCTGCTTTTGTAATGGGTGGATTAATTTGACACAGTGGAAATGGTGAAAGAAAATTCATTTTGACCTCAAAACAATACTCAGTTCTGCAACTGAGATAAACCATGAATAGGGCATTTTCTGAAACTCATCCTTTCCTGTATAGCAGTTATCAATTTAGATGAAAGTCTTAGGTGTAAGGGGGGAAGAGGGATGAGGTAGTCTGAGATGCTCCACAGCACAGTCTTGCAAGATCATATCAAGTATATGAATGTTGCTTAATGCTCAAGCTCTATGTAACAGTCCATATAAGCTAATGGTGAACCTACAAAAATTCTACAGGGCAGTAAGTTATATAAAACATATTAATAAATACACTAGGATGAGTCTTCTTTGAAGTTACTAAATGACACCATCCTGATAATGATATTCTAACTTCCCTATATTACAAGAAAACTATGATTTTAAAATACATTAAATAAAACAACACAAAAGCCACCACCTCTATCTATGAGTTATTGAACTTAAAAACAAACACCACAAAAAAATAGTCGTTGTCAGTCCACTGATCAATGTCTTCTGTGATGTCCCTAGAATTTGAGACTCAAAGCTAGGGAATGAACCTTGCATAGCGGAGAGTAGTAAGATACCATCATGCCCTAGTCCATGGGAGATCCTAAGGTCTGTGCCAAACTGGAGGACTGGATTCTGAGGCAAAAAAATAAAAAAATAAAAAATAAAAAACATTGTTACTGCTTTTAAAGTTTCAATATTTTCATCATGATTTTAGCACTTATTTTGTTTATACTACATTGAGATATTATTTTGATTTTTGAGTTTATTCACTCCCCCTTAAATCTAGCCCTCAAACTAAAAATGTGTAAAGATCAGTAAAACGGTCTCAGTGGGTCTGGCCTGCATTTCAGATTCAAGCCCACCATTTGTATGATTCTGTCATGCTCATCTGCATTTATAGATGTTATCACACCTGAAATATAATACCAGTTGATGCTTCCTCGTTTCCCATTATGATTTCATAACAGGAAAGGCCTGTGCCACGTATGTTCCCTGAAGAGATGGTATGAAACCACTTCAAAGCCGTCTGCTTGTTGGTCCCACAAATACAAGTTTCCTCCCTTCATGAGGCAGGTTCAGAACAAAGGTAGTGAAACCTGAGATAAGAGCCACATGGACACTTCAAAAAACTGCAAATCAAGAGAACAGTAAAAATGGTGGACCCCTTTGGAGAGATTCCTTTTTTATAAAAAGAAGGTGTGCAGAACTACTATATCCTGCAGATTCTAATAAGAAACACCACCTGTGCCCTGCTAGCTTCAAACCATACAGCAGCACCCTAGGCCAGGCCACGGCTCCCACACACACTCCTGCTTAACTCAGAGCTGTAACAAAAGGCTGCACTGGCACTTTTCTTTGCCTCTAGCAACTGCTCAGTGTTCTGTTTGATTTTGTTTGGGCTTATTATTTGGCTTTTGGCTGGCCACCTTAAAAAAAACAGCCTGCTGCACCAACAGCAAGCATTGCTTCCTTGCATGAGATCTGTATGACCATTCTCTCTATCGTTAAAAGTCCTCCCTCATGGCGGCCACTAAGTCAGGGTGAACTCCCCCTCAAGGATGTGCATACAGACATGCCATAACATGCACATGCTTTTCCATTAAACAGGTGCTGTCTGGAGAATCGAGATTGTTGCCAGAGAACAGCAAACAGTATCTTTGGGGACAAAACCATTCCTTAAATGTAAGATTTTTGTCAGGTAATGACCTCATGGTTTTCAAAGAAGCTCACAATTGCTGCACAATTGGTGATTATAGGGTAGGGTGCAGCATGCTTAGTGGAAAACTCAGATTAGGTACCTGAGGGAGGTTGAGTATGTGACAGGGCCGACATGCACTGAAAGATGGCTTTTTAAAAACCTTGGTTTCTTTGGCCTGACAATGAACATAGTTAGAAAGGAACTTAATTGCGCTATTTAAGATTAGGAAAGGTACAGGAGGAACAAAGTTATCAATTCCAAGCTTAAAATGCCATTGCACAATATGAGAATAACTACTCATATGAATGGTGCAGCGAGAAAATGTAAAAACCAATAAAGTGAAATACTCTGCACACAGTGGAATTCAGGGCTTCAGGAGATCAGAGAGTCAAACGCAGCAGCTGTATATTAAAAGAAGGCTGAATAATTTTATGACCACTATTAAAGAGGAGACAGGATTTAACTCTCTAAGAGGTTAGAAATAAGGAAAAACTTCATAACCATGGGGGTGGAGAGGGGGTGAGACCCCAGAGTGGGTATAATGCAAGTGCTTCAGTTTGCCGTGCTGCCCTCAGATTTATCAAGCGTTGTCACTTTGTCTGTAAATCAGACCAGAATGTGCTCAATCTCAAAGCTGAGACCATTGGCCTACCAACTTTTCATTTTCACACTCATATCACAACCAAGTTCCTTACCCAGAAGTCTCTAGTGACCCCTTCCGTGGGACTCTTGTCTTCTACAGAGCTTGGCCAAATGTGGTTTATTCTGAACAGAGATTCCTGACGCCTATCCCTTTTCCTTTTCAAATATTCAAGAAGCGCCTGTGAGCAGATTCCAAACTACACACAGAAATTCTGCATTTGAAACCAGTTGTCTTAATCTCATACACACTGCACACCACAATAATCCGTCAGAACATGCTACTTAGACCATATCCCACTTCTCTCTCATCACCAACAACAAGACCCTAGATGAAGCATGCTCTTCATTCTGTTAACTGTTGACCATTAATTGCCTCACAGTCCCTCCTGCATTGTTGCTGGGTCATGGTGTTTTTAAACAATCCCTGCATTTGTGAGAATTTCAGAAGCTACAGTATTCTTCCATATCCATATCACTTCATAATCCTAGACACTCACAGATGCCAGGGCACAGCAAATATTAATATCTCTTTTTGAAAAAAAAAAACAGAAATTTCCCTTTGTTTCTGCTCACATTCCTGTATCCCCTGATTCCTGTTCATTTTCAGGACACAGATGATGTGCATTAGTTAGGAGAGCCTGGAGATGTTAGTCATAAATCCTCCTTATTCTTTCAATTTGCTTCAATATTTTGCCACATGTGGAATGGTCTGCCTTTTTTTTATAATTACCTAATCTCTTAGAATGTTAGGAGTTCATAAAAGCATCGTTTGTCCACTTAACACAATCCTGCATCCTAAGCAATCATCTTAAATTCACATTTTAGCATGCTCTTTCCATGAGCTTCTGAAAAGCATCTTTACATCCCTGAAATACTAAGAAATAAAATGAGTAAAATCTACAGTGTCATTCATTTGGTGCTCTTCATTGTAATTGTTATACCACTGTTCAGAATTTCATCCATCTTTTTCAACAAGTATGTAAGAACCTTGTATGTTCCAAGACACTGAGGACACACAGCAGATAATAAAACATTTTTGCCTTCACTGTGTTTAGACTATAATAAGGAATATATTAAATAAAATTACTAAAAGAATTTGTAGAAAGTTAAGTATCTACCATGTATTAATTAAAGAAGTACTCATATTAATGTAAGGAAGTGAATTTGGAAAAAAGTGTTTAGGTTAGCCTTCCCTGAGAAGATAGCTGTTGAATAAAATTTCTGATTGAAGTATAAGAAATAATCATGCAGACATGTGAGGGAAGACTATTTCTGATAAACCAACAGTGAGTGTGTAAAGGCCTTGAGACAGAACCAGGCCTGTGTGTTTCTGGCAAGAAGTAAGACAGCTTCTATGATTTGTATAAATGGCAGCAGTAAGAAATGAAGTCAGAGACGCCCTGGAGACAATAATCCAGGGTCTGAATAGATGTGAAGAGCCACATGAGTAGGATTGATAGGAATTCAGTTATACATTGCAAGATCTTTATCTCCTTGGTTAAAAGAGGCCAACAGGGAAGGGAGTGCTAGGAAAGAAGCAGGAAGATCTGTAAGGAATCTGTTGCCCTCTTTTGGGCAAGTTTCTCAAGAGCTCTAGCCAGTTAGTAAGAATCCAATATACTTAGATTATACTTTAAAATTATAATCAAATAATTTGTGAAAAATCAAATGTAGAATGACAAAACGTGATAGTCCAAGGACACAACCAAGATTCATACTTGAAACTAATAAGTGATAGAATTTTTTAGTATTTATGATATAGAAGGGATCTATAAAGACACAATTGGAGGTGAAAGAATACAAGCAAATCTGTTTTGGAAGACTTCAGTGTATGATATGTTTGATATGATATGATATGTTTAATAGACATCTCAATTAAATGCTTCATGGGATAGTAGGTGCATTTGGATGTTGGGATTTAGAAGAGTGATTTGGGCAGGAAATATAAATATAAACTTGTAAATATAAAAATAAAAAATGTAGACATGCTTGGAAAAGCATGGTAGCCTCTTCTCCAACTGAGGGGAGAAAAGACATCTTTAAAGAGTGAGTTC
Source organism: Peromyscus eremicus (assembly GCF_949786415.1). Taxonomy (NCBI): domain Eukaryota; kingdom Metazoa; phylum Chordata; class Mammalia; order Rodentia; family Cricetidae; genus Peromyscus; species Peromyscus eremicus. The sequence goes on along the minus strand of NC_081425.1, from coordinate 36,705,400 downwards.
ATACACTCTTCCACATTTAAAGACTGAAGGAAACAAAAGGACCCAGTGAAGGAGTGTCTAGAACAGTCATAGGAAATCTAGGCTGCCATAATGCCTCGGAAGTCAAGTAAGTATTTCAAGGATGACCTTATGTCAATAACTTGTGAAGGATCAAGTGAGATGACAGTTGAGTAATAATTTTTGGATTCGGGGATGAGAAGAACAAGGAAGACCTAAACAAGACTGATTTCAGTAAAGAAGTAGGGCCAAAAGATGACATAGGTAAGTTCCACACAAAGTGGAAGTGATTAAAAACAGAAAGTCAGCAAACTAAGATTGTCTCAAAGAGAATGCTGAACATTTGGAGCAGGAAGTCGGGGGACACAATATGGTAATTTTCTGTCAAAAGTAGTTATCCCACCATAGGCCAATATCCTATAAATCTCTCCAGCCTTGTAAAATTTATATGCAAATCATAAAATTTATGTTTATACAAGGGCAGCTGCTACATTCCCAGAACTTGATAACCTGGAATGGCAGACTCCACCCCTGAGCCCCAACCCAGCACCCTCATCCACCTACTTGTTTGTACTGATTTTTTTAACTAGCTAATTCTGAAAGACTGTGAGGTCATACCCCAGCCAATGGGGGAAAGACACAGATACCACCTGTACTAGAATATGAAAAATGTGAATAACCTATGTTGGTATACTTTCTAGCCCAGTTTGGGTTATTCTTTACCCTCAGTGCAAAAAGAAATTACCTTGCTGAGTTACTTTTGCTTTGTTTCTATGTTTCTCTGTACAACACCAAGAATATTTGTTTCCAACAATAGGTGAGTACTTTTAAATATTGGGAAAATGATAATATGTTTGTAAGCTTATTAGAATATTTCAAAGAGAGGGGAAGATGACTGAGTCACGATAGAATCACTAAAGTATTGTCTTTGAGTAGAGAATGCATGATGGCTTCTAATCAGATCTGGAATGTTTGTCTTCAGCCAAGAATATCAGTAGCTCATTTACGGTGAAAGAAATTGTAGGATATTCAGGGTAAGACACAAGTAGGTAATGAGTGCATGTGAAAGTTTTTCCCTGATTGCATTTATGTTATCAGTAAAATACAAGGAAGCATTGTTAGGTGAGAGCAATAAGTGTGGGGAAGCCTTGCAGGATCTAGAGGGGGGAAAGTGTGTGTATGTGTGTGTGTGGGGGGGTGTTATAAAACTGGCTTAAATGAAGACATTAAGTACATTAGTAGGATGAAGGGCAAGACTTGCCATGATTTAATGACCAATTTTTGCTAATGTTTGGTTTGTTTGGGGCCTTGGTTTATTTCTTTGTTTGTTTGTTTGACAGGGTCTCACAGTGTGGCACTAACTAGCCTGAAACTTGCCACATAGACCAGGATAGTCTCAAACTCAGAGATTCTGCTGCCTCTGCCTCCTGAGTGCTAGGATTACAGGCATGCACCACCCTACCCAATTCTTATCACATTTTTTAAGCTAAATTGGTCATCCCCATGTGTGTTCAGGAGGATTATATTGTGATTTAGCTAAATGAGTCCTAACAAAAAGAAAGAGGGCAGGGAGTTAAAAGTGTTTGCAGGGAAATGAGTATAATGGTTGACTACAAAATTCAAAATTGATCAGGGATTAGGAACAGAGGCTAGGAACAGAAAAAAAAATAATAGACTGTGGGAGGCATTGAAAGATTGTTGGAAGTGAAGTAATTGAGTAAACTGGGAAGATAAGGATGGGTTGTAATCAGTTAATGAAATGTTTGAAATTGAGATAATGAATGTGTCTGAGTAAAGAAAGCATCAAGAACATGGCCCCAGGAGGTTGTCTGAGGTAAAAACAGGCCAAGAAATTGAGTATGTAGAGCACTAGGAAAATCTTATACATGGATTTTAAAATAATTAAGATTGTGACTAGAGTGATGTTGGGTAGCAAAGAAATGTTGGAACCAAATCTTAAAAAATGAGAGGGGATTTCCCAAAGGGATGTGTGTGGCAGGAGTGGTCACAGCAAAATGTATAGTGGGCAAGAACTACAACTTGATGATAGGGAACAGAGAGCAGACTACTTTTAAGGAAGACAATTCTAGAAATTTGAAAGTAAGAAGTATGATCTAGAAATAGTAGTAAGTGTGGTAGTTTGAAACAAAATAGCCCCCAAAGGGAATGGTACTATTAGGAGGTGTGGCCTTGTTGGAGTAGGTGTGGTCTTGTTGGAGGAAGTGTGTCAATGCGGAGGTAGGCTTTGGGGTCTCATATATGCTCAGGCCATACCCAGTGAGACAGACCACTTCCTGTTTCTTGTGCAAGATGTGAAACTCTCAGCTACCTCTCCAACACCATGTCTGCTTGCACACTGCCATATCCTACCATGATGATAATAAACTGTAAGCCACTCAATTAAATGTTTCCATTTATAAGAGTTGCTGTGATCATGGTATTGCTACACAGCCATAAAAAACCCTAACTAAGACAGTAAGGAGCCGGGCGGTGGTGGCGCACGCCTTTAATCCCAGCACTTGGGAGGCAGAGCCAGGCGGATCTCTGTGAGTTCGAGGCCAGCCTGCGCTACCAAGTGAGTTCCAGGAAAGGCGCAAAGCTACACAGAGAAACCCTGTCTCGAAAAACCAAAAAAAAAAAAAAAAAAAAAAAGACAGTAAGGAAAGAACAAAGAAACTGCCTGCCCTCTTTTGACTAAGTATGTGAGAGAGGAAAGCATTACAGTGGAAGGAGGTACAGTAGAAGTGATGCCATGAGAAGAGTTGAAGTATTTCAGGATACAAAAAAAAAAAAAAAAAAAATGAGGCTGAGGGGCTACAATGATTTGAGAGTCCATTCATGTCAATACATTGGTAACCAACAAGGTTATATGTAGAGTTGATGATGGGATTGGTTCTTCTGGTTCAAGTCACATAATGGAAGAGAGATTGGAGCTTTGTAGAGTGAGAGACTATTGCCAGAGCTTGCTGAATTCCAAGTCTCTCATCCCCTTAACTCTTAAAAAATGGAAGCAGGGAAACTGGAGAGGGGCAGTTTTCTTTCTAAGAAACAGCTACTCTTGTATTCGCTGTTTCCTTCAATCTCTGGAAGGGGGGCCACCCTCAGTGCTCCACCCCATTGCACTATCAGCTAGCAAGGTTTCCATCTTCACAGGTTTACAAAAGCAATGAGGACAGATCTTCTGGCCTTGCCATTCCCTCTAACAGGAGCCAAGGTTTTGGGAGAGCAAAATAGTCAGAAAGCCTTGGGAAGAATTTGAAAGGAAGTTCTAAATATACCCAGCAGTTCTATAAACTACAGCATATGAAACAGTCTCCAAACCAAGTTCAATTAAATGGACTATTGAAAGTCTCATAACCAATCACATAGATTATGATTCTTTCCTTTGATCTGGCTTGATTCCTTGGATATTAAAATGTTTTCTGAGCCATAACATATCAATTCCAACCTAAGGACATGGGTAGGGAGATAGTAACTCCAAAATACAGGCGAGGCAATTAAGTTGGAGCTTTCTACAAACACTTTAATATGAAAGCTTAGTGTTCTTACGACAGTAAGCTTCATACAAAAATTTTGTTTGCTGTATTTGACAACTCCATCACTGGAAGAATTTTAGAAAATCAATGAAGATGTGTAGATGGATAGCTTTGTTCAGGCCTAAAGTGAAAAATCCCAAATGAATATATCTGAGAAATATGGGGAAGGTTCTCAACCGTTCTTTCAAGTTCCTTGTGTCACAAATAGAACTATGAAAGACAGAAGTACAGCTGAATGAAGTCAACAGCTAGCTAAGGTCTCCTCTTTTCACTGTACTCCATGGTTCATTATTCCCTGTGTCCTCACAGTTTCAAAGGATGCTTCAGGGACGTGAGGAAGAAGCAGTACCAGAGGATAAGACAGATCCTGTCAACTGTAAGAATGTCATGGAACCAAAAGAGACATCAGGGATGATCCCTAAGACAATATATCCATGTCTGTAGCTATTCTTTGATACACTTCTCTATAAATATTCTACACTAATCAGGAGAGATGAAACAGAAAATGGAAGAAATGTTTCCTTAAAATTGTATTTTAAATTTCTGACATAAATACAAGAGTTTTAGAGCAGTACATTAATCTTGCCCCTTGGTTCTGACTACTTAGGCAAAGGTGTCATTTCCTGATTGTTGGAAGTCACTCATTACCTGATCACACCTTATGCCCTACTACATAATTGCATGAGTCATCCATGGGTGGCTGAAACATGAAAGAAATGCAATATATTAAAAATCTACTATCAATCCAGTCAGGAAGAACTAGCTGGATAAACCAAAATAGACTTCAAATAATCACTATATATGAGCCTGCAAGTTTATCCACATCCCTATCTCAAAAGCTAACACATCTCATGCTCTTTCTCATATTTAAATCTAGATAAGTGAATTTCCAATATCCTTTGAGGATGCAGCTGTTGTTTATCACTGTGATTTCGTATGTACACAGCTCCTCCATCATAGGATCTTAGACTATTTTACTACAATAATTCTGTATTAATACCCATAAAAATAATAATTTCAGCTACCTTATTCTATTGGGTAACCAATAAGGAATACATTTATTTTCCTGGCCATTGGAAAGTTCCAGCTTTATCCTCGGACAGACAAAGCAGCCAAATCTACTGATCCTCTGAAGAAAAATGAAAAATAATTAAGGCCAGTCAACAGGACAAAAGAATTTCACTTGTAAAATGAAATGAATTTTGCTTGTAAGAATCTCTATATTTTATTTGTTCCAAGAAAAATGAAATTGCCTTGGAAATATGAACTTTTTGACATTCATTTAAGAAAAAGAACCAACATTCTTACATAGATTAAGCCATTTAGACAAATTTGTATTTTTAGATTAATGTGACAAATCCCTTACAATGTGACTTTTAAAAATCAACTCAGAAATGCATTTCCCCTGGGAATGTAGGATTGGACCCAGCCTCCTCTATAAGTCCTATACCTATTATATTCTATCCTCTATCTACAATCTATAATCCTCCTGTCCAACAATGTGTCCAGCACAGTTACTGACTCACTATTAACTGATGTCTGATGCAGTTTGTATTGGCTCCCAAATCCCCTAGTGACTCCCTCTTATCCCAGTGGGTAAACCTGACCCTTTCACTTTTTCTCACCTACTCTCCATTTACTTAATTCTGTCTCAAGACAGCTTTCTCCCAGGTACTTATACATTTCTTTTCCCAATATTTAAATATAGGGCCATAAGTAAAAAAGGCTTTGGCACAAAATCCTACTTCCTGGATCAGAGATGACCGCTGAGAATTGAATTTAAAATTAATGGAGAAAGGGAGGAAGAACCGCTTCAAGAATATAAGCAAGCAAACTCTACTCTGTCTCATAACCAATGTGGTGTTCTGCGTGTTAGCTGTGAAAGCTGGCAGTCTCTCACCAGATGCTAACAATGATTCTTAAACAGTTCAAGTAAGTGGCTCAACGATGCCTCATTAAATGACACTGTGCTTGTCAAACACCTTACAGCATGGTTTACTTGGGCCAATTTGCATATTGAAATATTGATGCTTGCATCATTTCTCACATTGTAGAATGAAATACTTTTGAGCATTTAGTTTTCTCCCTCTTTTCAATCATCCATACACCCCACACACAAAAAAAAATGCATTTCATTCACTCAAATTAGGTCACAAAACTGAAGAAGTAGCATGCTGTGCAGACAGACTGAACACTGGACATTATTGCACACTGTGAGATTACTTAAGCAACTCCATAGGAAGAAATTGCTTTTCCATGTCACAGTGTTCCAAGATGGATTTAGGACAAGACAAGGCAAGTAATAAGGATGTCTGTTGAATGTCATGAATCCCACTAAATCAATTAGTTGCTAAGATATGGGAAGATTTTTCTCTAGCCTCTCCTTCACCCCTAGTGCTACAGAGGCCACAAAGTTATCAAGCACACAGGACTAGAGTGGCCTGACAGAGTTCAGCTTCTGCAGGAGGCTCCTAAATGGAAAATTACTCTGATTGTGGCAGTCCAATTTCAGATGGCAAGCATCATCGAGACTGAACATCACTGCTGAATCCCAGAGAAAGACCCAAGTGCTTATCCCATTCTAAAGATACAATTAGCTAGCATTTTTATCTCCACATCTGAAGAGCCTAAACCAGACAAGTACCTTATGAGCGTTTCTGGCCCTGAAAAGGAGGCAATCTCACACTGAGTCTGGTTTATTTTCCATTCCATTAACGGACTCTTTCAATAGACAGCAATTAATCACTCTCCTTTGCGTGCAAAGACAAAATTACAGCTTTGTAGTCTTAGTCCACTTTGATGACTAACTATTTAAGGACAAAATTTCAACATGGTCCACACCTTCAACATTAATATAAGAGTTGGTCAAAGTGTCCTGACCAGGTCATTTCTACTTCCATGAGACTAGGTCATTTCAGCACAAAGGAAAAAAAAAAAAAAAAAAAAAAAACTAGGTAAGAAAGTTTTGTAATCAGAAATACGAAGCACCAATAAAAATAGACATTTCATAAATAGATTCAGACTACATGATCAAATGGCTGTGTGGTTCAATTGCGCCGCTATGAGAAGATATGTTTAACCCAAGCATTCCTTCATTGCTCGGCACACATGCTGCCTCCCCAAGGAAGATCATAAAGTCTGCTGAATCGAAGCAGATGGATACTTGAACAACTCCAACACTTTTCAGGATTTATAAGTAAAATGGGATGAGATTCCTTCTAAAGGAAAGATTCATTGTAACTGATATTAGAATCAGTAGGGGAGGGGGTTGATGAAGAAAGCTGAATTTGATCTGACCCTTGAGAAATGAGGAAGGTTTCAACAGAGAAAAAAAAAAAGATAAGTATACATGAATGCCAAACAAATGTGATAGCAAAGATGCACAGCAAGAGAAGGCATTTGGTATGTTTATAGTATTTAAGTATCCTGGTGCAAGTCATTGGCAAAACATTCAAAGCTAAAAATGGACCTTTGAGTAGGACATGTGAGGTAGAGCAACTATTTCTAGTTTAAAAACAAAGAAATAAAAATTATCCAAAATGACTTATAAAGATGACGACAATAACTGCTTGCAGCCATTCAAGTGTGTTCCCCTTGCACCACCTTTGTGTGGACTGGCAGCACATTGTAAAAGGTATCTCCCATGAGCACCAGTGAGTGGGGAGTTTTTGCGCCAGATGGTATGATCACAAATGCATACATTGCTCAATGAAGTCCTGGAACCAGGAGAAAGAGAGTAAAGAAAGAAAGATTGGTTAAAATGCTTCTCCAGTCATCTGCTGGGGATAATGGGAGCATGAACCAGAACTATGATGCCTGAAAAAGAAGGAATGAGATGGATTAGAAAGCTGTTTGGAGGATGTAATCCCTCATGTTGATGATAAGGGAAGCATTAAAGATGATCATCAAGCTCTAGAGCCAAGTTAGGACAGATGTTACTCACACTGAGAAAGTGACAGGAGAAGGAAGATAAGATGTGAAGAGTTTCAAAATCAATTCTAGTCTCTCCAGTTTCACTGGATGGTGCTCAGTTACTCTATGGAAGTTGGAGCCCAAGTCTATAGTCCGAGTTTCTGGCCTGTTGAGCACACATAGGAAGGTTAGGGGCTCACATGTCAACATTATTAATGGTTAGTCAAGAACAATAGCAAAAAAAAAAAAGAGCTTTAGAACCCTATTCTTGAGATCTCTCTTATTTATCTCCCAAAGTGGAAAGTCTGGGAAACATTGTAGATTGTGAGTAGACTTCCCAGTCAACACAACAGCAACTGTGTAAACCCTCAGGCATGTAGAATAGCACAAAGTGGTGGGGGAACTGATTAATTTTGAGAACAACAACCAATTCTTCTAATAAATAATAAGCCAATGACTATCACACTCAGAACAACTCAAAGAAAAAATACTCCTCCTTAGAGGAAACAAAGAAGGAGAGTTTTCATGTTGTTCCCACAAAAGCCAAACATAGCTGAGTAAAAAAGACAGAACGCTTCTTCTCGTATGTGTATGGATAGTTTAGACTACATGTATGTTTATGCTTCACATGCATGCTTCATGCCAGAGAAGAAAGAGGCATCAGATTCCCTTGAACTGGAGTTACAGTTGGTTATGAGCTGCCCTGTGAGTGCTGGGAATTGAGCTCCTCGTTCTCTGAACAGCCAGAGCTCTTAACCACTGAGTCATCTCTCCAGCCTGGTAGACTTCCTTCTGAATGCCTAAGTCAGAAACCTGAGAGCCTCCTTCCACCAAAACCAGTCGCTTTTCCACCAGTGGTCAGGCAACTTGTAGTTGAGCAATTCTGTTTTCAGTGCAACATAACATTGTTTCCACTGGCTATTTCTCCCTGTTATGTTCATCATGTCCCCTAGATCCATAGACCAGAATCTCCTAGATACCTTTACAGATCTTTCACTGTGTTCTTCCCAATGCTCAAAGATTGTAAAATGCAAAGTAATCACATTGTCCTTCCACTTACAACCCCCTCGATATCTGCAGACACTTCCAAGATAACATCCAAACATTCACTAGTATCATACTTACAAAAACAGCTATTGCCTTGTCTTCCTATCCTACTAAAAGCTGAGTTATTTTAGCGGAGACTATTCCTTTTTCTAATTTATTTTTGTGTTGTCAATGCCAGCAATGTATTTATGTATCCAAAAACATATTTGACCTATATAAACCCATTCACATATGACCTTGTTTATTTGACCAATTTCTGTATGCCACCCAGCCCTACTAATCTCTGCGAAACAAGTTCTAATTCCAGGTATACCAACCTACAAGCAGACAGAGCTAAGCCTTCACTGCTCTTTCTTCTTAATGTTTATACCCTTTCTTCAGCTTTCTATTCCTTTTTATCCACTTTGGTATATCTCTGATATATTACTTACATTTCACAATGTCAGGCCTTACGCCACTTCCTCTAAATAATCTTTCTTATTCCTCATCCTTTCTTGTCGTCATACCACTGGACCCAGATCTTCCCATGGTATCAGTACATGTCTCAAATACTGCAATCATCCAATTTCTTTTTAATGATTATTTACCAGCTTTATCTCCATGTGACTGCAATGTCTCAACTGGCCATCTCTGAATGACAGATGCCTGGATTAAATAAATGAGGAAGGAAGACATTCTTTTACATGTCATGTTTTTCTTTTCTTTTCCTTTTTTTAATATTTTAATTTTTATTAATTTTATTTTATTTTACAGTACAATTCAGTTCTACATATCAGCCACAGATTCCCTTGTTCTCCCCCTCCTGCCCCCTCACCTTCCCCTCAACCCACCCCCCATTCCCACCTCCTCCAGGGCAAAGCCTCCCCTGCAGACTGAGATCAACCTGGCAGACTCAGTCCAGACAGGTCCAGTTCCCTCCTCCCAGGCCAAGCCAAGCAACGCTGCACAAGCCCTAGGTTTCAAACAGCCAACTCATGCAATGAACACAGGACCCGGTCCCACTGCCTGGACGCCCCCCAAACAGACCAAGCCAATCAACTGTCTTACCCATTCAGAGGGCCTGATCCACTTGGGGGCCCTCAGCCACTGGTTCATAGTTCATGTGTTTCCATTCACTTGGCTATCTGTCCCTGTGCTTTATCCAACCCTGGTCTCAACAATTCTTGCTCATACAAACCCTTCTCTTTCTCGCCAATTGGACTCCGGAAGCTCCACCCGGGGCCTAGCCATGGATCTCTGCATCCAGATCCCTCAGTCATTGAATGGGGTTTCTAGCACGACAATTAGGGTGTTTGGCCATCCCATCACCAGAGTAGGTCAGTTCGGGCTGCCTCTCGACCATTGCCAGCAGTCTATTGTGGGGGTATCTTTGTGGATTTCTGTGGGCCTCTCTAGCACTTTGCTTCTTCCTATTCTCATGTGGTCTTCATTTACCATGGTCTCTTATTCCTTGTTCTCCCTCTCTGTTGTTGATCCAGCTGGGATCTCCCTCTCTCCCAAGCTCTCTTTCCCTCGACCCTCGCCCTTCATTTCCCCTATTCATGTCCAGGCTGTTCATGTAGATCTCATCCATTTCTCTATCATTGGGTGATCCCCGTGTCTTTCTTGGGGTCCTGTTTAAGTCCAAGTGGATCAAGGACCTCAACATAAATTAGCTACTCTGAACCTGATAGAGGAAAAAGTAGGAAGTAGTCTTGAACGCATTGGTATAGGAAATCACTTCCTAAATATAACACCAGTAGCACAGACACTGAGAGAAACAATCAATCAATGGGACCTCTTGAAACTGAGAAGCTTTTGTAGGGCAAAGGATACAGTCAACAAAGCAAAGCGACAGCCTACAGAATGGGAAAAGATCTTCACCAACCCCACATCTGACAGAGGACTGATATCCAGAATATATAAGGAACTCAAGAAATTAGACATCAAAATGCCCAACAGTCCAATTAAGAAATGGGCTATAGAACTAAACAGAGAATTCTCAACAGAGGAAACTCAAATGGCTGAAAGACATTTAAGGAATTGATCAACATCCCTAATTATCAGGGAAATGCAAATCAAAACAACTCTGAGATACCACCTTACGCCTGTCAGAATGGCTAAAATCAAAAACACTGAAGACAGCTTATGCTAGAGAGGATGTGGAGCTAGGGGAACTCTCCTCCACTGCTGGTTGGAATGCAAGCTTGTATAACCACTTTGGAAATCAATATGGTGCTTTCTTAGAAAATTGGGAATCCATCTCCCCCAAGATCCAGCTATACCACTCTTGGGCATATACCCAAGGAATGCTCAATCATACCACAAGAGCACTTGCTCAGCTATGTTCATATCGGCATTGTTTGTAATATCCAGAACCTGGAAACAACCTAGATGCCCTTCAACTGAAGAATGGATAAATAAAATGTGGTACATATACACAATGGAGTACTACTCAGCAGAGAAAAACAATGACATCATGAGGTTTGCAGGCAAATGGATGGATCTAGAAAAAATCATCCTGAGTGAGGTAACCCAGACAAACATGGTACGTACTCACTCATAGGAGGATACTAGATGTGGAACAAGGATGACTGGACTGCTACTTTTTTTTTTTAAGGCATTCTCTTACCCTGTGTCCCAAGGTATCCTAAAACTCATTATGTAGCTCAGACTGCCTTCAAACCCACAGTGATTCTCCTGCCTTTACTTCCTGGGTGCCAGTATTACAGACACAAGCCTCTGTGCTTGGCTAGTTTGTCCAACAGAAAATGCACCAGGAAAGGCCCAATAGTTCTATAGCAGCAAGAGGACAGAAAGTTGATTATGTATTCTCTGTCTCTCTGCTAATTACTTTGCTTTAACAGACCTTCAGAAACAATTCAATAACTAGAGGGTGTATTTTTAATTGCATTTTAAGTTATTAGGAGACAGCAAAAACAAATCTTTTAGGAAAATCTATTTTTTATTAAATATTTATTTTTCTTCACATTGGCTTAAGGCTTGCAGATGCCTGTAAACAAAGGGGGGAAAGTTCACTATTTTATAAGAGGTCTCACTATACAAAGTAAGCAAAGATGAATTAGATTCTATTTATACAAAACTTGATACCTCCCTACATTACCAGTTGTCTTAGAGTTTCTCCTGCTGTGAAGATACACCATGACCACAGCAACTCTTATAAAGAAAAATATTTAATTGTGGTGGCTCAAGTACAGTTCCAAGGTTCAGTTAATTATCATCATGATGGAACATGGCAGCATGCAGGCAGACATGATGCTGTAGAAGTAGCTGAGAGTCCTATATCTTGCAGGCAACATAGAGTAGTCTCTGTATCGCATTGAGCAAAGCTTAAGCATACTTAACACCTCAAAGGCCACCTCCACAGTGACATGTCCTGTAGACATATGACTCCAATAAAGCTACACCTCCTAACTGTGCCACTTCCTTTGGGGGTCATTTCCTTTCAGACCACCACATCCCTGGCTTCCAAAGGCTTGTAGCCATATCATAATGTAAAAATGCGTTCAGTTCAACTTCAAAAGTCCCTATGTTCTATCAAAGTCTCAATAATGTTTATAAGTCCGAAGTTCAAAGTCTCTTCTGAGATTCATGAAATCTCTTAAATGTAATACCCTATAAAATCAAAATAAAAAATAGACCCCATTCTTTCAACATATAATGGCATAGGATATACATTACCATTCCAAAATGTAGGGAAGGAAGCATAGTGAGGAAATACTGGACCAAAGCAAGACCATAACAAGCTGGGCAAACACTTAACTCTGCATCTTCATGCCCAATGTCAAAACGCTCTTTAGATCTCCAACTCCTTTCAGCTTTGTTGACTACAACATACCTCTTTCTCTTGAGCTGGTTCAACTCCTTGTTAGTAGCTTTCCTTGGAAGGTATCCCATGACTCTGCCATCTCCAACATCTTGGGGTCTCCAAGGCAATCTAGGTTTCACCTTCACAGCTTTCATGAAGTGGCCTCTCTGGACCTTCATTCAGGGGCACTCCTGACACATAACTGGTCTCAGAAGCTTTCCTTAGGAACAGAGGCAAATTTCACAAGTCATTTCTTCTCTTCTTGACTCAAAAGCCAGAATCACATGGCCAAAGCCACCAAGTTCTGCTGTTTAGGGCTGGAACATGGCCCTCTCATTCAATTACATCGTCACTAGCTTTCTATTTTTGGTAATTTCCTTCACTGCCTAAGCTTGGCTATTCTGGAATTCTCTGTAGACCAGGCTGGCCTCAAACTCAGAGATCCCCCAGCCTCTGCTTTCTGAGTACTTGGATTAAATGTATGCATCACCACACCTGGCTCTAAGCTTTTCTTTAATTCACTTTCACAAGTTAGAAATTTAGCTGGGTGGTATCTCGCCCTGAAGTCAGCACTCCATTTATTCCATTTCTTAATCTGTTTATCTCCTTGAATGCAGGACTTAGTTCCATTCCACGTTTCAGTGTTTCTTTTCTCCTTACATTTTATATTTTGTAATTTACCCTGCTCAGCTTGCTCCTTTTCATTGTAAATCTTCACTAGACTTACCACTAATAACCACATGACAGAGTCTATACTAGGCTGTTTTGAGATTTTTTTTTCTGCCAACGGAATTCATCCAAAACTCTTCACTTTAGCCTCAGGCAGACTCTGCAGACAAGGACAAAAGGCAGCCACTTTCTTCACCAAAATATCACAAGAACGATCTCTAGGTCACATATTAATACTCTTCTCCTCTGAAAACTCTTGAACCAGCTCCCCACAGTTCATCAAATCACATTCAGCACCACTGTCTTCCATGCTCCTACTAGTATGGTCAATTAAGCAGCACTTAAAGAATTCAACTGTTTTTCTAATCCACAGTCCCAAGGTCCATATTCCTTCAAACAAAAGCATGGTCAGGCCTATAACAACAATACCCCAGTCCCTGGTACCAACTTCTGTCTTTGTTAGGGTTTCTATTGCTGTGAAGAGACACCATGACCATGGAAACTCTTATAAAGGAAAACATTTAATTCTGATGGCTCAATTACAGTTTAAAGGTTCAGTCCATTATTATCGTGGTGGTACATGGTGGTGTCCAGGCAGACATGGTGCTGGAGAAGTAGTTGAGTGTCCTACATCTTGGGCAGGTGACAGAAAGTGGTCTGTGTATCACACTGAGTGAAGCTTGAGCATATATGAGACCGCAAAGCCCACCGCCACAGTGACACACTTCCTCCAACAAGGATATACCTACTCCAATAAAGCCACACCTCCTAGTAGTTCCACTCCCTTTGGGGGCCATTTTCCTTCAAGCAACCACACCAGTATAGAGTATGATGTGCCATTTCTCACTAGGAAGTTGTATTCTACAGCATCATCTCAATCATGAAACAGTGGGTATTGTTTCATTTCTTGGTTTTTTGTTCATTTGTTTTGTTTTGTTTTTAATGAAATGTGAAACTTGAGTTATGTCAGCAGCCACCCTCTAAGAGTGGCAAGGCCATGGGCTCATCAAATTCCAACAGAGAGAAGAAGCTAAGGAAGTCTTGTATCATATCTTGTAAAGCACAGGTGATGGGAACAGAAACCCAAACAAGTTGCTCTCTATGTTTCTCATATCTTTATATGAGAGGCCCTACCACCACCATGGTCTGGGGAACGGAGTTACTATGGTAGTTTAGACACGCATTCAAGTCAACCACAATAGCTATGCAAATTACCATTTACATTGATGGTTTAAGAATATTAGGGGGGAAAATAGAACTGCCCATACAAATAGTAAGACCGTTAGCCTGCAATTTCCCCTGCAAAGCACCAAGGAAGCGACTAGGCACAAAAGCCTCTTGCTGAAGTTCATCCTACAGGTGAAGTGCAAAAGACCCTCATCTTGACGGACCTGACACTGTGGCCATCCAGGAAGTTAGATGTTATGAGAAACCTTCCGAACTTCTGATTCTCTGACTTTGCTTCCAGTGGGAGAAAATTACACCAAACAAATCTGCACTTCTAGAGCTTATCCATTAAAGTTTGGAGGTCCCTAGTAAGGCCTAGCTGGTTAGCCATTTGGAAAGAGAGCAACCTGTGTGTTGTCCATGCCAGACATGTCAGAATTTCGTCAAAAGACAGCCGTACTGTGTCTTACACAGGTGAAGAATATATTCAGTAATCCACTGTGATGGAGAACACCAGGTCAGAAAGGTTCCTTCTTTCAGTGGCTCAAATGAGAAATGTTCCACGTAGTAGGCACGTGCATTTGAATACTTGATTTCCAGTTGATGGCAACTGGAAATCTAAAGTCAAATAATAATAATAATAATAATAATAAATAATAATAAAAGATAAAAAATTTTCTTTCTTATATTGCTTTTGGCCATACACCAACAAATCGCAATTAATACAATGCAATGGAGTCAAGATAACTAAACATATAGTTATGCATGGAAAAATGGATACAAAGAAGTTGGATACTTCAGTTTTTTTGTTTTGTTTCATTTTATTTAGGTCTGGATTTTAGTCTGATTCTTGGGATGTAAAGCATCAGTATGCACACAAATGATACAGTGGACACCTTTCAACAGTTCTGCTTTAGTTTGTTTATTTGACAACGTATCAATCTAATAGAGATCCAAAAATAGCAAAAAGAAACAAACACAGCAGAGCATTGCTGCATGGGGTCAGATAGCAACAGAAAGGGTTTCTATATTACAAAATCCATATAAACATAGCCCTGTTCTGTAAGCAAGGTTTTCCTGTTGTAAGCTGGAGTCTCCAGGCAGAGGGAAAAAAGGTGCTGTTTAGTCTAGCATTTGCACCTTGTTTCATGACTCCTCTCTATGTGTTACTGTTGTTTTGTTTTGTTTCTTCTCCATACTGTAGCTCCAGTGTCCTTCTGCCTGGGCTCTGTCTCTGGGAGATCTATATGTCCTCACGCCTTGATAGGTTAAAATGTTCAATTTTATAACAATTATAGATGAGCTGTTACATTTTTTCTGGTAACGCCAGCATTTACATTTTGTTAAAAAACAAGCCCATTTCTTCTGACAACACTTAAATGTTGTTTGGAGCATTTCACCCTACTACACACTTCACCCACTCACAACACTTGTCTGAGTGGTCCTGCATGAAAGTGCTTTTAATTTAGTCTCTTCCATACTATGTACTAGCTCTGTAAACTTGCCATTAAAATGCATTAAGCTGGTTTTTTAAAATAAAAATAAATGCAAATGTCCTTCAAAAATTCTTACAGGAATAAACAAGAAAATGTGAAACCATTAGAGTTAATTTATAGGAGTTAAAGCTGGAGGGAAGGATCTGATGATAGCACGTATCATTTATTCAGGCCGATTTAGAGGGCTATGGAGAAGTTAGATGCAAGGAAACGGGAAGTTTTGGTTGTGTTTTACACAGTTTGCCTCTTTAGAGAACAACATAGAAGAGGGTTCCTCACAGAGCCGACCCTTCCAGCAAGCATCTCTTTTGTCTTTTCCTTGTCTGTTTTCATTTCCATGATAAATTCAATAAATGTTTACTTCCTTGCCATCAGATGAACACAACGGACAACACAAACATGGCCTGTCAGGCACATTTATCAAAAAGAAAAAGAAAAAAGTCAAAGATCACAGTGTACTAAACATTAAACCTTGGGAAACGGGGGGTGGGGGGGGTGGGGGGTGGGGGGGTGGGGACAGTATAAATAAATCTGAGGGTACAGCTTTCTAAAGACTGTAGGTGAGGTCCACGTTAAATTGAGCTAATCAAGGTTCAACAAGAGGGGTCAGAAGAATTGGGGCAAGAGTCAGAGAATGAGGAGGTAGAGCTATCCAGGCTAAATCTAACAGCATCTGCAAACAGAATATCTTAGGTGGTCACAAACATGTCAGTACAGCTTACTGTGTACCACAATGGATGACAGGACAGAGACGAGGCTGAAAAGATCAAAGACGGGACCAGAAAATGGGACAGGACTAGACAAGGAAGCAGTTGAGATTTTATTCTCAGGACTGTGTGCTGCACTGAAATTTTACCAAGGAATCCCATGATGCTGGTTTTAGAAAGAACACAGGCTATTAGGGAAGAACAGGAATAGACCATACACAGTTTAGAAGTTGTTCTGATAAGAGGTAATGGTGGCCTAAACAGGAGAGTGGTAATGATTTGAGCAGACATGGATAAATTGAAGGAGAGTCAGGAGAGCAATGACATTGATACATAGTTTATGGGGATGAAACCTGACCAAACTGCTCTCTAGGTCCATCATCCCTTTATACCATGGCTTCTCTCCTCATAATCTGGGGGGCCTAATTGCTATGATAATTTAAACATCTTGTCAAGTAACCCATGACAGCCACCCATCTAACTACTTTTTTTGTTTGTTTGGTTTTTCGAGACAGGGTTTCTCTGTGTAGCTTTGCGCCTTTCCTGGATCTCGCTCTGTAGACCAGGCTGGCCTCAAACTCACAAAGATCCGCCTGCCTCTGCCTCCCGAGTGCTGGGATTAAAGGCATGTGCTACCACCGCCTGACCTAACTACTTATTTTGATAGTTTAAGACTACTGGGAAAAAATGAAACTTCCTGTCCAGTTAGTGTTATTTTTCTTATTGAATAAAAGAGAGAATGTTCAACATTCTACCTAGGGAAAAAATTAAAAATACCTGTAAATATAAGAACAATGACTGAGAAGTGTGGTACTATTCCCCATACCCATTATAAGTCATTTATAATATACTGAAGAAGGCCCCAGTGTACCTGCTATGTTTTTGAATTAGTTGCTGATTCTACTGAAATCCAAAGATGTTTCTATGCTGATTCTCACAAGAGAATCCTTGAACGTAGAAGTGAAGCATCTCCAGCCTGATCATAAGCCTGGAGAAGTTTGTCCTCCCCAAATCGGAGAATACACTGAAGCCCTTTTCACATTTGCATGAAATCTGTAGGAGAGTTCTGATTTCTGCTAAGAGACTTCTCCACAGAAGATGAATGGTAGCTAATTTCAGAATGTTTCCAGGATCTTCCAGTCTTTGTTTTTTACTACATCAACCACTGAGATTGAAAAATAGAAGGAAAATAGTTTGAGCCCTAAGGAAGCAAAGAGGAATGGCAGTGGAAATCTAAACACACCGCCCTGAGAGTCTCTTTTAAGGAAATAAAAGTAGCACAGACTTTTGAGGAGATGTAGATGCCCCGGGGTACTAAAAATATCAATTATATAACATGAAGGGAGAAGAGGCAAGGGAGATGCTCATAAGGAAAAATCTCCCCCAAGTCCCACATAACAAGCCAACCCACAGGATACTCCAGAGAACTTTATTTTTTTTACTGCTTCTCTGAATGGTCAAAAGCATAAATCCAGTAAATGTATGTTGATAGGTTTGAGTCTGGGAAAAGCAATATCCTTCCATTATTGCCTTTGGATATAGGCTGGCAAACATAGAGGCGAACCAGAAAATTCTCTGATTAGTAGAGAAGGAACGGCACAACGAACACAGAGTAGGTTAAAAATGCACTAGTGTTCACTGGAATACAAGTTTTAAAAAAGAAATTACCTGCATTATTTTAGGTGGAAGTTTAAAAAAAAATAAATTGTTTTGCAGTTTTACAGATTTATATTTTTTTTAATTTTACATATGTGCACTGTATTTACATTATTCTCCCCTTCCAGGTTTTTCCATGTACCTCTTGTCCCACTCAAACGCATGGCTTCTTTTTCACTGTTAGTGTTGCTCATATGCACATGTTTTCACAATTGACCAGAGGCGCCATCCCTAGGTGAAGAGCTACAGGTGATTAATGACTGCTGAGCAAAGAGCATCAGTCTTCCCCAGGGATAAGTCCCCTAATTAGTGCCATACATTTCTATAATAAATTTAGTCGTTTTCACCTCTCATTCCGTATCTCTTCTGCCTTCTTCTCTATGGAATCCTCTCTTCTCAGCAAGTTCCCCCTGTATATTAGGTCCCTTTCTATTGTGATAGAATACCTTGACAAAAGCAACTTAAAGGAGAAAGGGTATATTTTGCCTTACAATGTCACAGAGACAGATTCCATCACAGCAGGGAAGGCATGGCGATAGCCCCGGGAGTCAGACTCCTGCCTGCAGAGCTGACGCCTGGCCTTGTAAAAATCGTAAAATAAACCGGCTTAGTCTCCCCGCTCTGAGTCTACAGTCCTCCTATTGTGGAGTGAGGGTCTGTGTTCTCATAATCCTGTAAGGGGAAAAGGATCTTGAGTTATGGGGATGAACTAAAAATGCGATCGTGAGCATCCTTGTAAGGAAGACACTGAGGAGGGCTGGAAGAGGAACGGGACCATGGAGGCAGAAGGCTGAAATAATTCAGATATCAGCCAAGGAAGACCTGAGTCATCAGAAGCAGGAAGAGAGAAAAAGCCTTCAACAAAGAGACTCAGCTTTGCTTACACCTGGAATTCAGCCCAGTGCCCAGTGGTGCTGACTGGAGCCCTGACCTTCGGAACTTCAAGTGAGTGGTGTTGTATCTTTCGAAGCCACCTGAAGCTCATGCAGATGTGTTGGGTATGAAGAAGAGAAATTTCTCTTACATTGCTCAACTCTGCAGTTCTACACAATGTGCTCAGGGCCTCGGGCACATAACCCCAATAAAGGTGACACAGCTTTAATTGCTTCAACCCAAGGGAGGATGAACACAGTCTCCTGAGAGCCTTT
The DNA here is from genome assembly GCF_949786415.1 of Peromyscus eremicus. Lineage (NCBI taxonomy): Eukaryota > Metazoa > Chordata > Mammalia > Rodentia > Cricetidae > Peromyscus > Peromyscus eremicus. Next base: position 36,686,257 of record NC_081425.1, on the reverse strand, counting down.
ATAAGAGAGGAAATCCAGATTTGTGTGGAATCAGCTCAGCTGAGCCCACAGAGAGTACTGGAGAAGGTGGATAAGTGACTATGTCCTTTTCAATGCAAATTAGGCTACCTGTTACACCCTCCAGTGTTATGTCAGCACTTTGGTTCCTATGACTTACCTGTAAAGAAAAGTCAAAAATCAGTGTACAGTCATAGAATCACAGGAAAGCTTTCAGAAAGGGACACTCTTCTCTCAAGCCCAACATTCATACGCAAAGTGACTTTGGGCAAGTTCCTAGCCTACTTCACAACAATGTCATAGGGCAGCTTTGCAATTAATTTGTAAATGCCCTTTGGCCCACAGAAAATCCATTCAGCCTGTGAGATTTGCATCTCCCAGAGCTACTGATTTGCATAGCTCGCAACCCTGCCAAGGAAGCAAGCATCTGCCTGCAGTGAGCACACAAGGAGAGTGCTCATCTAAACAGATTTCCTGGAAGACCAAACGAAACCGAAAGGAGAAGCAAGACTATTACAGCAGTTTCCACCCCACTAAGCAAATCCTATTTGCCCCACTGTGTTTCTCCTTAGCACACAGGTATATTGGCAAGCATTTATTTTCTTGGACACCATGAGACTGTGGGCAAAATGTGTTGAGATTCTTTTCAGGTCCTCAGGAAAAGGGTGCTGTGTAAATCCAGGCACTATTACATGAAACACAGAGCCTTTATCTCCCAGTCTTAATAAAGAACTAAGCATAAGGCCTATCTGACTTCTGGATCAGACACCAAATTGACCCCTCTGGGATCGGGAGAGTCTCATCTCCCTCCCGCCTTCAGCAGCAATGCAATAAAGGAGCCTTCGCTGAGGATTAGCTAAAGTTCACACACTGCCTCGAAGAGAAAAGTCTTGATTTAAGTGAGGAAAATTTATATTAATGGAAATGGAAAGATGAGAGGACAGCGCCAAGACTGGGAATTTACAGAAAGTCACAATGAGGCATTCAAGCTGAAGCAGGTCTGTGGGAAAGGTGTGAGACCAAATACAAAGATAGAGTAAGGAGTAAGAATGGGATGAGAGAGAGAGAGAGAGAGAGAGAGAGAGAGAGAGAGAGAGAGAGAGAGGGAGAGATTCCTCAACCTGCCTTGGTTTCTCAATCCTAGAAGAGAAGATTCATTAAGCAACAAACAGAATGATTATTCAAAGTAGAAAGAAAAGAAAAAGTAGCAAAAGAACATCAAAGAATGAGAAAGCCAAAGAATGAAAGGTTAATAGGGAAAAGGATCATGATTGAACAATAGAGGGAGGAATTCATAGATCTGTAATAGGAGCTATAGGAACAGGGCTGTTGCCTAACTCTCTCTCTCTCTCTCTCTCTCTCTCTCTCTCTCTCTCTCTCTCTGTGTGTGTGTGTGTGTGTGTGTGTGTGTGTGTGTGTGTGTGTGTGTTTTCCTGGGAGAAGATACACATATGTGTGTATGTGCTTGAAGGTCAGAGGTCAACCGTGGCTGTCATTATTCTCCAGGAACCACCCACTATTTTTCTCTTTTTTCTTGAGCCAGCATCTATATCCAGGAGCAGGGCTCCTCAGCAATTAGACTAGGCCCCCTAACCAGTGAGAATCATGGAGTGTCTTGTCTTTGTCTCCCCAGTGTTGGGTTATAAAAGCACTAGGCCCAGCATTTTTTAACCTTGGTCCTGGGGCTTGAACTCAGATCCTCATGCATACCTGGAAACACTTTGCTCATGGAGCTACCCCCTACCCCCGGTTGCTTGATTTCAGGAAATCAGAACCACTCCAGTCCATTGCTTTCTGCTCCAAAATATACTTAATAATAACAATAACAATAATAATCATTTTCACAAACCCAGTGGAGATACGGTTTCATTTCTTGACATGTGGCATATGCTGAAAAGAAATATTTTGCAATCATATGCAGAGTTTTTAATATAAAATACACTGACCACCAAAGCTGTATTTGCATACAAAAAAAAGCATTTTGGCAGCACATAGTTGATAAGTTGAACATAATTAAATTGATTTCCGTGCTACTATAATCAAGCAAATGGATAGTTCTTTGTTTATTAATTTGCTTGTTTTTTAACTTTTAATCATATAAACTTTACATAAACCCAGCAGCTGACAACAGGGCCACAAAGGGTGAACATTTTAAAAATTTACCCAGATTGCTAAGGGCAAAGATATTACAACTTGTTTTGATGTTAAACATGGATAATTCCAAAGCCCATCTTGTGCTTTTATAAAAGCCTTGGCCAAAGTCCATCAGATAATAATTGCATCTCTCTTTGTGATGTGAAGGGAAAAGAGGAAGTAGAGAGAGAAAGCAACCACACTGCAGTGTGGTTCACACTCCACATGAAAAGCAAAATGTCCCTAGCTCAGTGTGAGCAGCCTGCAATTTACATGGCCATTCTGCCAAGCTCTCCTTCTTTGGGATGTCTCAGTTTCCCTCCCTGTTCCTAGAATATAATAAAGCCATTTTGTCTGTTCACAATTGGGTTTGTAAACGTCTCATTTTTCTGGCTCCATCATTAAAGAATAGAAAACACACTCATTATTAAGACGGAGTTAAGGGCATACCAATGAGTATACAGACCTGTAAACATGGAAGTGTCATAGAAGTAATAACAGCAGAAAGCTACCGCCTCCCCTGGAGCTGCAAGCATGGGAAGGTGTTGGAAATGTTGCACTTTCAACTGAATTGACCAATAGGGCTAGAGCTAGCCACAGGGGTGTTCTCAACATGTGCAATGTGGCTGATCAGCTGAGTCGAAAGAATAAAATACAGACTAGATTTCAAAGACTGAATGTGAAAAGGGAGTTAGGATTAGTCAGTACTAATTTTTACACTGACTAAGACATTTTTTTAACCTTATGAGATAGTATCCCATGTAGGCCAGGCTCACCTCCAACTCATTCCCTAGCCAAGGATGGCCTGGAGTTTCTGATCCTCCTGTGTACCCCTCCAAAATGCTGGCATTACAGTCATGTGTCACTATTCCCAACTCCAATGGTACTTTTGATACACTGGGCTAAGTTGCATATGTTTGTTACACTCAGTTCTTTCCTACTTTTATACTGTGACTATTAAAAAGGATAAGCTATCATATGCCAGTGCATTTTGTCTTTACTGGCTCAGAAAATGGCAACTATGCAGCTCAGACACCATCTTTGAGAAGGTCGCCGGGTTAGTTTTGGTGAGTGTGAAAGAGAACCTTGAAGCCGATGCTGACAGTGTGAAAACCTGGACGTTGGAAGCTGTTGCTGCTGAATCAACTGGACCTACCAGGGTGAAGCAGTGTTGCCACAGAGGTGCTGAGAGAAGAAACAGAAAAAAAAAAAAAAAAAAGAGGTCTTTTTCTTCCCCGGCCCTTCAGTTTTCCTCTGATGCCTCCAACAGGCAGAAGCCAGTAGGAACCCACCTCTGGGGGAGGAATGAGGTTAATTGCACTAAGCTTACTATAGAAGGTTGAATTTGATATTAGAAAACAAATAGCTCAGTCATCAGGGCAACAGACATTCACCAAGCAGCAGGCATCCTTCCAGTACGAGTGACAGCCACAAAGCAGGCATGTCTCTGTCCTCATGCAGTTTTCCTTCCGGGGGGAGCAAGGCAAGCACTGAGCAAAAGCACAGGCGAGCAAGAGGCTTCCAAAGTAAGCACTGTGCGAGACAGAATGCAGGGCTGCGGCTGTGCGTCAGAAGCTCTGCTGGTGAGGGCTCAGTGCTGCAACCCAAGGATGGACAAAGGCTGCAGAGGGAGGGAGGGCCTTGCTGTCTCTTTCAGCTGTAGGAGACTGAGTCCACGACAGCAGGAAAGGTATGATGGCAGGAGCTGGATGGAGGTGCTTGTCCTTGTGTCCACAGTCAGGAGGCAGAGAGGAATGAGTGTCCGTGTTTAGCTTGCTGTCTCCTTTTTAGCCAGTTCAAGTGTGGATTCTCTACATGGTTCTACGCATTTTGATTAGGTCTTCACACTTCAGCTGATGTAATGTGAATTATCCTTCACAGACTTGCCCAGAAGCTTGCTTAGGCAATGATTCTGGATCAATGGTTCCCAACCTGTGGGTTGTGATCCCTTTGGGGTTCTCATATCAGATATCCTGCATATCCAATATTTACATTACGATTCATAACCATCACAAAATTACAGATATGAAGTAACAATAAAATAATTTCATGACCCAGGGGTCTCCACAACACAAGGAACTGTATTAAAGGGTTGCAGCATTAGGAAGGCTGAGAATCACTGTTCTAGATCCTCTTAAGTGGACAATCAATATTAATCACCACAGCAGGTAGTAGGATGAGCACAGAGTCCAAATACTTCATGAAGGGCCAGGGTCTCCGGGACACTTGGTGGCTTGCCAGAAATGCAGCTTCTGCTACTGGTCACCACTATTACACAAAAGTATGTTGTGCACTGATTTGCAATACAAGTGTCAATAAAGATACTATTGTTACCTCCTTACCCAATGTGCAATTAGTTTTTTAATCACTGAATCAGTACTTAAAAGGAATTGGATTCCAATGTCTTTCATTAAAGGATTTATGTAGAAAAAAAGACATGAAATGCAGTTTCCATTGGTTTCATGGATTTATACTTTAACCTAGATTCTAAAATGTAGAGAAAAAAAAATATCATGATCCTTCAAAGAAAAGGTGAGATACAAATTTGGTTTCTTTGTGGTTAGCTAATCATTTCAAAAAGACCCTTCTCTGGATAAGGACAATGGTGGCAGAGAGTGTTCATGTTCGTTCCTGGCTTCCTACATCTAGCGGTCTATCTCATATGGTAAATAGGAGAACAGCTTAATAACTCTATTGGCCTCAGGTTGTTCGTGGGGCAAATGATGACTATCTACCATAAGAAGTACATTTAATATGAAGATAAAAAGGTAAGAAGGTGTGAAGATGAGGCTGGGCACTGCTTTAGACAATGATACCTTTCATAGGAGATAAGATTTGAAGTAATGGATGAATGGAGATAGGAGAAGACCGAGAAAGGGTTTCAGGTCAAAAGGAATAAAACTTGCAAGCCCTGAAAACCAAAATGAGCTGGGACATAGTCAAAGTATAATTGTCTGAAGGAAAGATGATAAGAGATGGTCGGAGGGGATTACATAGGGTCCCTGCAAGTCGAGGAAAGTAATGCGGGTTTTACATAATTGCTATGGGAACCACTGTAGGATTTCAGGCGGGCGACTGGTATGATTTGATTTACATATGTAAAAGGTCATTCTGTCTTCTGTGGAGAGGGAAACTCCAGAAGGGGAAGAACAGGAGGGAGACTGGAATACAATAGCAACAGCCTAGGTAAGAGATGCTGCTACCTGGGACTCTGGTTGAAGCAGTGGAAAGAGTTAGCAATGGCTGTATTCAAGATGTAGATTAGAAGTTGCTCCTAAAACACCATTAGAAAATGGGACGGTTCATGTAATTCACGAGTAAAGCTTCCAAATACCTAACAGTTAACTTTAAACACCAAAATTCCTTTTTTTAAAAAAAAAATGTGTTTTCATGGAAATCATTCAAAATTGAACAAAACATTTTTTGATTTTTCTTCTTTGGAAAATTTCTACCAAACTCGCAAGTTGTTATTTTGACTCAGAATCCTGTTCTCTCCATTGCAGTCTGCCATCTGACACATTTCTCTGTCAATTTCTTGAGTTCCTCAAATTCAATTACTTTCACTCCATATGTTAAAGATCTGCTTGTTTTGAGGCATATCTTAATTAGGATGAAAAGATTATTTTCCACTTAATCTAATCCACACATTGGCTATGCTATTTAGATGGGAGCTGCACCTGCCTGACTGTGGTCAGCATCTGCTGCCCCAGACTGCTGTTTAGCCTGTGCACATGGAGGACTCCATCTAACCTGGATTATCTTTTCTTGTGAGTCAAGAAGCATATTTAGCACATATAACCCACTAAGGTTAAAATCAACATGAATGATCCACCCTCACTAATGCCAAATAACCAGTCGTTCACAAAAGCATGTCTTCTCATTTAGTCCCAATATCCAGTCCTTGCTTATGTTCCAGTATACTCAGCAAATTAATGGAGATGCTGGGTCTCAAAGGCTTAATAGGTGATGTTCTTTTCTTTTTCTCAAATTCTGAATGGGAACCTAGGATAGAAACCAAATTCCCATCTGCTGAAAGACTGAAACTGGAGCTAATAAGTTGGAGTTTAGGGCACCTGCTTTCCCAGTTTGGTCCACATAAACTCAATTTCGCTGACCCAAGAGTAAACATACCACCTTCTGTGAAACAGAAGATGAAAGCAGAAAACTGATGGATGAAGAGCATGGAAAGGAGGAGAGGTGCATGCTGTGGGATGGTCTGTATGTCAAGTGTGTTGCTGATTGGTCAGTAAATAAATCACTGATTGGCCATTGGCTAGGCAGGAAGTATAGGCGGGACAAGGAAAAGAATTCTGGGAAGTGGAAGGCTGAGAGAGAGACACTGCGAGCCGCCATGAGGACAAGGAAGATGTAAAGTACCGGTAAGCCACAAGCCATGTGGCAAAGTAAAGATTAATAGAAATGGGCTAAATATAAGAGTAAGAGCTAGACAATGACAGGCCTGAGCTAATGGCCAAGCAGTTTATATAATGTAAGAGTTCATGTGTTTATTTTATAAGTGGGCTCTGGGACTGGCGGGACTTGGTGGCGGGAGCTGGAGAGAAAGCAACAAATGGCGCCCAACGTGGGGCAAGAGTTTCCACCTAAAAACTGAGAAAAAAGATTCTAAAACGGAGCTAAAAACAGCTTCCTAATTGTCTCTCTCAAATGAGCAGCAGCTGCCGGTTTGAGCTACTGGCGGGCTCCTGGCGTGTGCGCTCAAACTGCAGTATGGCGGGAATCAGGCCTCTACAAGTGGCACATTAAGCTGCGTGGTGGATTTAGCCTTTGCAGGTACAAAACAAAAAAAGAGGTTTCTGGGCTACACGCTGCTTGGATAAAAGCATTGACCCACGATAGCTCCCAAAGCTGGCGATAAATGTAGCCATGTTGGGAAGCTGAGGTGGGCGGAGCCAGCAGCCACAGCTGCTGCAGTTTAAGGCAAGAGATTCACAATAAGACAGATTCAGATATAATAGTTTACAATGTATGTAAAAGATACGTAGGCTTGAAAGAGACAAAAAAGGTGATATATAGAGTTATAGAAACAAATACATAGTTTTAAAAAATAAAGTCATTAAAGAGACAGTAAAGGTAATATAAAAAATAAACCACGTAAAAATGGATATTACACAGAGAATCTGGATTATGTTGTCTTTGGGATTTTTAACTGCAGAAAAACATTTGATTGTAAAAGCTATAGAGTTATGCCAAAATGTATATTTTAAAGATACCTTGACTTCAAAATTTGGATATAAGGATATGTTGCTTTGGAAAAGAGTCTCTTTTGTTTCCACAGAAAGCCAGAGGCTATGGATTTGTTCCAGATTAAGATACATCAGGTTTGACCAGCCCAGACCCCCTGAAAGGTCTCCAATGACACCATGGCCCAGATGATTCAACATTCAGAATGGTTTCAAGGCAACTGGCTCAGACAATACAGCCTCACGGACTACTCCATGATCCTAAAATTTTCTTTATGTCCCCATAAGATACAGCGCCCCCCTCCAGCAGGAAGTAATAAGAGAAGCTACGCCCAAATTCCCAAATATACCAAGCTGGCTTTAGAGATGGAATTGGCTCACTCCCCCTCTAAACCCAGACATATTGCTCAAAAAAAAAAAAAAAAAAAAATGGTTAAGAGATTCTTGTGTCCCAAATCAGAAGAGCCCTCTGGTGTGGGACAGAGAAAAACCAATATTTTTATTTAAATCAGGTTGATTATAAATACAATCTCTTTCTAAAACAAAAAGGGGGATAGTTTAGATATGATAGGATGAAAGGGTAGATTAATGAACCTACTTTTAAAGAGTAACAACTTGTTTAAAATGTTTTACATTGCTACAGATTTTAGTTTATTGATACAAATTTAAACTTAATTTTGTTATACTATATATATATTTCTATTCTTGTTTGAGGTATTATGTTTATGTAACTCATTTAAAATTATAATGGATAATTAAAAAATAGATTAATAATTAGTCATCTATGATAATCAGATTTGTAGCCATGTTAGTTAAATCTTCTAGGTATACATAGTTATATTTCAGATAGATAGGTAGTCTTCAAACACTTCAAAGACCTACAGAATATGGCATTTAAAATGTTTTAAAAATTTAGACTTTCTGGACAGTGAGACATGTCTGCTCCTGACAGCACCGATTTACTTCAGAGAGGAGGATGGGCATCAAAGACACTCCATACAGAGTTTATCTTCACCTTGACAAAAATAGCCATTTGGGCAAGAAACTGTTCTTGCCTGGACTGCCTGATCAACTGGACATGCAGGACCCATACAAAGATGACCACTAAACTTTGCTTGACAAAATGGTCCTTCAGGTTCCTACTTTGCAGAGAAAACTGCCAGACATTCTACAGGACACAGAGAAAAGTAAATAAGAGACTCTAGGCCTGTGGGCTAAAGACAGATGCCCCAACTTTACAAGAGAACTTTGAATGACTGTCCAGGCTGCCAGCTGTCTCTGTCTACCCTACAAGACTCCTAAAAGTTGCTTATATCCTTCTCCATTTCTCAGGTAGTAATATATCCTTCTGAGGTCTTTGATGTGGTTAAAGACTAGATACTTACAATTTTCCTTAATGATAATAAAAGATAAGTTAGATATAAAACCTTAAACTTACAAATATAAGATAGATAGGATCTCTTCTTTAATATTGTAACTGTAATTCTTGCTTGATAATTGTTTTGTTATATGTAATTTTACTATGTTAAAGTTAAAACCTTCCTTTTTAAGAAAAGAAAAGGGGAAGTGCTGTGGGATGGTCTGTATGTCAAGTGTGTTGCTGATTGGTCAGTAAATAAATCACTGATTGGCCATTGGCTAGGCAGGAAGTATAGGCGGGACAAGGAAAAGAATTCTGGGAAGTGGAAGGCTGAGAGAGAGAGACACTGCGAGCTGCCATGAGGACAAGGAAGATGTAAAGTACCGGTAAGCCACAAGCCATGTGGCAAAGTAAAGATTAATAGAAATGGGCTAAATATAAGAGTAAGAGCTAGACAATGACAGGCCTGAGCTAATGGCCAAGCAGTTTATATAATGTAAGAGTTCATGTGTTTATTTTATAAGTGGGCTCTGGGACTGGCGGGACTTGGTGGCGGGAGCTGGAGAGAAAGCAACAGGTGCAGGTAGAAAAGAACATGTGAGTATTCTTAAAATGAGGATCCAAAGAGACCTAGAAAAATCTCCATAGCAGAAGGGAAAGACACTCCAAAAGAAGACTGCATTTTAAGAAAGGATGTTTCTGGACATGTTTGCAATGTCCTGGAGATGATGAGGGGTAAAAGGAGGGATTTAGAAGGCAAGACCAGAAAATGTGTCCTTGAAAGTGAGGAGATGGGATTTGGGGCACCAGTAGAGACACTGGCCTCCATAGTAACAGGTGGGGCCATCACAGTGATGAGGCAAATGAACTGCGTTTTCTAGATTTAGTTGTGGGCAGATGGAGTTTTCATTCTGTGTTTTCTATTTTCTGAATGAAACATGAAGTGAGGTATTCAGTTAAGAATGAGAGGGTGGGAGGTGTGAAAACTGCAAGTTTGAAATTAAAATCGTGCTGGGAAGGGAAGCACAGTTACTGGGGAGACAATTTCTGAGTAATGCCAAAGGCCCTTCAAGGGGTGTGATAATCTAAAGTGAGAGAGTCAGCTCAGCCTTGGAGCTTGCTGCAGCAATGATCTGGTACTCAGGAAAAAAAAAACTATATGAACTCAAGTAAAGATGAGGTCATGTAGGTCATTGTGGGCTATTGGAGGTCATGATGGAGGAGGAGTGGAGGGGCAAAGGAGCTGAGGGTGTTGATAAGAGAATGGTTTTATTCATTAGTCAACATTGATCACCAAACTTCAGTATATCAAAAAAGCAAGTCCAAAATACCCAAATGATAAGATAGGGCTAGTTCATGTGTTGAGTTTTCCCAGAACTGGATGTAACTTTTTTTCTTAATCTATTCTTCCCTTCTCTTTTAATTCTTCTCTCTCTCTCTCTCTCTCTCTCTCTCTCTCTCTCTCTCTCTCTCACACACACACACACACACACACACACATACACACACACACACACAAACCTTAAAACTAGTGATATATATTTAGAACCTAACACCTGTCACATCTATCAAGTACATTTATTTAAGCAAAAGATAGTATTATGCCAACACTGCTTACAACAGCATGTGAGGAAAGCAGCATCATTAGCCCCAGCTACAGATGACAAAAACGTGAGCAAAGACGTGGAGCAACCGACAGCAACAACCACATTGTGTTCAGAACACTGGCTTTGAAGTCAGTCTACAGACTGAAAGTCTTTATCAGCTAGTGAAAATCCTCAATGGTTTTCATAAAAATACTTGAAGTTTCCCACTTTAAAGCATATAAATCACCTCTCTTATCAGCAGATCCTTCCACAAGAAGAGCTTTAAGCTATTAAAAAAATTGAATAGAATTATTATTCCAAATGATGAAGCAAGCATGACTATACACACTGTAATCAATATCTTGCAAACAGGCACACCATAACAGCAGTCTCTCTCTTTCTTCAACTCTCTTGTTGTTTATGTGGGATAAGAGAATTGCTACTCATTTTAATTTAATTATTGGTTTAATATTGGCTACTTAAAAGAAATACTCTTCTAAGTTTGGGCTTTGAAAATAAACAGCCTTCCTCTCAATTTTTGGTCTTCACCTTCTTCTCTGTTTGCTTCCTTCTTTCCCATTAAACTAAGATAATTTCTCGGCTCTAGAAAGTACTTAATGTCTAAGAAATACTATTATGAAGAGGATTTTTCCCCATCAAACAACAAACCAAACTTAAAGTACATCTCTTCTTATTTCTTTTTAAAAAAATCACAAAATTAGATTGAAAGAACTCAGGCATTGAAGTGAGGGTGAAGGTCACTGACATTCTTATTGCGGAAAGTTCATTAAGAAAGTAGGGGATGTTTTCTTATTTCCTTCCCCACCTCCAGGGGGTGGGGCAGAATTCCTACTGCCAAATCATGCAGAAGTCTCTTTTGGTTACTAATATTTTTCAGGACTACACTGTAAATATGCTCACTGTCACCATCTCTAAAGACATGCCAAGGTCAAGTAAACATAAAAAAATGCATCACACTTTCTCAACTGCAAGTTGATTGGTCACGCATGACATTGCAGCCAGGTTTAGTGACAGCTAGCATCTGTTGAGGATTCAGTACATTGTAAACTGGAGTCCTCAGTCTTGGTGGCATATGAGAATCACTGAAGACTAGGTTTATTAAAATTTTCATTTTGAAATACGTTTAGATTTATGGAAGAGTTGTAAAAATAATACTAAGAGTTCTCATTTATTCCTTGCTTGCTTCCTAGGAAAGCACTCTTTTACCTGACCTGATTACAGAGATCAGACTGAGGGAAATCGCACGGCTACAATACTGTTAACGGAACAGTTGATCCTAATGAAATTTCCCTAGTCTGTTCACTAGTTTTTTTCTCCCCATAGTGCAGCATGACATTTGATTGATGCTTTTCTTAGTTTATTCTAATCTGTGATAATCTCTTAGCCTTTCTTTGTACATCATATACCTTTTGCCCCTTTGAAGAAGACTGAGTTTTCCGTTGTTATTATTGTTTGTTTATTTTAGAATTTTTCAGTTTATTTTGTTTAATGTTTTCTCCTAAGAATGGAGTTGTTCATTTTTGTGACAATGCTATAGGAGAGCGCTCCAGGGGCTCTGATGCACTGAGTCTGTTGTTTATGCACAATACCGTGGAAGTGGTATGCTCTTGGTGCATTGTGTCAGGGGGTTGATGATGTCCATGCTTCATTCACAAATGACACAATTAAGGCACATGCATGGTTAAGGTCACTTCTACAAGGTTCCTGTAATGAAGTTACTAGATACCCTTTATAACTAATATATAGCTCAAGGGTGTTACTTAAAAACTGTACAAATTCCATTTCTTTTCAAACTTCTACCCACTGATATTATCTTGCAACAAAGATCCTGTCTAAAGCCTGATTGTGGTTTCTATTTCCCTGTTTTCTTCCACCTGGTGCGATTTGTTTAAATGTTGATAGTTTAAATGTTGATAGTTCCTACTGCAAGCACTAGTTAAATGAGAATTTACTGAATGTGTTATCGCTTGTCCTCCAATAAGACTGAAAAATGGATACTGTTCTTTGAATTTGATTACAAAGAAACTTATCTTGAGGTTGGCATAACTTTCATTTTTGAACTGGAAAATTGCAAAGCCAATAAAGAAACTCCAAGCTCCTCATTGAAACCCATGGTCTTCCCATTGCCCTTCCTTCCTCCTTACCTTCACCCTATACTCACTGGTGTTAAAATTTCCCCCATTTAAAGCTGACACTCTCTTTCAACTCTAATCATCTATAACTTTTCCTCTGATTGGTTCAGAGATAAACACATCCTTTCCCTAAATCTTTGATATCCACCTTTCTCAACAGTGTTATACAGAATCTCATCTGGGGAGCAATTATTGAAGACCATATGAATAAAACTAAAGATATGGAAAATTCCCTCCAGAATGCATTTGCTGACAATGTCAAGTTGCCATATCTATAAGAAACTACATCAATATCAGTCACTTTTATGTTCCACAACCACAGTTTAATAAGGCTAAGCTGCTGGATTAACGGAAAAATGAATAAATACACTAATAGAGTCAAAAGGTCATACTAAGAAACATATGACCATGAATTACAAATCTTTTCTCTCTGGGAGGGGCAAACCAATCAGAGGCAGAGGCTGAGGTCACAGTGACTAGCTGTTACCTTTCATTCTTCTTCTTTATTGTGTTCTGTGTCTTTTCTAACTAATTGTAGAACAAATAAAGAACAGCGGCTTTTTAAAAGGATGCTGAGTTACACGTTTGGTCAGAACATCTATGAACTCCTTAGAACTTGGCTGTGTGTCACTGAAAATTATGTATATGTAAGAAAGTCAGTCATTGTTTGCCCAGCTGTGGAGATGTAATACCTGTTGCCTATTTCAAGAACTGCAAGTTTCACTTTGTATTTCCCTTTTGTCTTTAGTGTTTAACAATAGAAGCCTGTAAAACGTGCCTTGTGGAACTCTACCTCCAACCGCATCTCTAAATAAATGTGTTCATTGGGATAAACAAAACTTCCAGGGAAATTCCATTGTCCCTTGCTCTTTTTATTCCTACCAGGAACAGGTTTTCCAGACTTCTAAGAATCATCTTACGATTTTGACAATATTAGGATGGAAAGATATTAGAAAACTGGGTTTCTAACTAATTTGGGGACCTCCAGATTTGAACTGTATAGCAGGAAAGCACATTCCCACCTTGTGTAAGTGGTGATAGTCACATAGAGTCATATCAATGTTCTGTGGGTGGTATGTCTCATTAGACAGAAAAGTGTTGAGTCAGGGGAAACTAAATATATATCTTTTGGAGAAGGAGAGCAAGTAGCAGCTTTCATTGGCAATTTTTGTAATTACTAGAGTGGCAGTAGAGAATCTGAAGGACAATTTACAGAAAAATTTATGAAGGGAATGGTGTTAGCCACTGCAGTGTTAAATAACAGAACCCGAGCTGTCCTAAGTGTTTTTGTCAATAATTGGCACCTTCCAGTATTGAAAAAAATGATAAATCATCCATCCTAGTTATTCATCTGATACTCAGCTCTTCTCTGGAATATTTGGGTAAGAATTCATCTAGTTTTTGCTTGGCTAAATCAAGTAATGAACAGTCCTCTTCTTCCCACACCACCCCATTTAAATCTTTGGACAGTTTTGAAAGTTAGAGTGCTGTTAATTCCATTAAACTGAAATGTGTTTTCCACCAGCTTCTCCCTACTCATTCTAGCTCTGATCTTCAGAGCCATATGTAGTAGGTTCGATCCCTGACAAACATGATGAGCCTCTCTTGACATCTCTAGAGACATCTGCTATTGCCATGAAATCATTCCGAATATTCAGAAATCCATTTCTCCAGAACCTAGATAGCATGGTGCCTGTACCTACTTGCGCCTTTCCTTGCTATTGCATACACTGAAAAGACACAGCCATATCCTTGCCAACTAGATTACAATTTCCATTTTATCAAAAATCATCTTTCTTATTCAAATATAACTGCAAAATAAGCATTTTGCCAGTAGATTTTAATAACTCTGGGAGATATATTTAAGGCAACAGGTAAACCACTTGTCCGACATTGCCCTGTTGGGTGAATAAAAGCTCCATTAATAGTTCCCAATTTTCCCTCAGTTTTTAAAATTCATCTTTTTAATATATATTCTACCTGTTCACTTGTAAGGCCTAAATTACAAATAAATCATTTATGCCTTCTTTAGAGCCAAGTGATTTCTTTGTACATCTTCACAGGATTATTACATCTGCTCTTTCCCCTTTCCTTCACACTCCAATGATCTCCAGGAAATTCTACTCTTAGGATTTTGGGTTTCTGAGCAGGCATAAATGATATTGACGTGGAAGATTATTGTGACTTTTTCGCTAAACAAAATCTGTTCCTACTGAATTGGAGCTATTCTCCCATTACCATATTTCAAACCTACTCCACTTCCTAAGCTTTGGTGACACCAGCGAGATATTTACCATCTGTGTTATGATATCTAATTCACTTGGTTACCTGCTAGAGTCAAATATATTGAGCCCACAGGATGTGATAATAACCAAAATAAATGTAACCTGGGATCATTATTTTTAAAATGGAAAGAAGGGGAACTGAAAGAAGCAAGGGCTGTGTGACTTTAATCTAGAACTAATCATTGGGTTTGACACATAAGGGCAGATCTCGCAGAGGGAACTTACACTACTTTTCTCTGCTTCCACAACCGGTGTTATGTCAAACAGAAGATGAAAATGGTCAGGAACTACAGTTACCCCAAACCAGGACAGCAGAAGTCATTTTTCAGACTCAATTTTTTTAAAAGAGTATAAAGCCAGGTTCACAGTTTAGGAGCAACACAGTTTCTCATTCACAATCTGTCTTCCAGCCAACCTATTCTGTTACCAATATAAGGAAGGTACAGAGATAAAATATAGTTTAAACTTTAAATCCCTCAAGCCACGTTGTCAGGGAACAAAGAAGGGTCAGATGCTGAGACGCTGGTTGGAAGGAAAGCTGATGATGACCACAGTGGGGCTATCCGCTTTTCACCTGAGAAGTATGAATTGGGTTGGGATCGGCAGAAGATGAGCATTAGGTTATTTGAGGTTTGTGCTGTTAAAAGTTTAAGACAGATGTGCCTATCAGGGGCCAGCTGAATAGAAAGCTCCTCAATGCATGTTGAAAATTGATACAAAGCCTCCAAGAGCTTTGGGACTCATTGCCCCGCTTTGGAACGCTGCAAGTGCTTATTTGGGATTCCCCCTCAAAGAAATCCTTTCTCTGATCCTAGAAATTTCATGCCAGAGACACGGGAAGCAAAGATGCATTTGGTCTACCTGTTAACTAATGTCCCTTCACTGGATTTCACTAAAGCTCATTTCTGCTTTTCTCTTTCATAAAAATAAAAATGTTAGTGAATTCTTATTCATATGATATATAATAAATAATTATCTGAACTACACAGATGCTGTATGGGAGATAAGTTTTTTATTAGCTTCATGAGCTCGGGTTGACAATTTGCATGCAGACTAAAGATGAGGATTCCTCAGTCCTCAGAGAGTGGGACTGAAGAAAAAACACATATACGTACCTGATACAATATCTGTAGATTGATATGAAGTGAAAGAGTGATATAGACAAAGAGCCCCAGAGGTTCACAGAAAGACGAGATTAATTCTGAATTCAAGAACACCACGACCAAGGTGGGGTGGCTAATGGTGAGACAATAGGCTTCAAACTGGAGGACTGTGAGCACCGATCTCAGTTTTCCTGCCCTGCCTTTGTCCACATCATTTCACTGTACATTAGGTCCTTCGATCATTAAATGAGAAGGGAAAACAGCATTCTTGCCCAAAGTACTCACATCCTCTAGAGATGACTCTGAGATGAACACATCAATAGACAGATCCCAACCCAGGCAAAAACATCGGATTGTTCATGGCAAACTTCACACTGCCAAGAATAGAGCAGAAATGGCCTTGCTCTCCAGGGCCAGCAACCCCAAACTTCACATTATTGAAGGCAGTCCCTCAGACCAAAGCTCAGGTTATAGCCACGCAGCTAGATGTTCACATACAGCTTGTACGAAAAGGTTATTTTCTGTTAGCAAGCTATCAAGTCACCTGCATGCCTAATTATCTTTCTTTATACATATTTTATTTTCCAATAGTAATAAATAAACACAAAAATATCTCTAGGATCCTGTGAAAACCAGTCTTTCAAGATTTCTTTGTGGCTTAATAAATAAAAAAAGGAAGTCAAAATATTGCTTTTCCACAGGGCTATGTTTACTATCTTCAAAAGAAGAAACTACATAGCAGTGATCATGTAAGTTCAAAGCCAAGGGGTTTGTATTTTATACACTTGAGTTAGCAGTTAATTCACTTCACCCATGTTTTTACTGCACAGACAGGTAAATTCTGGTAAATTCATGAAAACAAGCACAAATAAGAGGTTCTAATACAGGATAAATATCAAGACAAATGCACAGGAAATAATGGAGCCTAAACTACAGGCTGTACTTTAATGTAGCCTAAAACTAATTAATACTGTATATTAGTTACATTGTTAAAAATTACCAATGTTACAACTTATGCATCAAAGATGGACTTTGTATAACAAATCCATTGTCTTTGATGTTTTTTGTTTTGTTTTGACAAGGTGTTACTCTGTTGTAGCAGGAATTCTAATTGATCTTAATAATAAAAACCCAGAGTCAGATATCAGGGTGAAAGCTGAAGGGTCAGAGAAGCAGCACAGCCAGGCACTGTGAAACTTCTTACCTCGAGGATTCCTCTCACTGAAAAGGCCAAGTTCCTGTCTCCACCCCTCCTTATCACTTTCTCTCCCCCCCCCCACCATATCACTTCCCGTTTTCTCCTCCCAAGTGCTGGGATTAAAGGAGTGTGCCTCCCAAGTACTGGGATCAAAGGCATGAGATCCCAAGTGTTGGGATTCAAGGTGTGTACCACCACTGCCTGACCTCTAGTGGGTAGCTCCACACTCTGATCTCCAGGCAAGCTTTATTTGTTAGAGCACAAACAAAATATCACCACACTCTGTAATCCTTGCTATCCCAGAAAAATATAGCCCAGACAGGCCTTGAACGTAGAAATTAATCCTCTTGCCTCCACCTCCTAAATGTCAAGATTAGATGTGTGCACCACCACACTTGGCAACATGTGTATTTCGAAACCCGATTGTAAGAAAACACTATCTAGAGCCTACCTGCCATTCTCACAAATCTGAAGATTCAGAAAAGGAACCTAAAATGAATGCATATCTGAAAATAATGAGACCAACTTAAAGGAAGAAAATTCTCATAAACAATGCAAAATAAATTGCATTATAATATTTTTATTTTAAATAAAAATTTGTATGTAGTGTTTAAAATACAGTTACCACAAAAGCTGTATGAGATTGGAATATTCCAATTTCTAGAGTAGTCTTTATTTTGGAAACCACACTCACACATAAATTTCTAGCAGTCTTCTATTAGAAATTAAATGTGTATGTCTTTCTCTCTCCTTGCCCCCTCTGTCCCACCATCTTTCCTCTTTCAGTAAAAAAGAACTAAAATGAGCGATATAATGTGTCTCAGCTTAGACTGAACAAACACAGGACAAGACATCTAATAAGAGGGCTTTCACATATGATGATGGGCTGTTCCTAGACATCTTAAGAGAAAAGGAAAACCAGCCCTCAAGAAGTAATTAGGCATGATATTTTAGAGTAGGGAGAGAAATTTAGAGATTTAGGTTATTTTAAGAGTCATTTTCAGCTTCTAATCTAACATGTAACAAGCTTGGAAGTCATCACTCCCATCAATATGAGGGGGGGAAAGCTGAGCAAACTGAAAATCAAAAGCTCTTAGCCAGATGTAGTGGCACTTACCAGGTCTAGGCTGAGGCTGCAGGATGGCAAGATTGAGACCATCATCCACAATATAGAGAAACTCTGTCTCAAGAAACAAAGAAAACAAAGGGAATGCTATTTTTGTATGCATCCAATAGAGGTAACAGTGAAAATTGACACCCACACAGTGTACTCGGTGTAGGACCAGAGACCTTAGCAGCATTGAGAACTGACCGATTGCTGAAGGAGCTTGCTGAAAGTAATCCCTGGGAGATGTAGCCTCGAGGGAGCCGCTACACTTTCGTGAGCTTTGCCTGCATAGCTATGATAATTTCATTCCCTTCAGAGTAATGAGAGAAAGATCTCCCCTCACTTCAGCTCATGGCAAGGTGCTGGCGTGCTGCTGCTGCTGCTGCTGCTGCTGCTGCTGCTGCTGCTGCTGCTTCTGGTGTGTGATCATTTTGAGAAACGCATGGAGCATTCTGCTCTCCTTAACCAAGGCTTTGGTGAAGGGAAATTCGCCACTGAATCCTAACTCACTTGAGATTTAATGGATCCTAAGGAAGACCTGGAGACCTGGAGGAAGGAAAACACCCAATTCTAGAACCCTGTAGAATTCCTATTTTCTACAAAAGGGGAAAAACAACACAACAATAAAGAGTAACAAAGATGAGAAATGCCTGTCGAAGGAGAGAGGTTCATGGGGAAGTGGAGACGGTCTCATACTATGCCATGATTCCCCACTTCCTAAATACATATCAATAGGGATCCTGCATAACAACAAGATTGCAGCTAAAATGAACTGCAGCTCTCAGATATCATTCATATTCCCTTCTAGGGAACTAAAGACAATAGTTAAAATAAAAACCAGTACACCACATAGAATTTTAGCCTGAGACAATGTAAACTGTAAATACAGCCTAACTGTTAACTAGATAAATAGAAAACCTCACACAAATATTCTAATGACCTCAATTCTTCTCACCTGATAGATGCCATGTCCAAATTTCATTGAGGAGACACATTTGAAAGCTTCCCAGATGGCCAAAATAAAGCCCTGAAAACACAGGGCAGCACTAACAAGACTTGGGAATCAGGAAGCCTGAAAACCAGTGCTGTCTAAACTGCTAAAGGATCTAAGAGAAGAGGAGAAGCAGATGAAAGAACACATGACTCATAGAAGGAAGAGATGAGGACTCTACGAAAGAATAAAGAAGTGCTAGAAATGCCGGGTGGTGGTGGCGCACGCCTTTAATCCCAGCACTCGGGAGGCAGAGTCAGGCGGATCTCTGTGAGTTCAAGGCCAGCCTGGGCTACCAAGTGAGTCCCAGGAAAGGCACAAAGCTACACAGAGAAACCCTGTCTCGAAAAACCAAAAAAAAAAAAAAAGTGCTAGAAATAAAGATCAGTGCAATAAAAATGGAAAATGACTTCAATATCTTAATTTGTATACTTGGGACACAGCCAGGGAAAGAAATGATGATCTGAAAGACAGGTAAATAGAATAAAGAACTTCCTATTTATTTATAAATAATAAAAATTTCACAAAAGATAAGAAAGTAGAAACTAAACAGAAGAAAATGAAGTGCTGGTACTGAGCATTTTCTACCAGTGGAACCCTGTGTAGTAATACAAGGGGAAACTAGGGGGCATAGACCAGCATTTCAGCTGCCAAGGGAGCCAGGTTCCTAAACAATTAGGCTGTAAATGTCCACCCAACACAATCTCACAGTCATTCATCATCCCATAGTGAATCTTTTGATTGCTTCCTTCATTTTTTTCTAGTTCATGTTCTTTGCTTAATGGCTCCTACCACCAGGTGTGACTTTTAACTTTTTGGTCAATTTAGTGTGCCCCTCTCTGTGTCCTTATTTGGCTCAAAAAAAAATAGTATAAGTGGGTTAAAAGTAAAACTTTAACACAAGTGGGTTAAAAATAATACAACTAGGTTAATCATATGCCAATATAATAATCCCTGCTCAACAGATAACATTCATCACACTGCTTGATTATCAATGGGCTTTTTACAAGATGACTGCATTGGGCTGAGGTACAGTGCTGATTCTTGATCCAGTTATCTCTGATCTAAGGAGACAAGTTATACAGAAAAATAAACAGATAGGAAGTTGCTCACTAGTCCACATTTGGAAGGGACTAGTGATAAGGTGATCTGTTACCATGTTACAAATTTATCTAAGTATCTATGTATTTAGGACAATGCTATAAAAAGCAAATTTAAGTTTGCCAAGAAAATAGTAGCTTTGATTCAATATGCCATTTTTTTACTTGATCTTGTTTTCTAGGTTATAGATAACCTGACTGAAAATAGGTTGCACATCTCTTACTAATGATACCTACAAATGGAGTGGAAACATCCATCAAGAGTAATATTGTCTTTGTGCAATGGGATATGGGAAAAGAGTCAAGTGTAACACTGTAAATAACAGCTCCAAGGTAAACTTTCAACTGGCCCAAAACCAGACTTCACAGACTACTCAGTGTGTCCTGGTGACCAAAAGGTATAGAAAGACATTGATCAGTCCATCCTAAGATAGACATTTGCCATGGTCCCATCCATCCCTTGAGTAATTTCACAGTGTCTCCTTTTCCAAAATATTTTTAATTGTGGCTCAAATAAAATACGACTTGATGAATCATAAAGGTAGATGTATGTTGGAATCCGATGTATGTTTTGGGGGGGGGGTGTACATATACTTGTCTGTGTAATTTTCCTCTGGAGATCATAGTATGTTTGAAGAAATATGTCTTTCATCAACCTGATTTCAATTTAGGATGCTGATTTTCTGAATAAGATGAAAAAAAATGAATGTTGAAAGAAAGTATAACATTCTACCAGTCCTTTCTCTTGGATTCCATTTTAAAAATGAATGTGCTCCTCCTTCACTAGTTGGCAGTGGGTCATAAGAAGTTAACTTCTCTTCTCTGGGTTTTCACACAGCAGTGAGGGAGAAGCACCAGGGTACTAGCATCTTTCTTACAGGTCATAACTGTGTTTGACCTTTCTGGGCACCTTTCTTATGGAGGAATAAATTGCTTTACTCTAGCTTTGCAGAAAGGGCCATGTGCCAGTAAGGACTAAGGAGCATGTTGCAAGAACCTTGTTCTTTTACTAATTCTGACCTCAGAATCAAAACAGCTGCCCTCATGAATCATATCTCTCCAACTGCATACTGCTTCTTGGTAAGATAAACAGTGATACTTTTGGCTTCCTACTGAAAGCTTCTATTTTAGAAAGACACTCAAATTATGTAGTAGTAGTTGCTTTTGTTGTAGTAGTATTAGGAGGAGGAGTGTCCCACTTTACCAATTGTCTGTGGTCTCAAACACCTTATGCATTTCAATTTTTATCTATTTCTTGGGATTGAATTTTTATAGGACACAAAGCAAACATTGTCCTCCATAGCACCGCTGTCTTAAAAAGGAGTCCAAGTGTTGTCACTGTTCAATTTGCAAAAGAAAATATCAAGACTATTTATTCATTCACCAACATGAATTCTGAGTACCTCAAGATTCAAATGACATTTAAAGGTGTCCCTGAGAACTTAAAATGGTCAGATACTTTTCTCATTTCAAAGATGGAGAAGCAAGAGCCATACAAATACTTGATGTTTTATCTAAACTTAAAAAATGAGTCATCATTGTAAAAATTAGGTCACATTCTTTAAAAGTAGGGTACAATGACAGTCATCTAAATCATATCACTTATGTTTTCAAAAAACCTTAAGTGTTTCCTTCATTTAAGGTACATGGCATATAGAGATGGATAGATGGGACAATAAAAGATAGATATATTATAGATATCGTCAGACAAATAAATAGATGATAGATAGATAGATAGATAGATAGATAGATAGATAGATAGATAGATGATAGTTAATAGATAGGTAGATGACAGATAAAGACAGACATAATGTAGGAAAGAGATAACAGATGAGAAACAGATCTCATGTAACATAAAATGTGAATGTCCAGTTTAATGTTGCATCAAATTTGCTATAAATATTAGCTACTCACCTAAAAAATATTCAAAGTCTTTATTTTTCACTAGAAGTGCTAAAATATCCCCAACTTGGAAAAAGAAGGAAGGAAGGAAGGAAGGAAGGAAGGAAGATAAAAATTAACCAGGCTTACTTGGTTCTCTCTCCAAAGGCTCTCTAGTGCAAATAAAATAAAAATTAGTATAATGAAGTAGTAAGCTGAGTGACCTCAATATCCTTAAAGAGCAAAAAGAGACCCTAACATGAAACTCAGTGCACATGAACATGATAGAATCTCTGAAGAGGAGTATATTCTGTATTCAAACAAAGATCAGCGAACAAATCCAGAGTGCCTGAGTGTTTGATTTTTTTCTTTCTAACAATGAGCTGCTCTGATGGCCAGAGGTTTTCATTGCCCAGCTTAGCACAGAAGAGTCACATATGCAAACATGGACATTTTGCCTGCAGTCTCCATGCAGATTAATTATTTCTGGCTGCCAGGAAACACAATCGGGTCTTGTTGTTTGGGTGATAAAACCCCAACTCACCCTCACTCAGAATCAAAAGAAACACACACAAAGCCTGCAACCTCCAACCACTTATTTCACCTTGAATATATTTTTCCAAAGGAAACCTTTCATTTTTTCTTTTCTGTATAAAAACATCAAAAACCAAAAAAAGAGAGAGAGGAATTCCAAATCTTGTTTTCCTTCATCAGTGTATTGCAAACTGCTAATTGGAGAGGATTTCTTTTACTAAATGATTTAGTTCTTTTGTCTGTTTTAACACTTGAAAGGTCCCAGCTTCAGGAAAAGAGGGAAGTGCTTTAGTTGAAGAATGAATGATTAAATACTCAGTTTTAACTGATGCTGCTCCATGCTATTATTTTGCGTGTTTAGAGACGTTTTCTGTAATCCTGTTCTAGACTCACCAAAGAGACAGACATTGACTACTAAGTCGAAAAAGTGGGGAGGGCCCCTGCCTGTTCACATTCCACCATTTAAGTTCAAGAATCATCTGAAGCATGATTTGTGGTTTCCAGGACAACTCTGCAATTGCTAATAAAGTGGAAAATAAATAGATAGATAGATGATAGATAGATAGATAGATAGATAGATAGATAGATAGATAGATAGATAGATAGTCAACCTTTGCTGCAGCCACACGGATATTATCTAATATTAAAAAAAAAATAGTTGAAATGGCACTTTTTCTTAGGGAATTCCTCAAATCACTTTCCTGATAGGAAAAAGCCAGAGCATTGCAGGATTAATTCTTGTCTTGAGGTGTTAGCTTAATGTTATTCAGGTCTGTCCAGCTCTGGTTGCCAACACCTCACTTCTGCTGCAGGTAAGGGAACACGGTTGCAATGAGGAGTGAAGGATTTTTGCATCTTTGAACTTTAGAATAGCCAGGAGAGCACTGACGCAGATAGATGAGCCAAAGAAATGCCACCCACCTCTGGATTTGACATCTCTTAGACAAGAGGTGTGTAGGGGGGGATAACAAGTTGAGGGGAGAAGGTGAACTCAAACCTAAAATCAACCACTTTCTGTGGGGGTCAGTCAACCGTGCTCACTCACTAGGAGGTTTCTGATTTCTCTGCTTGGCAGACTTGGAAAAAAAATAATAACAAAAAAAAGTGAACCCTTTGGGACTTGGGAACCTGTTCAACCGACACAATGTCACCATTCAGAATTCACCAATTTCTGCACGGCTGTGTATCATTTGTAAAAATTGCTTCAGCCTGAGTTACCTTCCCCTGCTCTCTAAGTCTACTCACTGGGTCACCAGGACTAAGCAGGAACATTTTGATAAATTCTGTTTCCATGACGATGAATTAGCTAGTGAAAAGGGGGAGGTGTTGAAAGATCTGTATTCTGTAGAATACTCTCAAATGTTTGCCTGTTTTCATTTTTAGCCATTTAGTTCTGATGGCTCTGTTCCAGGACTCTTTAATTTGCCAGGAGCTGTTTTTCCTGCACAGATTACAGGAGTAATTCATCAGTGAATGTTTCACTCAACGGTCTCATCTAATGTAAGGAAACATAAAAATGAATTTTTCCAATTATGCCTTTTGTTTGTTTAGAAAGAATGTACTAAGCACCCCCTTTCTTCTCTCACCATCTAGCTTTAGTGTTCTTTTTCCTCTCTTATTTATTGACCATTACCTTACACAGACTACAACTGCAATTTGTAAGATGTGGGGATCTGCTTTTAAATACCAATAAATTCTCGAAAGGCAATGATTTTTGAATTTAGTGGACTAAAACCCAGAGGGGGATGTAAAAAGAGAAAGAACATTAAAGCATGGAAGCCTGGTGCATGCTACAATGAAACAAAATGTTTGCAAAAAAAAAAATTAAAAAGCAATAGAGACTTTTCTTGACTAAATTACTTTAAGTTGGCTTATTTATATACAGTGGAATTCATTTGTGTTATTTCAGCATTACCCATTTCCTGAATGTAATGATAAAGCTACTACTTCCTTTGGGGACCCCTCAAAAGGGATTTTGATAGTTTTTCTTGCTAAATGGTGAGACTAAGACAGGATTCATCTATTTGCATCAGGAAAACAATGTGCATGCAGCCCAGAGCAGTGTCTCTTCAGAACATGCAAATCCAATCCAATTTGGACTTTCACCCCAACAAATAATCTGCTTTCTTCTAATCAGCAAGTTCAAATCCTAGGCTTTCCTCTCCTCTTCTTTATTTTCACTGAAAACAAATCAAACAACCTGTTCTCAACAATCTCTGTTTATTCCAGAATCATATGACTACAAATTTAAAGACTACTTACATACTTTCCCAAATTTACTTTTGTTTAAAATAGGAAGAAACTTTACTGGAAAATATCTAATGCTTCAAGAATTAAGAAATGAATCGGAAATTCATCTAAAAAGTAAAAGTACAAAGAACTATGGGACTTACAAGAGGTAAGAACTGTGAAGTACGCAAAGCTCAGACAATCAGGACTACTTTTAATTTTTTTCAACAAACAGAAATGCAGTAATATATTTTTCTGCAAAGAGCAGCTCTTTTGGTATTATATTTGCTCTTTCAGCTTGTTTCTTCACTAAGAACTGAGAGAACTTCCACACGGGAAAGAATATAATTTTCTCATGCACACAAGATATTACTAATATCAGTGGCTCTCAGAGAATGTGCATGATTGAAAATCAAAGTAATTGTTTTAATGAGTAAACACAAGTTGTTTTGCAGCAGATGTCTGGAGACCATTAGAAAAGAAAACCATCTACTCCAAACTCAGTGTGTTAGTGAATTTATTCATGCTGATGCCGAAGAGTGGGGGCAACAGTGTCAGCTGATGGGACATGTACAAGGGGTAGGCTAATGACTTCTTTTGTTCACCTGCCATCCGAGGGTCCTTCTATATTTTATGGGTATCATGCATGGAGTCTGCTAACAGTGCCACGCTTCCCTTCCTAGACCTGAGGACATAATGCAGTGGTGGCATTTAGGTCACATTGATGTTAATAGGGTGAGATCTCTCTGCCAGCTGCTGTCTGGGAAATAGAGATGGCATGGCCAACCCCAAGGGGCAGCTGCCTTCACACCAATGTGACCCACAATTGGCACCAGGCAGTGCAGGAGTGAGCTTGTTAATGCTAATATCTCCAGTGAGATACGGATAAACAACCACTCGCTCAGTCCTGGAGATTGAAAGTGTCACAAAAATACAGTTGAGCTCAATTGCTGATCGTTAAAAATGAGTACAAATGAGAGGAATAATGGCTTGTTGATCCACCTCAGTCGCGTTTGACATCCTTACGACACTATTTTTAACAGCAACAGGATATTTTACAAATACTTCTATGTTAAAAAGCCTGTTACTTTATGTATGGTAATTATATAAAGAGAAATCCATAGCAGATGTCATATATATAATATGTATAATTGAATGTAATCAACATTAAAGGTACATTTAATTCATATTTATATCATCCATATAATTGTTCAATGATTCATATAATAGTAACAAACCCAGTATAATGCTTCATCCATCTAATTCCAGGATTTGGAAAGTAGAAGCAGTAAAATCAGGAGTTCAAAGGCATCATTAAAAAGTCTAAGCCTGGCTCAAGCTACATGAGACCCTGTCTCCAAAAAGAGAAATAGAGGCTAGAAAGATGACTCAATGGCAAAACACTCATCATAGAAGCAGGGCTATATTAGATATAGATAGAAGAGGACATCTGGGTCTGCCCTTGAAAGCATGAATTCAGTCAAGAGACATAGTCAGTTTAAGCAAAAGCTTGTTTTTAAGAGTACAGTTTAGTTAGTAAAGCTAACCAGCATATTCCCAAAAAACTGGGGTGGGCTCCTCCAAGAGGGGGAAGGTTCTGTGTTATGGATTCTGATGACCTTTTTAAGAGCCCTTATGAAGTCAGCGGCATATTCATGAAGTAAAGTGACCCATTTTTTTTCTGTCCCAAATCATGGTGGATGAGACCTACTTTTTAGGGTATTTCTTCTCATGAGTTCCACAACAAAGGAAGTTGTCAAACCACAGTGCAAGTGATATTACACTAGGTCAGAGTGTTGCCGGATGCAGATCCTTCATTGGTGTACACATGCAGAGGAATGTCCTGGTGCATTAATTTTTTATTTACAGGAAACAAACTATCTTCAGTTCCAAGTATATCTAGCCACAAAGGAACATATCAAGAGACACAGCTTCCATGAGGGAACCGCAGCTTTCTTCAGTTACCTTATTCAGCTTTTATCCAAAGGGCACTGGGGTAGGCTCCTTCCTGAATCAGGTGAGACTGTCTTAGCTTTTCGTAGAGTCTAGTCTGTTGCTATATGGATGGTGGCCAGAGCCTGCCAAAGCCAAGATCAGCTTTATTGATTTTGTTTTGCTTTTCCCAGAACCCTCTCATTTTCTTATCTAGTCAGTATGGCTGTCTTATACCTAAATGCAAGACCTCTTATATACCTTCCCATCAGCATTCCTGACATCACTATTTTAGCCCTAAAATGTGTTTTCAATCATAACTTTAAGATCTGTATTGACGTCCCTAGAATCCACACAAAAGACAGGCAAGGTAGGATACCAACTATTCTGTGCTACCAGGGAGGGGGGGGGGTCTCTCTTTCTCCTCCCTAGGCCACACAAGACCAATTTGCCTTCACAAAGTTTTCCATACAGACTCTTCCACAGGCTGTCCACACAGTGGTCAGTTCATACAGGCAGTGTCCAGTAGGAGATGTGACCTGACTTTACCCTCAGCTGCACCCACTCCAGATACCAAACCCATGTGGACAACCTTGGCAAAAAAAACCACTCCCCTTGGTTATACCTGCGTGGTACTCCACCAAGCCACATGTACTATGCAAGTTACCAGTGGAGAAAGGTAAACACCAACCCAGCTATAAACTCTGCTCTCTACACTGGTGACCTATATGATACACTAGTGCAACAGTGGCACAGAAGTGTGGGTGAAACCAACCACTCTCTGCTTGGACTTAAGAGAACATGTGAGAGGGAACCCATCTTAGACGCACTCAAGTGGCCAAGAACCTGAGACTAAATAGGCCTGGACCTAGAGTAAACCCAAATACTATTCTTCTGCTAAAAGGACATAGCAATAATATGACTCCTAACCACATTCTATTGTACCCGTAGATCAGTGTCTTATTCGAACATCACCAGAGAAGCTTCTCCCTGCAATAGACATGAACAAATATAGAGACCCACAACTGGACAGTATACAGTGAGTTAGAGACCTTGGGATAATGAGTCCTAAATGAGCTGTCTCCATTAAATCCCTCTTCTCAGAGCTCAGGGAACTTAGCAGAAGAGGAGACATAAAGATTGTAAGAGCTAGTGGGGAATGGAAGACACCAAGAAAGCAAAGCCTTCTAGACACAACAGGATGGATGCATATATAAACTCAGAGATTGTGGCAGCATAAATAGAGCCTGAACAGGTCTAAGCCAGATAGGGCTCCAGCACTGATAAAGGAAGTGGACACAAGCCTTAATCCTTAACCGAAAAGTTATCTCCAATTGATAATGATACACAAAGGAAAAATTAGTTTTCTCCAACAGAGTCTTACTGGATATACAAATTATACTTAAGGGCAGGTTCCATGCCCAGCAATAAATAGCCAACACAAACCAAACTCAATGGTATTTTTGAAGGTATTTTTGTCTCATAATTCTTTGGGGTTTTTGTTTCCTTAAAGATTTTTTGCTTATATATTATAGTTTCCAATTTTCTGTATTTATGGAATTTCTGTGTGTATGAATATGTGTATATTTATGTCTATATTTGTTTCTTTGGCTTTTTTTTTACTCCTTTTTTTTCTTTTTGTTTTGTTTGTTTATTTTGTCCTATTCTGGTTTGGTTTTTATTTTATCTTAATTTATTTTGAGATGTTTGTTTGTTTTCTAATGAAAGGGAGAACTATGGATTTGAATGGTAGGGAGGTGGGAAGAGGTGGGGGAGGAGAAACCACAATCAGAATATATCATGTGGGAAAAAACTATTTTTAATAATATTTCTACTAATTAAAGTCCAGCTCTAGATGGATTCACAACAGAATTCTCCCAGACCTTAAAAGAAGACCTACAGCCAATGCTTTCAAAGTATCTCTCAAATATAAATAGAAACAGCACTTCCCAACTTTTTACAGAATCACTATTACTCTAACTTCAAAACCAGATAAAGACACAAGAAAGAAAGAACTATTATAATTCAATATCCCTGATGAGCAGAGAAGCAAAGTTTTCAACAAAATATTTGCAAACCAAGTATAGACACATAATCAAAACAATTACTCAGCATGATCAAATTGGTTTTATCCAAGAGAAACAAAACACACAAATGGATAATTTTAATAAATCATATACATGGAATGAAAGGCAAAAAACATATAATTCTCTCAATAAATGTACAATCCAACATCTTTTCATAGTAAAAGTTCTAGAGAGAATAGGGTTGGAGGGAACAAACCTCAACATCTTAAGGGTTTTACATGACACATGCATGGCCAGTATTATTCCAAATGGAGAAAAATCTCACAGGAATTCAGTGAAAAATCAGAAATAAAACAGGGCTGTTCAATGTCTCTACTCCTTCTATTCAATGTAGCACTTGAAGTCTTAGATGGAGCAGAAGACAAGAAAAACACATGAAAGGAAAACAAATAGGAAGAGAAGTCAAAGTATTCCTGCAATGATATGTTGGTCTATAGGAGAACCTAAAATCCCACACCCTAAAACTCCTAGAACTAGTTAACATTTTCAGCAAAGAGACAAAATATAGAATTAACATATGAAATCAGTAGCCTTCCTATATATAAATGACAAACACACTGAGAAAGAAATTGAAGAAATAATCCCAATCACAATGACCTAAAAATAAAACATTTTGGAATAAACCTAACCAGGAAGATGAAGGAGCTCTATACTGAGAACTTCAAACTGATTTTAAAAAAAGTAATTAAAGAAAACACTAAAAGATTGAAAAATGTCTTGTGTGCATGGATTGGTAAAATTAGTATTATAAAAATGACATCCTACTAAATCAATTAAATCCAATAAAAATCCCCATGCTATTCTTCACAGAAATAAAAATAAACCTGAAAATTAATATGAAAACACAAAAGGCTCCAGATAGCCAAAGCAATCCTGAGCAAAAATTAATAATGCTGGGAGCCTTAACAAATAAGATCTCATTATACTACATAACCATAGTATTCACACAAAAGCCAACACATAGATTAATGAAACAGAGTAGAAGAAGACATATATTTAAGGCAACACAATTACAAAACTCACTTTTTTATAAAGACATCAAAAATACACATTCAAGAAAATACACCATCAACAAATAATATTGGAAAAACTGGGTATTCATGTAAAGAAGAGTGAAACTAGAATGAACCTTATCTCTTTGCCTGCACAAAAAGAACTCAAAGTGTATGAAATGCATCAATATGAAGCCTGAAACTCTGAAATTCATAAAAGAAAAGGTTGGGGGTACACTACAACACACAGGCACAGGTAAAACTTTTCTAAATAGTGTTCTCATCACTTGAGAAAGAGGGTCAACAATTGGTAAATGGGGCTTCATGAAATTAAATAGCTACTGTGTAGCAAGGAAAAAATAAAGCAGTCAATTGAGTCAAGAGGCAACCCTGAGAATGTGAAAAAATATTTGTCAGCTATACATCTGATAAAGGATTAATATCTAGAATACACCAAAGAAAGAAAGAAAGAAAGAAAGAAAGAAAGAAAGAAAGAAAGAAAGAAAGAAAGAAAGAAAGAAAGAAAGGAAGGAAGGAAGAAAGGAAGAAAGAAAGAAAGAGAAAGAGAGAAAACAAATCAATTAAAAAATGGATATAGACCTGGAGAGAATTCTGAAAAAGAAGAAATACAGGTGGCTAGTAAACACTTTCAAAAGTGTTCAACATAAATAGTCAATAGGGAAATGCAAATTAAGATCACTATGACATTCCATCTCACCCTAATCAGAATGACTCTCACCAAGAAATCAAATGACAATAAATGCTAGTGAGGAAGTGGGAAAAGGGGAACTTTTTTTTTAACTGTTGCTCGAGAGTGCAAACTGATGAATTCATTATAGAAATCAATGTGAAGATTCCTCAAAGAGCCAAAAATAGACCTACTATATGACCCATCTATCCCACTACTGAGCATATACCCAAAGGACTTTGTATTCTCCTACAGAGATACTTTCTTATCCACATTTAAAGAAAAATGAAATGAAATTTATAAGTAAATTGAACTTGAAAAATCATATTGAGTGAGGTAACACTTTCTTTCATATGTGAATCCAACTTTGAATCTTTGCTTTTATATGTTCAACTTGGAATTTCTGCAAAAGCCAGAAAGAGGCCATTGAGAGGGTATGTTGTAAGGGATGGGAAGCAGTAAAACATTGGCTAATACGAAAACAGAGAGGGGGAATATTGAGAGTAAAATGTTTTAAGCAAGGAAAGGAGAGAAGATAGAAGAAATGAGGGGAGGAGGAGGAGAATTACCCACAACAAAAATTCTATATGGAAATCTACCATCTTGTAACCAAATTTTAAAATATAACTTAGAGTTCTTAAAATAATAGTTTAAAGGGAAATACCCTACGGGGTTCAGAAAACATTGTCTCTAGAAACTATGGGTTATTAAACAAAAACCCTAGTGCCAAGGCTGGGATACCTCCTTATGATTTGTTGTTCAAGGTAGTCCCAGAGGCTCTACAAATGCTGTCATAGTCTCTGTAAGTTTATATGCACATCCGTCGTGCTGTATTTAAAAGGCATTGTTTCCATGGTGCCCTCCATGCCCTTTGGCTCTTACCATCTTTCTGTCTTTTCTTCCACAGGGTTCCCTGAACCCTGAGGGTAGGGATTTGATAGAAATTTCCCACTTATGACTGAAAGTTCCAAGGTTTTTCTCATTCTCTGCACACTGTCCAATTGTAAGCCTCTGTATTTGTTCCCATCTGCTGAAGGAGAATTAAATAGGCTGGGGAAAAACTAAATACTACTGTATTGCTAAAGAAATGTAGCAATAAAATGACTCCTAATAGCATTCTGCTATACTCATAGATCAGTGCCTTGCTCAGCCATCATCAACACTATACATTTTTAGACAATACTTTTGAATTCATTCTTCTCAGTGAAGCTTGTAATAAATGTTAAGCAAAAGCAAGTTCAATGTGACTCTCAAAGACAGGAAGCAAGAGTGCAGATTGTATCTGTTGACAGTTTCCAAGCTGAAACTTTTGTTTTAATGTCAAGCTGAGTGTGCAAATGATATTTTGTAAGGTTTGGGAAGTCGCAACCATCAGTTAGATTTCAACAGCAAGATATATTATCATTCTTTGAAGCAAAAGTGGAAAATAGTAACAAGTTATAAAGAAAAAAGAAAATAGTCTATAAAGACAGAAGAGTCTTTTGAGTTAGAGAGCAGTGGGATAAAATGTTGATTTTTTGGTATTTCGTGCAGAAGTAGCTGATCAACTAGAAATATCACAAAGGACAATTTAAATTCACAACAGTGCAACCCACACACCTTCAAAGTATTGTTGTCAGGTCAGGCATACTTAGGCTCTAGTAACAGCTCAGTCCTCAGCTATGTCATAGCAAATAATTAATGTCCCCACAGCCTGCTTTCCTTAGTTTAATAACTGAATAACATTATACCACAACTCATGAGCCAGATATGAAAATGAAATGTGATAAATGCTTTGGTCTAATACAATGGCTTTCTATGTATTCTGATTCTCCTCCTCCTAAGTGGAACATGAATAATTGCTGTGGAATAATGCTTTTGTATACTGGTTTAATAAAATGCTGATTGGCCAGTAGCCAGGCAGGAAGTATAGGTGGGATAAGCAGAAAAGGAGAATTCTAGGAAAAGGAAGGCTGAGTCAGGAAACGCCAGCCCACCATCCAGGGAGTAGCATGTAATGGCACACAGGTAAAGCCACGGAACATGTGGTGACATATAGATTAACAGAAATAGGCTGAGTTTAAGTGCAAGAGCTAGTTAGTAGTAAGCCTGAGCTAATAGCCAAGCAGTTTTAATTAATATAAGCCTCTGTGTGTTTACTTGGGTCTGAGTGGCTGCGGACCAGGTGAAGCACAGGAAAACTTTCAGCTACAGGTAATGTCTGAAGATACTTTTTGTCATTACAGCAACAGAGAGCAGGGAGGTGGCTGGCACCGACACCTGATGAGTAGAGGTCAGGAATACTCTTAAGCCTCCTAAACCCACAGCACAGCACTCTACATCACAGAATTATCCTATCCAAAATGTCAATAGTAAAGACGTCAGTAGTGAAGACAAAGCCTGGAATAGGAGTCAGAGGCATGTGTGTTAGCTGGAATCTCCTGAACATCCAACAGTATGTGTAGCATTTTTCTTTTCCAGCCTTCACCAGAATTTCATGAGAAAGGGGACAAGATTATCCTTAATTTATACATTCACAAACAGATACCCCACAAAGTTAAGTAATTATCCTAGGTCACACAAGGACTAAGAGTGAGAAAACTAGAATGACATGGATCCTATTGTGATATCTCCTGGGGAAAAAATATGAAATGACTCAGGGGACGCAATTCTTATCACTATGATAAAAGTTTAGTTTATTGATTTTCATATAAACTTTGAAAGATATATGCTAGCCAAAGTGATACCCAGCATCTGTTCTGTCACACCCAATTCATTCCTGAAAGGTGAAGTAAACGAGAATGAAGTCATAATTTAAAAACAAGAAAACTGAGCATTTCCTATGTGTGTCTTTAAAAGGCTATTGCCAGGTCTACTTTAAGAGAAATCTTTTTGTGTTCACAATCAGTAAAACCTGACTTCGATATCTGCATTAGGTCCTCTCTAATGCCGAGGTCAATAGCTCCTCTTGTAACAGTATGAGGGTTTAAGCACTGCTCCAGGCCTATGCTAAACTTGAACCTGTGATCAAAGAGATAAAAGACATCTGGCTCTATCACTTTCACTTTATGGTCTGAAATTCTTCGGATCTGTGCACTTACCAGATTGTCAGTGGTGTGTCATTGATTGTCTTTTTTTTTTTAAACAATCTTTTGCATTGATGTGTTTTGAAAGGTGTTTTTCTTCTCTTTAAATCTTCCCTCAGGAAAGCCGAAGCATAAGCTATGGAGTGGATATGTGTGGAGTGGATATGTGTGTAAACTTTTAAAGCATTCTAGAAAGGCAGCAACTGTTGAAATGTGAGTGTCCATACACACATTCTGACAATTTAATGAAGTATTTATGAGAATTATAAGGTCTTGAATTTTCAAGACTAATTGTATGTTGATTGAAGGCGATGTGACATCAAATGGGGGGAAAATGGTGCAAGTTCTAAGAGCAGATCTGTCTCTAAATCCATACTGTATCATTTCCTCCTCATTGTGTGTTCTTAACAAAGTGTAATCAAAACAATATTTTTTTTTCATATATGTGCATGTTTTGCCTGTGTGGAGATTATATATATATATTATGTACATGCCTGGTGCCCGAATAGGTCAGAGAAGCATCATGTTCTCTGGAGTTATGGATGATTGCAAGCTACCACATGGGTGCTAGGAAGCAAATTTAGGTCCTCTGCAAAAGCAACAAGTGTTCCTAATACTTAGCCATCTCTTCAGCCCTGAAATGTGTTAATTTTGTACTTCCATATGCCTAGTATGATTGTAGACAATAAAGATCTACTCTCATGTAGCTTATAATAAAATATTAAAATGAAATAAAATCTTGGATGGTAATAATTATTTCAATGAAGATAGTTCTGTGAATGCTGACAGTGATTCACCAAGAGTAAGGCCTCTGAAGAAGACTGCTATAATTTGAATTTTAAATGTCCCCCAAAGGCATATGTGTTATAGACACTATGGTGGTGAACCTTTAAGAGATAAGGCTTGCAGACAGTTTGGGGGTCCTTTCAGTCACTGATGTCAGTCTATGAATGAGGCTAAAACAGTAGATTAAAAGGAGAGGAATTTGAGGGGCATGTAAGACCCTCGGTCCTTCCTCTTTCTCTTCCATTTCCTAGACATGACATAAGTGAGCTTGCTCCACCATGTGCTCCTTTACAATCTGCTATCTCTCTGAAAGCAATAGGCTCCACTGAGCATGAACGGAAACCTTTAAAACTATGATCCCAAATACACCTTATTCTCTCCTAAGTTGGTATCACAGATGGTTTGTTATCATAATGATAAACTGACTAACACAAAGGGTCATAAAATAAGCAAATGAAGGACTTTGGGACTGGAATGATCAGGTGAGCTTGTGGAAAGCCGAGATCACTAAATTTGCTGCTCAGTGACTCATAACTTTAGAGGTAGCCAGGAATTAATTTATATGGGAACCTGTATGCCACAGAAGGATTTGAGTTTACTCTGTGTACTAGGAGGCAAGGCAACATCGTTGGGAAGGGAATTGTTCCAGTTGTGTTTTAGAAGACATTTTGGTTTCCATGCAGTAGATAATTTTCAGAGAGCAATAGCAGATGTAGTACAGCTAGGTAAAGGTCATTGTAATCATGCAGGCAAGAGATGTGGGGCTTGAAATACAAAGACATAAGTAATTAAAGGGACTAAAGCCATGATGAATTTAAAGTAAATACAATATAACTTCTAGTTGGTTATAAGTTTTAAGAATTAAGAATGATTTACATGGTTTGTGGTTAACTCATTGAGTAAATGGAGGTTCTATTCACTCATTTACCAAAGTGGAAAAGATCTAACAAATAATAGGTAGGGGAGGTTTAATTTATGTATCAATTGGTTATTCATGTGAGAATATTGAATAGATGACATACTCAGTATATTGAGGTATTAGTATCACTCAGAAAAAAAAATCAAGGATGGATCAAAACACTTTGACTTTATTAGGGTATAAGTATATCTAAGCTATGAGGATGGAGTGATATCCTTATAGGAGTATGTTAAAATATAAAAGAGATCCAAAGCCTGAGGTTGAGGGATCTCTGTATTTATCAAGAGGGTGGATATAATGGAAAAAAGAAAACCTATGAGGGCAGAATGCTAGAGCTAAAAAAAGTGTTTTATTAATAAAGAGGGTACAGTCTACTGTCACAGAACAAACAATGGCTGAATGAGATGAGTGCAGAATTAAGCATTGACCATTGGCCTTGGTAACATGGAGACCATTAGTGATCCTAAAACTAGAAGATTCATTAAAGTGATAGGTAATGATTCACCTTAGTGATTGGGGTAGATTGAAAAAAGAATGAGAGCACTAGAGAGATGGAGTTTGGATTTGCAGAACATACATAGTACATTATGTAGCCCCAGTGATACATCAGAGAGATGATAACTGGAGGCAAGAGATGCCCTGGAAGCTTGTGGTCCAGAAGGCCAGACATATGCAGTAGTAAACAACAAGAGACTTTATCAAACAAGGTAGAAGGTAAGGAATAACATCTGCAGTTGTCTGTCTTCTGACCTGTACGTGTGCTGTGCATGCGTGCTTCCACCACACTGCATTGAAGGAGCAGATGTAGACACACACACACATACGCACACACACACACACACACACACACGCACACACACACAACACACAACACACAACACACACACACACACACACAGGGAGACAGAGAGAAAGCAAAAATGGAAGGAACGAAGGGAATGAAGGGAAAGAGGGAGGGTGGGAGGGAAAGATGGAGGAATGGAGAGAGATGAGAAGAAATTGAGATGATAAAGGAAATTAACATAATTTTGTAAGCAAATGAGAAAGCATGTGATCCATTTAGCTCAGTGCTTGGCCATTACAAAACACAAACAAACAGGTGCCATCATTACTTGGATCATGTTCATGTAGTCATTAAAATAGTAACTATATGTAGCTGAGAAAACTAAAATGTGTATGTACATATACATATATGTTGAATAATTTTATTTTAAAAATCTATATCTATTTATTATATCTTATCCTCACAAAAGTCTGTGGAGAAAAATACGGCCACATGGGATCTTCTCCATTGTACAGCTGACAAGACTTCATCTCACAGTTTACAGTTTTCTAAAAGTCACATATAAAGCCAGAAATTAAAATAAGATCAAATGATACTGTATTAGCTAGCCTTACATTGATGTGATGAAGCACCCAAGGTAATTAACTTACAATAGAAAAAAGGTTATTTACCTCACAGTTTGGACATTCACATGTTAGATGAAGTAGCTCATTGATTTAGTCTCTGATGAGGATGGCGATTAGCAATGGTAGAAGCATATGTTGAAGTGAGTGGTAGCATCGTCAGCAGAGAAGCAGAGAGGAGACCAGCATGATCTCAGCATTTCTTTTCAAGAGCATGTCTCCAGGAACCTTAGGAACTGCCACTAGGCCTCATCTCTTATTGGTCCACAGTAACTCTTAATACTCCTAACCTGGATGCCCTTTGCATGTGGACCTTTTGGGTGGCCTTATCCAAACCATAGCAGATACCTCCTCTTCTCTCTCCTCTTATTAAACAGTAAGTACTTGAACTTCAGATGTAGCACCAAAGAGAAAAATCAAACAATATCAAGGAGAATTAGACAATGCACATATCTGACTTGAATAATGAATACCCAAAAGATATTTTAATCCATAAATTATTTACACATGCCCTATTAACCATCTTGTACCATTTGTTCTTTGTAGACATCATAGTCATATTCCCAACTCAGGTAAGAAAATGTTCTGCCTTAAAACAGATTTAAACATGTTCTTATTAGAAAATAGGTTAAAAAAAAAAGATAGAAATGAGCCAAGCATTTTTCTAAGCATTCATGTAATCAGGAAATAAATATTTTATTGTGCAACTACTCATACAGTGGCGAATTAGGTACTGAGGATACAAAAGGAAATGGAGTGATTTGGACTATTGCTCTCTGGACAGCTACACTCTAGTGACATACAAACATTAATCAAATTTGCAAATATTAACTTAATAAATCACAAAGATGTAGAGGAAAGGAAGGGCAAAGCAGGAAAAGCGTAACACAATATCACTGTCAGCCATACCCAGGAATTTCCACAGAACAGCTGCAATCTCCCCCAGAAGCTTAGGATGAAAAAGGACCCTCCAAAGAGACATAAATCCCATAAGGCACTTTGGTAAGAAATATGAACAGGTGACAGAAAATCTGTTCGATTCCTAAGGAAGTCATCCTTCTGGTTTCCAGATTAGAGAAAACAAGGGGGTGTGCTTTCTTCTCCTGGCTTATACTCAGTTTAGAGAAGACAAGGCAAAATGTTGAAATAAGTAAGACCATACAATTCTGAACTGCTTCTGAGATGTGTTAGCTGCCCCAAGACCCCAAATAATCAATGTGGAACCAAGCTTACTCTTTCAAAGGACTGAGATTTCCCACTGGAAATTGGAGAGACTAGGATTCCTTCCAGACAGTAATCCACTGAAGTCCTCACTACTTTTTAAGAATGCTGAAAGAATCACTGGGGTAAAACTGGTAGACTTCTAAACAGCTATTTAATACTCCAGTGGCATAAGTTAGAGATGTAGGTAGGGTTCCTTGCTCATCCAGTCCTCTGTCCTCCAAACTGCTTACTACTTTTTACCAAGCTAAGCCCCCCAGTTTCCCTATCTCTCAATTCTTTCAGTTCTGGTTCCTGGGACCCCAGTTTAATGAATTCTTACATATTAAAACAGTTCCCCCGAGTGGTGGTGGCGCACGCCTTTAATCCCAGCACTCGGGAGGCAGAGCCAGGCGGATCTCTCTGAGTTTGAGGCCAGCCTGGGCTACCAAGTGAGTTTCAGGAAAGGCGCAAAGCTACACAGAGAAACCTTGAAAAAACAAAAACAAAAAAAAAATAAAATAAAATAAAAAAATAAAAAAACAGTTCCCCAAAGACTCTGTCTTCTATGTTGGTAGGAACTCAGAGATTCTAACTTGATGTCTGTAAGCTATGTTTCAAAGTGCCAATGAAATGCTTGAAAGGATAGATGCTTTCTTCTTGTTCTTTTTAAATATGTCTTTGTAATGAAAGAAAGAAAGAGAGAGAGAGAGAGAGAGAAAGGAAGGAAGGAAAGAAGGATGGAAGGAAGGAAGGAAGGAAGGAAGGAAGGAAGGAAGGAAGGGAGAGAGAGAGAGAAAGGAAGAAAGAAAGAAAGAAAGAAAGAAAGAAAGGAAGGAAGGAAGGAAGGAAGGAAGGAAGAAAGAAAGAAAGAAAGAAAGAAAGAAAGAAAGAAAGAAAGAAAGAAAGAAAGAAAGAAAAGAGAAAAGGTTACTGGCTTATAAGGATGTTGTCTCACTCCAAGTTGCTTAGGTTGCTGGGTGTATACGATCAGTAACATACAGCATGGCTAAAACCATAGGACCTCTTCCAGGAAAAATGGAGGATTAGAAGCTGACTCTGTAAGAGCTGCTGAAGTAGAGAAGCAGAATAAGAGGAATTATAAACTTTGTCCTAAAAAGAGAAATAGAGAAAAACTTCGGAAATCCATAAAAGAAATGAAAAGGTACTGGAAAGTAGGAGAAAACAGTATGTGTACGGAAGAGTAAGCCGAACACAGCTTAGGCCATATAATTCCCTGGTGGGGGACAAGCTACTCAGAAGTTGCTTAGAAAATGTGAGTCAGATAAAAACCAGGCAGTTCTACCCTCACAAGACCACAGTTCCCCTGAGCCTCCTACAGGGTTGCAGCGTATTGGTAAACAATGATTCCTTTGGCTAGTTAAAAGTGGAAAGAAATCCCATTTTATCATAGTAGCTGACTTAGGGCAGCAGCCAAGAGCCAGAGAATCTATTGTTAAATACTGGTCTACTCTGTGGGCCTGAGGTCAGGAAACACCCACAGGACAGGCAGCCTCACTTTGGGCATAACCCCAGTGTGAGGGAAAGCCCAGGAAGAAAGTTACCGAGAGCAGAAGGGCCAGACATGGATGGGCAGATGGATGCAGGATGCAGGAGGCTGGCTTAGGCTGAGAAGTGCACAGTGAGGCCCAGCCTCTAGCTGCTAAGAGCCGCCAACCTCATCACCTGAGACTGATCCAGAAGCATGGCATCTCTGAGCCTAAGGCTAGGGAACCAATCAAATTCTGGACCCACCTGTCTGTTGTTCACTACTGTAGAGCCGAGAGTTCTCTGAAGTTTCAGAGGTACACATAACACCTACAGTGGCATCCCTTCACCAGGGTGATTAATACTCAGGAGGCCTTGAAAGCACAAAAAGTAGGTCATTTCCCTGTGCCCATCTCAGGTCTGTTGGCTTCCCACACTCTCAATGCACTTGAAAAACATCAGGCAGTGCACTCTGGGGAGTCTTAGAAGAGGAAAGAAATATGCCCAGCCCACGAATACAAAGCTGTGTCTAGAAGAGTCTTCTGAAATGAAAAGAAGAAAACAACTGCTGTGAGGAGAGGTGTGAGGGACACCAGACAAGCTCATGGTTCAACTGACCTTCCCGCTCTGTGCCTGTAACTAGCAGGCTCCAGTTTCTGAGGAAACTCAAGAAGCTTCTGCAACTCTTGTGTGTGTGTGTGTGTGTGTGTGTGTGTGTGTGTGTGTGTGTGTGTGTGTGTTTCCTATGAGGTTCTTTTCTTTCACCCACACTTACTGGGATTTTTACTCTTATAGCTACTTTTTGTTTTATTTATTATTCCTTTTCATAGATTCATCTAATGCTGTTTATGCTATTTTTCTTCCAATTTTGGAAAATTAGTAATAGTTTGATGTTGGCTTGGAGGATTTGGGTTTTTTTTTTTTTAAGATGCTCAAATGTTTTTATTTTTTGTTCACCTCCTTACATTTATCTAATTTTGTTTTTGATCTTTGTTATTTATCAGTAAGAAACCATCTATTGTTTCCCTTTATTGTTTCTATTTTATGTTTTTCTAATCTTTGACTTCCCTTTCATAAGACTTCTGCACTCTGCTTTTTCTTTCCTCCTGTCTCCACTTAACATTGATTTCCCCCCTTTTCCTCCCTTTGGCCCCTTTCTTTACTTTACTCATTTATTCTACACTTACCCTAAAGAACTTTTACCTTTGTAGCACATTTTGCAGTAGCTTTTCCATTTTCATTCATGATGTGTTAGTAGGCCACAATAATTTTATGGCTCGGTGTCATGGCTGCTACACCAAGCTGTTTATTCTCTATCAACTGGTACTGAGAACTGAGTAAACAAGAACAGGCTGGGGGAAAAAAAGATCTCCCAGCCTAGTGAAAATCCAGAAGACATAGCTAAACTAAAAGATGTGCAAATCACAACAAATAAACAAGCAAACAAATGAATGAACAAACAAACAAACAAACAAACAAAAGTGTGGCAGTGTGGGCATCAGATGAAGCCCTGAGTGAATGTGTATCTTGACATGAGCATATGATGTCAAGGACCCCAACGCCTCAGACCCATGGCAATGGGAAAACCTACCCAGAGGATTGGCAAAGCCTTCCTCAGGTCCAATACAGATGTTTAGAAAGGACTGGCCTTTCACTATCATCCACAGCTTCCTCCTCCATCTTGGATAACTGCAGCCTGACACTGCTCCTCTGTAGGAACCTCCTACAGTAATGTTTCTCAACCTGTAGGTCTCGATTTCCACAGGGGTCGCATATCAGATATCCTGCATATCAATTTACATTATGATTCCTAACAGTAGCAATATTGCAGTTATGAAGTAGCAATGGAAATAATGTTGTGGTTGAGGTCACCACAACATGAGGAATTGTATTGAAAGGTTGTATACAGCATTAGGAAGGCTGAGAACCACTGTCCTATAGAGATAAGAGTCACCTCCTCATTCACATTGTGTATAACAAATGCCAGCAGCCAAGCTTCCGGGCTGCTGTTGTTAGACCTCCATCAGAGCACACAGCCCATGGAGCCCAGCTTTTCTGTGCATCTGTCTGATCTTTCTTCATTCCCCCATCACCCAAGTCAGGCCAGTCCCAAAGATGTGCGGGTGGTGGCAGAACACAAAAAGGTAAGGCAATACAACTCCTATAAACAATAGTTACGCTTCAACTACTGAACTCAAAGACATCGAAGAAGGGGAAATGCCAGATGAGGAGTTCAAAAGCTTTCTGGTATAAATTCATCAATGACCAAAAAAAGAAAAAAAAGATACAGAAAAACATATGAAATTACATCTAAGTACTACATAAGCAAGTGAGCAACACAGAGGAAATACCAGCAGAATGGATGAGAAAATCAGCAATCTAAATGTCAGCAGCCTAGAAGAATTCAACAATCAAACTGAGAGCTTCTGAAAAATATAGGAATGTTGGAAATGAAAACTCAGTGAATTAAATTAAAAAATACAGTTAGGGACATAATCAATAGATTCTACAAGCATAAGAAAGATTATCAGGGATGGAAGACAAAGTCAGTGAGATGTTTTGTGCAAATATCAACAAAGAAAAATAATGAACATGACCACAATGTGATTTAAAAATAAACACTAAGAATACAAGAATCCAGGGGATAGAATAAGGAAATGAAATACTAATGGTGTATGAAATTTATTCAGGGGAAATACACCAGAAAGTTTCTTAAATCCGGAGAAAGAAATAGTGAAACACAAGCAGCATTTAGAACCTCAAGTAGATATGATCAAAGAAAAACTGTTCCATGACATATTATAGTCAAGATGTCAAAAATACAAAGTACAGAAGCAATTTTAAAATTGTAAGGGGAAAACACCAATTCACCTACCAAAAAAGAAAAGAGAGAGAGAGAGAGAGAGAGAGAGAGAGAGAGAGAGAGAGAGGGAGAGAAATCAAAATAACATGAGATCGCTCCACAGCAGCCCTCAAAGACTGGGAAGTGGATGACATATTTCAAACCCTGAAAATAAATAACTTCCAACAAAAACAACAACAAAAATACTGTATCCAGCAAAGTACATTTAAAAAAATGGTGGAGAAAAAAAATTTTCAAGACAAGCACAAACTAAGATATTTCATGATAAAGCAGCTATAATTGCATGAGATAGTTAAAGGAACATTATACACAAAGGAACAAGACAGTCCCATTCATGAGGATAGGGAAAAGAAGCAATTTCATGAGAAAAATGGCTAACCAAAGAAGAGACGGGAAAGAATACATCAAGGCCAACATAGTAAAGCAGTAGCCTCCTAATACTAATAGGAGCCAGAGCACAGAATAAAGGCTAATCCTAGTAAATAGTGAAAAGAACACTACTACAGGAATTACTAAACATCTCAGGACAACTTTAAATGTAAAAGGCCTCACCTTATCAGTGAGGACATACAAACTGGCTGACTGGATTTAAAAACAAGATTTGACTCCTGTTGTCGCCAATAAACATCTTACTAGTAAACAGACCCAAGACTGGCTGTTAAAGGATGGAAAACTCCCAAGTGAACAGAAACTGACAATAAGCTAGCATAGCTATGATACCTGGTAAAGTAGACTTCAAAACAAAACTAGTCAGAAGACATAAAGAAACCTACTACAACTTAATAATGATAACAATTCCTCAAGAAGATACAATGATTGTGTACCAAGTTTATATATGTATATATAATGTATGATATTTATATTATATTATATATGATATATAATTATATTATATAAGTTTATATATACATATGTGCATATATATATATATATATATATATATATAAAGTTGGGGCTCCTAATTTTATAGAGCAAACATTAATAGACATAAAAAGTCAGATTGGCCCTGATACAATAATATAAGGTGATTTTTATTCCCCATTTTTTTTTT
Source organism: Peromyscus eremicus (assembly GCF_949786415.1). Classification (NCBI taxonomy): domain Eukaryota; kingdom Metazoa; phylum Chordata; class Mammalia; order Rodentia; family Cricetidae; genus Peromyscus; species Peromyscus eremicus. Next base: position 36,642,920 of record NC_081425.1, on the reverse strand, counting down.
TTTTTTTTTTTTTTTTTTTTGGTTTTTCGAGACAGGGTTTCTCTGTGTAGCTTTGCGCCTTTCCTGGAACTCACTTGGTAGCCCAGGCTGGTCTCGAACTCACACAGATCCACCTGGCTCTGCCTCCTGAGTGCTGGGATTAAAGGCGTGCACCACCACCGCCTGGCTTTTATTCCCCATTCTTATCTCTAGATATGTCACTCAAAACTCAGAACTCAATTAAGAAACTTCAGGGTTAAACCACACCACAGATCAAATGGACTTAGCAGATAGCAACATAATGTCCAATCCAACAAAAATAGAATACACATTTTTCTCAGGAACCCATGTGTCCATCTCTAAAAAGTGATGGCATTCTTGATCACAAATGAAGCCTTACCTATTACAGAAGAATTGAAATAATATTCTCCACTCTACCAGATCACGGAGGAGTAAAACTCAATGGCCACTTGACTAACCATGGAAGAAATCAAGTTCTTCCTAAACAAGCACTCTGCAAGGACAAAGTCATGCTCAGTTCAAATGCCAAGATCAAGAAGCCAAACAGCTAGAAGTCAAAGAAGTTGGAGTCACACGTCTTCCAGTTGCCTCTCCTGCTGGAGATTCACTTGGACCTGAAAGGACTGCTGAACATTATAGCAGTCCAAGATATTAAAGTTGGTAGTGGTCAGAAGATAGAATTTTTGTTACTGTTCCTCTGATGAAATCTTTCTAGAAAAAAAAAAAAGTCTAGGTTGTGTGTGAGTTGGAGAAAACTTTCAGTGGGAAGCATATGTCTGTTGCTCAGAAGAGACTTCTGCAAAAGCTAACTCAGAAAGGCCTTAAGAAAACTAAGCATAGAGAGGCCCGCAGAAATCCACAAAGATACCCCCACAACAGACTGCTGGCAATGGTCGAGATACAGCCCGAACTGACCTACTCTGGTGATGGGATGGCCAAACACCCTAATTGTTGTGCTAGAAACCCTATCCAAGGACTGAGGGATCTGGATGCAGAGATCCATGGCTAGGCCCCGGGTGGATCTCTGGGAGTCCAATTAGTGAGAATGAGGAGGGTTTATATGAGCGAGAATTGTTGAGACCAAGGTTGGATAAAGCACAGGGACAGATAGCCAAACGAATGGAAACACATGAACTATGAACCAATGGCTGAGGGGTCACCACTGGATCAGGCCCTCTGAATGGGTGAGACAGTTGATTGGCTTGATCTGTTTGGAAGGCATCCAGGCAGTGGGACTGGGTCCTGTGCTCATTGCATGAGTTGGCTGTTTGAAACCTGGGGCCTATGCAGGGTTGCTTGGCTTGGCCTGGGAGGAGGGGACTGGACCTACCTGGACTGAGTCTGCCAGGTTGATCTCAGTCCTCAGGGGAGGCTTTGCCCTGGAGGAGGTGGGAATAGGGGGTGGGCTGGGGGAAAGGTGAGGGGGGCAGGAGGGGGGGAGAACAAGGGAATCCGTGGCTGATATGTAGAACTGAATTGTATTGCAAAATAAAATTTAAAAAAATTTAAAAAAACAAAAGAAAGAAAGAAAACTAAGCAGAAGAATCCAAGAAGCCACATCCTGACTCCCTGTACCATGACATCCTTAAGGACTTACTCTTCCCCAGTGAAATGGTAGGCGAAAGCATCCAAGGGAAACTGCCAATTCCTAAGGTTTGGTTAGCCAGAGTAGAGCATAACGATATGGAACACAGGGCTGAAATTTTTTTCTGGTGTGTCTAAGAAACTCGTGGATGAGGATGTAATTTTGAATCCCCAGAGTGTCAATTGAAAACAGAAATGACTAATTAAAATATTATTCATAGTGAAAGAAAAAGAGAGCGAGGTGGTGGAAGGAGTAAATAAATAAATAAATCTGGGGAGGATTTAAAAGTCTTTAGAATTGATGGGCAACATGCAATGACATCAACACGTGTACAATGTTGCCATGATGAAGTCTGTTACTTTGTGTTTATCTTAAAAAGTTAATTTTAGCAGCTCATATTACAACACCCAGAATAATTCCCTATTGAAAAACATATGAAATGTCTCTGTCCTGTGATTAAAGAGATCAGTAATGGTTTACTTTATGCACTGATGAAGTAGTAGGATGTCTCAAAGATTATAGGGATGCATCTAAAGCCTTTGATTTTGCTTTCATCTTTGAAATGGAACACAGAAGCCCCAGCCTTCCTTAAATTCAAAGACTTACGTAAGTGGAAACATGAAGACAACAAATATAAAGATTGGCCTTGAATTTGTAGACATCCATAAAAGGAACTTTTGACTTAGAAATACTGGAACCCTATAAAGTTTATCAAGCCAGAAACTGAGATTTATCCTTGACTCTTTAGTATCCTTCACCATTCATCATGCAATTACCCCAGCTAGAGCCCCCTAGGAAACCCTGAACCTACCTACTCTGTCTGTATACCTTTCTGCTGTCGAAGCCAGTGACATCTGTTATCTTTCTATTAAAATTATTATAGTATTTTCTGTGTTGCTATAGTTGCTCCACACCGCCTGCAATTTTACATTCAAGCAAGGTGATTCTTGTAACGCAAAACAGGAGCCAGAGGGAGGAGAGCCTGTATTCCTCTTGGTTTTGAAAGTACAAGCATCTGGAAATGTCGAAAGGAGAGTTCTATCAAAGTTGAAGGAAGACTTAAGCAAACTTTTGTCTATGGAAGCTTCAGGTTCTGGGAAGTGACTTGTACTGTAATCACAAGTGAGATGACATAGTGCAGGGGTACCTGTGGGAGCCAAAATTTGTTTCATTTTGTTTTTGTTTCATACCTAATGCAGGATCATTTAAACCTGTCTCCTACATGGACATAGATAGAACTAGTTTCTTAGTTTTCTTTGAGTTTGGGGGTCATGGGGGCAAAAGTGGCTCAGGAAAGGGATAAAGTTGGGAAATACGTTCCAGTGTAGGAAAGGTCAGACCAAAGGCTTCATCTACCCCTGAGATGAAGAACGAGGAGATGGAGCCAAAGCCCCTCTGTGTGATGGGTAAGGCCATGGAATCTGGAGAACCTACAACAGCCACTCCTTTAAACCAGGGTCATTTCTAACTGCATTCAAAATATTTGTCCTTTTACCCACAGGTAAGTGTAGCTCATCAAAAAAATCTTCTTTTGTAGCAGATGGAAACTGACAGAAAACCATAACTGGTTAAAACCCAGAGAACAACTGACCATGGGATAACAAGCCTCATTTCATACATCTACAGCACAAGCCCTACACCCAAAGCTGGGGGAACAACATAGAAGAGGCTGCAGAAGGATTATAAGAGTCAGAGGGACAGGATACCTACTGCAGGGAAGTATCTTCTATACAAGACTGGGAAGCTGCATCCTTAAAATTGCAAACTTTATAGTCACCTAAACAAAACCTGTACAACACCATTTGATATACTAATGTGAGTAGGGGATAGCTCGTAAGACACAACCCCTCAATGAATAACTACAGGCAATTAGTGGCTGGTGCGAGAGTGGAAGCAGTCTTTCCAGGAATGAACCCTCTAATTGGTTTCTCAATACTAAACGGTGAGCCTTAAATACATATGAGCAACGTTAAATGGACTCAGAAGGTTATTTATGTATTTATGCGCATGTACACATGTAACAATAATAAGTAAAGGGAAAACAGAAATAACACATGAAAGGTGAAAGAGGGCTTGGAGGTAGAGGAAGGTACCAGTGAGAGTGGGGAGAAGAATATAGTAATAGGGGTTGACAGTGATCAACATATACACAGGCATGAAATGTCACAGTGAAATTGATTATTTTGTAAATTAATAACTCCTAATAAAAAGGGGAAAAAAATCTCTGTGGAAGATAATGACAGTTAAACCCCTACAAGCGTCTCCCATTCTCAGTACCATGTGATATTATAGTCTCAGAGAAGGGAATAAGGAGACTCTATCATGCATAAGGTAAGCAGTATGTGGAGAGGACGGCAGCTTTACAGTAGTCATGGGAAGACTGGAAGTGGTCATGAAAGACTTCTGGCCGGAGTTAGGCGTATGCAGTACAGGACAACAGCTGGGGAAATGTGAGCCTCCTTTTCTGGAGATCTTTGGATAGACTCTGAGCACATCTCCGGTGGTCAGTACCTGGCATCATTCCAAGCACTGGAGAATGACAGACAGGAACAGAACTGACCACACCTCAGCGCTCATGGCGCATAGATCCTTGTGGAAGAGACAGACAATGAGCAAACAAGTATTGATTATGTCATATGGTGATAAGTGTCATGGAGATAAATGAGGGAGGGAGCAGGGATAGTAGCAGCTGGGAGAAGGGCTTGGTGACATTTTATGAAAAGAGACAGGGGAATCTCTCTAAGAAAATGACATTTGAGAAGAGATCTGAAGGGCGGGAGGGTGATCTATGCAGATGCCCATGAAAAGATCGCCCAGGCACAGGGAACAAGGAGAAAAGATTTGAGCCTGGTTAAAGTAAGCTTGGCATTGCTGACAACTAGAATGAAGCTCCGTGTGTCTCAATGAATCACTGTGATCTGTGTTGGTATATATTGGTACAGAACCTAGTTCCCCACTCAGACAGTCATTAACTCATCAGAAGCCAAACACAACGGAAATTACTTTTTCCATACATCTCTATCTAAAATTGCTGTGGGATGGTCTGTATGTCAAGTGTGTTGCTGATTGGTCAGTAAATAAATCACTGATTGGCCATTGGCTAGGCAGGAAGTATAGGCGGGACAAGGAAAAGAATTCTGGGAAGTGGAAGGCTGAGTCAGAGAGACACTGCCAGCCGCCATCAGGACAAGGAAGATGTAAGGTACCAGTAAGCCATGAGCCATGTGGCAAAGTAAAGATTAATAGAAATGGGCTAAATATAAGAGTAAGAGCTAGACAATAACAGGCCTGAGCTAATGGCCAAGCAGTTTAAATAATGTAAGAGTCTGTGTGTTTATTTTATAAGTGGGCTCTGGAACTGGCGGGACTTGGTGGCGGGAGCTGGAGAGAAATTCTCCAGCAACATAAAATACCAAGTCCACCTGTTCAATGTCTTAACTTTTCTCCCCCTATAGGTAACTCCATGTTTTTCCCATTCTCAGTGCCCTACTTCAGCCATATTCATTAATTACCGTAACCTTTTCTGAATATCCCCACCCATTCCCAGTTATCTTCCTAATAGCCTTCCGCACTCTCCTGCCACAATGAATAGAAATTGACATGCTTAAGGACCATACTTCACAAACTCCCTTCCTTGTGCACTTTTCATAAATTATTCACAAGAAGAAACATGTTCTAAGGTTAGAGGAGAGAGATGGCAGCTACTGAGGCCTCTGAAAGCACTGGAAGGCTAATAATTTGCTTATCTACACAGTGTGTCTCTCTTGGAGGTCCTTTGTAATTATTCTCAGTCCTGAGTTTGACCTAGCAACACCTAGAGGTTTTGTGATTTGCTTTCAATACTATGAGTGGGCCCTGCTCCAGATCAATTAAATAAAGTCTCTGGGGTGCTGAACAAGTTTTTATCTTTTTATAAAACACTCTAGGTAATTGTAGTATACAGACAGGATTGGAAAGCATTACTCTGACGTCCAGCTGATCTCTAACTTCTCGGGACCAAAGCCAAAGTCACGGTAGCAAAGGCAGCTCTAGATTCAGTAGCTTTCTTGAGTTTGGACAAGGCACTGTGGCTCTTGAGTAGAAGATGGTGCCTGTAGGTGTAGCAGTTCCTTGGCCAGTCACCATGACAGTGTGACTTAGACAATTGTTATGTCTAGAAAGTCACCATCAGACAGCTTCCTGCCCTTCCAAAACCTCTCTAAGCTGATTAAAAATCAGTAGTAAATCCTTTTCTACTGAAAGAAGTCACACATTATCCTTCTGTCTGCTACTGTGCCCTGACAAATATTTAAGTATGACCATATCACATTCTTTAGTTACATAATTCACTCATTAAATCGAAAATGCCTTCCTTTGTGTAGTTTACAAGGTCTTTTGTGATCTGTTGCCTATCATAATAGAAAGCATGTTAAGGAGATGCATGGATAGTACTTTAGGATAAGCATGGAGGTATACATCTGTAATCCTAAGACTCAGAAGGCTGAGGCAGGTGGATCACAAGTTGAAGGCTAGGCTGAACTAAATATCAAGCTCATTTAACAAGAAAAGCAAAAGTCATATTGGAATCCCAGAACTGTGAAGCTGAATTAGAAAGACTGTGAGTCCATCCTGTCTAAATAGCAAGCTCAATGCCACCTTAGACTGCCAAGAACAAAAAGATGTGAATATGTCAGAAATCCATAACTGACTTAAGAAATTGCATGTGTAAGAATTTGTTGCAAGGAAAAATGTGAATATATTAGGTAAAACTGTATATATGAGAATACGTGTCATTTAATGTTTGTTTACATAAACCACCTTAAGAGAATTTCCAGATTATGGTCTTACAAAAGGTTATGATATTTTTATTATTGGCTACTCTCATTTCTCAATTTTTTTAAAGAACATGTAACAAATCTATCCAAAAACAAACAAAAGAATCAACAGCTAAATTTTTTTTCACTTTAAAATAAAGAATACGATATTTCTAATAGGCAATCCAATCCAAAAGAGCAGTCTCCCTTGAAGAACACGGACCTTAATAAGAAGGGCCCTTTCTGTGGGATCTGCAGCTCATGGGCCCTTTCCTACTGCCCATTTCCTTTCACGCAAGCCATCTTGAGCGTTGCAATGTCCTTTCTGGTGAAGAAAGAGGTGACAGGAAATGTTATAAAGGCAGAGAGGAACTCAGTATCTTGAACATCGTATCTATTTGCTGGCTTGCAGGATAAAAGTGAGAAAGAGCCCTCAACAAAGAGCTGAGATCAAAGCAGGCCGCAGGGAATTAGGAGACATTTTCAATATTCTCCAGTATCTCTCGCTTCCCTTGCTCCTCCCTCAACAGCGTGTGTTGTGCAGGAAGAGAAAGTCATTTGATATTGACTGAGACACATACAGATAAGAAATCATCAAAACATGTTCCCAGTACCTCGAATCACCAGGAGCTTTAGAGAGCAGATAGATGTCACTATTATCTCAAGAGTATCTTACCTGGTTCCTTCAATAACTCCGCATGATGGCGATTTCTGCATCATTATTTTAGGTGGGGAAATTGAAGCTCCGGGAAATTAAATCCCTTGCTCAGAGCAGCACAATTTATAAGTGGCAGGCCAGGTTTCACAGTCAGCTTTCTCTACAGATTGTCAAACGAAAATTTACAGAAACAACTCGGCTTTCAACCAGGTCTACAAATGAGAGAATGAATGAGAAGAGAATAGCTAAGGGAACACAATAGCAAGCGAGTAAGTGCCTTGAAAAGCAAACAGAACCTACTAATACCCCTTTTGTGGAAGTAAATTTGAAGAGAAACATTCCTTTTGGAGACAAATAGGAGATTAACTCAGGAGACTGTGTGGGCACAGGCTCCACGATGTTGAGAGGGACCCTGAATCCCTACCCTCTGCCATGAACTCCTGACCACTTTGCAGCAAGAACCAGAGTCTTCCTCTCAGGAAATGGTTAGCTTCCCATACTGCCGATTTTAACAACATCAAAAAATGCATAGGACATTTCTTCTTTAAATAAGTGTTGTTTATTTTTCTGAAATATGCAATAACCAGAACAAAAAGAGGGAGTCTTGCCTCCAATGCCTTTCTCACCCTACCGCCTGCACCTTTTATGTACTGGTGACATTAATATTGATCCTGACAGTGAGAAGACCCATGCCCAGAACAGAATTTTCTTCTATTTGCAACAGTACTCTTTCAAAACGTTCATAAGCATACTCTGTACATCATGTGTATTGATACTCATTGTAGCAATATTTATAATCATGAGGAAAAATACTTAGTGTTGGTCAATAGAAGTATTCTCAGATAAACTGTGCCAGAGTCACACCTCAAAACAAAATATAGAGAAGAAAAATAATCTAGATATAAATAGAAATATTTAGATAACTGCCTACGAATCCTTCCTCCCAAGGGATTTCAAGTCTATCTGGGATAGAGGTCAAGTTCAGAGAGCTCTAAGAAAAAGACTTATTATTCTTGCCCCCAAATAACTAATTAAATGAAACTCTTCAACTCAGATCATTAAAGGGAACTGCAAAGAGCATAATCAAATTGCACCTGACATATTCAGAGTAAATGGCCTGCATGGATTAAAAGTGGCCAACACAGTAAAACCAAGTTACTAAGGTATGTGAGTTATTTTTGCTACTACCTCTGACTCCATCCAGGCATCCAAAATTTTCACGCTCTCTCTACCTTCTTGCTATCAGCTCAAAGACTGATCTGGAATCAGTCATTTACAACTTACTGGGAATACCTTTTAGAGCCAAGGTAGACCTGGCTGAATTGCTCAAAAGTCTGTTCCCAGAAGTTACTGGGCTAGAGAAACATATGCAGATAAAATACTCCATATCTTGTACAGTAGAATTTCTTTCTATCTACCCCATTTAAAAAATATTTTCATTTTAAACGTGTGGTTTTCAGCTATAGAGGGCCAAATGTGTATTTGTGGATTAGGATGAAAAATGCCTTTTTTAATACTGTTCAATAGAGAGCTGTGACCTAAATTCCAACACAATTGATAGCCACACATTTAGAAAGCATTGTTTCTACTTCAAATTACTCAGGTGCTAAATTGGAAATTACAAGTTTTTAAGCAGCCCAGATTTCTCTTGAAGGAACATTTGTCTTGAAAGCAGAGTTCTGAATATCCTCTCGAAGGTGATAGGAAGCCACTGGGGTTATGAGCAAGAGTGACAAAAGAAAAGTGACACTTTCGGAAATCAGTTTGTCACTGGTGTGGAGAATGCACCAAAAAGGACAGAGTTGAAGGCAAGAGAACTAGAAAGTATATGATGTTAACTTATGAGACCTTAGATCATCTACTGTGGTGATGAGTGCTCTATGAAGTGCTTCTAATTTGGCTCATCACCAAACCATCTGAACTGACACTTAGAGTATCAAGTCCAGCACTCCAAGTTAAAATGTATCTGTTGACTAGACAGGGTGGGAAACCCCTGCAATCCAGGGGATTATTGAGTCATCTGGCCACAAAAGAAACTGACTTCAGTGGATTACTGCTTCCAGTTAGACCTTTTAGAGGGGAGGCAAAGCAACTGAGAAAATCAGCAGGTAATTTAACTAAGGCTGAAGATACAGCTCGTAGTGTAATCGGTACAGTGATTGCAAGCATGATGACATGAATTTGGTTTTCCAGAACCTAAGTTAAAAACAGTAACAAAACAGAAACAAACAAGCAAAACTGGGTAATTCACCTTGGAAGGTGAAAGTAGGTGGAAAACTGGAACAACCCTGGGCGTCCCCCCCTTGCCTGCTAAGTGGGTCCTAAGATGGAGGGAGACCTTGTCACCAGGAAAAAATGTAGATATCTATCACATAAGGAATGATACCTGAGATTTTCCTCTAACCTCCACATGCATACACACAAGCTTACATATGCATGCACATACACAAAATAACAATAATAATAATTATAAATAGTAATAATGAATAGATTATGTGAGCATTGAGGATTAATACTGAAAGAAAAAAAGGATTAATTGTAGCATTTTCTGCATGGATATGATAGAGTCTGAGAGCTCTTCCCAGAAGAAGAGGAACAGAAACTGAGAACAAAGAGTAGACACATACCAGGGAATTATAAGAGCAAGAGAGAAGGCTATAAATGGGACTGAGCAGTATTTAAAGACACAGAACTAGGAAGATTTAGTGCCACAGAAAACAAAACAAAACAAAAATGGAACCTAACCCCATAACTATTAAGAATAACAAACACCACCATTTGGGTATTGGGCTCCCACTAGGTGAGAAAATGTAACGACTTAACTGCGAAAGAACTCACGTTGAACCCAGTAAAATCCACCACACTTTTCTCTGCACTGTGTTTGTAGGAAGAAGATATGGCACAGGTAGCAACTACAGAAGTTGGATCTTCCCAGTTAGGCCTGTCCAGCATCACTGATTAGGCTCCACCTCCTAAATGAAGCACCTGACATATGGGGCTGTCTTGGAACAGAAGATCTTGAGTTCTTTATGGCTCATCAGGCAAGCTAGACAAGTCTTTGTCTCCATGATGAAGCTGGGCCAGCTTGTCTAAGACACTAAGAACATAATGTTGTATGACATAGCCTTATCCTGGAATGATGAAAGATCTAAAATTCAAGTTTGCTTTTTGTTTATTTTGATGGTGGCATTGGGCATAGCAAGATCTTGGGCCTCTGGGTCATATGTTAGATCACAGTCTATCAGAATTCTTTCTGATGAAGTGTGGGTTACTTATTTTTCTCTTCCTATTGAATGAATTGACTCTGCTCAGAAATAAGGTTCATATATATTTCCAAGTCTCCTGACTTTCTGGGCACCCCAACTTCATCCTGATTTCTTTCAAGGCTACATTTGGACTCAAATAAGTGCTCTTCAGAAGTTAGAATGAAAAGAATAAAGCAAGCCAAATTTAAAGGTAAGACTAAGGTTTAAGTAACATAAAGACACATTTATACTATGAACAACTTCCATCCCAATTTTAGGGAACTGCCTCCACTTCCATCTCCTGAAGGAAATTCGCAATCTTCCACCAACTGCCTTCCAGCCCTTATCAAAGAGAAGGGTCCCGTTTTCTATTGTACATTAATCTCTTTGTACATGCATTGTATTTCATCCCTCTTGCCTGTCTAGGATCCTTTCCTTTTCTTCTAAACTGTTGTTTTTACCTTCTGTCTTTCATATATCTTCATCTCTTCCCTCTCAAATGGATCCGTTTCATCTTTAGCAACACCCAAGGCTTTCCTTCAATTTACGTTTTCCAGGACTGCGTGTCTCTGAGTTCATCATGTACCCCTCAGCTCCCCTTCAAAGCTCTATTTTTCAGTAAAGCACTCCAGCCTCATCATGTCTATTTTGCCATCAGCTTCTCTAACCCTCTCCAATATGCCCTTCACTCATCAAACTACTAAAGTGCTTCTCAGTTCTCATTGTGGTCACCCACCTCAGGCCAGAGTCAATTGGCATTTTCAGTTTTCATCCTATTGAACTATTAAGAATTACTTTTAGGAGTAATCATGGCTTCATTTCAGAAACTTTCTCAGGCTCCAGTAAGAAAGGCTACATCATGTTATGTTCTCTGTGGAGTTTGTTTCTCCTGTGTCTTCCTCCCTGATCCAGTCTGCCCTAGTTGGATACTATTTGGCTAATTGTAATATCACTTCCGGGTCATTTTTTGTTTATATTTTTCTTCAAGTGATGACTTCCATCTATATAATCTAAACATCTATTCAATAATGAATCTCAGTATGTATGTTCACTCTATTCCTCTTCTCTTAACTCTAGAATAAAAATTCAACTTCCTACTTTAATATCTTCATTAGTATAAAAGCTCTTAAACTTCATAACGCCCCAAAATGAGTTCCCATCTCAACTTCTGATTTTCCTATATTACCTTTTCTCTCAGTAATGTAATTTTGAAAATTTCAGAAATGTATGAGTAACTTTTTATACATCAATTTCTAATCTATCTATAATCCTTGAGACTTTTAACTGCTGAATATTGCTGACATTCATTCACTGGCCTTCATCCCTGAAACTCCCACACCAGATCAAACCACTCTTGTCGTTCCTGTCTCAATACTTGGTTCCTAACTGGTTTTCCTATATTTATTCTTGACTCCTTCCAGGTGGTTCTCCACACTGTGGGTAACATGATACTCCAAACCTGGTCTTATTATCCTCTGTTTTAAGACTCTTTCAGGTTCTCCATATCTACTATGATCCTACAAAGCCTACACAATCTCATGCCTACAAGACTCTCCATTCTCTATCTTAACTCACACATTTTTGCTTGGATTTTTCAGCATAAACTACACAGACTGCTTATATATATATATATATATATATATATATATATATATATATATATAGAGAGAGAGAGAGAGAGAGAGAGAGAGAGAGAGAGTATATAACCCACATTCATGTACTTCTCTTAGTTCACACAAACACTGTCATCTTAAAATACACATGCGAAAAATTTCCTTGTGACACTCACATCCCAACATCATGGTCTTTCCAGTCTCCAGAATGGTAAAAAATTAATCTTTTTTCTTTGCTCATTATGCAGTCTCTGGTATTCTAACATTACAAAACAAAGAGTAATTAAATACTTATTAAAAATTAAATGACCCCTCCCCTCCTACTATACTACAATCTCTCTGAAGTGGTATACTTTATATAAAACAATTTTTACCCCACAGTGACCTCAAATATTCACTTAATTTTTCTTATTAAATTAGATAAGAGGGAGGCCATAAACAGCAGTCAGCTTTAAGTTAGTAATAATAATAATAATAATGATAAACTCCAAAGATCAAGATCAAGTTAGAGTCAAGCTATCGAAGAGGTATTCTCATGTTCTTTAATTCATACTTACTGTCATGAATGTAAGGGGTACATCAAGCAGTTTAGAGGACCAATCAAGGTAGAGTTATCATCTTACAGGATTGCTCTATAAAGTAAAGAAAAACATACATGTATTTGTTTACATTTATTTGTGTGGGCACACTGTTCATGTGAAGTTCAGAGGATAACATACGGAGTTGGTTCTCTCCTTCCACCAGGTAGGTTAGTCCCGTGACTGATTTCATGTCATCATGGTTGGCAGCAGGTGGCTTTGGCCACTCTGTCATCTCAACAGCCCTGTAAAAATGTTTTATTAAGTAAAACAACTATAGATTGATGGGTAGATTTGGTTTAAGCCCGTATAATGTGGCATCAGACCAAGAGCAGAGGTCTTTAGCCACAGTTCTAACCCCAGTACCCAGAAGTGGGCCTAGCACATAAACGATTCCATTAGTGGCTTGTTGTGGTTTGAATGAGTGGTCTACCCTTTTATTTCCTTAACATTAGAGGTCCTTGACTATATTTGTTGAATAATTAAACTCTTCTCTTTGAAGAGTCAGGCTGCCCTTAGAGGGATTAAAATCAAAGATTCTAAAAAATAACATACTCTCATATATGAAATGGGATTCTAAAAAGGGTAAGCTACTCAAAATAATCCCTTTCAGATAATTCTGAGTTCTATTTCTTTTGTTAATTACTATTAATTCTTGAAAATCAACTGAAGTATGATGTCCTCCAGAAAGCGTCCTTGTTTCCAGTGTTTAGCACTCAACATCCCAATATAGCACTCCCAAAAGAGTGTAGCACTGTGGGAATTTCTCTTTCATAACACTGTTCTCATTTTTTGAAATCCACTGGTCTTTTCTCTGAGTCTCTAACTTCATTTAGGAAAGTAACATTGTCTTATTCGTCTAATAATTCTTAATTCCTAATATAGTATCTGGCACCTAGTAGATGCTAAATATGTTTCTGTTCAAGTGAACTGAATTCTTGAAGATTTTCATAGATGCTATCAATTTTATAACCTGATTCACTCATGCATTAGCTTTCAGCTAGTTTTTTCAACTAATCCCTGTTCATACCTGGGAGGAATGATAACGTATCATTTCATAAAGACTTTCTGGACTACTTTCAAGGTGCTGAATGTCATCTTGAAAGAATTCTAATCAATAATGGTTTAAATTAGATATCAGAGAATCCAATGCATACATAAGTGCTTGCAGTATTTATATAAAGCTAAACTCAATAGCTTTTTCCATTCCTTCCTTCATTTAGCAGGACATTTTCACTGATATTTCTGAACTGCTGGGTAGAGCAAATGCATTTTTATGAAAGCCTCTGCTTCTGTGGCATCCTACCAACAGGGGCTCAGGATTCTTCATTTTGTGTATACTTTTTCTTTGTTTGCTTTATTATCAGAAGAAAAGAATTTACTTTCACTGGTTCTGTTTAAATAAATAAGGCTCCTCTGAGTCGCATGTAAAACTTAAAAATACAAGGTTGAAGAGATGTCTCAGCAATGAAGTTGCTTGTTACCAAGTCTGACAACATGAGTCCAATTCACACATGATAGAAGGAGAGAACCAAGTTGTCCTCTGATCTCCATACATGTGTTGTGGCACACACACCACACCACACACACACACACACACACACACACACACACACACACACACACACACAAAATAAAATAAAATAAAATAAATGTAGTTTTTTAAAGTTAATTCTAATGTAGGGATCAGTTATTCCCTCAGCATTCTATAACATGTGGTCAAAAGAGATCTTTTCACGTTTTTTTTTCCTCCACTTTCCCTTTCCTCAAGAATCCTGGGGTTAAAGAGAACGCATCAGGATACAGAGCACAGAGGAAATACCTCATCCTTAGAAAATGGAGTTCTCACAACTTCCAAAGGATATGCCAGCATGAGCCCATACACTCCATATAGTAAAAACTCTCTTCAGTAAATGTGAACTTGTGTTCCCTATGTGCATACCTACCATCTAGCTTTAAAGCACCACAATTCACAGAAACATTTTCTTTAAGATTAAACTATGAGAAAAATATGCAAATGTTTAAGTAAATTCTCTTTAAAAATGATAAATGGAAACAATGTACTGCAAGGTTTTCATGTTGTGTGGTTTATCTTCAGAAAAAGGAGTTGGGGGGCATGTTTTTTCACGTTCTTAACAGCTGTTAGATTTCTTAAAGTGTTTGTAATCATCAACATTTTGTAGCACATTTTTCCCTTGTTCTCTGGTATTGCACCTTCTCTTTCTTGATGCTACATAGACGCACACACACACACACACACACACACACACACACACACACACACCCCACATCTGCATTTGCATCTCACCACATAGCTCTAGCAAGACGTTTTAAAAGCTTATTGTATTTCCCTGACTGATTCCAATTGTAGTCATTTCATTATCGCCAGTCATTTCCCATTTCCCAAATTTCTTGCCTCAACACATCTGACATTCTTCCAGATTCTACTTTGAATCAACAACCTAACTGTTACTGCTCTGCAGCAGCCCCTGCTGGCCAGAGACACTCACCAATGTACCTGGCCTTTCTCAACTGCACTTGTCAAGCCTGGTGCTTAATCCCCAGGGAGCCATGCCTCAGTCTAGCCACAAGTGGCCATAGTCTAGCCAGGGGTGATTTAACAGTCAGCAGATCCTGGACCAGGAATGCCTGCCATCTGCAGGGCAGCAGCTGCTCATTGTTTCCAGGATGGAAGGAGAATGCCAGATGAATGCAGAAGTTTAGTGTAACTTTTTGTTTCTAGACACATTAAAAAAAAGATACTTGAAGCTGTGACTAAAATGATAAAAGGAAATCAATGCAGAAAAACAGACCACCTGAAAATCTTCAGCTGAAGCACAAGTTGTGACATGATGTCAAAGAGGCATTCTTTTCAGAGAGAAGGCATATTAAATTATGCTCACACTGACTGCTCTTCCAAGGACTGTTGATAAATGCTTAGGAGAGGAAAATCTCCCTTTCTGCTTGACCTTAAAAGCTGTCTTACCCCAGGCCTTAAATGTTCAAATGTGAACATAAAACATTTTTTTCGTTGATCCCATAAAAGTATTGTCAACCTGTTCCCTTTAGCTGTTGCTTATCATCGGCCCATGCATAAAGACAAAGTAGGGTGCATATATACAGATGGAGGTATGGATATATTAATTCTGAGCTGAAGAATAAATACATTTATCATTCAAGATGACAGAAGCAGAGTAGAATACACTCAGGTGATTGCAATTTGTTTTGCCATGCACCCATGAAAACTCCCTGCAGTGGAAAGAAAATGGAGCAGACAGGTTATGATAACACATTATAGTTGTTTTTCTCACATTTATCATTATACTTAAGCCAGTCTTCCTAAAGAGTGTGAAATGCATACATTTGTAATAAATACACTATTCCTCTTAGACTGAGATGAATAAAAAATAAAAACAAGACTGGAGAACTAATCTACATGAACTTGAATTATGCAGTAAAAAAAAAAACAGGATGTTGATGGGGAGAAATGAAGGGTATAAGAACAATAGGAGACAGGAAACAGGACACAGAAGACACTGGCTTCAAGATTTGTAGTAGGTGTCTATTTCGGTGCAAGGAAATTTATACTTAAGAGGAAGAGGGAATAAGCATAAAACAATGGAAGAAACGCTTTATTTTTGTACATAATCTCTACAGGAACAGCATCCTTCTGGTGTGACCTCAGAGTTCCTTCCAATTCACATTTGATGAATGGTGTCATTTTATTTCATATTAAATATGTAAACCAAGGGTGTCTGTTCTTAAGAGACTACCAACCAGGCAGGGAGTCCTGTAGGTTAGCCTGTGGTTTTTTTTTTTTTTTTTTTTTGAAGGCCCTTCAAGCAGTATAACATGATAACAAGCCAGAGTAGCAGTGACCACCAAGGCATGGATGATGAGAGAGTATACAAACTAAATCTCCACAGTGTCTCTTGTTTTTTCCCTACTTGAAAATCAGTTTTTCCTGATGAGCCATATAGCACCACAATTCAGACTGATAAAATTGAACATCTTAGGCCAAGTGAACAAGCTGAGATTTGTAAAGAAAAAAAAAGCCAAAGAAGCCAACACAAAACACTATATGTTCCCTCAATGCACAAAATAAACTTCCAAGTAGTGACAAAAGGCTTTGGCTTAAGGCAAACCTCAGCTTGACATGTCAGCATACAGTTGAGAAACTGTCAAGTCATCTGACCTTCATATGTATTCCATTTGGTAGACACTTTAAATAAATACTTCCAAAATATCACTTCCATAAAACCATGCAGAAACCTCACTCGTGTTTTATCATCTCGGCAAGAGGAATGCCCTAGAATTTATTCACTGTTAATGAATTAACAATAGAAGGAGTATATTTATATGCTTTTGTGTGGTTAAAAAAAAAGTAGTATCTCATTATGTCAATGGGTACATGCTCCTTTGACAATCTTCTTGGCAGCGATTAAAAAAGTTGAATCTTGGGGGCAAAGGAAAATGTCAGGAGAGCCCAGCTTATTAAATTTTGTAAATCATAAGGCTTGTCTGCAAATGCAGAGCACTGCAGCTGATTTAGTTGTTGGCCTAGAAACTCTGCTGTGGGGACCGTTAAACAGGTCCAGAGTTTAAGTTGCACAGTAAATTATACTCCAAAGAAACAGAGACTTCACATCCTGTTTCTGTCTGTGCCACAGCAGCCCCGTGAGACAGATCAAGTTTTCACAGTGATGCACCAGAGTAGCTCCTCTTGATGGAACTGAGTCCACCCAGGACTACTGTCAAGTTCTGTGAATTTTAATATCAAAATGGAGAACTAAATTAAATTAGGCTTTTTTTTCCTATTTGAACAATCTTCACAGCTGGAATAGATAGAACCAAAATTCTTTTTAGGTGATTCCCGCTTGTATAGTCACTTTCACCAAATAGCTAACATTAAAAAAAGCAAGGACAACGTGCTTGGTAGTTGAAAAATAAAGGGTTGTCATTTTGAATCTTCCCCCTTAAAAGGAATAATGAATTGTCTATAGCTAGTATGACTAAAACACCTAGTTAGAATCCACAAATAAATGAGGCCATAAAGAATGCCAAGTTATATGTCAAAGAAACATAATGCAACAATTAATCACTCTTTGTAGTAATTCTGTGATAAACCTTTCTAATGCTTTGTTTCTGCTGAAATGTAAACTGCTAGCTGGTAGTTAAAGGCTTATTCAGTTATTTAAAGTTAGAATATGTTTAAATACATTTCCCTTAAAAATTAAAGTTTTGAAAATTTCTAATACTCAACTTATAGTCAACCATTTCTTTAAAACTAGCTAAGAAATTATTTTAAACACATAAAGTAAAGGGAAATTGCTTCAATCCTGTAATATAAGTTTATCTTGTTTATATTTTGAAAATACTCTATTCTGCAGCTGTTGAATAGTCTTAACATTTAACTGACTGAAAACAAATATTCATATTGCCCTGAGGTTACGTTTTTAAATCATCATAAGAAGAAAATCATCATATTCAAGATTACTCAGGATGGAGCTCTCTTCATAGCAGACATTTTTAAATGATGGTCCATGATAAATACAAGGCAGCCTGGTCTGTAGACCTCATAAGCATGAAATCCTCACATAATTTTCATGGCAAATTAGTCTCAACCAATTGCTATTGGTAATTCAAATTTATGAAACCATTTTCAGGGCAAAAGAAAATTAATGTCAATCATTTATTGAGCCCTCCCTACTGCCATTATAGATTCTTAATACCCAGTACCCTCACAGTGTTAAGTTAAAGATCCATAGTACCTAGTACCCTCACAGTGTAAGTTAAAGATCCTTAGTACCCAGTATCCTCACAGTGTAAGTTAAAGATCCTTAGTACCCAGTACCCTCACAGTGTAAGTTAAAGATCCTTAGTACCCAGTACCCTCACAGTATGATAGAACCCAACAAAGCTTTCTTAAATTCAGTTTTTCAAATTCCCACTTGGATTTTTTTATGTTAAGACATTAGAATCAAGTCTGGAAGATATGATTAAAATGTGGTTTGATATCAATAGAAGATGGAAAGGGCAGAAATCAATACTGTGAGAGCTAATAAAGACAAATGTTCTGTGATTCACCAGGGAAGAAATAATGGATGAAAAATTGAATATGATTCAGCAGTGTAACACTGTCACCAAAAGGCAAATGCTATATCGGATTGCATTAATAGACATATCATGTAAAACAAGAAAGGTGATTTTTCAACAGCAGCACGTCCCAGCACCATTGGCCCAAACTGGGAAGTTGCTACACTTGCAGGCCAACCATTACATAGAGACTGTAGAGAAATCATAAGAGGAAATGTTTTCAAGCACAAAGATAAATAAACAAGTAAAATAGACAACGGACTGTTAGAACAAGAAAGCCCAGTAAGCCCACGGTTCTCTCCATGTCTGAATTTCAGAGATGAGGAGAACTGAATCTATGTTCAGCCCAAGAAAAGTCCACTGAGAGGAAGTAACTACCACAACATGAGATGCATAAAGAGAACAAAGCTTGAAGAAGAAGTTGAGATCCAGCGGTTTTAATAATGAATAGCAGAGTATGAAAAAAAAAACTGCACATTCCATTTGGGTATTTTGTTTTTTTCGGGCAATGATTTACATTGAGTAGAAAGAAAAAATCTCTTGCACATAGCCAGGCAATGATTCAATGGAGTCTCTAGGTTCTTGTCACTAGATAGATATATTCAAAATAACCAGGAGAGTCAGCCCTTTCAAAGTTATTTTGGATTAACGAGTATATGACAAGGGACATCTTTAGACATTTGCCATTATAGCTTAGTTCATATGACATAATCTATAGTCAGATTAACTGAAAGAGCAAAATTGAAATCAATATCTGGAAGTGTAGCCCAAAGTTACAAAGCAAATAGACCACTAATCCCCCACATTTCCATAAAAGAATTCCTTAGACTGAAAATATAGAGGACAATACTTACAACTTCTGTGGAGAACCTAGACTATAATAAGCCATGTCCTATTTTTTTTTATAATTAAAACTCAATGTAGTACTCAAACAGTTTAAGGAGCTATGTCCTATTAGCCTATTTTTTTTTCAGTTTTACAAATCTAAAGCTCAATATGAAGAGGGTCCAGTTATTTTCACTAAGTTTCCAGACTCCAGATCAAGATCCTGAACACCTATAGTCTAGCTATGAGTCCCAGGAAGCTATACTGTCCCTCAGTCATCTGTGAGCATACTACAAAGCCTGAAAGGAGCTGGTGTCCTCAGCTTGGATGATACCTTATGTACCAGTAGATAATGGCAGTCAGTGACCAAAGACAAAACTTAAGAAATAAGGAAATTTTTATGGTCTGTGAATGACTATATATATATATATATATATATATATATATATATATATATATATATATATGCCAAAGAAACATTCCCTTCTTAGACTTTCTAAAATCCTAGGTTTTTGCCTTTCTGCGGTAATTTTTGGAAACTTTTTCTGAGTGTGGAGTATTAAGTCTTACAAACTCTGAGAGCATGTGATTTGCATAAATCACAACACTGCTTGGGAAACAGCACACTAGGGGGCTTCAAAGGAAGTATGCAATTTTAACTAATATAGATTAATTTAATATTTAATTTCTGACTAATGTAGATTAATCTCATTAATAGGGGCGGCTAACTAAAAAAAAAAAAATTCTCCCACTTTTACATCTCTCATGTCTAATAGTAAGAGCAGGCAATTGGAAGTGGAAATTGAAAAGCAATCCAGAACGTGGCCACGATTATGATAATTACCTAAATTGTCTCACTTACAGTATAAACGTAAGCGATTCAGAAACCTTATTCAAGGATGCATTCATGACATAAGAGTATCTAGCTACAAAACACACTTTGCATTCATATTGCCTCATAAAAATTCAATGGTTTTTAACTAAGTTCCTCTGGCCCTCAGAGCTTCCAGATATTTCCATGTGCCTTGATAGCCTTTTTTGGTTTTTTTCCTGCTCTGTTCTCTGAACGAGATTCATTGAAATCACACTTCATTTCTTTCATAAAAATGAGAATAAATGAAAAAAGGGTGATCTTAGAGTAGATGGAGGGCTCTGGTCTCCATTACTACGTGTCCATGGGAAACAGTAGCACTACTGAGGGCATTTCCCCAGTTCCCCTGTTATTTCATTCTTCCCCATGGTCTAAGGACCGTGAAGATCAATTTCTCTCATAATGGTCCATTTATCGGCCTCTTGTAGATCAAATTCCACAATTAAATACTTATACTCATTCTTCTCAAGGATTTTTTTTTTCAAAACTCCTGTGTGAAAGATAAAACTTTTCTCCAACCCAACTTCAAGTTTTTGCATGGAATACTGGCAAACAGCTGAATTGAACATTAGAGTCAGAAAGTAAAGTGAGTTCTCCGGGTTCTCACGCCTGAGGCTTCCCAAAACTAAAGCTAAACCAAACCAGTTACGCTGTTTATATTCAAAGCTGCCTCTCTGTTGTTCTTTATGGTATAACCAGGACTGACCAAACGTGGTCCAACCCAGACACACATCAAATATTGGTTCTGATATTTACTACTTTTATTCTTTGTCAACTTGGTCCTATGTCCTTTCTATGTATTTAATTCAGTGATTTTATTTCTGCAGTATGATTATAAAGGTTAGCAACAAAATGAAATTATTACGATATTGTGCATAGCAAATACCCAGTAATGATGTCTCTTAAGATTATGTACGTAGGCTGGGGAAAGAGTTCATTCAGGAAAGTACTTGTCTTGCTGACATGAGGACCTACGTTTGATCCCTGAGAACTCATGTAAAAGAACTCTGGCATGGTGGTACACACTTGTAATGCCAATATTAAAAAGGCTGAAACAGACCAGTTCATGGAGCTTGCTGATTGGCCAGCCTAGCCTAC
This sequence comes from Peromyscus eremicus, assembly GCF_949786415.1. Lineage (NCBI taxonomy): Eukaryota > Metazoa > Chordata > Mammalia > Rodentia > Cricetidae > Peromyscus > Peromyscus eremicus. The sequence continues at coordinate 36,621,558 of NC_081425.1, read as the reverse complement.
TTGGCTAGCCCCAGGCCTGTGAGAGGCCCTATGTCAAAAACCAAGGTTTACAGTTTCTAGAGAATGTCACCATGGGTTGATGCCTGGACTCCCCTCACAATAGGTACAGACGTACAAAGCATCCCCTTTACACATGTGCACATAAAAGAAAATTTATATATTCCTTTCATGTCGTCCACATTTAATAAAATGTTAGAAAGATGTTGGAAAAACAAGAAATATGTGGTGATATTGTGTCCCCCAATATATTGTGCACCCTAATAAACATCTGGGGTCAGAGGACAGAACAGCCACTAGATAGAAATAGAGGCCAGAAAACGGTGGCACAAACATCTTCAATGCTATCACTTGGGAGGCAGAGATCCATCTGGACCTCTGTGAGTTCAAGGCCACACTGGAAACAGCCAGTCATGGTGACACATGCCTTTAATCCCAGGAAGTGATGGCAGGAAGCAGAAAGGTATATAAGGCGTGAGGACCAGGAACTAGAGCTTTTTAAGCTTTTAGGCTTTTAGCAGCAGTTCAGCTGAGATTCATTCGGATGAGAATTCAGAGGCTTCCAGTTTGAGGAAACAGGATCGGCTGAGAAGTTGGCAAGGTGAGGTTAGCTGTGGCTTGTTCTGTCTCTCTGATCATTCAGAATTTACCCCAATAGCTGGCACTGAGTTTTTTATTTAATAAGATCTTTAAGATTCGTGTTACAAAATACCAAAATAAAGCAGTGATTCTCACACAGAAAAAAAAATTTATATTGGAATTGCAAGGAACTCTGACAAGCTGCCGTTCCCATAGACCTCTTTTGTTCCTCTAAGACATCTGCAGTGATGGGGAGCATTGAAGAAGAGACGGTCCAAAGCACCACACTTCCTATCCTAGAATCTCAGCTTTTATTTATTTTGTGTATTGGGTTTCCAAATAAGACCATGTTTAATGGCTAGGGAGATGGCTAAGTGGTTAAAGGAAAAAGACTAGAGTTTGGACCCTCAGAACCCATGTTAAAGTTACATGAATGTGATGGTTAATTTTAGTTGTCAATTTGATACTATCTAGAATCACTAGGATTTTCTACATCAGGGTAGCCTGTGGGCATGTCTGTGGTGTTTGTCTTGACTATGTAATCGGTGTAGGAAGACAGCCCAGGGTGGGTGGCACCATGCCCTTGGTTTGGATTCTGATTCTGGACTGTATGAAAGAGGAGATGAACTGAGCAGTAAGTATGCACACAGTAATTATTTTCTCTTTGTTCCTGACTGTGGATGTAGCTAGCTGCTTCGTGTTCTTGCCTTAACTTTCCTGCAATGATGGACTGTAACCTAAAATTGAGGATTAAAAGAAATCCTTTTACCCCTGAGCAAGCTGGCCAACAAAATTAGCTTTATTGATGAGCTCTGGGTTTGACTGAACCTGCCTCAAAAAAAAAAAAAAAAAAAGATGGAGAGTGATATGGAGAAGATTATTGACATCAAACTTGGACGTCTACATGCTCCAACACACATGTATGCACACACATATGTACACAAACACATACACCACCACCACCCACCACCACACCACGGTACCTACATGTACGAAAAGAAGAAAGAAAAGAACTTTCTTAGGTTAAAGTTTATTTTAGTTGAGTAATGTTGGAGACTATGTGAGATATCTAGAATATAATTAAATATATTTTTTAAATTCTTAAGTGTTGAGAAATTGAAAGATTATATTTATATGTATATGTATAATTAAAAAATACACAATCTTACCTAGTTCAAAAATGTCTAAAGTTAGAAGGAAAAAATGATCAAAGGCCCTTACAAATTGCTGAAGATTTCTAGACAGAGCATTACTTGTATTTTGGTTGTACTGGGGGTCAAACCTAGGACATGACAACATAAGGCACTCTACCACTGGGTACAGCCCTTGGAATAGTACATTTTTTAAAACCAAACCAAAAGCTTTTTTTTTTTCACTTATTGAAAACAAATTTTTCTGGTTTCATCCATTTTCTTTCAAATTTCCTGGTGTTCTTTTTTTAACAGCTGAGTAATACTCCATTGTGTAAATGTATCATCCTGAGTGAGGTAACACAGACCAAGAAAGACAAACATGATATGTACTCATTCTTAAGTAGATATTAGCTTTAAAATAAGGACAATTAATCTACAATCCACAGACTCAGAGATACTAGGTTACAAGGAGGGTTCATGAGGGGATACCTGGATCTCCCTGGGAAGGGGAAATAGAAGAGATTTTGTGAGTGAAGTGAAGGCAGGTGGGAACATGAGCGATCAGGTTGGGGGAAGTACTGAAAGAAACTACTTGAAAGTGGACAGGGGTATTTTAGGGTCAGGAAAAAAAAACCTAGTACAAGGGAATCTCCCAGGAATCTACAAGGATGGCCCCAGCTAAGACTCCTAGCAACAGCACATACATATCCTGAACTGGCAATCTCCTGTGACCAGGCAAGACTTCCAGTGGAAGGACTGGGACACCAACCCAACTACAAAACCTTCAACCAATAGTCTGTCCTGACTATGGGATGTGCTGGGGTTGGTGCCTAGCCCAGTTGTCATCAGAGAGGCTTCACCCAGCAGCTGACGGAAACAGATGCAGAGACCCTCAGCCAAACATTAGGTGGAACTCAGGAAATCCTGCAGAAGAGGGGGAGAAAGGATTGTAGGAGCCACAGAGGTCAAGGACACCACAAGAAAACTCACAGAATCAACAAACCTGGGCTCATAGGGGTTCCTAGAGACTGAACGGACAACCAGGGAGCCTGCTAGGACTGACCTAGGCACTGCATATATATGACAGTTGTGTAGTTTGGTCCCCTTATGGGACTCCTAACAGTGGGAACAGGAGCTGTCTCTGACTCTTTTACAGGCTTTTGGGACTCTGCTTCTCATGCTGGGTTGCTTTGCCCAGCCTTACTACATGGGGAGGTGCTCTTAGTCTTACTGCAACTTGATATGCCATGTTTTGTTGATACTCATTGGAGACCTGCCCCTTTCTGAACAGAAACAGGGAGGAGAGTATTGGGGAGGGAGAGGAACAGAGGAGATGTTGGGGAAGGGACTGAGAAGAGAGGAGGGAGGGGAAATTTTGGCTGGGATGTAAAATAAATTAATTAATTAAGATAAGTAACTAACTAAATAAAGAAAATTAAAGAAAAAAGATTTCCCCCATATAATATAACCTAATTACAATTTCCTTCCCTCTACTCCTCCCAGGTCCTCCCTCCCTCCTCTCCCACCTAGATCCACTCCCTTTCTGTCTTTCACTAGAAAACAAACAGGCTTCTAAAGGGACAATAATAAAATAAATATAATAAATAGAACACAATAAGATAAAACAAAAACTAGCACATTGGAATTAAAAAAAAAAAACAACAAAGGAAGAGCAAAAGAGAAAGAAAGAAACTGAGATCCACTTGTTTGCACAGTCAGGAATTCCACAAAAACACTAGCCTAGAAACCATGGTACATATGCAGAGGACCTGGTGCAGACCTGTGTAGGCCTTGTGCATGCTGTCTCAGTTTCTGTGAGTTCACATGAGCTTTGGTCATTTTGATTTAAAGAGCCTCGTTTTCTTGATGTCCTCCTCCCTTTTGGTTCCCACACTCCTTCTGCCTCCTCTTTTGCAGGGTTCCCTGAGTCCCATGGGGAGGCTGATGGAGATATCCTGTTTAGGGCTAAATATTCCAATGTCTCTCACTCTCTGAGTAATGTCTGACTGTAGGTCTCCGTATTTGTTCCCTTCTGCTGCAGGAGGAAGCTTTTCTGATGATGGCTGAGCAAAGGCACTGGTCTATGAGTACAGCAGAATGTCATTAGGAGACATTTTATTGCTACATTTTTTTACACTTGTTTATTTTACGTCCTGACAGCAGTTTCTCCATCCTTCTCTCCTTCCAGGTCCTCTCCCTGATCTCCCCTCTGTGCCCCCTCCCAATCTACTCCTCAGTTTCTGTTAAGAAAAGGTAGGTCTCCCATTGATATCAATAAAACATGGCACATCAAGTTGCAGTAAAACTAAGCACCTCACCTTGTATTAAGGCTGGGCAAGGCAACGCAGTATAAAAAGTCGGGGTCCCAAAGCCAGCAAAAAAGTCAGAAACAATCCCTGCTCCCACTGTTAGGAGTACCACAAGAAGACCAAGTTACACAACTGTAACACATATGCAGAGGGCCTAAGTCAGTCCCATGCCGGCTCCTTGGTTATCGGTTCAGTCTCTGTGAGCCCCTATGAGCCCAGGTTAGTTGATTCTGTAGTTTTTCTTGTGATATCCTTGACCCCTGTAGCTCCTACAAACCTTCCTCCCTCTCTTCAGCGGTATTCCTTGAGCTCAGCCTAAGCTACATTTTTTTTTCAAAGAACAGTTTGTTTTGCCCTAGGTCCCTGGGCTATCTAGTCTCAGGTTCTTGGTCACCCAAGAAGTGTCAAGTATGGTCTCTATCACATGGAGTAGGGTTTAATTCAAATCAGATATTACTTGGTGACTCCCACAAGCTTGTGGCACCATTGTCCTAGTGTATCTTTCAGGCAGGACACCATTGTAGATCACAGGATTTGTGGCTATGTTCATGTTTGCATTTCTACTTTGTTAGCCTGCAAAGTACTTTTCTGTACCAAAGATGCTAGAACATAGGTATGAAGATTCTATGTGGGCATTAGCTCTACTTCTCCATGTTCAATGAGTTGTATAGGTGTCGTCTTCAGCAAAGGGACTTTGCCATCCGTTTGTGGAGAGCAACCTATAGTCTTGTCAACACTCTGGGTTGTTTGAGGTTGCCCACAGCATCCCTTTGGCCAACAGCTCAATTAGGATGTAACCTAGTCCTGGCATTGGAAGCTTCATTTGGTGACAAGAGATATCCAGTTGCCACTCTGTCTCCTCCATTATTTGGTGACTTTATTTAGATTACCTTCATGCATATTTTAGGAAGCTTCTACTGTATTAGGTTTCCATACTCCTCCTCAAACGGCCCTTCATTTTAGCTGTCTCTCCCACAGCCCCTCCCTGTTGACTCTTCCCTCACCATTCTTACTTGGTCCTCCCATTCCAGTCCTGCCCACTTCATTCATCCATCACCATCTCTTCTATTTCCTTTCCTAGGGAGATATATCTGTCTCCCCTAATCCCTTGCTCTAAAACAAATCTCTGTGACACTACACATTGTATCTTGATTATCATTGACTTAACAACTAAAAACCCCATATAAGTGAATTCAAACCATATTTATCTTTCTGGGTCTGGGTTACCTCACTCAGGATGATTTTCTCTAGTCCCATATATTTACCTGTGAGTTTCATTATTTCATGCTTTTTAACAGCTAATACTCCATTGTGTGAATGTACCACGTTTTCTTTATCCATTCTTCTGTTAAGGGACAACTAGGTTGCTTCCGGTTTATGGCTATTATGAATAGAGCAGCAATGAACATGATTGAGCAAGTGTCTCTGTAGTAGATAGAATAAAGCATGCTTTAGGTATATGGCCAAAGGTGGTATTGCAAGATCTTGAGGTAGATCAATTCCCATCTTCCTTAGGAACTGCCACACTGATTTCCATCATGGCTCCACAAGTTTGCTGTACTGTAAATAATAGATAGATATTCCCCTTACCTCTTTACTCCACATCCTCTCCAGAATTAGCTGTTACTTATTTTATTGATCTTTTTCCATTCTGACCAGTGTTAGATAAAATCTTCAAGTAGTTTTGATTTTCATTTTCCTGATGACTGAGGATGTTGAACATTTCTTTAAGTGTTTCTTGGCTTTCTGAGTTTCCTCTATTAAGAATTTTCTGCTTAGATATGTACCCCATTTTTTAATTGGGTTATTTGTTTTCTTGATATTCTGGTTTCTTTTTTAGTTCTTTATACATTTTGAATATTATCCCTCTCTAGGATGTGTACTTAGTAAATCTCTTTCACCATTCTATAGCCTGCCACTTTGTCCAAATGATAGTGTTCTTTCCCATACAGAAGCTTCTCAGTTTCGTGAAGTCCCACTTATTCATTGTTTGCTGTGGGATGTTCTGTATGTCAAGTGTGTTGCTGATTGGTCAATAAATAAATCACTGATTGGCCAGTAGCCAGGCAGGAAGTACAGGCAGGACAAGGAGGAGAATAAAGCTGGGAAGTGGAAGGCTGAGTCAGAGACACTGCCAGCTGCCACGATGACAAACAGCATGTGAAGATGCTGGTAAGCCACAAGCCACGTGGCAAGGTATAGATTTATAGAAATGGATTAATTTAAGCTGTAAGAAAAGTTAGCAAGAAGCCTGCCACGGCCATACAGTTTGTAACCAATATAAATCTCTGTGTTTACTTGGTCGGGTCTGAGCAGCTGTGGGACTGGCAGGTGAGAGAGATTTGTCCTGACTGTGGGCCAGGCAGGAAAACTCTAGCTACAATGGTTGATCTTAGTACCTGTGCTAAGGGTGCTCTGTTCAGAAAGTCTTTTCCTGTGCCAATGAGTTCAAGGCTCTTCCCCACTTTCTCTTCTATTAGTTCTGTGTATCTGGCTCATGTCGAAGTCTTTGATCCATTTGGAGTTGAGTTTTGTGCAGGGTACTAAGTATTTGCATTCTTCTACATGCTCCCACCCAGTTTGACCAGCACCATTTGTTAAAGATGTTGTCATTTTTCCAGTGTGTATTTTTGTCTCCTTTATCAAAAATCAGGTGTCTCTACGTATGTGGATTTATGTCTGGGTCTTCAATTCAATTCCATTGATCAATGTGTCTCAAACCCAGAATCTAAAAGGACAAGATTTTTAAGTGACTCACTTAAAAATTGAAGTATTAGTCTTTAAAAGGAATAAATTCTGAAATTCCATCTTCTACACATAAGCTTGTCCTAAAACAGTGCTGAGAAATTTACATTCAAAAGATTGGTCTGATAAAAAATGAAGATGTTAAATGGCTACTCCCTGATCAACTCTATCTCTGAAAAGCAGACAAGCCATATATACTACCTAAAGTTTCAACATCAGATATTTACCTGTATGCATCATTCCTAGAAGGCACTATGGTTTGATGGTGAGTTATTTAGAATTTGGGCACTCTGAGACACATGGCATGCTATTCAGGAAAGGATTTGGAGAATGTCATTAACACACGTTGCACCTTTTATTGTTGTGGTTTTACCTTCACAACACTGATGAGTCAGTCTAATGGGCTGAGTGACAGGCTAGTCTGTGCCCACAGTGGGAAGCCACTTTACCAGTATATACCAGTGAGCTACAGTCAAGACAGCAGCAGGCACAACCAGAGTGCAAAACTAAGAGTTTCCTGTAACAAACTGCTCTCATTTTTTTCTTGCTCATCGCCACATCTGGGTAGAACTCACAGGAGCAACAGTAGCTGACAATATTAAGAAGAATTTGGGAAATTATGTAAAACTGCTTTAATCAGTAGTAAAAATTTTAATCAATTTTTAAAATATTGTGTGCATCACTGGCTCATACCTTCAAGTTTGGAACATTGTTAACATAATCACTGTGTTATCCCTTTAAGAGTTTATTTTCATGGCTTAGGGGATTATAAGCTGTTTGTTGGTGCCATAAGTGGAATTAAAGTTAGTTGATTGACTGGCCGGGAGTAGAATCAGCTGGCATTACAGCATGCAGTGCCTATGTAACCCAGTACTGTGGGGACAGAGATGGGGAACCACTGGGGATTGCTGGCTGACACCCTAGTTCCAGGGCTAGTAGGAGACCCTGTCCATCAGAAAAAGCAGCTAAAGTTCTGCCCAGCATTTTCAGAATAGCTTAACTCACTGGGAGAATCCCCGTGCCCCTCTGAAAGTTTAACACTTGAGAACATATCACAGAAAAAGACACCCCCCCCCCCGAAAAAAAACTGATTACTTAACTCTAAAAATATGCTGCCTAACAATGAACAATCTTATTTCTTCATTCTTGTCCAGCACATTTGACTGAATCTTCAAACATTCTATTAGTATATTTCCAAACAGGCAAATTAAAAAAAAAAAAGTTTATTGTTATTTTATGCAGGTAAAAACGTTCTCTTAGATTTCTTTTTATTTTTTCTTTTTCTTTATTTCTTTTTTGTTGTTGTTGTTGTTGTTGTTGTTGTTGTTGTTGTTTTCTTCGAGACAGGGTTTCTCTGTGTAGCTTTGCGCCTTTCCTGGAACTCACTTTGTAGACCAGGCTGGCCTCGAACTCACAGAGATCCGCCTGCCTCTGCCTCCCGAGTGCTGGGGTTAAAGGCGTGTGCCACCACCGCCCAGCTCATTCTCTTAGATTTTACAGATTCATTCCTACATTAAATTGGAAAAATACTGGAAAGTCTCAAAACAGATGCCCATAAATTCATCCACAATGAAACTTTTAGTGTATTTCTTTCCAGGATTTTCTGTATGTATCTATAAACCAAATTGCTAGTGTCAATTTGGGTTCACATTTTTGATTTCCTGAGTTTGTGCTAATAGCATTCAAGACAAAAGCTACTGTCTTTAACTTTTCTGTACCACAGCATTGCTAACTATAGGCATGCTGGCATGCTGCTGATCTATAGAACTTACTCATTCTGCACAAGTGCAACTTAATACCCATTGAATATGAACTCTGCGTCCTGGCCCTCCCACAGCCCCTGACAACCATCCCTCCACTCTCTGCCTCTATCATTTTGACTGTTTAACTACTAATTCATCTACTTCACTGTTCTCTTGCCTGGGTAGTTTTCTTTTGTGGGAATTTTTCCAAATCTGTAAATACATGTGAGAAATAGTTTTTGATGATTATATACTATTTCATTTCATAAATGTATGTCTGTTTATTTACAGTGTTTTCTATATTTAAATACTGCTTGTCTATTACAGTACATAATTAGTACTAAAACATGAATATGCCAATCAAATAAAACTGACCTGAGGGGTTAGCAAGATGGCTCAGTGGATAAGAGTGTGAATTTCTCTCACAGAGGACCAGAGTTGAGCTCCAAACGCCTATATTGAGTGGCTCACAACTGTCTGTAACTGAAACCCCAGCAGGGAGCCGACATCCTCTTCTGGCATCCAGGGGCACCCAAACGCACATGTGCATGCCCATACGCACATTTAGAAAGAAAGAAAGAAAAAGAGGAAGGAAGGAAGGAAGGAAGGAAGGAAGGAAGGAAGGAAGGAAGGAAGGAAGAGACAAAGAAAGGAGGACATAAATTTTATGTATATTTTATCAAGTCCCTAAGAGGTTAATTTTATTTTTTGTTTTTATAAAATCTATCATATTCCCTTTCTCCTAAGCAACATAAGCTTTATTTTCTATATTTTAAATATTCAATAAATTCTTTGACTTTTTCTTTTCTCGTAATTATTCAGCCAATAGGTTCAATTCCATTGAATCTAATTATTCTCCATTACTGGGATGCCAAATTTCCATTTTTATCTCAATTATATTCATCTAAGACGTTCATTTCTTATTATTTATATCAGCATTTCTCTTTTCCTATTTCCCAGCATATATTACATGAACAGTGAAGACAAGAACCCAATAAAGCATTCAAATAATTATACAAACACTTCCATTAACACAAACCTGTCATCACATCAAAGTTGAAATGATAGAAGATGTGTTATTGTAGATGCCAGCAGCAGAAATCAACTCTCACTTGCCAGCCACAGCAAAAAATAAAGTGCTTAGACGAGCATGGGAGTGTTCACAGAGAAATGAGGCACAGATGAGTTTGGACGACAGGCAGTAACTATCCCAGTGACGAGAAATGCAGGAAGTCTAGTCTGTGACCAGAACCAACTTCCCTTCCAATGTTCAGTGCCCTAGGAGAAAGTGTCCATCTTGTCAACCTACCCTGGAGAGCACAGAGCTCAAGCTGAGAAGATGATCTGGTGTTAGGAGCCTGTGTTTTCTCTATGAGAAGATGGACATATGGAGTACACCAATGAGGTGTCATGAAATGAAAGATAGGCTTGCCATAAGGCAAATAAGGGTCTCTTTATCTTGACAAGGCATACCATAGAGGCTTAATAAATACTTGAATAAAACTACCAGCTTTGGGGGGATAAAGAGAGGGAAAAAAAAGAGGGATAGAATGATGGAGGGTCAGAGGAAAGAAAAAAAGAAAGGGCAAGATCTCAGGGTAACTCATGGTATATTTTAATGAAGAATATAAGCTAGGTGTCACTTTTTATTTCAATACAATGAGGGACTAATGTACTGTTATCAGCTTTTGTGGGTGCCTTTCATATTGACTTTGAAAGCAGTGTTCAAAGGAAGTTCAGAAGTGATCATCCACAGTGGCCTTGATGTTGGTATAATCTAGAGTTTCCCCATGGGGCATATTCAAGGACTCATTTGAATACTTGTGTCCTGATATGTGGGCTTCTTAAAACTTCATTTATGATTGTATATTTTACATTTTTCCACAAATTAATTGGTTTGTAACTGCGGTATGAGGCAATAGGAACACCAAGAGAAAGGCAGAAGGGGTATCCCTCTAATCATGGTAAGTTTAAATGAAATTTAAAGATCAAATATCATTTCAAAGACCTATATGGTCTTCCAAATGCATTTTCAAAGCCTGTTAAGAGCTACAGTAATAGTTGCCACATATCTGACACTGACTATAAGTAGGAATAAGCATTTTGCATTCAATCATCCATTATACTGGCAATGACTGGCTGCATACATAACAGTGCTCCAATTTTACAGGTTAGAAAATTGAGGGTCAGAAAGGTTGAATTGCCAAGTATGCAATAAAGCAAAGCCATGGTCTGAATCCCAGTCTGGTCAACGCTACCCATGGGTGCAAAACTCAGTACAGAACTTCCAAGACCAAAAAGAAAAAAAAAAAAAAATGAAGCCAAGCATTCCTTCTAAGACATTTACTACTTGCTTTTATGTCCAGAGTGCTCATACATGAACCACTGAACTTACATTTTAATTGACACTAAGCTTAAAAAGATAATAAATTATTAAATCATCTTTTAAGGTTTTTCTTTTAAAATGTATCTATTTAGCTGATTTTAAAAATATCTACTTATTCCATATTTGATGCAAAATTATTTGCTAGAGGCAAGATATGGAAGCAACATAAGCATCCATCCTCTGATGAAGGAATAAAGAAAACATGGTCTATAAATACAACAGGATACTTTGTTTGATTTTGATTTTGATTTTCAAGACAGGGTTTCTCTGTGTAGCCCAGGTTATCCTGGACTCACTCTATAAACCAGGCTGGCCTCACATGCACTCAGATATCCACCTGCTTCTGCCTCCAGAGTGCAGGGATTAAAGGCATGTGCCAACACTGCCCAGCACAACAGAATACTTCTGAGCCTTAAAAAAAAAAAAAGAAAGAAAGAAAGAAAGAAAGAAAAAAGAAAGAAAAAGAAAATAAAGGAAATCTCATCATTTGAGACAATGTGGGTGAAGCAGAAGAACATTATACTAAGTGAAATAAGACAGGCACAAAAAGACAGTTATGGTCTCACTTATATATAAAAGCTACCAAAAGTTGAACTAGAAAAGCAGAGAATGGTTATTTCATAATACAAGTACTGGAAAGTCAGTAGCAAAAACAAGACAGATATATGTTTAGTTCTGAAGAAGCTAAGTATCAGCCTGGACTCAGGCGAAAACAGCTGGCATGCCAATTTGTCACAGAACAGTAGCACTATATTCCTGATAACATGCTGCTGCCCCCTAAATTCCTGATTGTCTTGCAGAATCCTGCATTTAAGATTGCAGTTCACCATGTCTGGATAGCTCTCTGAGCTTGGCACGAAATGGAGGACTTCCTTTTTTGCCGTGCTCCCCTTCTCTGCCTAACCATATCTGGGGAGTGTCTCTAAACTCAGATGCCTGACCTTATTTGGAGGATGACTCTGTACAGAGCTCCCTGAAAACACTGTATGACTCAGCACATAAGTCCTGCCCTCTCCTCCCGCCCAAATGATAATTAGGTGCTGTGCTACAACCAATCAGCCCTCCCTGCATATAACCCTAAGAGCCCTTATATACCTTATCCCTGTGCTGTGGATATCTCTCTATGTAAATAAAGCACTGATTGGCCAGTGACCAGGCAGTTTTTTCTCCAGCTACATCCCTGGAACAATAAAATGAGCTGCCTCTCTGAAGCTGACACCGAAAGTTCTTTCTGTCATGCTCATGGATGTCCAAACCCTGCTTCTGCTCCCTTTGCCCTAGTGGGCAGCTGACCAATGACCCCCGAGGAAAAGGGAGATCCACATTGTCTGAATTCTTCAGAGAGGCAGATACTTCTCACTTTTCTAGCATAGTCTCCATCCCAAATCCCTAATCTTCCTGGAGCTCAAGGTCCCCTTCCCTTTTAGGATGTGTGGGATTCATTAAGGAGCAGATTGTAACTTTTCAACCTGAAGATGAATTAAACAGTGCCCAGGCAAACAGGTGTCAGCTGCTAGCTGGGGGAAGACCTCCTACATTATCTATAGTTCATTCACAAACTCAAAACGCACCCCATACTGAAGACAGACCATAATGATTTGTTTCATACAATCATTTCGTACAAGTGGTTCCCGGCATGAGCAGAGAGGAAAGTCAAAGAGTTTTAGAAATATGCTGTGCAACATGATGACTGTAATTAGCACTAATAGCATGGATATTTAAATTAAAATTTAAAGCTAGAAGCTGGAGAGATGGCTCAGCAGTTAAGAGCACTTCCTGACATTGCAGAAGACCTGAGTTCAGTTCTCCACACCCACATAGCAGCTCAAAACCATTTTAACTCAAGTTCTAGGAGATCTAAACCCTTTTCTAACCTCTTCAAACAACAGGCACACATATGGTGAATGTACATAAATGCAGACACTCGTATATAAACTACAAATAAGTCCTTTTTAATAAAAATAAAATCTAAGCATGTACCCATAAAGTATATTAAGAAAGACACAGGGATCGCCCAAGGACAGAGAAATAAATGAGATCTACATGAGCAAACTGGGGGTGGAGGGGGTAATGGAGGGCAAGTGGGGGGAGAGAGCTTAGGGGAGAGGGAGGTCCCAGCTGGATCAGGAGCAGAGGGGAAGAACGGGGAAGGAGATACCATGATGAATGAAGAACCCAGAGGAATAGGAAGAAGCAGAGTGCTAGAGACGTCCCCAGAAATCCACAAAGGTACCTCTACTGTAGACTACTGGCAATGGTCGAGAGAGTGCCTGAGCTGACCTGCTCTGGTGATGGGATGGCCGAACACCCAGTCTGTCATGATAGAACTCTAATCTAGTGTCTGATGGATGCAGATGCAGAGATCCACAACCACGCCCCAGGTGGAGCTCCGGGAATCCAATCGCAGAGAGAGAGGAGGGATTGTCTGAGCGAGAGATGTTGAGACCGTGGTTGGAGGAAGCACAGGGACAAATAGCCAAACTAGTGGAAACGCATAAACTGTGAACCAATGGTGGAGGAGCCCCCAGGGAACTGGACCAGGCCCTCTGGATAAGTGAGACAGTTGATTAGCTTGAACTCTCTGGGAGGCCCCCAGGCAGTGTAGCCAGGCCCTGTCTTTGGTGCATGGGATGGCTTTTTGGATCCTGGGGCTTATGCTGGAACACTTTGCTCAGCCTTGGTATAGGGAGGAGGGGACTGGACCTGCCTAGGCTGAGTCTGCCAGGCTGGGCTGACTCCCCAGGGGAGACCTTGCCTTGGAGGAGGTGGGAGTGGGAGGTGAATTGGGGGAGAGGGCTTGGGGGTGGGAGGAGGGAGGATGGGGAAATCCGTGGCTGATATGTGAAATTAAGTTAATTATAAACTGAAAATATTATTAAAAACAAAAAAGAAATGCTAGGGAAAAAATAAAAATAAAAATAAAAAATACCTAAAGCATTGCCAAGTAGGAAGGAAGTGAGGAACTTTCCACGAAAGGACGGGAACTTTAACTAATGAGCCACAATGCACTGTTTTCCTATTTATGGAAGAAAAAGTCATGTTTTCTTTAATGACCAAAGAACAGACCTGCAGACATAGAATAGCTTGATTCCAGAGCCTATCTGCATGAGAAAGTAATAAAATAGAGTTCATAAGGACCTAAAAAGTTTGTAGAAAGAACAACTATTCATAAAAATTTCTAGATCAAACTGTACAAAGAAGAAATCCAACTGTAAATCCATACTCAGAGCATAGCAGGAACTAGGATATGAGGTAATTTGGGCCTCCTTTTGAGCATCACAAATCTTATGAACAGAGGTAGAAGTTATTCAGTAGCATTTATTGCAAGGTCTAGTTCAGTGCTTTCCCCGGGTGGACAGTCAAAAACTCTTATTTGGAGATAATCTTTATGCAGTGATAATCAGTCTCCCTTGGTGTTGCAGTTTGGGGGGAGGATATTGTCTGTGCTGAGGTTAAGCTTTGTAAGATAAAATAATAAAAGGAAGGGCAAAGACCAGATGTGGAAAGTATTCAGAAGAGAAATTAAGGTTTATGCAAAATTTACATAAACATTGGCAATTACAATTCAGAAAAGTAAATGCATTTACAGAAAAGTTTGAAACATGCTTTGGTCAATGCAGAAAGTGCATCAAAATTATGAATGCTTTTCATCCCTTCCAATTTCATCAACTCATGCATACTTACTCATTCAAAGAGTGAGGATGAGGACACAGAAGGTTTCTGACCCTTGTTTCAGGGCAAGAGAGATCAATTACCTATAATTGAGTCCTTTTGCCTTTGTTTCTTGAGGTCTGTGGATACTAAATTAACAAATAAAAGCATGTTCCCTAGAGTATTGTCACATGGGAAATCAAGCTGCATAATTTTGTACAATGTTTTAATGTTGTGGCTCAACTATATCAATGATTCAAAGGTTAAAAAGTGTAGGTGGGTTTTGAGTTGAGAAACTTTATTTTCCTAACATCATGAATCCTAACATCTTATTCTCTCTCTCTCTCTCTCTCTCTCTCTCTCTCTCTCTCTCTCTCTCTCTCTCATACACACACACACACACACACACACACACACACACAGAGAGAGAGAGAGAGAGAGAGAGAGAGAGAGAGAGTGAGAGAGAGAGAGAGAGAGGAGAGAGGGAGATAGAGAGAGGGAGAAGGGGAAGCAGAAGGAGAAAGGGAGAAGCACTCTCAGTGCTAATGAAAGAGGAGGGTTTATGTCTAGAAAAAAAAATTCCAGCTGTGCTAACAGCTAGTCTAGAAAAGTATATTGGGAGATAGAGGCAGAAGGATGAGGAATTCAAGGACATCTTCTGCTACAGGATAAATACAGTTCTAACCTGGGCTACCTGAGACCCTGTCTCAAAACACCAAATATATAAAATAAAAGTAAGATAACAGAAAAACATAAACTTTTCCTTTATGAACAGTTTCTATTTAATTTAAATTTGCACGGCATTTTAAAGCAATAGAACTTAAACTATTCTTTTGGGAGGTTGAAGATATGGCTCAGCTGTGAAGAGCACTTGTTGCTGTGGCAGCAGACCCAGATTCAATTCCCAGTATGCACATGGCAGCTCACAGTTCCAGGGAATCAACAACACCCTCTTCTGATCTTCAAGGAACTAGGCACTCAGGTGGTGCCCCCACACACATACAGGCAAAACATTCATACATATAAAACAAAACAAATAAATCTTTGTAAATGTGTTTCTTTTTCTATCTAGAAAAGAATACTGATTTTTAAGGGATAGTTTATGGGAAGGCATAAAATAAAAAATAGATGAGTGGCAGGTCCTGCCACTTGCACGTGTCCCAGCAGGTGGTATGATGACATTCTTCACTGTATCCATTACAAAGATGTCTGTATTAGAAGCTGCTAAGGCATTTGGACTCAAAACCAATATGCCAAAGTCAAAGAAGCAAATACCTAGAATTCAATCTGCCTCACTCAATACTCATATTAGTGACCATAAGAAGACCACACAGCCCTCAGGACACTGTTAGCAACTCATGGGAATGGGAGGTTCATGCAAACTTCAGGTTAGTGAATGACTGGAATCATTTCCATATGAATATCCTGTTTCAGTTTCTTAGAATTCTCCATATCTTCTTTTTTCCCGTTTTTCCCCCCTGGTTTGAAACTCAACAGCAGCTCAGCTTGAAGATTCCAACATTGTGTTAGGAAACAGAACTTTTACCTACTGTCTCATGAAGTTGGAAAACAGATCACCCATGTGTCCTGGTTAGCAGAGAAAAATCAAAGTTGAAGTTGCTTTCTTTCTTAGTTGGAGGGGATGCATAGAAGGGCCAGGCTTCGGAAGTGTGGGAAGCAGCACAATCCTCAGGGACAGCACTCACACAAACATCCAGAAGAGAAAGCCTAAAAATAAGAATGACTTCCTCTTTCTGGGCTTTTTCATTTCACACAAATTGCTCTCCGTGTGCATACTCCAGCTTCATCTTTGACTTCCTTTTGCAGGAAAGTCTGTTTCCACAATTTAAACAGACCAGAGCTATAGTAAATCTTTGCAAGCAGACATTGAAGCCTTGGGAACAAATCACTCCGAAAATTTGGAAAGGACCAGATTTCATTGTGTGTGAGACCAAGTTCAAAAGTATTTATTTTGGCAGGAAGATACTGGGGCGCTCTCCAAACACACACACACACACACACACACACACACACACACACACACACACTCACTCACTCACACACTCACATACAAAGGAGAGAGACAAAGAGGAAATTATCATAAAATCCACAGATAAAACCCACAGAAGTGATGAGCAACATTGTTTTCATTCTTTGCAATATTTACAAACTTAGAAATTACTAAATGAGAATATACTCTACCCATAAGATATTTTTACAGTAGAATTCTGAGAGAAGTCTTTCATAGTTGAATTATATAGATGAACAAATTAAAAGCGTGAATTGAGTAGTAGTCCTGTTAAGGAAGGCAGCACAGGATAAAACACAGAATAGCATATATGATTTTTCAGCAGGAAACAGTAAACATTTACTCTCTATTCACTAAATCTGAAATATTAATGAGTACCCAGAATACCCAAGTCAAAATCTTGTTTCCAGCAAGTTTCCAGATAGCTTCATACAGAAGGCCAAAGGTGATGTATCTGGAAGTCTGACAGCAGAAAACAGAAATTAAGGCTAAAGAAAACAAAGGATCAGAAGCAAGGCAGAGCTGGGAAATGATAGAAATGTGTGAGAATGATTCCTCGGGCCTCTGGGTTTGTCGAGCTTTATATAGGGCTCACTGTCAGTTCATAAAGTTCCCGTAACAGCAAGAGGGAAGGGGAGGCTGAAAACAGCCCATGATTGGCTCATTCCCTCTTCATCCCCACATTGCACCGTCATGACCCCATCTTCATAAGTTTCCGCTCAAATTCCCTGAGTGCAGGAGAACTTCCCAAAGCTTCCCTCCAGTTACTTTGGGGCTTCGTCTATCCTCACTCACCTCCCCACCCATGACTTGCTCTTTCCAGCTTAATGTGCTTGTATCAGTATCTTTATTGACGAGTTCTCACAAAAGCTAGGCATTGTGCCAAGTACTCGAGGAGGCTAAGGAGATGGTGGCTCATTCAGTAAAATGCTTGCCACACACGTGTGAAGACTTGAGTTCACATCCCCACTACTTTCAGAAAAAGGTGGGCACGTTGATGCATTGCTGTCAGCCCTGCTCTGTGAAGAGCAGTGGCGGCAAGAAGATCCCTAGGATTTACTGACCAGCCCGTATAGACAAAGCAATGAAGGGAGACAGAAGAAAACACCTAACATCAACCTCTGGCCTCCATATTCACAAGTACACATGTGCATTCACACCCACCCACATACGTATACATACAACATTCACACATCCACACACCACATACATACACATAAAAGAATTAATAACTTGCCTAATAATTCACAGCCTTAAGAAACTGTAGTGATAGTAAAAATATAGAAATATCCCTCCAAAGTCCTTATGAGAATAGATTGCTCCACCTCCTGCTTTACTGAGTTCATACTTCAAGTAAAATATCCACCCTCTGCATTAATTTGTTCAGCTGCTCTGCCCTGATCATCCTGAATGGCCTGGCTTTTGCTTCATCACAACACTTATCACAGCCACCCATAGAACTTGATTTAGTGGCTTGTCTTCCCTTCAGTGTCCCAAACAACCCACAAAGCCACTTATACTCCAGTATTCAGGCCAATGACTGTCATAACAAAAGTGTTCAATAAAATGCCATTGAGTAATCGTGAATAAATAAATGTCAGATGGCTTTAAAATCACAAGAAGTAAAAGGGGCGAAGAGCACAAGTCAATTCTGACTTCAAAGCCGTTCTTCTTCCAGCATATCACCCTATTTTCAAGAAAATCATGGATAAATGTCCTTTCCTGGTGATAAAGAAGAAATAAGGCTATATATCCTGTCCTCCTCAGTAAGAATCAAGAGAAAAGCAATGTTTAAATCAAGTCTTCCTTGTCCCTACATCAGTACATAGTAGGATCTCAATAAATGTTTGCTGAAAAAACAACCATGGTCCTGGCATGTAGATATCCTGTTTTGTGTGTTCTTTGATATCTACATAGGTTAGTGAGCTCTGCATTATAGAATTTTGTTTTTCAAATTGTTTTCCAGGAACATGGACATCATAGGAAATCCATTATAAATTTAGACTCCTAGGCTCCTTCCTAATCCTACTAAATTGCAATCTGCATTTTTGTCTTGAAAACCAAATAACTAATAGACACAGTGAAATTTGAGAAGCCCTAGTCGAGAATATTAGGTAGGTATATAGATGTGATTCCCACCCAAAGGACTTTCAATTAATGGCAGAAATAAAACTCTCCCAGTTGTAAAGTACAATAGATAAGTATTGTGAAATCAAGGCCCAAAGGAAAAAAGACGGCACTAGTCACTGTAACTTGTAAGTACATAGAAAATAAAACAATGCACATTCTAGGAAACTCTTTCCCACATCTGGAAAACCCAGAGCCTTCAATAAAAGTGCTGTCTTCTGAAAGCAAGTTGTGAGTTCACAATGAAGACCCTGGACATAAACTGCATAAAAGTAAACAACAACCAAATTCACATGCTAAGACCTTTTTGGGAACTAAAGAGGACACTTTTGTGCAGTGAAAGAGTTGTGGGAACTTGGACAGTCATAAGCCTGGCATGCATTGTTACAGCTCAGTTTCTCTAGGTGAGGTAGAATGAGAAAGCACTTCATTTACAGTGTTGCCTTGAGCATGAGTTGCAACGAGCTTGCTACATGTGGAAACACTCAACAAACATACTAATTGCCACATCATAATCTTGCGGAAAAACAGGTGGTTGCATATTTTGGCATGGTTTCCCATCTCTGACAGGCTTTAGCTGCCCCATGGTCTTTTCACAGTTTCTTCCAAAGCCATGGCTGTTGATAAGTAAGGGCACAGACGATCATAAACTTCTTCACCTTGTTTAAGGACATGCATGTTTACTCTTACATCTTCTAGGAAGTCCTCAGATCTTTATCAGGTTTCAAATCTCTACTCTCAATGGGTGGGATGGGATAACAAAGAGGAGGTGCCACAGTAGACCAAATTCTACTTGTGCCTTCCTGAATTCTGTGACTGACCTACCTAAACATGTCTTGTCTTCAAAGTGGGGACAAGAACATGGACACCATCAGTGCATTTACTGTGTAAGCTTTTGTACCAATCAAATGAGATGCTATCTGAAATGTTACTCTATAGTTGTGTAAGGCTTCCAGATTTTACTACAATTATCAATGAATAGGTTTTTCAACATCTTCTTCTGCAAGTAGCTCAGTAGGAAACACTCCAAAGACTCTATGGCCCTTAAAATAGCTGCAGGAGTGGGGAGATGGCCAGAAGGCTCACAATCCCATCACCTAAGCCCCTGACATATGAAGACTGGGGTGGCTGAGGAGTGTAACCAATACAAACAGCAGCAGGGGGCTAACAAGAAAGCAACTTTAGTTCCACAGTGACAATGGGAGGTGAATGGTGGTAGCTTCTGGGTTGGCTGCTATGGGCTGTGGTACCTTTTCTAGGCTGATATCTGAAAGAGATCTGCCCAGACCTGTCTTCTAGCCAGCAGGGTTTTCTTCTCAGTAAGAAAAGTGAGAGGGATACAAAATTCAGAAGGCAAGAGGTCCTGGTTCTTTAGATAAAGGGGTCAAAACAATGCAATATAAAGATGGGAAGAAAAGACAATGAAGTACATGAATTCCTACACCAGGCGGTGGAACTAGACATCTCTGTGCTGTAAGCCAGTGTACTATCAAGTGCCAGGAGGAGGAGGTGAGAATGAGACAAGGAGAGTGTGATTACAGTTCTGTATCCACAGCACTGTAATCTCCTCCTACATCTGTGCATCAGATGCCGCTGACAGCAGCTTCCCTGTTTTTCAGGCAAGTCCATAACCAGAAGACTGTACAGGAGAACTATCAGAAAACTTGGTTTTGCTTATGCCTGTGGGCCAAGAGCTGCCCTGTGCTGGGACACAGAGGAAGGAAAGACTGCTTCAGAGGTTTGAAAGATGTGCTCGTGTCTTCCCCGTGCACCTGAACAATTCTTTCCAATCCAGCACTAGTCTTTCCAGCGTGTATCCCCTTCAAATCTAAAAGAGAAAAATATAGTCTCTTAGTCTGTCTCCCTTTTATCGCTTGCACATCAGAAACAAGGAAATTAAATCAGTACCTGGAGAAATGACATAGAAAGCTATTTAAGACTTCACATTCCTGACGATATGGAAAAATAGAATACTGTTGGGTGTTTCCTGTCTCCGTTTAAGATGGAATTATTGTCTGCATTAGCCCATGACT
This sequence comes from Peromyscus eremicus, assembly GCF_949786415.1. Lineage (NCBI taxonomy): Eukaryota > Metazoa > Chordata > Mammalia > Rodentia > Cricetidae > Peromyscus > Peromyscus eremicus. Next base: position 36,600,827 of record NC_081425.1, on the reverse strand, counting down.
GGATGTGACTGATTGCCTCCATCCTTGCATTTGTTCACGTTTTCTTCTCTTTGAGCTTTACTGCCTGAACGATGCCAGTAATGAGGGGGAACATATTTGTCTCCCAGAGCTGTCGGCGATGACACGGGGAAGCAAAATGAATGTGGGAGGTGCTGTTTTGTTTCTAATTAGCAAGGGTTTCAAGTATTTGTGTAAAGAAAAGGAGTCAACATTTGCAGGGTTGGAATCTATTGCCCTTTTCAATGTTTTCCTTTTAAAAAGAAAAAGATACATTTTTATGTAAAGGAAATACTGTGTGTGCAATTCAATGGAAATGATAGGGACAGCTAAAAAAGAAACATGAAAAAAATTAAATCATGCAGGTACCAGAAAGCAATGCGTAGTTGAAGGCACCTTATTACTTTACATTATACTTTCTCCTTCTGAATAACTACTGTTATATAATGTGAATCATTGACGTTTAATAATAGAAATAACCACAGTCAGATGCCAAATCAAGAAGAAAAGATCTGCACTTCGGAAAAAAAAAAATAAGAACTCTCTTAATGTACACGCCACGTAAGTATTAAGGGCTTGAGGTTTGAAAGAGATCCTGTGGTGGGGAGCTATTGAGAAAAGCAGTTCTGAGCGAAGGAGAGGGGGGCAGTTAGCTACAAGTCTGCAGCTCAACCAGCTGAAGTAAGTGACACTATAGAAGTCTGTCTAGGCCCAGCTCTGCGTGTGTGAACCCCACAGCACACTGACACCCTCTCTGGTTGCCTAGTAGCAGCTGGCAGGATTCACTGTGCGGTGTGTCCATCCATCGAAATACCTACTGAAGTGTCTAATGAGAAGAGAGCTCTGTGTTACACATTTCAAGGGAGTCCAAAAAGCAGACTCCGTGGCTCATGACTCATCATTCATCCGAGAAGACAAAAAACGAAACATAAAATGAAGACTCTCTCTACTGTGTGCCTTAACAACAGAGACAGTGTTAATACGGCACGGTTTATTAATAGCACAAGATTGCAAAGTGAAAACACCTAAATAGTAGTGATCAATTAAAAGAAGGAGAATCTGCTCAGGATGAGAACACTTGTGCTTGCAAAAAAAAAAAAAAAAAAAAAAAAAAAGACAAGACCGTTTTCCGTTTTTAGCAGAAGAGTAACTGATGGAGAAAAGCTATGAAAATCCACAGGTGAACGGAGTGTGTTGCTGAGAGGTGCCGCATCAGAATGCACGCAGGTACAAGTCACAGGAAAACATCACTGACGGCAGCTCAAAGCAGTGAGGAGCACTTCAGCTCGTACAAGAAGAAATCAGGAAATCTGGACCGCAGCCACTGGTATTAATTCCAGGGCTGCAGACGATAAGCTGTGACTTTTCTTGGTATTTATTTATTTATTTATTGACTGAGGCAGGGTCCTTACTATGTAGTCCTGGCTATTCTGGAACTCCCTGTGTAGAACAAGATGACGACGGTTAGGATGAAAGGCGTTTGCCACCACGGCCAGACTGGCTTCTTTCCTTGATCCCAAGATGGCAACTGCTGCTTCAGACATCATAATTTAATTGAAGTTTTCTTTTTTTTTTTTTTAAGAAAGGAAAATGATAGATAAAAATATGGGGGCGGGGATAAGAGAGAAAAAGAAATTCATTTAATTAGGAAATGTAAAAGCCTTTTCAGAATCCCCTGCCTCCTGTGGATGTGCACTCATATGTCCTTGGCCAAAACTGTTTCTCACGTCCACAGGAGAAAACCCATAGGAAAGGCAAGAGCTTTCCCAGTCTCTAAATGGCTGGCAGAAAGGAGAAAGGAAGCCAGCAGTCTCCCAGAGAGTGAGTCTTCCCCCATTGAACAGTGAATGTAAGAAAACACGGGTGATTGGTGAGATGAGCCTCAGGGCAAAACTATCTAGATAGTGTTTTTGAAAGATTTTCAAAGTGCCCACACCAAGAGAGCACAAAAAATTAAATTGTGAGTGGAAGTAACATCTCGAATATCTTGTTTACAAAAACATTCACACCCTTATAATAAACTTTCACACTTTTATGCACTGGAAAATTCCCTGTGTGACAGAAGAGCCGCTGCCTCTGAAGCAGGCTACAGCAGTAATTTGCCATGCTGTACACAGGAATTCTCTGACACAGGAGAAGCAAGAAATAGAAACCACCCTCACCGCAGCAGAACTCCGCAATGGTTCTAAGGATAGAATATATCCGCTTAAAGAATCCCACACTAATGTTCCACATTGTCGACTATCTCTGCTCTGGTCTGTTATCAAACAAGTGACATCTGTTTTATGGAACACCAAGGCGTTTTGTCTTGTTTATGAAAGCTTCAGGCCTTCCAGGCACACCCTGCCAGATACACAAGCATGCCATTCCTGCTACCCAGAACAACGGGCAAGACAGAGGGAGTTCTATTCTTCTATTCCATGTCAAGTGACGTCTCCGCATAGAGCGTCATTCAGGCCCTTCCACGTGCCGCCATAAAAGTGTCACTTTACTCCTCTGTAAGGTATACAGACTGTGGACAAGGAAAGAAAGGCTGGGCAGCTGTGAAGAAGGGTGCTACTGAGGGACAGCAAGGCGCTGAGCAAAACCCGTCATGTGGAAAAGAGTGCAGGCACCACCCTGGCCCCAGAATTCCTCCAGAAGAAACTTGTGGATCGATCACTCCAGCCATAGGCCCTTTGCTGAATTGTGTTAGAAGGCCGGTAAGCAAAAGAAACCAATCGTAGGAAGAACATGCAGATAAAAGAATAACAAGTTTAAACTGTTTCCATCTTTGAAAACACCAGGTCAACTTGATTCAAGTCGTCACAGCCACCAGAAATCTTTTACTTGTCACCAGGCTCTAAAACAAAGCGTAGGGTGCTGAGAGGTCCATAACGACTTTCAGCCCTCTGAGGCAACAGCTAATTCTAGCAGTTGAAAACCAAGTTGCTGAAAACTGTAGTTTCTACACATATATGTTGCAAAGTTAGCAATGCCTAGGCAGTAAAGCCAAGGTGTGAGAAACATCATGCACGATGTCTGACACATGTGAAAAAGAAATGCCATTTGTGGTGAGAGTCCCCTGTTTGCACCACTGGTTCCAAGAAATGCATCATTCCACAAACCCAAGAAGATGCAAACCTCATGCAATACATAGGCTTCCAAGCCTTACCAGCCTTGAACAGGTAATCCGGAGCTCAACATGACTAATAAAAGGTATAAACTAGTTAAAACATCAAGAGCATCTGAGCACGCAGAGAAGGCATTGAGAGATGGTGAGCAAAATGATAGCTGTCTAGAAAGCAGGATGATGATGGAAAGACACAAATGAACATTTGAAAAAATGATGGAGTGGGGAGAGAGGCAGAGACAGACAGACCAGTCAGATTAAATGCCCCACAACTAAAGAAGGTGAGGTTTGCTTAAAGCTTTCACGAGGCCTTTGCTTACCATGACCAGTGACAACCAGGAAATGAGTGGGAAGAAGAATCAGGGAAAGGACGTAGCTAAAGATGAGGAGGGTTGACAGTGGGCTGAAGGCTTAAGCAAGCTGTAAGACAGTTGTGACTGGTTCCACTTCAACCTGTTGACATCTGGAGCCAGAGAAGCCCTTGCGTCATGGGTTAACTTGTGCTTTGTAGCTTTTCACCCATGTCTCTCGCTGATGTCACTAGTGGTGACACCACTGGGTATCAGGAACCCGTTCAGCCTCAAGTTATGAAAATGAAACATGTCTCTAGAAATTGCCAGATGTCCAAGGAGAAGAAGAAGGAGAGCAACGAGCTCCTGCCTCCGTTGAAACCCACTATTTGGAAGGCAGAGACCTGTGTATGTTTTAAGTCACAAAGAAAGAAATAGATAAATACTTTCAGTTACTTGTCAGATCAAGTTTTTCCATTTCATATTAATATAGAGGGGAATGCCCAAGTTTTCAAGTGGTGAGCCCAAGGAGACAGATGCAATGGCTGTCGGGTGAAGCAAGAACCAACTCCTTCTTATTTCTCTCTGATATGGCTCAAGTAAAATAACTAGTCCTCACGATAATGGAATTTTACTTAATTTCAGGATATGACCAAACCAAGAATATGCTCCCTATTTATAAAACAGAAATTTTTCTAATAATTTGGAAAAAAATCCAGCTAAGAGTTTTGAAAGGACTCAAAAGGCTTACAGTACCTTTATTGTAAAGATAGAAATGGATGTGACAGGAACACTTTATAGCTTTTGCTTGTCATTTGGTTTTTATAGACATGACGCATTTAGTCTTTCAATTGTTCCTACCTCCCAGCTTTCTTTCAGTATAAAAGCTCTTGCATTCTACCAGGAAATACTGCACCCCAGTTGCTTCTATTTTTAAACAGAGTCTGCAGAGTTGATATTACTGTAGTTTAATGTCTTAGGCAAAAGCTTGAAATAGAAATAATTCAACTCCATATCTTTACTAAGTCCCATATTAAATAAATATAATTTATAATAAGCATCTGCTTTCCAGTCATGGCAGAACAGACTGCAAAGAACACTGGGTGTGAGGAGCAGTGTGCACTCATACATGTGTATAATTAAACCTTTTGAGAAGGATGAGTTTTTTTCATAGTGGTTTAAAATTAATAAGGTCCATGTCAGTTTCAGGCCCAAGGAAAGTACCACATCAAGCACAGCAACCTAGTCCAGTAGCAGCTCCTGCTGAGTTCTTTCAGGTTGCTCAGAGCTCTGTAGTGTAGATGCTGAGGTGAAAAGCAGAGAAACAGAAAACAAATCTGTTTAGAGAAGGCCAGTTCAATAAAATTTATTATTTGGCATCATGAACACATTTCTCAAAAAGAAAACAAAAAGCGATCATGTTTGATTCTTAACTTTTTAAATTTTTTTTTGTCTTAAAGAGCTTGGACAAGAATTTACAGGAAATTATTATAGAGGTTTCTCTGCTCTGTCTTCATACCAAAGACATAGGACTTATGTCCTTGAAAAAAAATGACAGCTATTTGAAAAACTAATTGCTGCATTTTCTTCTTTTTTTAATTAAGAAATTTTTTTCATTCATTTTACACACGAATCAAAAATCTCCTTCTTTCCTCCTCCCACTCCCCCAGCCTCCTCTTCCCAACCTACTCCCCAATCCCCACCCCCCACAAGAAGGCAAGGCCTCCCATGAGGATGCACATCCAGTAGAGGCAAGTCCAAGCCCTTCCCCCGCCTCAAGGGTGCATGAGTTGTCCCATCATAAGCAGTGGACTCCAAAAAACCCTCCCATACACCAGGGATGGATTCTGATCCTACTGCATCAAGATTCATGATGGGAAAACCTGCTGCATTTTCTTAGAAGAGCTCCCCGAAAAAGGACTTTAATTTTATGGACAAATGATACTGATGAACTTACCTGTCTACCTTTACTTCAGCAACTAGGGAGGTAGGATATCTTCAGTCAAGAAAAGATGGACTCATGTACTAAAGCTAACTCAAATCTGAGGCCATTTTTGGAAAACTAATTCAGAGATTTTAGAACAAGCCTGAAAGAAGGCCTATTGGGGTGGAGCAGGTGACTAACCAACATGCTTTGTTTTGTGATTGGTCAACAGCCTCACCTTCACTAAGTCAAAATAAAAGTGTTGACCACTCTTAATCACAAGAAGAGGGGGTGGGGGGTTACACAATTAGCCCAAACCCAAGCTGAGATTCTTGGTCATAGTATCTTTGTCGCTATCCACCAGCCAGGCTCACTGTAGACATGGGTACACATTCACAGTGACATTGCAGTCAGAATCAGTGCCTGCTTGAAAACTATTCGTTAATAGTGTTTGAAATATTTGTTTAAGCAATAATTCTGATTATGGAGGTCATAAAAGGATGTTCCAAATGCCCAAAGATTCCATAAAAATCAATATTATATTCTTCGTCATAGAAATTATTACTTTAGATATGTGGTCCTGAAAAGAAGTTGAAATGAGATATCGCATTGCAGAGATGGAAACGATACTGTTGTTTTGAACACTGTGGAAGGGTAATGATAAAATCAGAAAACCTGTACTGATGGCTAGAACGCCTTTCCCAAGTGACTTCATCTCTCAGTGAACTTTGCAAAAATGCAACAATATTATTCCACCTCGGAGGGCCTGTGCTTGTCCTTTTCCCATACTTCTTCCATTAAAATGAGATTAAATGAGAATACAGGAGGTTTGGGGGATTCCTCTGAAAAGTTATTTTAACACCAATACAGTTTCAGGCCAATTTAACAATTTACTACATTTACATCTTCAATATTTACCATAATTGGTGTTTAAAATGTTTAACTCTAGGCACTATAAAAATCTGAAGTCAATTTGTGTTTAATATACCTTGTTTATTAAAGCATAAAATTAGAAAATACAGTTTCAAAAGATTATTCAAAAGGTCTGATTGAAGCAAAGAGACAGAGGTTGGGATGATGGATAACTAATCAGATGGCTTCTGTTTAGCCATGCTAGAAAACTGAGCTGTGACCAAATATGTATAATTCTCTTCCTTTGCTCTTTTTCACCAAGCATCCAAAGTATGTTCTCATCAGCATATTGTGGGGGGGAGAGAGAGAGAGAGAGAGAGAGAGAGAGAGAGAGAGAGAGAGAGAGAGAGAGAGAGAGAGAGAGTTTTGGGGTGGGGGTGTCTACAGGAATTGAAGACTGAAAAGAATGTCATGTGTCCACACATAAAGTTCTTCACATACAGATTTGGATTGTCTCCATCAGTGGGTACCTGTCTTAGTTACTTTTCTATTGTGATAAGGTGCCATGACCAAGGCAACTTGTAAAAGAAAGCATTTATTTGGAACAGATACAGAAGATTAGAGCCCATATCCATCATAGCAGGGATCATGGCAGCAGGCAGTCAGGCATGGCACTGGAAGAGTAGCTTGAAGCTCACATCTTGATTCACAAGTACAAGGCAAAGAGACCACATCAGAAAATTGTGTGGGCTTTTGAAACCTTGAAGCCAGAAGCTACCTCCAGTGACACACCTCCTTCAACAAGGCCACACCTTCTAATCTTTCCCAAACAGTTATACCAACCAGGGACCAACTATTCAAACACAAGAGCCTGTGGGGGCCATTCTCTTCTAAAACACCACAGGACCCAAGAATCACTTTTTAAATAACCTAGCTGTTTGTTGCAAATGATTTGTGAGTAGGACTCTGAGGAAAACCACACTCCTGTGTTACCTTTCCTCCCAACCACTTTCAGAAGCATGTGCTCCTTGTAAAAGGTTTCTACCTATGTCTTGTTTCCTGAAAGCGCCTTTCTAGTTTCTGCTCCAGAATACTCTTCTGCATCTATCACAATGTGTCAGACAGACTTCTATCAGTCTCATTAACTGCCTGAAAAAATTGACTCATGTGGGAAAAGATTTCAGATCAGTTCGGTTCCATTCTTTGAGGCTGTAGAAAAGGAGGACATCATGGTGTGTTCATGGCAAAGGAAATCACTTCATGGCCAGTGGGAGGCAAAAGAGAAAAGCAGGGCCAAGTTTCTACTATCCCCTTCGAGAGAGTGCATTCAGTTACCTAATATCCTTCCAATGGGCCTCATCCGCTAAAGGTTTCACCATTTCCTAATAGTACCACCTACTGTCAACCAAACCTTTAGCACATGTGCCTTTGGAGGACATTTAACAATGACACACAATCATTTCATTCTGCTGAACCTGGTGCTTTGGGCTCTCCTTTGCTTCCTGACACCGAACTTATCTGCAGAGAAATACAAGTTTCCTGTAAATCCAATTTTCCGCTGGGTACAGACAGTTCCATTCTTCTTCGGCATATCTCCTATCAAAAATGTGTGACATTCTTCTGCGGAAAACAGCAGAGCAGTGCTAACATCAGAAATCTGGTGTCTGTCTGGAATCTGCAGACTTAAGTGTGCATCTTGATGCTGCTGGTTCTGAGTTGGGAACTGGGCGTGTCAATTAGGACTCGGAACTTCATCAGCTCATCTGTAAAATGACTAATCCTTGCCTCTTCTAGTTCTAGTTAGGACTCAGAATGATAATGTCTACAAAAATGTTTCACAATCTATGGTTTCCTACAGGAATATTAGACTATGAGGTAAATTTTTAAGTATTTTTGCCAAGCAAAATGCTATTATGATATGTTTTGGTATTGTGATGTGTAGGGATGCCCCATGTGAATGAAATCTCAGAGGCTCCCTTCTGGATGTCTTCTGGGTGGGGCTGGCCAACAGAAGCATCTAGGTTCAATAGGAGACAGAGGAAAGGAGAAGATTCAGGGATTTCTTCCCAGTTCTGCTTTGATGCCTCCCTGGCAACATGAGGAGTATCTGTACACTCTATCGCCCTTGCCTCCCTGGCAACATGAGTATCTGTACACTCTATCGCCCTTGCCTCTTTGGCTGCAGTAACAGCTCTTCCTTTCAGTCCTGAGTGAGGCATCTCCCCGTCCTGTGTGCATTTCCCTGTTTGTAAGTACTTTTATGTACTTCTATTAAAGTCTTATTTGAGCCATCTGGACTGGATTCTGTTTCCTGCCAGGCCCTGATTGATACACTAATATTGAGTCCAACAACAGACATAGAATGCTTGAAACACAAGATGGGAATTTGAGTTCACTTTTATGATCAGGGTTCTGTATTATTGTAGATTACTTTTCACACTTCTAGTCTTTGTCAAAAGCAGGCATTCCTGCTAATAGTGCCTGGGGAAACATAGTAGAAAAGATGGCTCTCCTAAAGCTAAATAGAGACAAACAAAATCTCTCTGAAGTTTCTCGTTACCAGAAATTATTATGGCTTTGGGGTGTTTTCCTTTCTTTCTTCCTCTGTTTAAATGACGCATAGCAAGTTTTTCCGGTTAAGACTGGAATTGTTCCTATTATAGAGGGGGATACGAAATAATTTCACTTTTTAAATATGTTTATAAGTTTTTAATGTGAATTAAACTCCCTCCATATTTTTTATGGAGAGAAAATTAATGAAGAAGTTATTAACATTGGAAAATAGGCTATCTCAATTACACAGTAACTTTTTCCCAATGGTTTTCTTAATATTTATATATTATCATCATAAAGGCTCAATACAATTTATGTAATATGGAGCCATTATTGTGAAAAAGATCCATTAAAATAATATCTTCATCCTACAGACAGACTTAAAACCCCATAATGGCTCAGAGGGAGCCAAATACAGGATTACATGATAGGCCAGAAGCTGTGTCATGGTCTACCAGGCCAGGTAAGTAATACATATTTCACAGAAAGCCAAGTAAATAGTTACAGAAACAGGAAAGTCTCTGTAGGGTACATGTGCACTCAGGCAATTATTAAAATATGGATTATGGAAGATTCTCTTTTCTCCTTTTTTGTAGGCTTACCATTTTAATAAGAACAAAAGTAAATCAAATGTGTGTGCACAAAGACACAGAATACATGCTAATAACTTCAGGGACTCTGCTTTAATCGACTAAAGGGATATATTTCCGAGTCAAGAAATGACATCTTGAGACCCCTTCATTCTGTCTAGGTGTTACAGCTGATATGGGGCTGTGTCAGGCGAGCCAAGAACAATGCGTGCTAGTCTGATGCCTGGATATTATAGGTGCAGCAATAACTAGCTTGCAGAGCTTCAAAGAGCAGAACCGATTTCCACCTTAATAACCCCTGTGGCATTTTTCAATTTTCCAGGCTGCCAGTCAAATGAATGCATGTCTGGGAAGGAAAGAAGACAAGAAAAGGAAAAGATTAACCTCTGAGATCCATGATATAAATTCCATTGGCTAAAGCTGGTCATATGTTAGAAAACAAACAGGGGCAGTGATAGTCCCAGCTAAACACTGAGCACAAGTGTTAGAGAAAAGAGTCTAGGAGAAAAATAGGATTCTTCGGGGTCATCAGACTGAAATAAGCTTGTAGTGCTTGTTAGTCATACTGATTTTCCCTTTCTCTGTGTTGGACGCAACCTTCCCACCAATTAACCAAGGGATGCTTCTTCAAAGACCTACATGGTTCTTTCAGGTGATGAAAGCTTGCAGAAAACACAGGTCTGCCCCAACCTAAAGTTCTGGATCTCTAACACAGTAAGTAAACAGGATTCTGATACTGCCCTTTCCCCTACACCCACTCTGCAGCCTGTTCTTAGACTCAACAGCCTTTACACTGATAAATAGTTGTGCTTTACCTTATTCCTTCCATTTTAAGGTATCAAACACAAGTTTTATTTCAAAGTGTCCCTTGGTTCTCTTTCTATGAACTCAAGAGTCCTATGTGAACCTCTGCACAAGTCCTAGACATTGTGAAAATAAGATGGGGAATCATTGATTTTTATAGAAAATAACTCTGCAAACAAGTAGAAAATCTACATAGTCATCCAATTGACTTTGCCTACAGTCACAAGTCCTGGTCAGCCAATAGAATGCTACAAAGAGGCTACTGCTTCCAAATGCTGCTTAACCTGTTCCTACTCTTTTCTTTAATTTTTCTTTTTACCTATTCATTCATTTAATTAAGGAATATGTATCATGTAGATATTGCATAAAAAAATTATATAGGAGATACTAAAAATGAAATAAAATATAAATGTAGTCCAAACATAGACATAATGCTAATAATATTCCATCCTTACCTTAACTCAAATTCATTTCTAATCTGAATATGACAAGGAGTGTCCAACATGACTTCTTTTGCCTACCTGGGTCCCATTCCAACCTAATGTCTATAGTATTCCTAAGATGGTGACATTTTCAAAGTCAGCTCTGCTCTGTCATCTTTTAAAAAATCACAGTCATCTCCTGGCTCTAAGATAAAGACCAACATTGTTAAAATGGTATTCAATGACCCTGGAAGTTTTGAACAGGCCTTAATCCTAAATCCTTGTTTTAAACATTCTTTTGCACCCATCTACTGAGCTTCGCTTTACTTCCTCCACCCCTTCTTTTGTCTTATTAAAAACAAACAAGCAGCCCAAAGAACAAGGATAGACAAATAAATTAAAAAGTTATTCCTAATAATATTCTTTTATACTCATAGATTAGTGCCTAGCCCAATCATCATCAGAGAGGCTTCTACTGGCAGCTTGATGGAAGCAGGTACAGGGATCCACAGTCAAACATCAGGTGAAGAGAGAGCCCAAATTGAAGATCTTCATTGGGTCCTTCCCAGTGGAGCTCAGATAACTCTGAGGAAGAGGAGAAAGAATCATAGGAGCCAGAAGGGTCAAGGATACCAGGAGAACATGACCCACAGAATCGACTAAGCAGGGCTCAGAAGGGCTCACAGAGACTGAAGGAGCAGTCACAGAGCCTGCATGAGTCTGTGCTAGTTCCTCTGAACATATATATGTTTGTGTAGCTTGGTGTTTTTGTGAGACTATTAACAGTGGAAATGGGGGTATCTCTGACTCTTTCAATCTGCTCTTGGGACCCTTTTCCTCCTACTGAGTTGCCTCATCGAGCCCTGATATGAGGGTTTGTACATGGTCTTGTTGTAACTTGTTATGCTATATTTGGTTGGTATCCCTGGGAAGTCCAATATGGAAAAGGAGTGAATCTGAGGTAGAAGGGAGGTAGGGGGTGACCAAGAGGAGGGAAGAGAAGAGGGGACTGCAGTCAGGATGTATTGAAAACAAAAAAATAATTAATTAAAAAAACTTATATTTGGAGTAATTTTAGATTTACAGAAATGTTGCACAGATAATAGTGAGTTTCCATAAAGCCCTCACTCAGCTTCCATTTCCCCTATGGTTAATAATGAGTTCCCATAAGCCCCTAGAGTTATCCTTTTCTACTTCTATGTTCCTCTGCCAGTTGTGAAAGCAGCATTGCAGCATTATAGTAAGCAAATGCCATACAATATTTAGATTTCACCAATTTTTCCATTGGTATCCTATTTGCATTGATGGATCCAGTCACCATGACCTCGTTTTGAATCTTTATCACAGGGTCACTGGGGATCCCATTGCAATTCTTAAAGCACTCTTATTCTCCCTCAGTCCTCCCCAGGCCTCTTTGACATGTGGTTTTTGCTCACTTTCCGGATCTTGGCACCAATGCCACTTCCTCCATGGACCCTCTCCGGAGTCTGAGTCTAGAGATGGCTCCTGTGTTGCCTGCTTTTATATCAGAGGCTTCTTTCATTCGTTTTTTTTTTTTTAATCTGTGATTAAGATTAAAATTAAATATAATCTCTGATTATATTTCCTTATGACTCTATGTAAACATTTATTTCTGCAACCAGACAATGAAGGCTATGAAAACATAAACTTGTCTGTTTTGCTAATCATTGCATTCACAAGACAGCATAGTGCAAGATGTACAGTGGGGGTTTTGGGTTTTGTTTTTTGTTTGTTTCTTTCTTTTGTTTTAAGAAAGGTACTGAATGGACAAATGAAGGATGAAAAGCAAGTTATAGAACATCAAAATGAATCACAGTTAGTGTCATGGACTTCCAAAGAAGGAAAGATAAAAGTATGAGAATTACTGGGAGACTTCATGGAACTGAAGAGTTTGGCTTTGCCTTGACCTTTTAGTGATGTAATCAACAATCACTGAGAATCTATGAAATGCCAAACATAGCACCTATGACATCATTGTGTGTTTTAACTAAAATGATATGATCAATGTGATGCTGGAGAAACACTGGAGTAATATGGAGGATGGATTGAAACACAGAGAACCTAGACACTCAAGAAACAATTTAGATAATAATTCATCTATGAAATACTCAATAGTGGCCAAGCGTTGTGGCAAACCATTTTAACTCCAGCCTTAGGAAAACAGAAGCAGGTGTAGCTCTGTTGATTTGAGGTCATCCTCCACTATAGAGAGAGGCTTCCAAACCAGCCAGAGCCTCACAGTATGACTATAACCCCATCCAACCCTCCAAAATACTCAACAGTGAACTAAGGATCTGGTTAAGAAAAGAAAATGCTGGGATCATTGACTCAACCAGAACTTGCAGGCACCAAACAATGGGACATGCCATACCCAGTAAAGGGAACTGCAAAGAGAAGAAGTTCAAACTTTCAGGTTTAGTTAAAGTTTTCATGATGGAAGCAATGGAATAGAGCCCCGAATAGATGAATTCTGGTTTTTGAAAAGTCAAGGAGATTGGACTTCATTAGTAATGAGTCATTAGGCAATAATGACAGGATGAAAGTGAGATATCTATCAAAAGAGGAGAAACTGCACAAAAGGAAGTATGTTGGGAAACAGCAGCAGAAATCCGAGTACTTCTTTTTGAATGTTAATGTTAGAATCATAATGAAAATGATGTACCTATGACACTTTTCTGAAAGAAGATTGACTTGAAAGTCCTTGAATTAGTATCTATTGCAGCAGCCAGCACAGGGAAATTCATCTTCAATACTTACAATGGACCTAGTTACTTTTTACAGAGAAAATATAAGTGAGGTCTAGTAGATTCTCAATAACCACAAGTGTTTATTGGCATCCCTTTATGGCAATGGCATGGGGCATTTAAAAAAAAAAAAACATGTACATCATGATTCTTTCAACATCTTCTTCTTATATAGTTAAGGTTAAATTACTATATAGGGTGTGTTTCTGTGATTGTGTTCTGCAAATTGGCCCTGGTGATCTCCAACTCCAGGACTGACACAGCATTTGGTCGCCTCTCACACTATCCCATGGTTGGTGGACAAGACCTATAACATACATCAAAGGTAAATGCCTGTCTTTACAACATAGATTATAAAAGACTACAGCTTCCATTGTGACTCTGTCAGATCACTCTCACTCTGAGAAGCCAGCTGTTGTAGCATGAGAACGTTCAGGAAGCCTATAGAGAGATAAGATGGATATGGTATGAAAGAGGTTTGGGAGAGTGAACCACATCAAGGGTTAGGCCCATCAACAACCACATGAGTCTACTTGGAAATGGGGTCTGCAGACCCAGTCAGGCCTTGATGAGGCTGTAGCTGCCGCCAACAGCTCAATTGCTACCTTACCAGAGTCTCTCTCTGATCCAGGGCCACCCCCACTAAGCTGTACCCCACTTTTGGCCCTCACAAGTTACGTGAGATTATAAATTTTGTTTCCAATCATATATGGGGATAAGTTGTCACACAGCAACACAAAATTAAAATAGCTTTGCACTATTAAGCATGGAATGTTAGCTAGGAAATTTTTTGTCTCACCTTTGTCCTTGGATGCCAATGTGTACAAACTGTCAGATTTTCTTCCCCAGTTCCTGTTTTATTTTTTAATTCCCATGCTCAATCTTCTGTCCATAGATTTTTAGCTTTATTTTCCCAATTCATTTGCCAAAAATTCTTGAAGACCTTTATGTACAAATGGATGAGTAACAAAGGAACACAATTAAAACGGTAAATATTAAATAATGTTGTAATATGTATCATAGAGATCACAACAACTTTGGAATAAAATTATAGGGTAGGATCTATTGCTAGCAATTATTCTTAGAAGTAAAAAAAAAAAAAAAAATGAACACCAGAAAAGTGGTGATGTAACACACCAAAAGTGGTGATGTTACATCAAGTGCCCCAGAAGCAGATCTTGAGATAGGATTGCATTATGAAAGTTCTCTTAAAGCAAACCATGAAGGAAATGAGGTGAGCAGGATAGTAAAAGGGATGAAGCTTTGCTCTGTTAATACTTCTGAGTTCCCCAGATGGTCATTTAGTTACTTTTCACTTGCTGTGATAAGACACCAAGACAAGGCAACTTATAGAAGAAATTCTTTATTGACAGTTTCAGAGGGTTAGAGGGCATGACCATCATGGCTGGGAACAAGGCGGCAGGAACAGCTAGGAGCTCACATCTTGATCTCAAGTAAGAGGCAGGGAGAGACACACTGGAAATAGTGTGAGTCTTTTGAAACCTCAAGCCCAACCCTCAGTGACACACCTCCTCCACCAACGTCAAGCTTCTTAATCCTCACTAAACATTAACACAAACTAGGGACCGAGTTCTCAAAAACACAAGACTCTGTAGGTCATTTGCATTCAAACCACCACAGTAGGGAATCTAGAATATACATCACTGCTTCAGACAGTGACATGAGGGAGAAGAAATGATCTTCCAAACTTCCATGCAAGTAACCCACTGGCCAAGAATAGTGGGGAGGCATGACCCCAGGTACTGTGTGGCAGGAATGTACACACACACACACACACACACACACACACACACACACACACACACCACACACCACATTATATAACATAACATACAGAAACACACATACACAGTAAACACACAGGATAGAAAGTGTGTGTGTGTGTGTGTGTGTGTGTGTGTGTGTGTGTGTGTGTGTTAAGGTATGGTAAGGGAATTGACAGATTCTGAGCAGCGAACCAAGACCTGCTCTTGTGTGGAAAAATCCACTGATGGTGCCGCTTGCCCCTGTGCTGAGATTTAAACAGTAGGTAGAACTGATACAAACATAGAGGAGAAAATATTTTCCAAAACACTCAGTTGAAAGACTTCAGAATTGTAAAACGAGTAGAACCTCCCCCCAATTCTAGTAAGATTAGCAATTATATCCTAAGCTTTTAACTCTTTCGAATCCCAAGGAGGAGCGTTTGAACCCTTCTCTTACACAAGCTATTAAGACACAGTTGTTCGTCTTTAGGGAAAGAGTGATAAGAGATGCAAATGCTGTTTTCAACAGCTCTGGGTCAAGACTACAAATACTGTATAAGCATCGATGTCGATCTTGAGTAGAGAGAAAGCTCAAAGGGAAGAGGATGGTCCCCATCCAAGTGTTTTCCCTTTTGTATAATTATCCCTGGACTGCTGAAATTTGGGGACCATTTTATATACAAGCTATTTAATAACTCAAGTC
The DNA here is from genome assembly GCF_949786415.1 of Peromyscus eremicus. Taxonomy (NCBI): domain Eukaryota; kingdom Metazoa; phylum Chordata; class Mammalia; order Rodentia; family Cricetidae; genus Peromyscus; species Peromyscus eremicus. The sequence continues at coordinate 36,585,049 of NC_081425.1, read as the reverse complement.
TCCTTTCCTTTCTTTCTTGGTGGAATTCATCACTGACAAGCACAGTGGAGCAACAGCTTCCCTTCTGTGCACGCTTGAGGATGCAGTCTAACCTTATCTGTTGTTGGGCATAAAGGCATAAATTATTAAGCCCTGCTTGCCTGATCAAGAGCCTATCTTTCAGAAAAATCAGGCTTCTGGGAACTGCCACTCACAGGAGCTCTATTTTCTGGCTCTCCATCAGGGCTGCAGACACCTTTCCCCAAAGATGCATCAACCGCCAAACAAAGAGGAAGGCAGGTCAATGACACCCAAATCTGCAGTTTCAGCAGCTTTAGAAGTTTCATGACCAAAAAAAAAAAAGGAGGGAGGTTAAACACACACACACACACACACACATACACACACACACACACACACACACACAATCTCAAAGGAACACTAGCAAACAGTTTCAGAATCCATAGGCTATATTCTGGGAAGGAGGCTTTCAAAATCCTGCAACAAATAAGCTTCTGGTGAAATAATGATGGGCTACCAAGAAGGGCCTTGGCTGGTATGTGTCTTCCTTGTATTATTAGCTAATGTAAAGATTCACACACTATTATTTTCAGAAGCATCGTTTTACTAAAGGATTGTTTCATGATATTGTATAGGTTATTTTGACATACATGTGGGAAAAAAAAACTATTAAATGGCTCAAATCTATAGAATATAGGCAGTACCTTCCAGATAAAAATTCTTTCAATTTATCCTCAGGTATTCTTATAGTTTGGCCCTAAGTTATACAAGATGATAAAGTGACAGGAACCACTGTGCCTGTGGCTTTGCTCACTTTTTAAGTGCGGAAGTTGAGACTCTGAGAGGTTAAATAGACTCACTCAAAGGCACATACAACCGATTGCAGAAGGTCGGTCACCCATCTCACTCTCTAAAGCTTTTCTACTGATATCATAGTTCAACTAAAAAGGTTATAGACAAATTTAGACTCCAAAGTAGTGGTGGATTAGATTTGAAGACTTTTGAAGATGAGACACAACACAATGAAACTCTAATAGATGAAAGGCGGCACCCTTTATTACTAACAGCTGCAGAAGACAGAAGGCTGCCGGGCAGCGTCACATAGGACACTCCACCAAAGCAGGCAGAAGCAAGCTGGAGATGGAAGAGGTGGCTTAGCAATCAAGGTGAGGTAAGCTAGACTTTCCATGGATTAGCTAATTGAATAATTCCAAGGGCTTAGACAGAGGTCAGAGACAGAACTGCTATCCCAGCTGCCCAGTATCTTGCCCTAGAGTGATTCAAATGGGTGACTAGGATATCTTGACTGAAACAGCATCATAAGGAAAATTGCCAAGGTGTGGATGTAACCATGAGCAGGATGAGCAGCTAGCAGCTATTAGGCATGGTATTATAACTGGAGAAAGAGGCATCTCCTCTTTTATACTTTTTGTTCATTATTTTTGCATAACTATGACTATAATATTGACAAAAACAACTTAAAGGGGAAAAGATTCCTTTCAGGACATGGACTCAGAGGGGTTTGGTGCACTGTGGTGAGGCAGCCATGGTGGAACAGCTTAGTTCATGATGGTGGTGGTCAAAGGATGTAACCAAGGCGATTCATATGACACTAGACCAGAAAACAGTGAGAAACAGGGCCTGGATATAAGCTTCAAAGGCTCACCACTAAAGACCTGCTTCTACCAGCTAGACCCCACCTCCCAACGTAATGCCACTAGCTGGAAAATATGTATTCTAAACATAAGCCTAATGAAAGACATTTTAAACCTTGTCTTAGTTACTTCCCTATTTCTGTGATAAGACACCATGGCCAAGGCAATAAAGTAATAATAAATAAGCAAATAGATAAAAAATAAATAAACATAAGCATTTATTTAGGGCTTATAGTTTCAGAGGATGAGTCCATGACCATTAGGGCAGGGAGCATGGCAACAAGCAGACAGATATGGCTCTGGAGCAGTGGCTTAGAACTCACATTTGATACTCAAGTAGGAGACAGAGAGAGCTAACTGGGAATGGTGTAGGCTTTTAAAACCTGCAAGCCCACCCTCATGGACACACCTCCTACAAGAAAGTCATATCTTCTAAACCTTCCCACCTAGGGACCATATATGCAAATATATGAACCTTTGGAGGCCATTCTTGTTCAAACAATCTTATCATGGGTATATGAATAGTTGATCCTATACCAAACCACATACAGAGAAGCAGCTGTGAAAAACAGCAGAGGATAAATACAGTTCATTAAAAGATGAGAGATTGAGGTCTTCTCTTACTCCTCTAAGGTTGGATCTTGTTTTTTAAGGGGGTATTGAGACAGGTTCCCTTATGTATGCCAAGAAGGCCTTAAACTCATGACCCTGTGATGACCCTGTGTCTTAGCCTCCTCAGAGCTAGAATTACAGGCAGGCTATATGATTTCATTTGTCCATCAGGTTCATCATCTGTGAACTAAGAATTCACATAATTTACCTCCCAGGACTCTTATGGAGATCAACTATAATAATGCATATCAAACATGTAATTTATATGTTTGTATAATATATAAAGTTATAAGCAAGGGAATTTATACACTAATCTCAGATACCATCCAAATTAAATAGAAAGATATTTTTAAAAGATCACATTCTTATCATCACAGTTAGCACATAAGCTTTCTAGTTCTCAGGGAGGATCTTTTTACTACCACAGAGACAGAGCTATAAATTGTGGATTCTTGATACAATAGCTCACAATAGCTCCTTCCAACATGTTAGGTTCTATTGCCTCAAAATAATAAATTGCTAAGACAATATCATGCATCATGTTAGTGGTGGAATATTCAGTGAAACTCCCAAGGCAAGGAGCCTGAGGCTCACAGGCGGATGCTAAGTTTTATTCTTTGTTACCTCATCCTTCTTTGTAAAGTCCTGATTTTACAGAGTAAGAAAAACCTTCACTTATAATAATCAGAAAAAATATACGAATCATGAAAACTCCAAATTCTTTGAGAACACAAAACTTTAAAATCGTCAGGGGCAAAAGCAAGACAAAAATAAATCAATTCAGACTTAGAAAGACTACTTTTTGGGAAAAGATTTATAAGGGGGATCAAGGCATGGAAGTCTGAATATAAAACATTCAGAACTCTTTCCCAGACTTTCAGAAGTCCTCATTTCTCACTTCATGTGTCTCAGGAAGCACAGTTCTTTTGATGTGAATAAAGGAAACTCAAATTGGACTCAGCCTTGACTCTTTCTCATTAAAGTTCCTTCCCCTGTCAGAAATGGGTGGTCTCGAGCAGACTCCACAACTAAGGACAGGCCCTGCCTGTTAAAGCTCTAACTTGGGTTCTTGCTCATGTCTTAAGAGCTTTCCAGAAGAACTCATCAGTTTCCAACAGATAGATAGTTCTCCTGTGCTCCTTCACCACAGAAATATGACACCAGTGAATTATTCAACTCCAGATATTTTCAGACATCATACTGTATACTTCATGAAAGCTCTGAATCCTAGCATTTGATTACCAGGGAAACAGTAGCACATACTTTAAAGATTCTTAGTATGATATTTATTTGGTTTGGTTTGGGGTTGGGTTTAGGTTTTCTGTTTTCTTTGTTGGTTTGAGACAGGAGCTCACTACATGGCTCAGGTTGGCTTTGAACTGGTGATATTTGTTCATCAACTTCCCAAGTGTTGGTGTTATAGGCATGTACCACCACACAAGATTAAAATACTTAATCACTCTTAAAATGCAGTAAATTGTATAGTCTACTTTTAGGAAAGCATCATAAAAAAAGAAGCTCAACTCAAACAGAAATCTCCCATGATTACTCACTTATGACTCCCAAAATTTAGAATATCCATTTACAAGTGCGTAGATAGCAGCTTGTGCTTTCTTGCACAGTCTGTTATCTCAAGATTTTTCTTATTATGTTACTCCAAACTATCCGTTTTCTACCATTAACCCACCTTTAGAACTGTCCCTTCTATCTCAATGGATAGAACTAGGTCACTTGCTTACCACAGGCACTTGTAAGGAGAACCAGACCACTACACTGGGCTTAGACAGGTTAGGATTTGTTGTTACAACAGGTGGGAAAGGAGGACACTGAATCTGCACAGGATTCTGACACTTCACGGAGCAGGAGCTGCATTGGGTCTATTAGCACTATCAGTGCTATGACTTAGCATTTGAAATACATTATCTTACTCAGTCCTGAAATACTGTGAGGTTCATTAGTAGTCTTAGTTTACATGTGAAAAAAAAAATGATTGTATGAAGGATCAGTAACATGACCAATGGATCAGTATCGTACCCAACATCTTTTTCATGATTATTCTGGCAAAGCTTACCCAATTCCAAAACCTTTGCATTTGCCTGGTGTGCTGAGATCTGAAGTAAAGACTCCAGCAGCCGTTGTTTCTCTTGGCTTGTCCTAACTAGCTGTTTCTCTATCATTGGTTAGTTTTCTTTGAAAGACCCTGGTAAAGAACAGATCAGAGATGCTGTGCATAGAGCTGTTTTGTTTATTCCAAAGCTCCCTAAATCAAATATACCTATGTCAGGATTATTCAGCAGAATGGCCACACAGAAACACAAAGAGAGAAGCAGAGGCTTGCCAGTAAGTGCCGAGAACAATAGAGTTATTAGGAGAAGATACCAAAATAACATTGATTTGCAGGAGAAAATGTTCCTGTTGTGATCCTCACACACTGATACCACAGATGGCCCCAGCTTAGCTGAGGCATGCTCTGTGCTTCAGCTGTTTACTTAAGCAGCACCGGGGTTCTCAGAAATAGTTGCTATGCCAACCAGCCCTGGGACTATATATACATTCATGACCAGGGCTTATTCCTAGGGCTTTGTTACCTCTCTTTCAAAAGTTTGAATCTCTCACTGCTAAACTGCTTACATTCATGCATTACTGCCTCTGATAGTCAGCAGCCTTTTCCCCAGCAGGTGAAAGAAAAAAATAAAATAAAATAAAATAAACCAAGTGGAGCTCAACAAGCTTGGCAGAGCCATGTCACACTTTTTATAGTCAGGAACCAGACTATTCTCAGGACCCCGGTCCCTAAAGACAGGGTGGTTCAATGATGAAGGGTGGCACTTTATTCATCTCTTATTAATTGTCACATGTGAGCATCATCACACACATTTTCAGAGGAAGAAGCAGAACGCGCTTTTGAGATGCCAGGATGACAGTGCGATTTGAATTTTTTTTTTTAAACACAGTTTTAATGGGTCACATTTAAAAAATATCCATCAGCCAACATATATGGCCAATCAATCTATCTCTGGTCTCCTGCTAGAGCTGCATTTAAATAAAACAGTAGTGTTGAAAGCTGAAGAGCGAATGCTCTTTAATTACCTTTTCTCCTGTTTATGTTATTTTGATGGCTTTTGTTCAATTGCATCTGAATTTTCAGTCTGTTTATTTTATAATTATTGGATGACTACAGGCTGCACTGCCACTTCAATTAGATTTTGATGGCTGATAAAACCATTGTTGACAGGGAATGCACAAATGAATTTGGAGAAACCAGATTAGTGATGTTTGTATTGTTGCATTTAGATAAAATAAAATGTCCTAGCAGCAAAGTGATCAAATCTGGAGAAAAAAAAATTAGGAAGAAAGAGAAATCGGTTCTAGGAGAAGTGGAGTTTTCAGAGAAGACGTTTCCTGTTGAGACATCATTTAAACCTCAAGTATACCGCCACTTCTTCCTCAGACAGATTATGAAATTGAAAAACGATCATATAATCTCTTCTAACAAGAGGATTTTCAGTAGACAGATTGCTTGAAAGGAGAAAGAAGCAGAAAGAAAAAAGCAAAATCTGAATACTCATAATACATGCTAAGTCCATTTGAATTGATAAGGTAGAAAAGCATGTTGATAAATCATAAGGGGTTAAGACTTAGTGTTCACCCAGGAAATCAAGATCCAGAGAAGAGAACTTGGAAAGATTTCCATCTCTAATTAACAGCTGAAACATAGCAAATGAGGCTGAGTGAAAACAGTCTCTTTCCTAGGAACAGACCCTGCTCAAGCAAGGCTGGGCTTGCTTTGTCACAGCTGTAACAACCATGTGAAGGACAATATCCGAATGTGAAAATATCTTCAAAAAGGAATGGCAATCCGCTACTTCTTCCAAATCAGCTAGAGAGCTGACATGCAGCAGATAACAGAGCCATGCATAGTTTGTCATACTGAACAGAAACCGATCTCCACCCAGAGTGACCACCTGTGCTGTGCACTAACCTTCGCGTGTTCATGAAGATCTCATATCACAGCTCCAACCATGTGAGCTCCCATGCTCAAGTTGTAACATGCAGAGCCGGCCAAGGCAGGCTTGGATCAAATCCTATGTCTAAACTAATGCCAGTGCCCTTGACCACTTGGTTATTACAGGCTATCCACTGAGTTCGTCATCTTGGCCAACATTCGCTTATTAAATCCACTTCCAATTTAATGTCTCTCACTTTCCTCATTCAGCTGAATCCAAGGTCTTTACCAGCAAAGCTCAGTTGTGTTAGAAGAGGCAATGTCTACTTAGGAGATTCTAAACAGCCTGACATTAAATGTTCCAGAAAGCAAACCCCATATGTTTGGTGGCTCATCTTGTTTTTAATTTCACTGTTGGTTAATGGTGTCAGGAAACAACTACATAGTATTGCCTGTGTGCCAGGTTCTTTTCTATGTACTATATGAGTAATAATTCATTTAATTGTTAGAACATTCCAAATGTCATATACATTAGTTTCTTCCAGTCCCATCTTACAACCAGGGAACAAAAGGAGAAAAAGTTCCCTGAGCAACTAATCAGAAGAGCCAGGGTAGACTAGGCTAGCTTATTCTAGAGTCCACCCTATGCTTGGCAAATATTTGCTGAGTCTTTAAAGGTGGGGGGGAGGCGTGAATAATTGCAAATTGTGCACATTTAATTGTTCCCATTGCATATCCATCCTTTGTCTATGAAACAAATCAAATTATTCATCAATTACCCATTTTTATGATATACTATCCTTTGGCATCCACTAGACATTGGTTTTGTGTCAACTAAACATACCAAAACCCAAGGATGTCCAAGACTGTTGTATAAAATAGCACAGTGGTTGCATATAAACAATAAGTCCCCTCCTACATACTCATATTATTCTAGATTACTCAGAATACTGATCCAGTGTGAATGCCAAATAAATAATTGTTATTATAGATTTGGAACTTCATGGCAAGAAAAACTTCTGTACATAGCTGAAACAGAAACAATTATTTTCTTAAATGCATTCCTTCTATAGTTGGTTGAATCCTCAAGCAGAATCTGTGGCAGTAGCAAGCTGAAGGTAGTGCTACAGTAGTTGGACTCTTAGAAACTTGTTTCTGATGGTTAATAAGTGTTAAAGAACTATCAACATTTCAATATGCACACTTTATGGCTAATATTCAAATTTTATTTATAATATACTTAATATACAAGTAAACTGCTTCCATTCTTTCCTTTCACACTTAGTAATTAGCTCTGTAAATATCATATCTATTTGTAAAATGTTCCCTACCTACTCTCCAGCTGTGTACAGTATTTTACTTGGTCCTTGTACAAGTCAATGAATTCATGTAAGTGTTGTGTTCTCAAAGTGTTAGAGAAAATCATCAGACATGGGAACATCAAAGACAGAACTCAGCAGGACCAGGTCTGGGAAGTTCATGCAGAAGAAAGAAAATGACAAAGCCCATGTCAACAGAAAGTCAAGGGGCTTGTCCAAAACTACCTAGTGAATAAGTCAGAACACTGCACAGGAACCTGCACAGAAGCTATTAGCCAAGAAATCCTAACTTCCAGGGTTACAGACACCACTGAATAGGGTGTGAGGAGTTATCTGAATGGGAGAAACCAAATGTTTTACCTTACAGAGTATACTATTTGGGGGTTGAAGAGATGCCTCAGTGGTTTAAGAGCAATTTCTGCTTTTGCAGAGGACCTTGGTTCAGTTCCCAGCACCCAGATGGTGGCTAACAACCATTCCAGGGGACCTGGTGCCCTTTTCTGACCTCCAATATGCACCAAGCATGCACATGATGCAAGACATACATGCAAGCAAAACGCTCATACACAAAAAATAAAATAAAGCAATTGTTTTTAGGAGTTTACGATTTGAAGAGACAGATACACATCACTGTACATAAATATGTGCAAGACTTCCTATAGACTTAGCTTATCTCCTGGAAAATACTTGCAAAAAAGTGACAATATTCTCACTGTTTTGTGCCTCAATTCCAGCAGATGACCAGGATGTGACTCAGTGAAGAAATCATTTAAATTTTTCTTGAGAAAAAAATAAGTGCAGTGGGGTCATTGAGTAGGATTCTTCCCATGGATCAAAAATCTATTGATGAGTAGATTATGTTCAAGTTTACCAGTCTGTTACAGCATAGATTCCACAAGTAATTCAAACTTTTTCCATTACATTAATTCAGGCCCAAGTTTGCAAATGAACTTTGGTTATGGAGTTTGTGAGCAGCCATGTTCATACCAGAAAGCATAAGTGAATATCAATAAGAACTGTTGAAATGTTCAAGCGTTGAACAAAATAAAAGTTACAATGATTGAAAATGCCTGTTATGAGCTTAGTTGTATGTTTATATGCTGGCAATGGACAGGAATTATTCATCTTCTCTCCTGCTTGCCCTCTTCTCTGCCCTAACCTCAAGTAAACACCAGACATCTACATTAACAGAGCAAAAGAAATGAAGATTTACTTGGCTAGGGCATATTGTGAGGGCTGTCTGGGGTGGACCAAGGGTGTTGGCTTTTTGTCCACATTCCAGGCAGACATACCACCCAAGCGCCGGGAAGCTGGGTTATTTCAGGGGTCAGGCTAAAGTAACTGCCTTTCTGCTTTTTGTTTCAATTACATATAATTTACCTCAGCATAGCCTGTAGATAAAGCCTGTGGCAGAACCTGAGGAATGCATCTGTACATCTGATCTGAATTTTTAGTACAGGAGAACCTGATTGTACATAACCAGGTTTGATAGATGGATTTATTTCTTCATCTACAAGGAGGAAGTTGGGTGAAGAAGGTATGAACTCGATAGCAATCAGCAGAAACTGCTATTCTAAGGACTGTGGCATGTTTACAAGAGGCATTATGTTTATATGGCTCCTTCAATGTTGTCTTTCATCATATCAGAAATAAGTCTATATAGTAAACAACTCTGCTGTGGGATGGTCTGTATGTCAAATGTGTTGCTGATTGGTCAATAAATAAATCACTGATTGGCCAGTGGCCAGGCAGAAAGTATAGGCGGGACTAACAGAGAGGAGAACTGAGAGAACAGGAAGCTGGATGAAGGAGACACTGCCAGCCGCCACCATGACAAGCCGCATGTGAAGATCCCGGTAAGCCGGTAAGCCACGAGCCACATGGCAAGGTATAGATTTATGGAAATGGATTAATTTAAGCTGTAAGAACAGTTAGCAAGAAGCCTGCCATGGCCATACAGTTTGTAACCAATATAAGTCTCTGTGTTTACTTGGTCGGGTCTGAGTGGCTATGGAACTGGCAGGTAAGAGAGATTTGTCCTGACTGTGGGCCAGGCAGGAAAACTCTAGTTACACAACTCACTGCTTAATAAATGCCTATTTGCTGTTATTACTAATGTTTTAGTTATTTTTAAAGTATGTTTTCTCATCAAACTTAATAGTTTCTTCTTAGTGAATTTTGAGAAAATTACGAATCTTCGCAAGGAAAAGGGACAACCTATGTCTCTTTCCAAGTGCATTTCCCTTTGAATCTTGCATTCATTTGGCTTGACATATCTGTAAGGAAACTACAAAACACCCAGGCCAAAAAAAAAAAAAAAAAAAAAAAAAAGTCCTCTCTTCTTCTCTCTGTCCTCTTTGGAGGGACAAAACCAGGGAAGAGGAAAGGGGGCAGAAGGGCAAAGGGAAGGTTAGAGAAATCTTTCCAGTTAGCAAACTACACAATCAAAATGAAACTTCTTAGGAACTCTCTTCTCTGTAAGGCCAGAGTTGGAGTCTGGCCTTCTGGAGAGCTAGCTTCCTGTTCCTACCTCCTCCATACCCACTGCTAGGTGAAGGATTTCACCTGTGATCCTCCCTAATCTCTCCAGCTCCACTTCCTTGTGCTCTGCCTGCCAGCCTTTGAGCTGCGATTGCCCCGCCCCCTCCCTTCCTCCAGAAGCCTTTGCACCCGGTTATCCCTTTCTTCTGGTTGCCTGACCCCATCCGTGTCCCCAGCTGCTCTCCAGGACCTTCTGATCTCCCTGGCCTCAGCACTTTTCCCTCTGATCACTCTCCTAGGTTTTTCTCTGTGCTTTCTCTGCCCTCCGTGGCATTCTCAGCTTTCATTAGAAGTCAGAACATCTCAAAAGGTTCCGGGATTCATCTCGGTTTGGGTAAGCACCCAGACGTGTGGGTGCTTAGACCAATTTTTCTGAAACTCTTTGGAGTGGAAAATCTCACTGGGAAAGTCGACCTTATGAAAGTTCAAGTACTTGGAGTTTTATAAGGAGAATAACTTCCCCTCACACACAGGCCTTTCTGCTTCTTATTTTCAGTAAGGTGAAAAGAAGATGGCCATTGTTTACTACGAATCATTTATCTTCTCTCACTTGGCTGTGCTGTGCAAGAGTCAGAAACCCAGCATGCCTGAGAGGGAACTCAAGGGGACATTCACTTACCATTTGCTCAATAAACATTACCCAATGCCTACTATGTGCCAGAAGTACAGGAAGCTGGACTTGACTTCTATCACCAGGGGATAATTACAGTTAATGGAAAATATAGTTTTAGACAATAGATACTGTGTGCGACTTAAACTAGATGGAAAATGTTAAAAATATTACTGCATACCTAAGTCTCCCTATGACCCTTCTTTCTCTCTGTAGAATTTAGTGTAGATATTTGACATTGTTATTTACCTTCTACAGACTTACAATACACATTAAGCAGGAAGTTACTGACTTCTATAACCTTAAAATAGTATTTATATTATTCATATCACAGAACAGCCCATGTGCTTTTAGATTCAAAGTTTGCATTGACCCTTCCTTTCTAGGTCATTCCACTATGACTTTATAACCATAAAAAATGGATATCAAGAAGACAACAAATACAGCTTCCTGATTTCTCTACCCAACATTTAATACATATGTAACTTATTTTTCTTTCTTGTATTTTGTCCTGTTTAATTTCATTTTGTTTGCATTGCTTGGGGGAATTTAAAGTGAATGCTTGTAGTCAGGTCAAACATAATTCTATAACCTGAAAATACTTGAGACATGGAAGCAAAGGTTAAGCCACATCTTCTGTCCCACTAATGTCTAGTCACTTGCTCACCTATCCCTTCCGTATAGGAGTCCTGAACTGGTGGTATACAGAAGTAGCCAAGAAGTGTTATATTTGCCTGCAGAGTATTCCTTCAAAGCTAGGTAGGAGTGCTTCTGGGTAGCCAAGAAAAGTAGACTTGACTGCTATCTCCAGCAGTTTCTTTTATCAGATACTTGCTACACTTCACACAGCTAATTCCATGGCACTTTGCTTTCTGATTTCTGCACTGAGCATATTTCACTCAAGTGGGAGGTGAGTTATGGAAGGAGATGATGGTTTGGATTTTTTTTTTTTTTGCTCTGTTTTTGGATTTGGATTTTTGTAGTACAAAGCAGTGAATCCAGAGACTTCCATATGCTACTAGACATACTAGCTATAGCCACAGCTCTCTTTCCACTTTTTATTTGAGACAAGGCCCCACTAAACTAACTAAGCTGGCCTTTAATCCACTCTGTAGGTCAGGAAGCCCTCGATCTTGTGATACCCCTGCCTCAACCTCCTGAGGATTACAGGTCTGTACTACCAGGACTGGTTTCTGATGATGATTGAACAGTCCTGCTCTGCTGAAAATGTAGTAAGAAAACCAAGTTTTCATTATGACATACTTTCCTGTACATTCATAACAGGATCCCTTGAATAGGTAAATTAAGGGAAGGCAACTATTATATTTAATTTCCAAGAGCCTTCTGCACTGTGGGGTAAGAGAGTCCATGTACTTAAAGAATTCTCTCTTTTGAGTGCCACTGGAAGCCAATGATTTGCCAGTACTAAATTTGATTCAAGCATCAGTCAAATAACATTTACAAATAACCCTTTAAACAAAAATACATAGACTATCATGCTGCTTTCTGTGGCATGGTAAGGTAGTGACCATCTACAAAAGACAGTAAAGTTATAAGAATTTCTTGAGTTCCTTAAATCTTAAGGAACATACCTACATAGAAAAGATAGGACAATTCATTCCAGAAAACAAGGGACCAGGACTAAGTCTTCTAGACCAGATATGATATTTCCTGTGTACTCTTTACCCACACCATTTAAATTTGGTGCCAGGATGTAAAATGTCACATCTGTGTTTGAGGAGGGCAGTGTGATATGTGATAAAATATTCAACTTACTCAGATTAAGATCTGTATTTCCACTCAGTTCCTAGTTGGTAATCTCTAAGACCATGGAATAGCCTCCATAATATAACTGAATCTGTGTCTGAGGGAATTGGGCATGTAGGAGCATAGAAATTAATGATATGCCCTAAGGTGAGGTGATATTTTTCTGTCAGCTTAGCAGCTGCACATGAATCTACTGATACTTTAATTATCATCTGCCACCCCATGGTCCCTCAGTCAGCACCCTGCCAGCCACTCAGGCTACAGCCTGGCAGGGCTTCCAGTCCTGCAATATTGGTATGCAGTTTTAAACTAAGTCTCTATCATTCTATTTATCAATAAGACTCAGAAGTCAAAGGATGGGGTGAAAACCTGCTAGCTCAGAGATACTGAGTAGCAACTAGCTGACCTTGCTTTTTGGCCAGAGATATTGCAAGAGACACATCTCTTCCCTTGTCCCAGAACCAAAAGCCCTCAAACTCTAGTCACCGCCCATTCCTTCCTGTGTGTCTTCTCTATCCAAATTGTTGGCTTCTCTATGGCCAATTACGATCAGCTGGTCACTGGCTCCACCCCCAATTCAAGGTATAACTTTATTGGGCAGTCTCAGGAGTGTCAGAGTGTGATCAAAATATCCCACAACAGTGAGGAGCCAATGATCCATGTAAGATCTACTCAACCTCTGGAGGGGCAGAGAATAAAGTCAGACATGTAATGTCCAACCATGTCTATGTGACCAGTCCTAATAAAATTTGGGACACCACAGATCAGTATGAACTCCACAGTTGTGCAGACCACATCAGGCATCATTGTTGAGAGACATGGATGCTATGCATTCAGCCACTGGACACAGGACCAACAAGAACTGTGTCACTCCCCTTCCAGGCTTACCTTTGCTGATTTGAATCTTCATTCTTTTGTTGAAATGAGGAGCTTCTCTGAGCTCTGTGTATCATATGAGGGAACTATTAAATCTGAACAACAGAGATAGCTTGACAAGAGCCTCAATAGGAGTCCTGGAGGCAGCTGAACTTGCTGTTGGTAGTCTCAAGATATCGAAACTGCAGTTGGAGCTATATGGAGGGATGATGAAGAATCGAAAATCTACAGACATTCTAAAGTGACTTCCTGGGGGTTCTGTCCATAAGGATGCCAGCGGTCATCAAACAACTGTCCCCTTGAACCCCAATTCCACTCCTTTCTTGGTTCTCAGAAAGTGGTCTGTAACACCTGGGAAGTCTCCAGGAAATGGGGGTTCTGAGGATTCCCCACCTCTCTACTCCCTAAAGGGAAAAAAGGGGAAGCCAGACACCTCATCTTCCTTCCATTCTCAGCAGATTATTTATTCAGTACATTTTTCTAAAGCTGTTTCTCAATATTATCTCATTAAGGAAAAAGATAATTATGATATTAACATCTTGCTTCCAAGCACTTAGTGAAGTCACAAGCATTTAGCATCACCCTTAAAAAGAATGGGTACCAATGTGTCTGACACTGATTATTCAAATGCAAATCTCACAGTGATGCTGAACACTGACTGGATTTCTTTTCATTTCCTGCTACAAAGGACAGATGGCATTTTCAGTGAACCAACTCCAATTGCCCGTGGGGCTAGAGGGAAGATACAGGTATGTGTACAGACCCACCTTAGAAAGCAGCACTGAGTATTTGGAAAAACATATATACAACTAGGCTAATTTTAACCTATGATACTAATAGCATGCTGCCAAACAGAAAAGCCTTCCCAGCACCGACAATTTGCCTTCTTATTACAAGATCCCAAGCCCGAGAGTAGGAATGTAGGTTGCGTGATGGGACAGTCCCAGGGTTTCTTCTCTCCCAAGACACCTGTCATATAATAACAGCACTCACAAAATGGGAGTACTGTGTGGACACCATGTCGCTACAGTTTCTGTGGTTTAGGAAGGATTCCCAAGTACTGAAATGTGCTCACTCTCTCATCCACACATTACTTCCTTTCATCCACACAATATAGCCCTGGAGAGAGAAGGTGTCATCGTTCCCATTTACAGAAATGATGGATCCAAAGCTCACATGGGTTACAGAACCTGCTCAAGCTAGCAACAGCTAAGTCAGCCTTCCAACTCAGTCCTGCCCTCCCCAAAACATTTTTTTTATCACTACATACTGAGTGTTTTGGATAATTATACATTCTGATTAGAGCAATTTGTCCTATATATCATTAACTAATTGCTAATTTTCAAAGAATTAAAGTCCAGTGAAAATACTCTTGAGGCTAGAAGCACTAAAATTCTACAGAATATGATCAGATTTTTCTCAAATGTTTCAAATGACACTTTAAGCCCTTGTGATGTCTCAGGTGCGTCATTCAGAAGAGTGATCGTGCTAATGAAGTATGGGTCAGAAGAATAACAGATAAATCAGCTTCCACTTACATATAATCACTACCCTAATTCTCATAAATATTACTGCAGAGTTCATGATGTGGTGATCTACTAACTTCTTTTCAGCTCAAGCTAACAAATCTTTATCCAGCCTTCTTCTTGCCAAGCCCTGTAGTAAGCTCTGGGCAGCAGTAGTAAGTGTGATATAATGCCTGTTCTCACAGGGACACATTTGGACTTCGGAGTACTCGATTATCACCCTTCTGATAGAATTACCTTGTCAATATTTAATTGGCTATAAGAGGAATATTAACAGCTCCACATCTACATTTTTTTAAAAAAAAATTGCATGTGGTATGTCCATTGATGTTGTAAAGGACTAAGTACAATTTTTCTGTTATTCTTTATACCAGGTTTTCAAATGAGCTATCTATTGCTACCTTTCATGTCCCCTAAGCTTTCTTCTTGAAACCTTTTCCAAGCACACACACACACACACACACACACACACACACCTTAGTTAACAAATCATTTTGTTGTTGTTGATTGCAGTGTTATCTGGCATCAGTCACTACCCATATTCACAGGAATCTTGACAAAGAGCCCCTCTTCAGAGTCTTGGGGAGGGGGAAGCAAGGAACAAAGGTGGAAGGAAGGGAGAAAGGGGCTTAACTTCTCTTTGGCAGGTGTCTGGGAAAAGGAGAGTCTTTATGAGCTCACTGGATCAAAGGCAAGTAAGAAGTTTCCAGGCTGCCAGTCACAAAGCCACCAAAAACTCACTTTTAATGAAAAAAGAAACTGTTAACTCCGGCACTGCTGTAAAATACTTACCAAAGACACCTTCCCTGCTAAGTGCCATTCATTTCAAGAGTGAAATGCTGCAACAGAGAAAACCGCCCAGGGCAACTGGGAAGGAGAGAAGGATGGAAGTGTGTGGTTCCACTGTCCCTGCAGGGGAGGGAAAGTGTCTCTTTCCTTGACAGCTACCCTACT